>NW_026294769.1:57871935-59071935 GCF_026119805.1 Tympanuchus pallidicinctus | reverse complement strand
GGGAAATGGCCTCAAGTTGCGCCAGGGTAAGTTTAGGTTGGATATCAGGAAAAACCTATTTACATAAAGGGTTGTTAAGCACTGGAATAGGCTCCCCAGGGGGGTGGTTGAGTCACCATCCCTGAATGTGTTTAAAGACCACTTGGATGTGGTGCTCAGGGACATGATTTAGTGGAGGATTGTTAGATTTTGGATAGAATGGTTAGGTTGTGGTTGGACTTGCTGATCTTTAAGGTCTTTTCCAACCTGAGCAGTTCTATGATTCTATGATTCTATGATCTGTACGAGTGAAATTTCCCTACATGGAACAAGAATTCGGACTAAAGGGCCTGGTGAAATGGCACCTCACTGCAAGTGTAAGACAGGGAGAGGTAAAACAAGTGTCCACCTGATACACTGCAATGCCTGCACTCCTCACAGAGATGTGGGGTGTCTGAGATTGGCAGGGACCTCCAGGCGGTTTCTCAGCATCCCCAAGGAGAAGACTTAACATCCTCTGGCCAACCTGTGCCAGTGCTCTGGCACCACACAACACAGCAGTGCTGCCTGGTGCTCAGAGACAGCCCCTGCACGCCAGGTGGTACTCACTGCATTCCTGACATTGAGCATCCCTGAACAGAGACCAGCTCTTTTGTCTTGGCAGCTTTACCTGCAGATATTCATGTACACAGATGAAATCCCTCTGAGCCTCCTCTTTGCGACTGTGAACAGTCCCAGCTCTCTCACTTTATAGCTGGGAAACTTCAGTCCCTTCATCATTTTTGTAGTCCCGCATTGGACTCTCTTCAGTATGTCCATGCCATTCTTGTATTGGAGACTTCATGACTACACATAGGACATAATAAGGCCATACCATTGCTGAGTAGCAAGGAAGGAACACTTCTCTCAAACTGCTGGCAATGTTTCTCCTAATGCAGCTCAGGCCACTGTCGGTATTGTTTTCCCCATTTTCTTACCTGTATTTCCACATTAACTCTCTTGTCTGGTCAGGCATGGTCAGCCACTTCTGACAGAAATGGCAGCCAAGCAGTTGGAGAAGGAACTCCTTGACAAAGCCCTTGCAGGCCTCGCTCGCTGATGTTCCTTTGTTTTCCAGGAGACTCGGACACACTTTTTTCATGCTGACAGCCTTTTCCAGGCTGGAGATGTTGAGGAGACGTTCTTTGCTGCACAGCCCATGGCCACCAGGTCCTTGTCACTCCGCGTGGGGTCCCTTGGGAGCCATGCACTGAGCACACCCAAACACAGCACCTGGAGAATACTGCTTGCAAGGCCTGTAGCATCACTTCTCAAACACCAAAGCAAGGAGAATGCAGGAACCACAATGCAGAATGCAGGCCCTGCTACTGTCTTGTTTTCACTGCAGTTATTTTGATGCAAAGCCTCTTCTGAACTGTCTTCCCTGATGGTTAAGTGCGGGCATGAATTGTCACTGGCAACATTAATGATCATGTTTTGGTCACACATTACAATGTGACAAAGAGAGAACACAGGTATCAGTTTGCATCTGTTTTTGTACAAAAGACATGATAACCAGAATTAAAACTTCTCATTTTCTGATTGCAGCCTTCTGGTTTATTTTTAATAACCACAAAAGCTGGAAATATTTTGGTTCTGAGCTTAACTATGGCTGTTCCCCTCAGCATGAAAAACAGAGGTGCAGCATTTTCCTGCTGGCATATTCTCGCCCCTCCTGCAGCACAGGCAGTGGCCTCCATCCGCAGCAGAGCAGAGGCAGGGAGAGCTGGAAGTGTTTTTGTCAGGATGAGCTCTTACCCTGAATGTTTTTCTAGTGAAATTTGAAGAAATATGTAATCACATTTCATTCTTCCTATGCCTCTTTCCCAAAACTCCACCTAAGTCCTATTTCAGGGGATTGTGTTTTTGGAAATATTACACATCTGAAACAGAGAGTTATTATATATTAAACCTGTCTGTTAGCTACTTAGTATTGACTTAAAAGGGAACACCAGGTTCTATTTATTTGCTAGGGGAAAAAAAAGAAAAAAGGAAAAAAGAGGGAATTAGTGAACAATAGATTTTTTAGTATTTATTCCATTTAAAAAGATTACAAATATGCTATTTTCCTCCCTTATATAGCCTGCCTATTTTATCACTGCTGCACATACATTTGAGCTGACATTCATGGCTTATTTCTTTCCTTCTAAAGCATCAGAGAGAATTCCTCAGCCACAAGGACGTGAAGACATTACATAACCCCACAGTCTACAAGCTTGATAAAAATAATCTCCATTTTCATGTTTCAAAGCTTTATCAGCAAACAAAGAGTAAGCCTTCACAGCCAGCAGCAGCAGCCCCAGAATATTAACTTAAAAGCCTGGAGTGGGAGAGCATTAGGTTCAGTGTATTTGCCAGGCTTTCCCTGAATCTGCCTCCAGCTATTTACATGCTTTCACTGAAATGCCAGGTGGGACAGAGGAACAGGTAAACACACCTTGGCTGACACTGACATTCCACAGCCTGCAGAAAGAGGAAACATTCTCTCTCCACACTTGCCCCAGGACCTGTGAAACATAGGGCAGCTGGCACAGGAGGTCTGGACAGGGAGTCCTTAGCTCCTGCACCACAAGGATATTGTACAGCTGACCCACTGTGACTCCAGGTAGAGACCCTCCTACTCATTAGACATGGCATGGGCTCCAGCTGTGCATCCTGTCAGGCAGACACATTCATGAACAACATCAAATGCCATCTCTAGGCATATGGAAGAGCTCCTGCCCTGTATTCCTGCCTGTTGCTGTATTACCCTAGGTGGGCTGCTCAGGGCCTTCCTGCAGGTGTTTCGAAACAAAGAATTTTCAAAGAAATATCTATGTCTGCTTATTACCACTACGCTTCCTTTTTATTTATCTATTTTTTTTTCTGATGACAAAGAGGAAAAAGATGAAAGATTAAAATATAGGAGTTATGTTTTATGTTTATAATATCAGGGCTTGAGCATGTAACCATTCACTCTACCTCGAGCCTACTATTTGTTGGTCAAAATTCAATAAAAGCATAAATTACTCAGAAAGTAAGTTTCCTATTTATTTCTGGGGCAATTACAACAGGTGCAAAGAGCACAATAACATTATTTGATAGAGAAAAAGCTACAAAACATTATTTTTCAACAGTCACTACCTTTAAGTGATTCGCACGAATGAGCTAAATATGACTGAGAGCAGATTGGCAACTACATCAGTGAGTTCTTTCAGGATCCTGGGATGCATATTGTCCACCTCCACAAACTTGTATGTATTCTGTCTTCTGTCTCAGACTTGCTTCACTCTTACAGTGGGAGGGATTTTGCTCCCTAACCTCAGCTAGAGGAAGGGACGTTCACGGACTTGGGAGGCATGGGACAGCTGACATCTGGTGAGGCAAAGAACTGGTTGAGTATCTCAGTCTTCTCCATATCCATAGTTGCCATTTCTCCCTTCTCATTAACTGGGGGGTACACACTTCTTGGTCTGTTTCTTCTGACCAGTGTACCTGTAGAATCCCTCCTTGTTATTTTTTTGCATCCCTCGCCATGTTCAATTCCATCTGCACCTTGGCTTTCTTGATCCCATCTCTGCACATCCAGACAGCACCCCTGTATTCTTCCCAGGCCACCTCTCCTTGCTTCCGCTGCCTGCACATTTGCTTCTTATCCTTCAGTTTAACCAGCAGTTCTTTCCACAGCCATACTGCTTTCCAATAATTCCTTAAACAGCCAAAAGTTTACTCTCAAAATTCAGAGTCCTGACTCTGTTCATTGCTTGGCCCCTATTTGTTGAGATCACAAACTCAACCAGGGCAGTGTTCTACAGCCCGGACTGTCTCCCATTTTAACCTCTGTAATGATCTCCTCTGCATTGATGAGCATCTGTTCCAGTAATGCTTCACCTCTGTTGGGTCTATCCAGTACCTGGACCTGGAAATTATCCTCAGTGCTCTCCAGGAGTCTCCCAGATAGCTTGCAACTTGCCATGTTTTTATTTCAACCATCCCCAAGTGGCTGAAATCAACCACCAGGATGAGAGGTTATGACTGCAATGCTTCTTGTAGCTGAGGCAAGAAGACCTTGTCAGCAGGGTCCCCTTAATCAGGTGTAGTAGATCCTGGCTACCAGATATCTTTCATTGGTCCCATCCCTAATTGTAAGCCACAACCTTTCAACCTGTTTGTGGCTGTTTTTTAGAGGCAGCACTTTACAGGCTATCCAATTCTTAACACGAAATTCAGTAACCCTACTCCTCCTGCCCTGCCTATCCCTTCAAAATCTTGCAGCTCTCAATCACAGCGTTCTAATTGTGTCATTCATCCCACCATGTTTCCATGATAGCAATTAGGTCATAGTTTTCTAATTGCACCATAGCTGCCATCTCCTCTGGCTTATTTCCCGTGCTGTGTGAATTTGTTTTGAGGCACTTCAGCTGTGCTATCAGTGCATTACACTCTTGGAGGAGCTTTCCCAAATTCCCCTGGGAATTCCCTGTTAATTTCTCTGAGGCTTTCTCTGCTGCTTCCTACAGTGGCAGTGCTCACCAGCTCTTCTCTATCACTCAGAACACCCTGTTCCAAAATCAAATCTAGTTTAAAGCTCTGTTAATCAGCACAAACAGCTTGTTGCTCATGTCTGTTTCAACATTTAAAGGGAACAAACAAAATATTTCAATATTTTAATGCACTTCAGCTTGGCTTTGTTAATGGAGATGGCACAAGGTATGATTTTACAAAGAAAATGCTAAAAAAATACAATAGCCCTATCCTAATCAGTTATCTTACATTTTTGAAAGATGCTCACTGAATAAATTGTGTTTTGAGTATGATTGAATTTCAGATTTGAGGAAGAAATAAAAAGTCCAAATGAATCAAATACCTTGCACTAGTGGGTGACAACTTTACGGCTCTTTAGGAATGAAAGCAGCTAAAATTTCCTTATAAAGCAAAGTTCAAAAATGGGAGAAAGGTCACTTTGAAACAGACACATTCCATCTGATTGTTGTTTAGGTACCAAATGTGAAAGTCATCATGGATTTATGCAGTAGCCACCAATGAAATTCTATTAGATATAAATCAATGAAATTGGATCTATTCAGATGGATGGGGATAAGGGTCAGGGAGGCATGCCCATTCCTCAGCAGTCAAAGTGACAGATTGTGTAGGTTCTCCACAAATCTGACGTGGTTTCTTAATTAGAAACATAAAGGAAGCGGATATACAAATCCCACTGGTATCCGGTGGAAATGAGAGGAGAATGCCAAATGATAAACCAATATTTATAGGGGATTGTTTCCAAGAATTTATTACATTGTTTTTCCATTTAATTACATTGAACTGGTCCTATAGAATATAAATGTGCTATAAAGAATATAAATGTGCTCTTCTTTTAACAAAATTGCAAATTCTTGTTTAAAATGAGCTGATTAGTCTAACTAAATACATTTGAGATCTGCTATGAAATCCCCAAGCTTATTCTGCTTACAGAATAATCACCTTTGCTGACATTTCTCACTGGAAAAGTCTAACCTTTATGGGGCATTGGGAAAGACGATCTCATGTATTATTCTGTCATTTACAAATCTCTAAGGCAGCTGGATCCATTTTTAGAATAAAATCATGCATATTGTATGATTTGTATTTCATTATTAGCATCGAAGAAAATAATTGTGTGTTTCCAAAAGAAGGAAGGAAGCAAGAAGCAAGAAAACTGTCACAAAAATCACCAGGATTTTTTTTCCTTTTTTTTTTTTTTTTTTTTCCTAAAAGAAACCCTTAGGAAAATACTGGTCTGCTTTGATTTTACTCTAGCTTTTTTTCCTAGCAATATTCAGAATTAAATAGAAGCAAATATGTCTCACGTCCTCTCAGTCACATCCTTGAACTAGATTCTGGTTTGATTTTCATTTAAAAAAATGCCATCTTGGGAAATTGCTGAAGTCAACACCTAGCCTGAAACCAGACATAGTAGTCAGGAATTGCTATTCCAGAGCAATAAAGGCGTAAAAGCACATATGAAAACAGACAAACACTGTGAGGCAGCAGAAGATAGGGTATATTTCTGCAGAAAGAAGTCATGTTGGGTACTTTTCTGAGTATCATTATTTTTGAAAAACAACTTGCATTACAATAACAACAACAGTTTTATTTACTGATTGGTCTCCTTTAAACATGTGGTACATCCCCAGAAGAATTTGAACTCTAATTCACAAAACTACTGAGATTTTAATGTCCTATTAAAATTCATTGGTGAAAAGAGCTTACAAATATTTGCAAACTTTGACTTTTCAATCAAATTTAGACTCATAGAATCATAAAATCATAGAATGGCCTGGGTTGAAAAGGACCACAATCATCATCTGGTTTCAACCCCCCTGCTATGTTCAGGGTCGCCAACCAGCAGACCAGGCTGCCCAGAGCCACATCCAGCCTGGCCTGCAATGCCTCCAGGGATGGGGCATCCACAGCCTTCTTGGGCAACCTGTTCCAGTGCATCACCACTATCCATGTGAAAAAACTTCCTCCTAATATCTAACAAAACAGAACAAAAACCAACGGATAGATGCAGAGCAGAGGGAGAGTATAAGTGAATATGATCTATCAGTAGGCACTGACGCTTCTTATTCACCTGATTTTCCAAGCAGTCACAATGCAGGCCCATGTCTGGCTACAGGGACTGAGGTGAGGGCAGAAAGGAAGGGAGCTGCACAACTTCTGTCTATGCATTTGTAATGTGGGTAATGAAAGATGGAATCAATCCCTTTATAGGGAGTGATAGACAAGAGGAAAATAAAGATTGGAAAGTTTTCAGAACTTACAAAGGAACTTATTTTTGAAATGCACAGAGGGAACCAGATATAGATTACAAAGAAAAGTGTCACGGTCAAAGCATTGGGACAGAAAAGTGACCTCTGCAGCATGCTGGGTGTAAGTGAAGGGCAAGACTGCATTTATCAAAACTAAAAAAAAAAAACATGTGGGAGAAATTGAGATAGGAAAGATGAAAGCCAGAGGGAGAGGTTCAGCTGCACGGTTGGACAGGAAGGGCCACACCACAGAGAGGTGGGCAGACTTCAGCCCTTCCTTTTAACCTCACTCCTTTATCCCAGGTGTGAAAACATTTGAAAGTGATGTGGAAAGATAATTTGTGGGTTACATACAGATGGACAGCACTGCATCAGCAGTGATGACGACAGAGGGAAGGGTTATGAGGTGGGACACAGTGTATGCCTCTTCCTGGCACAAAGATAGCCCAGTTATAAGTGGACTCCTCATGAACAGAACCGGGTAACAACCAGAAGACATTCTGCCTCTTGTCAGTGGATGCACAGAGAGCTGTTGCTACTGTAATCAGTAACGTGTGCCAGAACATTACCTGGCTTTGCACACCACTGCTCACATCTACGCAGCTGTATGCTTCTTCCTCCAACAAGTGATCTTGTCATGCTGACTCCTGGATCAGCCCCTTGCTCATCCTTGTCCCAAAATTGCTGGGATGCTCTTTCCAAGAAGAGATGAGACTTGGCACAACCCAAACCTTGCCAGAAAGTGCTATGGGTCAGGTGGTAGAGCAGCCATGTCTTTCAGAAGGAGTAAAGTTGGCTGCGGTTCACCAAGCTGATGTTATTTCACTGGACCCAGTCTAAAAGAATGTCTTTTTCTTGGGGCCATAGAGGGGTTAGAAGGAAAAACAGAGAGGAGAAAGTCTGTAAAAGAATCCTCCAGGACAAATCCTAAGTTCGACTAACTTCCCATCAAGAAAGGAGAACACCAAGAGCCTCCCCCACTGCATATTTACTACCAGCCAGGTGAGTACTTTGAGAGGCAATTTTCTGCACTAAGCTGGGAGACTGGCTTTCCTTACTCTGCAGGCTGTGGGGCCAAATGGATCAACGTTAGCTGTTATATGGCACTTCAGATATATTAATCAATCATCCCAGCACTACCAAGATGCAGACAAGCACGCTGCCCCTGTTTTAAAGAGAAAATTAGGGCCAGATTTCTTTATGAAGCTGTATGCTCATTGTGAAAGTCACACCTCAAAGCCCTCCTGATGACCAGCATTTACTATCTGCGCTGCAGTACGGCTCATGCACCCCAAGCCTCAGCTGTATGAGGTGCTATGTATAAAAGCAGAACAAAAATATGTTCCCGTGTTCCAATGAGCTTACTGTGATCCGGCCGCTTAACAATATTGAAATGTTTTGTTGAATATTAAGATTGAATAGACAGACAAGGTATGTGGCATGTTCTCAAATATTTTTTAATGAAAATTTCTGACCCAAATGACCCTTGAAAGATAGAAGCTGTCATCCTGAGAAATGCATACAGGCAGGCGTCATCTTTTACGACGCAGAACCTAACACACCTTCAAAGTGCTGGCACCAACAGCAGGAGAGACTTGAGGACAATTTCTGGCATAAATATTGAGGAAAGCTGCTTAAGCACTGGAAGAAACTGAAAAGTTTACACTTTTTGAGAATTTGAACTAATCTACGGTGCTTCAGGATATTTTCCTTCAGAATAAATATTCTGTCTTATATGGTGCTGCGCAATGCGTACCGCAGGGGATACCACATTTTGAGAAAGTAAGTAAGTCTCATGACACAAATTCTGCTCTCTGCACTTATGCAAACGTTCTTCACATTGAATCCAACTGGGCAACTTATGAAAAGTAGAGAAGAGAATTTGGTCCATTATGTGGCTATCAAATTTAAATTACACCAATAACTGAGATGCATGAGGTATCGGTGACAGGAACACTGGGCCTGGAGTGTATGATTACTCAATTACTCCAATGTCTGTTGGATGCTTAAAGGCTAAAACAATTTTGGGTTCCTTCCAGTCAGTGCATATCACTGTCAGCTCTTCAGATAGTTTACCTTTCCCAAGAAGCTTTTGCTTACCTTATCACCTTCCCAGATCTGCTGCCTGCATTCTTCAATTACCGCATTTAACTGCAAGCCACGTTACGTATACTTTACACTTCATCTTTATCTGTTCCATTTTGGTGATGTGATATTAGGCAAACATCTTAAACTTACAGCAGTAGGCTTTAAGTCACTGACATCTTAGATTTATTTTCCCCAAAGCTTTCAGTCTTAGCAGGAGCTCAAATGGAGCTCTGAGAAAGTGGAGCACGGAGCCACATCCACAGCTGCGAAGACAGTTTGGCAAATGAAAGAATTCTTAAACTCAAGGAAAAGGGGTAAAAATCTGTACTACCCTTTGTAGTCCCTGGCAGGTACATAAAGGGGAACACAAAATTGAATGTTTAAAAGAGAGATGAACTAGGAGATAATCTACATCAAAATGGAGAACAGTGATGCAAAGGGTCTCATTTACCCACGTTAAAGGAAATCTATACAAAGAAAATATGTTAACTGTAAATTTTTCTTAATAGTATTGTAATTTCTATTTAAAAATAAAATCTTAAATGAAATCAGCTTTGCACAGAATAAATAAAAAATAGATATTTCTTCCACTTCACAGTTTTACGTGATTTAGGTTTACGTTGCATTACCACTACTGGAGTGTAAGACACCATTCAGAGAAACAACAACCAATCTGTAGATTGCCCCTAAAATAAATATTGCTATTGCTTAATATCCAAAATCAAACTTGTTCATTAGTTCTGATTCATCACATGAGCCCTAAATGTGCTTCTGTGTGCATATATAAAGAATCCATAACCAAGTGGCTTCTACTTCCATATACATTCTGAGCACTAATTGTTGCTTCTTACAAATGCTCATTAATATTTTTCTTGGTTTGCTGTTTCTCTGAACACTTTTCTGCTCCAAAACTAAAGGAATTCTTATGCAATGTGAATAACAGACTTTGTCAAAGACAAACTTATTGCAGACAATATATGCAAAATCTTATACAGCAATAGATGGAAAAAGGAAGAAAATCAACACTGACTACAAAGTTACTGAATTATTAAACTGCTTTTCTAGTATTATTTGTCATAGTATTCAAAACACTGTTACAATGTGAGATAGTAATGGATGCACTGAAAATGCCATCTAAAAGTGGGGCTCTCCACATAGTACTCCTAATTCTTTTGCCTTCAGGGTAAGAGCTCAGGCCCACAGAGCCATTCAAGGAGGTCAAGAAACCTAAATATCTTTTTGGAGCCTGGCGACAGCCAAAGCTGGGCCTCTGCAAGAGACTCTGCAGGTACTGAATGTACTAATTTATGTTCCTCATTGAGTGACATGAGCTCAGAAGAATATTCTTCATCTTCAGGGAAGTATCCAAGCATTTATTTCACCATAAGTAAATGCTTCAATGCCGTTGAGCGAAATTGTATTACTCCTGGAGGTGACCCTCTTTAAAATTAAAATATCAGGTCCAGATGCACACATGTACCCTACCCATGTGTACATAAAACTCAACTGTATGAATTCATAGAGTTCCTTGCCCAAAAATGCCATATGAGTACACTCCAACATTCATGATTTAAAAGAAAAAAATACTTCTCTGGGTAGTTATATTAATCATAGATTAGAATTTTTCAGATTTTAGAGCTGGTAATCCAAATCTGCCTCCAATTATAAAAAAAATGGAAGTGGTAGGAGTTAATGCTAAGGTGGAATTCCTCTGATTGAACAATTTATCTGGTGGTGCTGCAGATAACTAAACTGAGCTCAGCAATATAAAAGGGTACAGTAATGGTCTTTTTTTTTTTAATCTTCTAGCACTGCAGGGCTGCTGGGACTTGAAAATTATATGCAGGCAGGTTTGGAAGGGATCCAATGTAGACCACACCGGACTCGGTAACATCTGGTGCATAGGGCTTCCATTTTTTAAAAGTGTGTCTTGACAGCTGTAAAATAGCAACGACATACATCTCTGAGTGAGGGCTGTATGTAAAGCTGGCAGCAAGCTGATTGCATGATATTTGGGAAGGCATTGCTCTGGTCTCAGAGCTGGGCACAGCCATCCTGGAATATATGCAAAGACATTCCAGTCGTGCTGTAAAGAATTTATTTTACATTGAGTGAATGAGAAATACCTGTAAAACCTTCATCTTTGACTAGTGTTCCTCCTGCCTCTCTTTCATGTTTAACAAATTGGGAAAAATGCCCTACAAAAAAACAGAATATTTCTAAGACTCCAGGCCAGCATTGGGAAGTTACTGACAGACGATACAGCAATGACCTCAGAAACTGGCATGAGGGTATGAAGTGCTGATATGCATCAATCTAATCACTGCTGAATTTGAACACTTCTTTTTTTTTTTCCTGTAAGCTTTCAAATAAGATTTTTATAATGTGTATGCAGCTTCTGCTATAAATCGGCTCTGTACTTTTCTCCACAGCCGTGTTTAAACACAAAATTGCTTTCTTCTGTGGATCCATACCACCACCTTCCCATCTCTCCTCCAGAGCACAGAGCAAAGCAGGGTGCAGAGCAGTGAATGGAAGGTGGGTGGCAGCCTCCTGCTGTCCCTTCAGAAAGGTCAGCTGCCAAACATGGAAGGAAGGCAGCAAAAGGCTAAGTACCCTAATAAGTACCCTCATCCATTTCTGGACAGATCCAGTGCCACAATTACTCATTTACTTGTTTTCTCCCCTCACCAGATGTTAGTTACAGCTGCCTGTTGCAAGCTGCCTTAAATAGAAATGCCTTGTGACAGATATCACAACATACAGCCATGGAGATCCTCAAGGATGCAGTCCTCCGCTTCACTGAGATGAAATGATGGAGGCACCTCAGCTGGCAAAAGGAGCATCCCTGAGAAGGCTTCTGTATTTGGAACGAGGTTGGAAGAAAATGAAGAAGTGCTCAATGTATTTGAGCACTAGTCAGAACTGGACATACAGAAATTTTCAAATTTTCATTAAAATCAAGCAACAAAACAAAATCCCACAACAAATGATGTGTTTATGATTAAAAAAAAAAAAAAAAGCCAGTAAGAATAATTTTTAACTTCAAATTTCTGGTGAGGAAAAGATTTTGTGAGGAAAAAGATTTTGGCAAGAAAAGGTTATAAACAAAATAAACAAATAAAATTGAATCAGTCATTAAAACCATAGCTTTGCCTTAAAAAGAAGCTATTCATTTGGACCATTTCAAGTTTATGCATGGTCAGTTTTACTATTCTTCAAGGATATCAGTCACTCTTGAGGACCACTACATCGTGGTATCGCAGTAGTATGGGATGGCCTTAGCCTTCCACACTAACTTCCACTCAGCAGGAACTCACATGGAAACCTCAGAGCGCAGTTGCTGTGTGGCAGGTTGTGGTTTTGCCACGATGAAATTCAACCCAAATTTTCCTTTTCTGTACCTGGCCATTCTGAAATCACTGAAAAACCATTAGAGGTCTCTAAGGGGGAGTTCTCACCTTGCTGAGCTTCAGTATTTCAACCACTTCATGGCCATGATGCAGTGAGTGAGCAAAACACAGGGAGGTGCAGGTATGGCACTTCATGATCAGTTATACCCTACAACTTTTACCCCAGGACAAAGTACCCCAGATACTCCAGGACAAAGTACCTGCAAACAGCACCTATTTCAGAAATACAGGTATCTACATATATATATACTCAACAGCACGTGAAACCATTAAGATAGCACACAATAGTTTTCCTGAAAATAGAAAAAAAAATAAGCTAAACCACTTTCCTTCTGAAGTTTGAAACAGCTCCTAGGTTGCGAACATCACTGATTTTTATCCCGCATTTACATTTTTGCTTTTAAATTTTTAAATTTTGGTTTTAAATCCAGACCTACCGCAAACCGTGGCTCAGTTTTCACAGTGCGTCAACTCCACATTAAAACTCAGTCACTAAGTGCAGTATGGCAGATTGGTTATACCAGCAGTGCTTTATATTAAGGAAGAGCTTAAGAAGGGTTAAGGAGCTCTTTACAATAGAAATGCTCACTGAAAATGTTGAGCAGGGAGAAAATTCACAGAATCATAGAATCATAGAATATCCCAAGTTGGAATGGACCCATAAAGATAATCAAATCCAACTCCTGGCTCCACACAGGACCACCCAAAAATCTGAGAAGACGTTTGAGATCATTGTCCAGACACCAACTGAACACTAGCAGCTCAGTTCTATGTCCACTGCCCCAGGGAGACTGTTCCATGTCTGACCACTCTCTGATGAAGAACCATTTCCTGATATTCAATGGAATCACAGAATCGCTCAGGTTGGAAAAGACCTTAAAGATTACTGAGTCCAACCACAGACTTGGAAACAGGTCTGGCACTTTGTATCTCTTGTCTATCCAAGAGTTGGAAAAAGTGAAGAGACGGTGAGAGACTGAGAAGGTTAGGAGACCAAAGTTCTGAGTGCCACAGGGTTGCTTTGGGTTTTGTTTGAAAAGCTCTGCCTTGCTTTCTTGACACAATTTGCTTTATGAAACCATTACAGCCATGGTAGGGTGGGGAGATACCAACGATTCAGCCACACAGCAGTGTGTAGTACACACTGAGTAGCACATTATTTAAAATGATGCTCCTGCATCGCTACCTTGCACTGCACACTATCTCAGGATAATCTAGATTTCGTCTCAGATCAAAATCTTCTTCAAGCTCTGACAGCCATGCAGACTGCCTCTGAGTTACCACCTGCACAGCTCCATAGTGTCACTGCCTGCTGTGGTTTAACCCAGTAGGTAGCTCAGCACCACTCAGTTGTTTGCTCACTCCACGCTTTCCCAGTGGGATGGGGGAAAGAATTGGAAAAAAAACAAAGTAGAACACTGAGATAAAACTATTTTCAAGGAGAAAAGGAAAAGGATAATAGTTATGACTATATGTATGCGTATTACATATATACATATGTATGAGCATATAACAAGTAATGCACCAGCAATTGCTCACCACCCCATGACCGATGCTCAGTTAGCACTGAGCAGTGGAAGAGAATGAGATGCACTCCTATTCCTTTCAAAACTCCTTCTACATGATGTCATACGGTATGGAATATCCCTTTGGCCATTTTAAGTCAGCTGTCCTAATTCTGTTCCCTCTCAGCTTCTTAGGTGCTTCACTACAAATGGCCTTGGCTCTGTACAACACTGCTGAGAAGCAACTATAAATATTGGTGTGTTATCAACATTGTTTTTCTCCTAGAACCAAACCATAGCATTATACTGGACACTCTGAAGAGAACAACGCCATCCCAGCTGAAACTAAGACAGAGCCTTAAGTTGTTCCTCTCTAAGCCTTCTCTGTGATAGGATCCCACTAGGGGGGAAACATCCACCCCTCCCTCTGTGGCCCTCTGTGTACACCATCTTGTAGAAGGTCAGGCTTTAAAATACTAACAGCTTATTACTTTCACTTCTTTTTCACTTCTACATGAAAATACTGTTCCAAGCAAAGTATTCACAGCTTTTCTTTCCCATCTGAAAACATTCTTCCTGATTTGAGACACAGGGAGCATGGAAAAGATCCAACTACAGCCTGAAATACAGACCAGCTCCTAAGTAATACCACAGCCAGGGACATCTTTACACTGACCTGTAATTCCCGAAAAGATTGATCAATTTTCGTAACGCCTAAATATTTAGAAGGTCAAGAAAAAGGCAAACGTGCTTTCTATAATAAAATCTGAAAGGAATAAAAATGACATAAAACCACATCACCTATATAAGCATTCACTCAGCAGCTTACAAATGCACAACTACAGTAAGGAACTGAGCTAAAGGTAAGATACAGAGAAGACCCTCCTTGTCCTGAAGGCTACTGGAGAGCAAAATGCACGACCTGTTTCCATAGGACACTTCCAAGGCATGCCCAAATCCACTCACAAACCTGAACTTCATAGAATATCCTGTGTTGGAAGGGACCCATAAGAATCATCAAGCCCTACTTCTGGCTCCACAAAGGACCACCCAAAAATCAGACCATAAATCTGAGAGCCTTGTTCAGACACTTCTTGAACGCTGGCAGCTCAGTGTTGTGACCACTGCCCTGGGGAGCCTCTTCTAGTGCTTGATCATCCTCTGGTGAAGAACTTTTTCCCTATGCCCTGAACCTTCCTTCACAACCATGCTGGATGAGCACAAGCAAGCCAATGCTCAGATACAAGGCGACTCATTTCTGTGAACAAATACTAGAGAGGAAACCTGAGCTCTTGGTGGTGTGGGTCAAAGCATCCATCAGCATACACCTGACACATATGATGCAGCATTACTGACTGGCAATCTTTCAGTGCATTTAAGATCCCCTCATGTTTTGTCCCTGTGTGTTTTAGATCATACCTCTAACCAGTCTGCATAGAGTAAATGTTTGCAAGTCTTGGTATCTCTTCTGGCTACATTCCTGCCACTGCATCTCGTTTCCCTTCTGGCCAACAAACAATATTGCAGCCACAGTTGCCCATGCAGCGATTTCAGGTCAACTTAGACAGAATGGAAATTTACACAGTAGTTTACCCAGTATAATTACACTGGATTAGGTTTAATAACCCATTTAGCTTACTCTGGTGAGCTCAGTAATGCCACAGTGACCTCCACCCATGAATGAGTCTGTGTGATCTCCTCCTTGGAGGTCTTCAAACAAAGCGGTCTGGTTTTCCTTGGCAGAGTTGGAGTGGTTGACTTCCCTGGCTACTTTCCTGGGTTGGCTACTACATGAACAATCTGACCAGATAACCAGGATAATGACTTTCTTTGCTTCACCTCTCTCAACATTCACATATGCAGTTGCTAATAAAACTATGACTAAATAGAAGCCCTCCATATGGGTTGAAAAAAGCTTCTATTCTATGCAAGCCTGACTATGATGCTTTCTCACTAACTGCATGGAAAACAAAGCCAGCAGGTAATAGACACAGTGAGAAACCAGCAATGTCTTTGAATAACTTTTGCAGAAAGATTCTCCTTAGCCAAATCCTGTCATTCAATTCATGCTGAAGTAATATTTATCCTCTCCTTCCCACAAAAAAAAAAAAAAAAAAAAAAAAAAAAAAAAAAGACAAAAACCGTAGGCTTGGAGGAAAAAGATAATACAGCATTAGACATAAGACACAGAAGTATATGGTTGCAGCCGTAACTGCTCAAGTTTGACAAGTAGGTGACAAGGCTCAGCTCATTCTTAGCCTAAGAGGAACAAAGCTCTCTGTCACATTTAGGTTGAACTCTTCCAGTTTCCAGCAAATCCTCTGAGATCTCATAAGCAGGAACAGAGACATCTCCAGCCCAACATGCAGTGTATGGGCTGTACACACTTCATGTGCTCCTCTGGGCACCTCTGGGACACGTCTCACTGATTTCACTGCTGAAGGTGGAAAAAAACTGGCATTCAAAAGCTTCTTGGTCTCAGATCTTCACAAGTTCATGGGGAATTCATCCTCAAGGCAGAAAACTCCAAGCTCAGGTCCAGGGAAGGCTATCTCACACTGAATGAGCACAGAGAGTTCTGATATATACCTCATCAAGTAGATGGTTTATCAGGACTTAAACCTCACTATACTCCATAAACATGTCCTTTAAAAGAGCCACTCATAAACTGGAAACAACACATCCTGCGAGGGGAAAGTGTGGTCTACAGTTAACTTATTTATTCCTATCTAACATAATACAGACGCCCTGATTTTTACAGCATTACACGTTTTGAACCTTTTCACTAAAGTGGAGGTTTCTCATTTCAGCCTAACTGCTGTTAATCTGTTCCAAATGTTAGCATTGTGAGTAAGGTCTGGTTACCATCTCTGCCCCAAGTCGATAATAGGAACAGAGCTGATCAGCATCTGGTTTAGTTCAGGGTACAACTTGCTGCCTAATACTGCAGAACTTGGATTGGAAGATTGTTGTATTTCATGAACACCACAAAAAAAATTAAACTAACAACACTCACATACAGTCATGTGTGATTATTTATTGCTCTATAGGCTTGCTAAAGATGGAATATCGCATTACTAATTTTGGCAAATTCCAGCACACATAAACAGGCCAAAACCTCTTAACGTAAATTACACCATAATAATAATAATTAAGAAAAAAAAAAATCAGTTGTGTATTTTCCAGATTTGAAATGGAAAAGATAGTTTAAAAATAAGAGAAAATTTTAAATCAGTTTTTTATTGTCAGACACTTTGAAGATGTGAACTGTTACGTGTCTTATTCACTGCGAGCTATTTGACGATACAGCACTATGAACATTCAGAAAACTATGGTTATGATTGAAAACGGCCTGAAATGGGTTTATAAAATACAAATTAGTATTTTAAAGGAATACAGTCAATGCCCTAAAGTCACAACACCAAGCTCACATTTAGATCAAAATAAAAACTCCTGCTGTGTTTAATCAGAGCAGAATCTGACTCCCAATATACAGAATAATCTATCTCAAGATTAGCTGTAACGCCCTAATACTCAGGAACACTTCTTCCTTCTCCTCTCTTTACCATTTTGCAGTCAATCATTTAAAGAATTCTGCATTTCAACATTTCAATGACATTTCTTTTGTTGATCTAGATGGTAGACTATCCTTCAGAAACTCAATTAAGACTACAGGGTCAAGAGCTCTTGATATGTATAGAAAATAAGCCATGAATAATTAATGAAAGTTTGAAGTTAACAAGACATGCTAATTTACCATCTATTCATAATAAAGTTCAATTTGAGCAAAAACATTAATGACCACCTGAAATATTAAGCCTTTTTGTTTTTTTTAACAAATGCCTAGAATAAATGTTTAAAACACCTGGAGTCTGTATAAACTGTACGTGAATTCTGCCGAATTTACCCTGCACTTTCCTGTCACAGTAAGTACTGACTGTTGTGACCTGCATGACATACAGTTCTTGTTACCTTTGAGAAGTGGCTGAACACAGAAATTACTTCATTCCCAGAAATGCAACTGGTTGGTCAGCCAACTAGTAATGCAATATTTATGATGTTAAGCAGGATAAAACTGATAAGCGCTGTATTAATTTCACGGTAACACCTACAAGCAATGACTTCTTGTGCACAACAGACTCCATTGATCCTATTCTACAGCTGAGAAAACTGAAGCAGAAAAACCTAGTTACCAAACTGCTTTCAGTTGAAGAGCTAAGTCAATAGCTTATCTCACAAAGCAGTGGGCTTCACAAACAGTACCACCTCCCATGTATTTGTGAGATTTCTCTCAACAGATTTACTGACTTCTCTGCCACTCTGCAAGGGGAAAATGGTTTATCAAAGATCATTTCCAGCAGCCTTACCCTTTTTCTGCACTTGGCTTTCATGAGAAAGATTTTAAACTATTTGAAGGCATGAGGTGTCATAACTTCACAAGTTGAATGACTCAGGAGGAAAGACGACTTCCTAAAACAGCATTTACAGGTTTCTTTTACAGAAAGATGGGCATAATAACGAAACGTATAATCTCAAACCAGTTGAAATCATATATATATAAAAAAACAAAACCTGCTGACCCTTAACAAGTTAAGAGCAACCAACTCCATCGGTGGATAAGAGCCACAATCCAAGCTCTGAAGAGACAGCAAGATTTTTTCATCTAGTCCTGGTCCTGATACCTCTCATATTTTCACTAAGAGCTGTTTCCTCCATCGCTTGACCTTTAAGACTGAGAGGGAGAAGATGATGGCCAGGACAATTAGCTGGGTGCTGCACTTATAGTGAGCTAAAAACGGAAAAGTGTAGGGACCAGATCTGCCCAAATCCACACACAAACCCTGATCCCTAGCTATTGGAGGAACAGAAAACTGCGCACAGAAGATGCATACAGGCTGTTCAGGATAAAACAGTCCACCTTTGCCTTTTCAGACACCAGCAGAGCTCCATAAACATTTCTATCCCTGGTGGCCTCCAGCTCTCCCCGCTGTATGGAGCTGCCTCAAAGCCCAGCAGACCCATTTGCATCCATACCACACAAAGTGCACTACCAAGCAAAGAAAGGGTGCAAGCACAGACAACAGATATTCTCAGTTGTTTTTTTCTCTGTTCTTTCAGATTTGTTAGCTGAAAAAAGATGTAAAGTACACGACTGTTTTTAATGCCACAGAGCCACTGTAAATTAAAGGCATGGTAAAGTCCATGCTCTTGTCGTGAAAGATCACAATTTAATAGTGGTGTCATTAGAACTCATAAAAGCCAGACGCTTTTCACAAAAAAGCATTTTTTTCACTGAAGTTTTCTCAAAGTCAAATTTATTTTTGAAATTTTAGTGAGAGAGAAACACAACTATCAAAAACCAATCTCTCCTATTGAGTTCTTCCATTTTTCCAACCACAGTGAGACAGAGACTGACTCAGCAACATGATGGTCACTTGCCGGGAACAAGAGAAATTCAAGTACAAAGATTTTCTTAACCAGGTAGACAACTAAGCGTAAATATCCATCCTCTGCAGCCCAGGGAAATGACTCAGTCATTAGGTTACTGGTAATCCTGCGTAGATTTCAACCTTGTGGGTATGGCTCTTTTTGCAGTGAAAAGGCTTCTGGTTTTTTTTTTTTTTTTTTTTTTTCTGATGTCAAATAAAAACAAAAGTAAAACCTCAATTTAGTTGTAAGACAAAATTCCTGCATTCTGGCCAGTCCTTAATAATATCATTTCCCATTTAAATAGTCTTGTTTATTCAGAGAGGTCAAAGTGAGAAGATCTGCTCCCCTCCATTCCAGCCCTGTGGTAGAACAGACGAGTCAGCTCCAATACCTCCTGCAGACCATTTGGGATCTGACAGCAGACAGGCATCCTCCCAGTGTCTTCTGTCCCTTTGTTTCATTTACTCGAAATGATCAGAAATAGGTGAAGATTGCCAACATCTGGTAGCCTTCTGATATTTTCTGTTCACTGCCAAAGAATACGCCCCAAGTCCTCACCCACCACTGAAATGGAAACAAAACAACAGGGAAAACAATCACCCTGAAGTAGCTAGATATCATCTCTCAGTTCTTGGGCATGTCACGGATGGTCACAGCATAACAACAGAAATCCTGCCCCACAACAACACAGCAAAAGATGTTACCAGTGGGAGATAACAGGAAAGAGGCTGCAGCAAGGGAAGGAGCATGAAGAAATGACCATGTGGCTCCAGAACCTGTCACAGCACAAACTTTGTTACTTCTGTATTTCAAGCAGAATTTTACCTCATTAAAATCTATCATTCCAGTCTTCACAGCTGTCCTTGCACTAATTTGGTCCAAATGTTGTTCTTATTGTATCACTTACCTACCACATCTGCTGCTTTCTTCCTATAATTCAACACAATAGATGTATATGTCCATACACAAAAAGGTATTTTTCAATAGTTTACAAATACACAGCCAGAGAATCTTAGAAAACTACCATTAGGCTTCCATTTAAAAGTTTGGCAAATGAAAGATTAGGAGAAAAAAAGAAAAGCTGGTGCTGAAATTTAAGAATCAAATCCATGTCTAAGCACTTAAGCACTTAAATATGTGGTCGGATTCTCAAAAAAACGGAATAAAAAATGTGCAAGCAAGGCCAAATGGTAGCTATGACTTTAAGAATTCAATCCGTTACTTTGTTGCCTAAATACTGAGACATAGGGCCTCTAAGCTCACAAAAAAGAAAAAAAAAAAGAAAAAAAAAAAAGAGTTTGTACATACATTGGCTAGAGTTGATGTGAATAAATCAGATTATCTATCCCTTCTGAACCAGCAAATCATTAGATTTATTTATTTATTTATTTTACGGTACTATTCATGTTATAAAGGCATTCAGAATGTTGTACAGCATGAGGAGGCACTGGAAGGACATGTAAAAGGTTGCCCATGTCCTAAAGGCAGATGTTAGAGCTGAGTGGCAAGCCCCACCACCCAGCTACAGATGGCCCAGGTGCTTTGCTTGGAACCCAAACAGGACCATGATCCTGCATTAGTATCAGCTGCTCGTCAGTCTGTCGGACTGGCACTTGTCAAAATTCACTTTCTGTTAAACAGTTGAAATGCAGCCAATCTAAACGAGCCTTCTCTGCAGAGGGCTTTTTCTCCAGCATACTTTACAAAAAGGAGCCTGAGGACAAACACATAAATCTCTCGATAGACTTCTTCATCCAATTCCCTCACAAAATGATGGCATCATCCATCGATTTCCTCTCTTAAATTTGTTCCCGAATGACCACATCTACATCTCTGCTTTACTAAGAAGACAGTCTGCATTTGGAAAAACCTTGTTCAGTGAAACTATGCTGATAATGGGTGTACTCACTTCTTTCATATGACTAATCAGGCTCAATGTTACTTGAATATGGGAGCTTCCCAAGAAGAATAAAATATCCCTATTAGCAAAAGCTTCTTCCTTAGGCTGGGTGAGGCCTACACTTAACTAAATCAAAGTTTACTTAAACGCTTATTAGAGTTTTTGGCTCCATGCAGACATCACATTTCTGGGAAGTTTTGATCAAAAAGCTTGGCCTGGCTACAATTAGAACATTGTTACAATTCACTAAATGTTCTTAAGATGTCCAAAACACAAATTCTGTGTTCATTTTACAAATAATTCATCTCAATTTCAGTCAGCAATTCCAAGGTTTTACATTATTTTCAGATTTTTCATTCTCCCTCTGAATCTTTCAAATATATTGCCAGCTCACAATAAAGCATGCCAATAAATAATGCCCAAACAACCCATTAAATATTCAATGAAGAAAATGTAAATGAGTAAAAAGGACACAGCATATTACTGACTTTTAATAGACAGTAAAATAGATTTTTTTCATTTTTTTCATTCTTGATCCTAAGAAACAAAACATACTGCAACAGCTGTCCAGAAGAAGTGTTCTGGTTATGCTGCTGCCCACACAGCGATCTATTCACATTTACTGATTTCCAAAGTCTAAACTGAAACAATCCGTCTCAGATGGCCAATGACAGCTTTGAGTGTCATATCTGTATTTAACGGAATAAAAAAACACAAACCAACTTGTCAGACACACCACTGTGTCAAGCTCAATTACCTAAATAAACACAAGTAATGGTTAATTTTACTTGCTGCTCACTTTCCTGAAATTGCTTCAGCGCTGATTTTTGCAGCCTCTTCCCTGGAGGACTACATCTGCCTGGTTTAAAGTTTCACTTCCAAACACCATGTCCAAAAGCTAAAATCTTGCTACAGAATACAACCATTTACATTTGAGGAAAAGATCCCTGGTTCTTTAGGGAAAACTGGCCTTAATCCTAAGAGGAATCTTATTTAAGCAAGTACTGACAATGGGGCAAGTAGTGCTTCCATTGCCAATGCAAATAGGCCATGACCTGCAATGATGGAAGCCCATCAATAACTTTTCCCAAGAGAACAGTCACTCTAAATGTGTCTCTCTGCACTGGCAGCCCTGAGGCGGATGCCTATGTGCTAACCAAATGGCATGACAAATCCTAACATCAACAAGGTCACACTGAAAACAGCTAAAGTAAGAGGAGTACATTGATTTTTTTTCAGGATTTCTTTTTTTTTCTTTTAAATACAGTTTTATATCTTCCACTATTTACGCCACACAAAAATGAAGCATCCTTTGTGATCTTCTACAGGAAAGAGAACTACTGGACCTACGCTGACTCATGCAAACCGAAAAGGTGCTCCTTCATCCATCTCTCTGACCTTGAACAAAGGGCTTCCCATCTGGAAATGTTTTCACCAAGTTTTCACTCCATGCTCTCTCACACACAGAAGACGGTCCAGTGATGGCAAGAACTAAACTACAGACCCCACAAACAACAGATCTTGCTACACATTTGCACATGGTTCAGCATGATAAAATCCACTGACATTCTTTATCAAGCATCCATAACAAGCTAAGCAGACTGGTCTTGTTGCTTGATGTCCTTTCAGTACAAGGTAAATGGCTCTGTTCCAACCCTTAGGTGTGTGCTAATCACTCAACTGAAGTTAAGAAAGTGTAAAAGCTTTTAAAATCCAGAATCTATTCAGCAAAACGATTCACCTCTACTCTCACACCTCAGCACCTTCCAGTGAAACTGGTAAGGCTGCACTTCAGGATAAATCATCTGCAAGAATCCTACCAGGCAGAGGCCAAGGGGGGTAGAAGTAAAATGCTGATGAAAGTCTCTAGAAGGGCAGAATTCCTGCAGGCAGATTGATGCTGATGTGCAACCCGCCGATGGCTGGGTGAAGATTTGGGAGCTAGGGCTCTGACCACCCACCTGCAGACGATAGGCTGTACTGGTCTGGTCTTATTCAGCTCTTTTCAGCTGACAGATGCCTGCACACCAGGAATACTCACTTGTGGGACCCTAAACACAGATGAATGACATTTTCTTTCGAACTTGTCATAGAGTCCTAGTGTGGCACACTGGCTGAGCAAGTCCTTGTACTGCACTCTAGCCCTTCTGCATTCTAGGCAAGCGTTCAAAGGTTGGCATTACTTTATATTGAAGGGAGGGTTTTCTAATCACAGAACAAATTAAAATAAAATAACCTACTAAATTTATGGATAAAGGTCTTCCATTTCATATTCAGCATCTGGAAAACAACTCTTTACCAAAGGTGGGTGCTTTTTTGGTGTGCTTCTGAGTTTTTTGTTTACTTGTTCATGAAGAGGCAAGTAGATTACTGTCCATTTCTGAAAACTAGCTTCTGGATTAAATCTAACTTCCAGCTGGTGCCTATCAGGAAGATGCAGGCCTCTCTGGGTCCACAGTTATTCCAGATAAGATTAATATCAAGTACTTTATTCTCCACAAAGACCCAAGCATCTGTGATTAAATAATAGTTAGTCCTAACGTTCTGTTCAAGCAGTCAGCAATGCGAGTAATGTTATGTCTCGAAACACTGCTTAGAGTAGTATTAGTTTCCTAGAGAAAAAAGTCCCAACATTAAACAATTGTTCTGATGCTCCCCTACTCCAACACTAATATGAGTGAGGCTGGGAGAGTTGCTCTGCTCTGTCCACCAGCTCCAGCATAAGTGCACATTGCACAGCACTGTTTAACTGAAATTGGTGTATTTCAGATTTTAATGGCGCACCGGTTTTACAGCTGAAAATATGGAAGCTCTTGAGTTACAAGCAGGATTATTACTGCAAACCTGATTACAGCTACAGTTGGTGTTCTTGGAAGATGAGGCTGCAAGTAACAAGAAGCTAACAATTTCATGCCAGTAAGTCAAGTTTAATTTGCTTTCCTTTCCCACTCCCTTCTGAAGCTGGCTGAAACACAAGTTCCACTGTAAATGCAGTGACTAGCAAACATGGATGCCATCACAAATACAAAGCTGCCAAGAGGAAGTCCTCCGTTGACCAATAACAGAGTTTCCAATAGCAACTGCAAGATACTCTGGGCTCCAAATTTCAGAGATTTAGGGATATATTCTAAATGAGTACTTTTTCAACAAGAGAATGTAAACTATAACATTTAGGCAAAAAGACCAGAAAAAGTCACCAGACATTTGTATTACAAATGCTACACCAAAGCTTTAGCTGGCTCTTCAATGACCCTTACTTCAACAGATAAGACTTCGCCCCCCACATCAAGCCTACTATTAAAGGCAGAATAAAAAGACTCAAATCATTGCTACACACTGATAATTGCAAAGGCCTCAGGTTTCTTTCTGTTAACTGAAACAATGCACAGCCTTTTATTTTGGAGACTGCATACTTGATAACATTTTTATGTAGCATTTGTTGCTGTCAGAGCACAAAAAGGGACAATCAAGTTCATTTGTTAACTAAGTAACCCATTCTTTGAACACATTCTTTAATGCAAGACAGCGTCAGCAACGAATGACAGAATCACTGAGTTGGACTGGAAACTGAATTCTATAAAGATCAAATTCTATCAGTTTCAGTTGTGTACCTTTGCTTGCTGAAAGTGCAGGGCATTTCACACCATTCTTTCCTCTGCAGACAAAGAAAGTCAGTTTTTTTCTCATTTAAATATAGAAACAAAACTGTGTTTCCACTGCTGCAACTCAACAGTTGCATGAAAGACTGCGCATGCATTTTTTCATAGGAGTAATTTATTCTTGAAGTAAATATAAATATACCATAAATACTTGCTAGTCCAATTTGTAAACTCTACTGTGGAAGAGTTATGCCAAAACATAAGCACAAATCAGAGTGCATGAGAAAGATCCTAAGCAGCAATCTAAATTACAAGTTTTGAAGTCGTCTACTATACAGAATTTACCAACAAACCTCTGAAACATCTTTACAGAATATCTAAGTCCTGCACTTAAATTCCTTGTTATAAATTGCCTCTGAATAAAGCATTAGATACAACACCTTGTATCTTTCCAGCACCTCAGTTGCCTCCTGCGCAATAATTCGGTGCTGCCATTTTTTTTTCAGTAGCTTGGAGTTAAAATCTCATAAACCTCAGCTGCATAATTCAAATTCCTTGTGTAAGTGACAAATATATGTGAGCTGTTCATCATGACAAATTCCACGCTGTAAAATGCTTCAATAGCATTAATCACTTCATACAAATCAGTTTGATAACTCTCAAAGTGAAGCTTTACAACACGTATCTTCTACTGCACTTCAAACTCAAAAGATCAACTTCAGTTTCTTTGTGCTACAGTGTCTACCATAACACTTCCACACAGGTTTTTATTGAATATTCCCTTTATTTTGTAAATGTATATTTACATTTAGGAAGGGAATATAATAGGAGGCTAAATACCAACTGTACTGAATAAACTCCGGTTACTGAACTGTTCCTTAGTCTAAGTGATTCCCACAGTACAGCTTCCCATCATTTTTCATTTTAGAATGCAACCAAATTATTGGAGATGTAGGTAAAATAAAAACAAGACTACTGAGGATTTAAAACTCTAGATGGCACACTCATACAGTAAAAGAGAACAAATCTGAATGGAAATGCACACAGCTTTACGTATGGGATTTACTTGGTTTTCCACCTGAAATATACTTAATCTATCTGCAAACATTAATTCACTAACCGACCCGAAAATGACCTTATAAAATTTCTACAGGTTAAAACTGGGTAATTTAATAATAATACTGCACAGTAATAGCAGTTTTGTAATTCCTAAGCACTGAAACAAGTTAATGTAGGATTCTAGACACAATTTACTCTCAGGACATAGCATTCATCCTGTCACACTATCATATTCACTGCTTATAATGTATTTCATAGATACTAAGAATGAGATCTTATGTTTCCTAAAGGCATGAATTCATGCAACCACCATTTTCAAGTTTTGAACCCACTTGGGAAGTTTTTGTTGACACTTTGTTTTTAAGCAAGAGCTCGGCTTTATTACTCCTATCCCAAGGCTACAGAATGGACATTTCAATGCACAGACTTTAACCTATATAGAGGAAGCAGTGTAAACTCAGAGATCTGATCAGTTTGGGTGCTAGGAACAATCAGGAAAATGACACTGCAATTACTTTTATTTGAATCTGTCAGGCTTACATTGCCATTATGTAACATGACTGAAGCTGTCATAAATGATAGCTGTGCCACAGAAGGAGCACAAGACAAAATTACCAGAACTGCAAAATGCGTGGATTAAGGTGCTTGGCCAGTTATCTGAGTAAACAAACAAGCTCCTAAAAGACAAACATGACACACGTTTACAGTGCACTAGATCTTTCATGCTTATGGATATAAAAATACTTGCATTCTCCAGTAAGTATAAGGCAGTAGAACAACCTTACAGTGCAGGAACACCTGGTTACCGTGGAGCTCATATGCCATAGCTTGCAGCAGTACTGTAGGTACTGTAAAATTAGAACAGACCAGCAGGCAGTCCCTGTATTCAGATGGTTTTTAAATTCATGATGTGGAACATGTGTACAACAAAGGACACACAGAAGGAGTTAAAAAAAAAAAGAAATAAAAGAAGCACACGGATTTACTGATTGGAGAACTAAGTGGACATGGAAACATTTGCCCAGAAAGCCACAGAGACAAATGTCTTTGGCCGTAAGCCAGTACAGGACACCCTCTGAAGAAATGTATACAAAAAAGTTCTCTCCATTTCTACAGTAGCAGATATCAAATAATTCATAAAATCATTAATGTTTTCCCCTAATAAAGTGTATTCATGCAAAATAATCTCTTCTCGTATGGTAAACAGTTAACAAATTATACATCTGCAGCATGCTTTAACTCTTAAATATTCAAGTAAGATAACATTTTCTAACATATGTTATTAATCTCCATATATAAATTTGTAGCTTCCATTGACAAGTTCAATACATCACTGTAATTCCTTTTAGTCATTTAACAAGTTTATTTCTACAAATTATGGCTTAAAAGCAGGTACTGTACATACAAAATCTAAAGAGACTGTTGTGCAACTCATTACATTTCTTTATGTCATCTACTTTGATAAGTTACTCATTTCAGTGGGTATTCATCACATTTCAAATAGCAGCAATAAATAGGCATTTTACTTCTCAGGATCATTTTATGTAGCCATATTAATCAATACAAAATTAATTTTTAACAGTACTGGAGTAACATAACCCAGAAGTTATTAAAGTTTGATCAAAGAATCTGAAAATTTAATATTGGACCATCTGTGCCAACTTAAGACTGAGTGATTTGCAGGGTCTCCAACATGTCTTCCACTGCCTTCAGGGAGTATTTAGTTTCTTTCTTATTACGACCTGCAAACTAAAAAAATAAAGAAATAAATATATTTTCTTCATATATAAGAAAATATTCTGTGCAAGTAAAGGTTCTAAGCATCAACTATGACAAAAAAGCCCTAAAAATTATTAACTGTATTTACTACAAAGTCAAAAGAACATCCTCTTTAATGTTACACTAAAACCTTATCACTTTTACTAGAACAAAAGTTATTATCATCCTTCCTCTAGTAAGTAGTGAAAAAATAACAGAAATCTTACTTTCAATCATTCAATCAGAATTTACGTACTGAGTACTAACAAATATTCCACTTTGAAAATTAACATTTCTCTAATGACAGAGATCTTCCTGTTGCTCTGTGAGCCTTAACATAAATTTTATTTGACTTAATTTTTGATGTCACTGAAAATAGATTAGCTTAAGTATCAGGTCTTGCTACTGTTTAAATTACAAATATGATTTATTTTCTATTTTAGTTACACCGAGACAGAGAAGGCTCTACTTATCAAAATCTACCACAGAACAATGCGATCATCCTATAATTGCATTTTATGGTTCAAAGTAACTGAAGTAATGACCTCATGTTTGATTGTAACCTACTGTTACAACAGCAATTTCAGAGAGCATCTGAAATTCTGCTTTGATCTGAAACTCTGCCTTGATAGCAAGGAAAAATACAGCTTTATAAACACTATTTTCTAATGTTATGGCTTTAGATTCTCTAAGATATGTGCAGCCAAGTTTGGGAAAGGAAGGCTAAGAAGGGGAGGAGCTGCTGATTACCCCATGCTGACTTCAAAAGGAGTATTGTAACTGTAGTGATGGCTCCCATCACTCATCAGTCACACTGAGCGCAGTGGATTTATTGACTGTGCTGGTCTTCAGTCAAACAAAACTCTCAATCATTTCTAATACACCTTCATTTAAAAAGTTTTGCATTTGAGGCTGGGGTGGTAATGAAACTATAGAAGCAGTAACTGTAACTTGCAGTTAGCAAAATAATCTATTATTTGCCTAATTGTTAACATTTAAAATTGAAAATTTATTGAGTGTTTATGTTTTTTATTTCAAATTCCACTGCTGTCTTGCATAGTTTGCCCTTGATTTATAATGTGCCCCATCTCTCCTGTAATTAACTTAATTTAGCAAACTCTTCATGACCTGTTAAGAAAGATTAAGTCATCAGACCCAGGTAAAATCACACCAGCAACAAGCTGCAGGACCTGTCAACCTGCTTTTGACCCCTAGCCTACAATTTAACACTAGGACTCTGCATCAGTACTGATCTTGAAGAAACAGCTTCAGTAAAGTAAATGAAAAGATATTTCACATGAAATAGGAAAATGAAGTTCAGTTATTGTGACAATAGTTCACAGTTAGTGGACAAACTGAAAACTCCATATTTTCACATTTCATATTTTCAGAAGATGAACCGACATTCCCTGCTTTTATTCTAGCAATATGTACCATTTTCCAGGTTGCAAAGTTTTCATAATGACCTGCAATAGTCAACTTTAAAGGAAAATCAAAGCTTTCTTTAGATGAGATAAGAAATTGAATTTAATGAATTCTCTCTTTTTCTTCAACCTAAACAAGAGCAGTCCTAAGCTGATACTTGGGGAAGTCCAAGCCTTTCATCAAAACAAGCAAATGTAAAACCAGAACACAAAATCCTCCACAGGAGAATTGTTTCTTATTCAAAGCACTTCCAAAACAAAATAAAGAAGCACAGGAGTCTGAATATACTACGGTCTAACATCACGTTTGGTAGGACATACAGAAAGCAGGCAGAGGAAAGCTTGAAAATAAGAATTGTATTTATTTTACTTCTCTTTAGAGATGCTGAAAACAAAACTGACACAATATATTAGCTTAAAAACACTACTTGTTTGTTTCAGGAGTGGCTGCCTTCATGATATTGACATGTACTTTAAATGGAACAAGTAAAATCAAACTCTGCATCATAACAAACACAAGTATACTTGGACATCTAATCACTTCAAATTTACCCTGACGAACAATTATTTTGTCTATTCTGCCATTACACAGCAATTTGACTGATTGAGCCGGAATCCATTTCTTAAAATCAAGATTTAATTTTCTGTTTCCTAAATGGTTTGTAACAAAATCACCTCTCCAACCATAAATTCCATGTGGATTGCTAACATAGAAGAATTCAGCAATGTACCAAAGCAGTATATATCTGAAAAACTACTACAAATAGGATCACATTTAAGATTTTTGTGAGCATTAATCAACCTTCCCGGCCTCTGCTGAAATGCTTTTACCAGAAGACATGTTAAACTAATTACTTAATTGAAGAGCACCAGAGGTAGCCACAGTTTGTTCCAATGTTAAAATAACAGCGGGACTCATGTTCTCAGTCACAAAATGACAGGCTTCTTCACAGGATCAGCACAAACTGCATAATCCAGAGTTTTGCAGTGATAAAGCAATGCAAAACTAAGCTTGAACTTACAACAGTTCTTCAAATAATCAGTATCTATTTTTTTTTTCTTCTCACTCAGTCACTCAAAATTAAGTGGCCTAGAGAATGACAGTGTTAGCAGCCAGCACTTCCAGATGCAAGTAGCAGCCCTAGCTACAAAACCTGACTACTTCACCTCCTAAGTTAGGCACAGATGAGAAGCAGTGGTCAGCATGCATGGTTACACATATAACATCAAAATACTAACCACATAAAGCACAGCTATTTGATGCTCTTCAGAAACCAGAAAGCAAACAACACAACCTCAAATCAAACAAAATTAACCTTAACTATTTTTATCACATTTTTTCTGTAGAAACACTGTTTTACAGTCTGGCAAAGGTAAAAATATGGTTTTCTTTTTACACACAAATATTGATTTTTAAAAAGACAATAAACTAAAGCATTCCTCGGATTTCAAACAAGAATGCACAGGAAAAGCAAAAATCAAGTGCCAAAGGAAACTACCTGTCACAAAATAAACTAAAATGAAGGGAGCAGTAAAAATATTTCAAGTAAATGGTATGAAAAACAACAACACAAAAACCGATGGTACTACAGCCAGAGCTGAATTGAAAAAAAATAAAGCAGGTTTTCAAAATTACTGTTTGTACTGCTGGTGCTTCAAGTACAAAATCCAGACTCAAAATGGGAAAAAATCTTATTGCAAGACAACTGCTTGAAAGCAATTTTAAAGTCACAAATGCATATAATTTGACTTGGCACCCATGTCAGGATTCTAAATGCATCTCATCCTCTAGACTATGACTCAAGGAAAAACTGCATTCAACAGCGTAAGAAGGTCCAACTAATAAAAGAAGTTGATGCCAAGCTCAACAGACTCTTGAGGGTCTCATTTCACTTAGCAGAGAGCTTTGGATAACGCAAGGAAAAGTGAGGAGAATTTATAGAGACAATATAAGTAACTAGCTTATAACCTGGCTAGACAATCCTCCACTACTGGAGGGAGCCTGTGAGGGCTTTCACTGGCAAATGCCACAGAGGATTCATCCTGATGTCTGAAAGCTGACAACTTCCAACCATTCAACAAACTAGGGGAGCAACACATCACAGTACTGACTCGTAGAGGAAAGTGCCACCCACCTACTACATCACCAGACACTATTTGCTGTAGCAGTTGGTGTTAAGTCCCTGCCATGAAAACTGGAGTGGCCAAGCCCTCCATAATCATGTCAGAGCAACAGTAGGGCAGGGCTGCCCTCAGTAGGGCAGGGCTGAGGTAATCCTGTCCAGCTTTGGTCACTAGAGCTTCTCATGGTACTCTGAAGATGAAGGGTGTGTCCACAGCAGTTACTCACCAAATTCTAGGCTGAAATAGATACGATTTTCTGCATAGCTAAACTCCCTCTGTAATTCCAGTTGGATATGGTGCTTGTCACTTTATGTTCCAAACAGCTAAAATGAGCAGCTAAACTATGCAATGTATCACAAAAGTATGAAGTCAAAGAACTTACGACGTGTTTTAATGTCCTAGTTGTCTTAATGTGACCCGTGCTGCTAAGCATCAATCAAATATTCGTCACATAAATTCCAAAATAACTTCACAGAAACACTGAAAGTATGCTTTCCAGTAAAAAATTAAAAGAACAACGCAAGTATTCATATTTCCTTAGAGATTGTGATGCTAACAGAAAGCCATGTGGGGGAATAAAAAAAGATTATTTCACTCCGAGTCAAGTAACTACAAACTATCATTTACACTTTTGTTATAATGAGGATATGGAGATGCATTTCTAGGTTTTAGTCTTGGTATGCCAGCAACCCACAGCCAACACTGACTTTATGCTCTCATTCTGATGTACCCTGAAGGAGGCCATTTCCCAGAAGAGCTAAGGGATGTCTACCCGAGCTTTCAACCATAAAACTTCGTCATAACACTCCCTTAAAACATATGTTTACAACTCCCCTAATCTAAGCAGGTTGTTTTATTAAGACGTAAAACATGGAATAATAGTTTTCACTTAAAATTCAGACATCTTTTAAAACTTGATTTATTCTGTCAATGGCAAATTTAGCGTGTATTCTACTCTTCAATTTTTTATTTAGTTTTCCCTCACAAATCCTGCAATACTTACGTTTTCCATCAATAATGTTCTTACTAGAACACCAGACACACTGAAGTCAAAAGAAGTCCTTCTTATTTATGGGAAATGAGATGAACGTTGTAATTTGTACACACCTTCTTGTCATGAACAGGTACGTGGTTGATTAATCAAGCATAAAAACTCATTTAAACAGTAAAACAGAGAAAGAAAGCTTATGCATTCAAGTAGAAAAAGCTTAATTATGTCCTCAGACACAACATATTTCCCACAAAACTGCTTCTAAAGAGATATATCTCACAGTAAAGTACAGTCAGAAGCCATAGGCTTAATCAGGGGAAGTGAAAACTACTTTAAAATTGTAATACGTCAGGAACATGTCAGTCACAAAAGTTGCACTTTTGGCAGTGGATTGACACAACAATATTAGGAAAACTGCACTGGTCATAAAGGAAAATCCTAATTTAATTCAGCAATAGATGAAGCTTGTCAAAAAGCCACTTGGCAGCATTAACTTTGAACAGCAGCAGTAAAATAACTATTGGATTCTGAAATATTACAGACAGAAATGAACAATTACATGCAAGTAAAGTCTCCTCATTTAAACCCAACATTTTTGCTCAGAAAAAGAGTTCTGTGAAGAACTGAACCGTTTGTTATAGATGCTAAAGCTCATAAACATAAGCTTTGATTGCTAGATCATTGAGAGTATCTGTAAGGAGTTAAATAGACATAATATGTTTGGGATGGAAGGACAGAAGAACCTATTAGCTAAAATGTGTTTTCATTCACACTTGGAGAGGGAAAAAAGTAAACAAAAGTAAATCTAAATGTTTATACATGACTTCTCAAATACCTGAAAAGACTCCTGATGACTTTAGTATGCTTTGAACGTGGCCTAAAAAGTCTACATTTTCACAGTTTTACAGATAAACTGTCCCTAAGGTAATTATTAGAAACATAGAATCACAGAATCACCAAGGTTGGAAAAGACCTACAAGACTATCCAGTTCAGCTGTCCACCTACCACCACTGTTCTCAATAAACCACAGAAGCACCAAGGTTGGAAAAAACCTCTAAGATCATCCAGTCAACCATTTGCCTATCACCAATATTTCCCATCATGTCCGTCAGTACAACAGCTAAAATTTCTTGAACACCTGCAGGGACGGTGACTTCATCACCTCCCTGGGCAGCCTGCTCCAGCACCTGACCACCCTTTGGGAAAAGTAACATTTCCTATTGTCCAACCTGAATCAAGAGGCATTTAGCAATGCCCTCACGAATCTGCTTTAACTTTTGACTAGGCTGGATGACCTTTGAGAGCCTATTTCAATTAAACTATTCTATTCTATTTAAAGTATGATTTTAATAATAATATTCCTTAAGATTAAATTGAAAGAAACCAAAATTCTAAAATTTTAATTTGATTTCTAGTGAAGAAGAAGTAGATAACCAAGTAATTTTTAGAATTAAGACATACTAAATTTTATTAAAATATTAACTCTAGAACTGAGTCTTGGAAGTCAGCATTACAGTATCCATTTAAATAAAAAAGAAATGTATAAAAATTGTAAGTAATATAAATTAATAACTGTAAAGTATCAACCTTTTATTAAGTAGGGCTTCCAGGAAAACAAACAAGTAGAATGCAAGAAACTCAAACAAGTTACAACAATTTACACCTATCATATGTAACCCACTGAACAGCAGTTGATAGAAGTGCAGGAAAGAACTACAGAAAATATTAAGAGCATCAGAAAATAATTAGATACTAACCTGGTAGGCTCTATTTATTTGATTTGCTGCCCAGCTGGCGTATTTCATATTATCTTTTTTCATTTTTGCACTTGCTTTTGGATTGGAGGCAATATGGCTTGCAGACTAGCAAAAAAAAAAAGTAGAAAAACAGTACAATTACGAAAAGTATGTGCATGAAAATAAATAAATAAAAACTACTAGCTGGCAGACAGCATCCAACTAAGAATTATCTAAACTATTTAAAATACTTTTTGTTCTAATTCACTAAACCAGACTTAAGTTTGGTTATGTACCGAGTTAAGAACAGAATTTGGACATAATCAGCTAATTTCCTAAACTAAACGTTACAAACTATTTTTTCCCATTTGATGTATCAGAGAAGATATAAAATGCTCTGTTCCTGTATCCAACTGCCATTTTTCTCTGCAACATTTGGAAAAAAGAAAGTAGTTATAATGTGCTGGTACTCTTCAGAGGTTCACCATCCTGCGGAAAAGTGTATGATTTTAATTCCCTTTCAAGAAGTTACTTTGGTGTGCTAATAATTCTGTGGAAAAATGGGCAAGAATTATAGCTTAAGAGTACTTCAGTGAAGAAAACAGACAACAAATGCATAGATCAGCTTCTTCAAGTTGCAGAAAATATCTACTCTCAATGCATTTCTAAATTGATGCAGTGCTCCAGTGATTGGTCCAAGAGTTACTCAATGTAAAATAAGCACAGAAATCAGAAAGGTCAACCCCTGTGGAGGCTACTAAGGAGGAAAGGGGTAAGAACACACACACAGGTCTCATAACTTAAAAAAAAAAATAACAAATGTACAGATGTGTATTTATCTCCAGCAAGAGCACAGAAAATAATGCAAATTTTATTGGCTGATACTATGTGAGCAGACTTGCTGTGGAAATTTTGCTGCAATCTGGTTATCCTGTCCGGTAAGTACAAAAGATCTAGCATATGCTCTGCTTGTCAGAAAGGCATTACACTACATAGATAACAAAAGAGAGTTGGTATCTGGCGATGAAATTACACTGGGGCACAAGTGAATTCATAAACATAGGGATTTACAGACATTTAAAGAGGATGAAGATGGATTAGCCTAAGTCACCTACTAGTATTGTGCAAGTGAAGCCTCTGGGAATACTGAAGCCCGAAAGGGCTTGACATAAATGAAAATTCTTACAAATAATAAAAATGACTGATAAAATATTTAAAGAATGAGCTGATCTTTGATGAAATTGATTTGAAGGATGATTTGATAGCTTAAGATAGTTAAACTTGGAAGATGGCTATATCAATCAGTGATCAAATTGTGTGAACAAAGACAAGAAGAACAAGAAGTAAAAAAAAAAAGTTTGAATTTATATAGGGAAAGCATAGGAAGCCAAGACTTTGCTTCCACAGGAAAACATTTTCAAAAGCAACTGAATATTACAGTTCAAGCTTCTTAAAAAATGCTTTGAAAATTGATTTAATGAAGTATCATTACCCCACCTCGGATTGGGAGTCAAGATACATATACTGGAATACAGAAACTAGCTTTAATATCTTTTTATCACTTTTGATCACAGGCATAATGCTGTTCATACCCTATAGTTTACACGATTAACACTGTTATTAAATACTATGTTAAACCAAAAAGAAGAAAATACAGCAAATGCCAAAGGATGACACACGTTCATTAAAGCTTACAAAACGTTAACATGAGGAAAAAAACAATCAAACTCACCATGTAAAGCCCAAACAAAGCTCTCATATTTCTGTTGTTAAGTTTCAGTGCTTGTGCAAAATATTTTCTTGATAGCTCTAGGTTTTCAAGCCCCCCTTGAGTATATTTAACCTGTAAAAACAATAGGCTCCTGAAAGTTGCACATCATCCATATTTTCAGGCATCCACTCTTGATTCAAAGATACTATGAAACTTCTTGTCAGGTTTGTTTGACATGATATTCCAGGTGAGCTCTACCAAAGGCCAAACACTGGCTTGGGAAAAACTTGAACTCTTTTCAGTGAATTAATGTAAAAATATTTAACTGTAGGGAAAACCAACATTAATTTAAATCAGCTGCTATACAAATAGATAGTGATTATTTTGCACTTTCAATACTTAGAATCTTGGGATAGTCTCTTATGAAATTACAATGGACTTTCAATCTAAATCTAAGTTCTGACAGTTATGAATCTGTACTAACTCTAAATTCCTTCAGCACAGCATTACAACAGTAGGCAACACATTGTCTTTCATTAGCTATTTACTGAAAAATAGTACACAAAGTTTAAAGATCACTCCATTATTTTTTCTATTAATTTTGACTGCTATTAGAGTCAAAACAAAAGGAGAGAACTATTAGAAGACATGCTTCATAGTTTTTCTATGACAAGGCTGTGTCGACTTTCAAGTTTTGATGCTAACTCAATTTTATCCATGCTAACAAAACAAATCAAATTAATTCCAAGTAATTAAAGCATAATTTAGGAAAAAAAAATCACACATCTGGAAAATGGTTACAACTGTCTAAAATTCTAAAGGTACGACTTCAGAGGATCCTCTCTTCACACACTGAGTGCTCTTTCAGGCAAAATTTCCTATGTGAAGGATTCCAAAATCTAGCTCCACAGTACTAGATAATATATTATAGCTTCATAGTTATGATACATAGTCTTCCAATACTGTGGAAAAGTTTAAAGTCTAATGCAGTTAATTTGAAAAGTGAATAAACACTTCAACGAGAATAGCCTATTTAAAAGGAATTTTATCTTCAGTAATTCCTGCCATGACTCTTATTTATAGTTCAGTCACACTGAGTAACAAAACAGCTTTCTTAGTGTGGAAGTTCTTTGAGAAGCTACCATTCACTGCACGCAGTCTTAAATCTCCTAGGGAAAAATTAAATACATTTTTATTCCATTTTCACTGCTTCAGTAACAAAAAAAACCCAGAATATGTATTCAAACATAACTGATTTTTCAGAAATACTCACTTCAGCATACTGCTGACAATATAAGTGGTTGTGTGGATTAGTCATCATAAGCTCCTCTAAGCAGAAGGCTGCTTTTGCATAGCTGAAGAATATAATAACAGTGACATAAAAATGAAACAGTGCACAGCTTACCTCAGTTTCTTTACAGTACAATAAAAGGAGCCCTACTTGTTTTGTAACTCCCCATGACTCACAATGTAAAGAAATGTTTTATTTTTAAGTTACATTTGAAACCACAATTTTTTTACATTAAAAACAGTTTTAATACATATGGAAAGCAGAAATATTTAGCCTTTTTTACTAATAAGTGTCATTTCTTATTAACAAATGTAATAAGTAGAAACAGGGATTATGTAACAGAAAACACAACATGAAGTAGTTCTTATTTTTTTCCTGCAAGATTTTTCAGCTACATGGTGATTCATACACCACACTATACATCAGAATGTGGTTACTGTCATCAGTCAGCTACCTACTCAGACTCAACCACAGAAGTGTGGTCAAAAACCCTTCAGAACAGTAGCAAAAGTCAGGCAGTCTAAAAATATGTATACAAAAACAGCACTACCCCAGTCCAAATAACAGCACATTATCATTGCAAAAAAAATTCTAGTATTCGTTCTTTAAATGAAAGCCCTCCAAAATAAATTACAAAGATAATCTTACATGTTTGTTTGGGTTAATAAAAATCGTAGCTTCACAATCTTTCAGCTAACAGGGTTTCCATAAGAATTTGCAGGATATTACAGATATGATAGAATTGATGCTCATAGCTTAAATGACGTGATGCTAAAATTCAGAGAGACCAAGTTTATAACTCCTGTGTTGGTAAATACAATCAGAGTAAAAGCAACTCAGCAACAAGAAGAATATTAAAACACAGTCAAATCTTATTTCTTAGAACAAGCAAACTGTGGGGTTTTCATTGTAACAGTCAGGTATATATCTCAAAAGTTAATTTGGAAATAAAAGGATAATAATCTGACTCTGCAAAAGCAGAAGCCACACTCCTTACATCAAAACAAAACATGGAAGTAAGGATTACATACATCTTGTTAATTTAGGCATGTTTATGAACAAAAGTAACACCGTGGTGAATTCACCAGTAAGGCAGAATTTCTGATACTGCTGAACAACTGATAATACCGTTGTTTTTTCTCAATTAGCAATTAGTTGCTTTTTTAGACAAGATTCATTTTCTTTTATCTACATCAAAATAATTATAATAATAAATGATGCTTATAAAGGAAACAGCACAGTCAATTTTTTCAATAAACTGGAGAAAGTTCAGCTTTTTTACTTTTGAATTACAGCCCAAGGCAAATACAAGCAAAACCAATTTCTTTCTCAAGTTTTATTACACGATTTTGTAATAAAGACTATAGCAAAAAAAAAAAAAAAAAAAGGGAAAAAAAGGGAAAAAAAAAAAGAAAAAACTGTAATGGGATACGTATGTTTGCTCCATTGCATCACACACAAAGAGATTTCACTGCTTGAATGTATTTCTAAACACATACATATACTCAATATTTAATTATTCCATAAGTCAGCATTTGAAAGAGTTTAGCAGATGCTTTCTTTACGAACGGGGACAATTTTTTCATCATTGTGAGAAAGGCTATTTCTTTCTGGAGAATCTGATTCACTACTAGAAAGGAAGGAAGGAAACAATGTGGTATAATTCAGGCTGGGCTGAAGAACTAAAGAAGTGAGGGAAAAAGATACGCCTTTGGGTGGAGGTTAGAATTAATACTGTGATATTAGAAAACTTGCACTAAGGCTTTGAGCTAATCCTCTCACACTGGGATTTCCTCCTGTCACTGCAGCAATAAAAAAAGCTAACAAAAACATTAAACATCCAATAAGCAAGTTACAACAACATCCAGCATTCTTGATTGCACTGGGTTTTGTACCCAGGCGACCAAATTCCTCCAACTTTGGATCCATGCTTTATTCATTTATTTTTTAAAGGTTACTAAAAGTTCCTGCAGAGGTAGACTAATTGAAAATAAGAGTATTACACATAGTTTGCTGTGATCAATTGTTTTTAGAGGCAAAGAATTTAAAATCTATACCCAGTAAAAAACATCACTTGAAAGAAAAGTTAGAGAAAACGTGTGCTGTGTGCTGTTTCTTGCTACACTTAAAACATTCAAAAAAAAAAAAAAAGATTTAATAAATGCCTGAAACATACAAGTAATTAATGAAATTTCTTCTGTTTTAAAATCAAATATCTTATTAATGTCCTAGCAGTCTGACAAGTCTGTTAATTATTTCCTGAGAAAGTCTGTTATATTGGAAATGAGATTCCATACTTTCTACCATCAGTTCTTCAAAACAATCACTGAGGTCTCTCACTTGCACAGAGCATATTTCAATTTAACGTTTTTATGAAGACTTTGCAAACAACTTACTCATGTTCATTGATGTAAAGTTCTGCAAGTTCATGCCAAGCTTCCTGGTCTCCAACAAATCTGTACAGAAAAGACAAGAGAGGAAAAAAGGCAGAAAGAAAAAATGTGTAGAGGGATTCTGTAAATGACCAACATGGAAGGAAAAGCGCAAATCAAATGCAAATTCCATTTTAATTAAAAAGATTTATGAGAATAGGCAAAACACAATCTGTATTCTTATGAGACACTCACTGTTCCAGATACTCATTCAGCTCTCGGATGGCCTCAAGATTTTTCCCCTGGGCTTTTCGAATGGCAATCTTACGCTTCCTTGCTGCCTATGGGTTGACATTAATAAAGGATTAGGGTCTCATAATTCCCTGGGTTTTTGTAAAGAAAGCAATTTGACTGTGCAAATTATTATCTCAATACCAGTGGAATTCCACTGCAGAACAACTGCTAGGTTGGAGTTTATAAACATACCCTATGACATCCCACTGAGGGACTGAAAACCTTTTCTTACAATCACATTATGTATGCTGTTCTTTGGAGGCACAAACTGTATGCATTATTTCATTCAAAGAAATGACTGTCCAGATTCTGATAATTAGAAAACAGCAGGAGATGCTAATCTGCAGCCATTCCAAAGGCCCCCACCTTGTCATTCACAAGGTCCAAGACTATAGAGGAGACGTGGTGACTGAGTTTCAGAGACTCCCATAGATACAATTTGGTTGCCACTGTATAAATATGGCTTTCAGCCATTTTGAAAGATTCTCATCAAAGTGCTAAATGCCATCTTTAATTGCTATTGAATATACACCAAGTGCATGAACAAGCTTCTCAACACTTTTGGAGCACAAAGTAGGCCTTTCAATGTAATCGGAATATGAAAAAGCTGTTTTGATGGCAAAGGCAAACAGTACTTCAATACGTGGGCAGAATATGTACTTCATCAGAAACAATGTAAAAACAAACAATAATTATACTGTACTGAAATTTTGAACTCCATTAGACTTCTTATGAACCACCAGGAGAAAAATATATACAGCATTTTAATAGCTAATTACTATATTCCAGCCTCCAAAATACATTGGTTACACAGTCTCCTGACCTCTAGCAGTTTTAAATCAAGGTGCACTTAAGGTGTAATTCAAACCAACAGACATCTTTCCAGTAGTCTGACAGAGGTTGGAGCAAACAGCAATATACCTCCACCAGTCTGAAAGTCATCAGATCTGGAATCTGGCAGAATAGGAGTTCCAAATTCCAGCTTAACCTGCCTCAAAGAGCACCATGGGCCAAATGCCGTGCTTGTAAGCTCTGCTCCCTGGGTGATCACAACTGCTGTCAGACACGAGAAGACAGATGGTCTGTTTTGCATGATCTATCTGCATGTACACACACACTTAGATGCCTTTTGTCCATGAGATAATTATATTCATGAAAAACTTGTACATTGTTCCTGTAATAGTCCCACTGCTTATTCCCCCCATAACTGTCAGCCCACTTCATTCCTTACAGAGAGGTTATTCAGTTGGGTATAGTCTTACAGAAGCCTTGACTGCACAGAAACAGATAGTTCTCACATCAGTTTCTTCATGATGAACCTTCCTAAGACTACACTCACATATACCCTGAAAGAGTTTGTGCATTTTTACAGTGTTTTAAATATGTCTGTTCTTTTAAGTAATTTCTTATTCTTAAATGTCATTTGACAGAATGTCATTTCTCTTGGAAGAACACTGCAGTGCATGCATCATTTATGTAAACTACTTGAAGTAACATAAGAAATCAGCATAACCAGAGATGTTTTTTAATGCTAACTGTGAATTTATTCTTTCCTTTGAGTTTGTTCACTTCCCCGGGGAAGAGCATATACTCATTGCAAATCCAGTGAAAACAATTCAAGGAAAAAGTATTTCACTCTTCAGTTTAAACACAAAGCAGAGGTAGAGAAAGAATCCCTAAAAACAAGAAGAAAAATTAGGATACAGGCAGCATGGTGGGTTTACCCACAGTCGCTTTGTTATCCACTGCGCCTCTGTCAAACTGCAACATGTGAAATGACATTCATCTTTCTACTTTTACTGGGAGACATTTGGCTAAAATCCAAAACTGACTCTGGAAGTTTTAACTGCTGACCACATTTATCGCTGCAGCAATCGCGTGCGCTGTTTATTTTATTAGAGAGCTTTTAAAAGAAAGATAACAGCGTAATTAAACTTTCTTAAAGTTTTTTTTGTTAAGTGTAACAAGAAACAGATAACATGTTTATCAGCTGCTACTATTACTAAACCAAAAAAAAACCACCACCTCAAATCCCAAAACACCAACTCGGTGACTATCCCATTTCATGAAGAGAGTTTCACGAAGCAGATCGTTACCCTCGTTACCCCTGCCGTGGGAGAAGTGCTGCAGCAGCATTAAACTGCCCGTCCAGGGCTGGGATTACCCACAGCAGGAAACCCCAAAGAAGAGGGAGTGGGATAACTGCATAGAAGGCAAAGGAGCACAGCCTGCAATAATGGCTTACAAAGACAGAAGGTTTTTTGCAGGTGACAGACCAGCTACTTTAAGATGTAACTTTTGGACTGAGAATTCAATTGCTACTTTCAAAATTTTAGGGGAAAAAAGAGCCATCAAAAGACAGATAAAAAAATAAACGGAGAACTGAAATAATCTGCTTAATATATAAAATCAATCAACGCATCTGACAGCTTCATTTGCAATGACAAATAGGAACACTCTACAAATGAGCCATCTTCCTATTTCATTTCTAACGTAAATCCTTCAATTGCATGGAAAGGAAGTCCTCCAAATGTGCCTGCAAACAGATTCTCTCCATGGCTGTTTTATTTCTTAACCACAGTACTCCCAAATAACATAAATCACTGTAACAAGAAGATGTAATTAAGGACAAGCTACAACTATTCCTCATCAAAGATTTCAGCTGATGTTTACCTATAACAAAAATGTCATGTAATATAATCAAAATCAAGGGTAAAGGGGTTAGACATAATGACCAAGTTCTGATGGTAACATTTCAGAATAAGACAAATTACACATACTTTTAATGGAGATTATTTGCTTCTAAACTGCACATAAAATTTCTTCAAAATAACACATTTTGTTTCATATTTGAAAAAAGTAGTGCTTACAACTTCCAATTTCAATCCCTTTATCAAAATTAAAACACCTTCTGGGCTTGAAATCTGCAGTCTCCTCACTCTCATGCACACCTTCAGAACAGCTGGGGTAATTCAGTTTATCTACAAAGAACTCTTCTTTGAGGAAGACGCACATTCAAACAGGTGCTAACATTCAAAGGAGAATCTGGGAACTGGAAGCACAGTGTTTTGAACTGGCTCAGAATTTTTGTAAGTATTAAAAATAGCTGAGAATTAAAACACAAGGTTGTTTGTTTTTTTTTTTCCTTTTTTTTTTTTTTTTGGTAATTTTTTTTTTTTAAGGAAATTCATATCACTTTTTAATCACAAATAAAAATGTAACAAAAATGTTCTGAACACGCAGCCAAGAGACATACATGTAAGGCAGGTGGTTCAGTAGAAGAGATCCAGATTGTTCAGATCTGTGATCCCAAGGAGTCTCAGGATTGATTGAAAAATAAAGACCTGGAAGCAAAACAGCACTGCTTTAGCTGTATTCACAGACTACTCTCCCATCACGCTTTCTAGCTCTTCTTTAAATACCATAAAACTATCAGATTATTTTTTTTTTTTAATAAAATAAAATTCAGGAGTGTCTGCTTTAAGAAAATCAAATATGAGAAGGCCTGCACTAAAATCAGATGTGGGCGATTTTGTATGCTGTAAACTTCTAATTCTTCTTCTGATTTATGCTCTAAGTCCCTGTGTGCCACAGTTTCCTCCTCAGTGAGCAGGGCCTCACGTCCAGGCAGCTCCCTGAGCATCTTGAGGAGAGTGGGGTAAGTAAAGGCACACAGCGTATCATCTTCTGTACTTCCATCAATTTAAACAAGCTGCTTTACTGTGCCGAACCACCACCAATGCTAACAGTCCCTCTGCCAGACAAAAACTGGTTACTTTTCAGAGAAAAGGTAGATTCTCACCCATACTATAGATTTACCTGGCATATTTTATACATGCAATTCATTACCTGTTTTAACATCAGTAGAACTATTTTCAACAACCTGATTTGAGATTGTTTTGAAATTTACAGAGCATAGTGAGATAGTTGTAACAATTCTGTTAAAAAAGATGGAAAAATGACATTCACATCTTCCTTCCCAGCTCTTTAAAAAAGTAAGATTTCTCAGAATCGGTCTGATGCAAAAACAAACTGAATCCATTTCCACCTTACCTAATAAAAATAACAAAAAAAAAAGACAAAATGTTCTGTGTTGCAACGAGATACACAGTGACTGCACAGAACATACGATATGGTATTCGCCCGATCCATTTTCCAGGGTTTAAAACAAAATATTGGAATGGTTATTGACTGATTCTGTAAATCCAGCATTCTTAATGGAAAGACATATGCCATCTTAAAGAAACACTTATACCGTAATCAGTATCATCTGGACTGAGGTACTTTACTACGTCACATTTATTAAACCACAAACCCTTCCAAGCTATTTCTTTTAAAGACAAATAATCCCCAATCTGGCACAAGTACTAATCTCCCATTTGTCATGATTCCTTTTAATTGGCATTAAGTAGACTCAAAGTGCAGTGAAGATTTGAACATTTATCAACTTCTGTATTTGATTAGTAAACCATGCCATAAGTTGTCTTTTTTAATGATTTAACAACTTAGAAAAGGTGCATTAGTCTAAGAGTCTGACACATTAAAATACTTTCCTTCAAATTGCAAAATGCAAATCAAAACAAAGGTGTAAACAATTACAATGGAGTTAAAGGAATTACACAGACATCAAAAAGTACCACATAATATATACATACATATAAATACAACCACAATAACAGATCTGCTGTTACCAGACATTTTTTTTTTTTTTTAAGTGAACCATGGAAGAGAGTTGCAAGTTCCATGCAACTGTGTTATGGATAGTGTCAAAGCATAAATAGCAATATTGAACACAGTTTTTTTACAGAGTTCGAGAGGTAAATCTAAGAAACAGTAGCCCATCATGTCTGCAACCAGCACACAGCAAATTGGTGGAAGCCATAAAGGCCAAAAAGCTCAGGCCTAGAATTGGAAAACAGGAAAAAAGTTATTTATTAAAGGAGAGTAAGAACAAAGTAAAGCTTCCCAGATCTACTGGAGCTCTTCAAAGTAGTCACTAATGGCTTGGATCAATATAGATCCATTTAAAAGTGAGCTCTGATTTCAAAAAGAATTTCAACGGGATCCCTCACACAGTTGTAGTGGAAACTGCCCTGGACTAGTAAGGAAAGTTCTTCGTGTGGTACATAAGTAGCTAAAAGATATCAAAACAGTAAAGTCAGTTCTCCTCACAGAGAATCCCAGGGTCGTATGTTCAGCATAATTTTAAGTGATCTAGCACAGACTGGCTCAAGTTGATTGATGATAATGAGTTACTCAAGTCTAAAGAATAAAAGTCAATTGCAAAGAATAACATTCACAAGAACAACTGCTAGCAGGAATAAACAGCCCTTGAAATTTAATCCAAATGAAGGGATGCATGCATAAAGGGTGAAACAATACTAATTTAATGAACTCAGCAAAGCTTTCTGAATTTGGCCATTCAGGAACAATGCTGGAGTTGCAACAAGCAGTTCTATAAAATGACAGTCCAGTGTTCTGAAGGTGTCTTAAAACAAAACAGAAAATCTTCCCTTAAAAACCAAACCCCGATAACGCTGGAATTATCAGAAAAGAATACAGTGCATCACTTTTCTGTTGTAGAGTTCCACAACGCTCTTGCTTTTTAATACAAATTGCAGATGTGTGCTCTCCTTTCTCATCTAAACAATAAATACAAGTAAAAAGGACACTTGGAGAGAAGCAGGATTTCAGAATACAAAATGGTAAAAAGAACTGCTAGACAGAGTAGGACTTCTCAGTTTAGAGTAATGAAAAAGGCAAAAGATCCACAAAATCATGAATAAGAAGGAATCAAGTCAACAGAAAACAACTGATCACAGCAGACAAAGGTAAGAAGAAAAGAAATTTGCTCCATCAGTGAATAAATGATGAAGTTTCATTGCTAAATGATACTGTAGACACATGCACAGCAAACTTACTACAAATTTAAACAAGTTCAAAAGGCAGGTAAAAAAAAATATCAATGCAAAAACTTCATGAAGAGCTATAAAATATATAGTTAACACTTCTGGCACAGGAAAACCATAACATGAAGATTAATAGAAACTGGCAGAGCAGACTAGAGCATAATGTATGACTGCCCAGTTCCTATACACTTCTTCCAGTATCTGCTATTGGTCACTGTCAAAACAAGACAAGCTAAATGCACTTTTGGCATAAATTCAGGATAGCTGTTCTTATGTCTTCAAATACTTTATTTCAAGGAACAAAATCTCCACAAAGGTTTAAAAAAAGTGCTAACACCCACAAAAGGAAAACACGGGAAAAATGCTGGAATGTACTCCCCTATCTCAGTGCACTATGATTAAACAAGAAGGAAAACAAGTTTTACAAAGGCAGATGACGCTCCAACTGTCAGAAGGTGAAAACTTTTCTTCAGGATCCCTGTTCTGCACCCCCAGTTTAATCACCAGACCTCCTTGGGGAACTATCCAAAGCAGCAGCTGCAGCTCTTCATATCTCTCACTAACTCCATCCTGAGTCAGGCACAGTGCCAAACTTTCTTCTTCAACTCCCCTTAAACCTACCACCATACAAACCTAAACCTGGGACTAGTTGCATCTTTCCCAGCAGGACCATCAGCGTCTGCAATGAAGCATACGCGTCACTTCACAAAATTCCCTCTATTAGCAGGTATTTCATTTGGTAAGCAATTTTCCCTTTTGAAATTTAAAAGCCTCCAGTAGACAAACCTGCAAGAACTTCAATGGAGGCCTCTTCAAAATAAATGCATCGTTACTGCAGGAACTGTAAAGAATTATCACTGATCACACTATAAATAAGTATTGATGTTCAGACAGACCTTGATCAACAAAGATAAGGAATTGGAAGAAAATAAGTTACCTGTATAGTCAAGGTGGTAGTAATACACAATGATTTAAAAAAAAAAAAATGCTAGGAAGCTATTTATGATATTTAATTCCTGCCTTTTTACATGATACACAAAGCTAAGATTTTACTCTCATTTTTTTTCTAGTATCTGGACTCCAATATGTTTTCAGCCATCTCAAGATAGCTTGTCTAGTAAAAGAATCTCAAAATACAACAGTGTATTAACTCATGTGATCCTATAAATATACTTGTTGATCATTCCTGGAAACAGCTGTTAGCACTCTGGGTGAAGTCATGGTCTTTCCAAGTTCTTAAGTAATTTACTGTCTTGTTCTTTAAACTCCATTTTTAATTCCTCATTCAGTGAATGTTATTTTACTAGACCATGAAGGTAACAAGATTATCCACATACCCTAAGCTAAGCAAGCATATACAGTGTCTTCTTGCATTAAAAGCTTAGTTGAAAAAGTGGCAAGAATCACTCCAATGAAGACATCAGATTTTCTGGGGATTAGAATTAAGGCAGAACTGTGTGTCTTATCTCACTTTCCCCTTTTCTTGACTAAGTGCTCTGCAATCTTATTGATGGTTGAGCTGAAGTATCAAGACAAACTACAGCTGTACTAAGATGACAGTGGAGTGGTTTAGATACCAGCACAAAACTTGGACATGTGATCTCAGTTTCCTTTTCACAATTAGTCTTCTTTGCACTTCTGGACAGGTCATCTAAAGAAGGGCTCACTTCATAAAAATACTTACTTGTTTTATCAAAGTAGATGGATGCTCATATGCAAATACTCTCCAAAAGCAGACATCTTTGCCAGGATACACTAATGCAAAAATGCATTTAACATAATTTGATACAGACATGAACACACGGTTTAAAAATTATATTATCATTTAAATTCCATTACAAAATTGAAATCAGTGGCAAAATTGGAAAGTCATCTACTTTGAAACTGAGTCCTAAGCAATTTTGCAGAGCTGTTTTCATCTGCTCTACGCATGTTAAATGGTAGTACTGTTTCCTTTCACATGGATGCTGCAGACAAGCAAGAAATAGAAAACCACTCCAGATACTATTTTAATTTGTAAAATTCTTATGCAAAAAAACTCATCTCAAGACATTAGGTCTTGAATATCATGTAGAAAAATATAGACATGTCAATTTTTGAGCAGATTTCCCATTACATTTTACAAAAACTATCAAAAATCTAATTGCTACTGTAGTGTCAGGACCAGTAATGAAAGATGCTGAAAATACTGTGAAGACCACTGTACTGATTAAAAATAGCTAGGGATTAAATGTGCCATTAAATTTCATATTACAAAGTTATATGAAATTTTATCATTCATTATCTTAATCAGTACAGCTCAATAGTACCTACTAACTGAAAATACTACTGGTCATTTTAAGAATTTGCATTTTCTGGCATTTTTAAAGTAGCATACCTGAGCCTTCAGGTATATCCTCAGGAGATACGAAGTAAAGCTGTGTTCTCTTTAGTGAAATAACAGAACTGAAGAACTGTTTCCTTGGTATATGCCTTCATTATTACAGCCTAAACAGTTACTGACACAATTAGTACACACCAGGTACTACAGGCAATGAGACAACTTCCACCAGTAGGTCTCAAAGTTGTTTATTGACAGAAGAAAACAAGTGCTTCAAGTGTTCTTTTTATTAAAAAAGAAAAAGAACAAAAAAGGAATAAAAAAAAGAAAAAAAAGAAGAAGGAAAAATCCCCGAGACGTAAGTGTTAATACAAATTGCTCTTTTCTGATCTCCCATTTACCCTTCAAACCACCTATTGCACAATATTTGACATCTGTTAACTAACCACCTAACTTTGTTGTACCTGTCCCTCTCTCTTTGGCACTCAGGATTTCTGCTTTCTTCCCTTTTCACTCTTCCTTTGGGATGTTCTTTTCCCATACTCACCACCTGGGTGCAACTCAGAAAAGAAACGAACCTCCCTGCTTTCTGATCCTTTCCCACAACACTACAGTAATGATGAACAATAGCTAGAAGTTGCATTTTCTCTCCGTAGCCTGGGATAGATCATGCTCAATACATGTAGAAAATGTATTTAATAAAAAATTTCAGCAGTTTCTACTGATATCACAAAATGAACACATTCAAATACCTGTAATTTAGACAAATTTTGGTGTTTTTCCTCATAGAATACTAAAAGTTGCATTCTACTAAGAGTTGTTTTCCTGTCAGTATCCAAGGCTTTACTCCAAAGTACAACAGGATGAGGCCTCCCCAATAAAATAAATTAATGGCAAAAACAACCAACCAAGCCTTTTCTCCCAATCCTTATGAAAAACAACGTCCTCCTTATTTCGTTCTGAGAAACAGCGTAAGTATGCTGGTCTATAAAAAACTTGGCCACTGTTTGGCATCAGTATAAAGACTTTCAATTGGATACTAAATTAAATTTTAATTAATAAAAAAAGACCTGTGATGGAAAATATTACACAGCCTTAATAGCAGAATAATCTGCCAACTGCAGCTCTAATATGCTTGTATTTCCTCTGAAACAGGCAAGAAAGGAAAAGGTTGCCAGGCTGATTGCATTAAAATGCACACAAGTTGTGCTATTCACAGAAGTCACATTTCATTCAAGGATACTAACCTCCTTAGAGAAGAGAGTGACTCCTAATGCCTACAAGCTTTGGAAAATGAAACATGATTTCCGAAATGACAAAACTAACTTTGCTCCATTGTTACACAAATAAGCTTTTTTAATAGAGTGAAGTTTGATGGTTGAGAGGTATTGAGAATTGAGATGGTTGAGAAATACTGAGAGATTATCATATTTTAAGAATACTACTTTGAATTGTATTTTGAGAAATGAAATCTAACAATTAGTGTTAACTTCAATTTCAAAATTTGCAACAAAACCTCATCCAAAAGCACAAGTGCCCATTACATAATTTGATTTCAAGGCTCACTTACAATGGAGAAGCCTATCAGGAATTTAAAATAAAGGATTTTTTCTTGAAAATGCTTCTCCCATTCTTCTCACCAGTTGAAACTGTCAGTTGATGCAATGTATGATTTTTGCATGATTTGTGTGAACAAATGTCTACGTTTCACTCACAGCACTTGCCAAACTGTTTAATATATATAACCAACTCCATGTGTCCACACATCAGAAGAAATTGTATAAAGTAAGGTGACTGCCAACACAAACTGAGCAACAGCTTCTTTTTAAAATCTCGATTATTTTCCTACAGCAGTCACATGTGTGCATGGAAATAATTATCAGATAAAAGACAAAAGAAACTTACATATGTCAATTTCTCCAAACTTCATATTTAATTTTCACTTTTCAGAGGCAAGACTGAGCCAACCTATCCAACAGTTATACAGCAAGAAACTTCTGCTCTTTTTAACTGCTTGCTTCTAGTCTCAGATTTTCAGAAATCCAATAAGTGATGGAAGTGTTACAAAATTTACATCTTATGTTTCTAAGTATTAATGTTTTATGGATCTTAATGATTTTCTCACACAAAAAATCTAAATTAGGCATATTACTTAAACATATTACGCTGTTCTAGAAAACCATCCCACAAACACCCTACTCAGATGACATTAGCTATGTTGAGACAGCTGAAAAGCGAAACTGACAAAAATGCACTCTTCAAAGACCTGTGGTCTACAGATGTCACTGTAATATGGTGCTCCATTTTTCAAAGGCTTTAGCAGAAAGCCATAAAATGTGCACCTAAGTGACCTACTCTTGTGGCTTCACTGTAGATGGTTTCCTTCTCATTTTAACATTTGTGACTTTGAAGACTTAGTGTATTTTTGGGTTGTGCATTACTAAAATCTGTGAAAATACATGGCAATAATCTACTTATCTTATGTTCAAGCTTTTTGTCATAAGCATCACAGACTTACTAAGAAGATCACCTACATTTCTCTTGCAAACAAAGTTCAAGACAAACTAGTTTAGGGGAAGTGAAAACTAGGAGTGAAGAACTGAAATAGCTCTTTTTACCTACACACCAAAAAACTGTTCAGAATCAATGCTAAATGTCAGACTTTAGTCTATCAATGTTGTCTGAGAGATCAACTTGGTATTATTTCAAGATACATTGCCCTAAAAATAATTTGTCGCCATCCCTTTTTTGTTAATGGTTTACTTCATGTAAGTGCTTGCACTTTATATATACCAATTAGGCTTGCTGACCCCGTAATCCATTTCAACTCCTGAATAACAGACCACATCAAATAAGACAAGTGTAGAAAGGCAGAGGTTTAAAACGTACCACTGAGAGTTTACAACAGACTGTCAAATGTCTACAACAGCCAAAGTATTTTACTTGCACAGAAGTCTAACCAATACTGAGATCCAGTTCCTCAAAATCAAGTAACATAGACAAACATATCCTTCAAACAAGCAACTGATAACAATCATTGTTAACTGACATCAATCTAAGTCTCATTAAGGATTACTGGAAAGGTTAACAGCTATAATCCTATGTCCTCTAAATTCAGTGTTTAAGCAAGTATTAAACCACATCATCTCTTCATCAAGAGAATCTTATTTGTTACAAAGGCAACAAGGTAACACACAGTTATAATACTAGGAAGCTAAAGGAAACAAATACAGTAATACATGACATGACAATACATGACAAACATTTTTTCCACAGTGAAAACCACAAAATGTCAATTTCAAATAAACCACTGCAGTTTAGAAAAGCTTTTTAAACTTACTGTATTGGTTGCATCCTCTTGTAAAATTCTATCATATAATTGGATGGCATCATCGTACCTGTTTGAAGAAATCATTCACATTTGTTTTTGCTAAAACAGAATTCTGACTATATGACTGTTCTTGCAATAGTCAATAACACTCCTGTACGTTTTATACTGAATACAATTGTGCAAACAAAATTGTGCAGACAAAGTTAAATAAAATAAATGGCAATTCATTCATGGAATACTATTTCAGCAACTAATACATTTTACACAAACTTGTCATACTCCTTCTTTCTGTTCTTTTCTTCTGTACCCATAGATCCAATCACCACAACCCAAATCTCTCTTCTTTCCCAAGAAGCAGAAATCCCAGAATTTGATAGGCCAAAATAATGACTTTTCACTTAACTACTGCAATTTAAAACTTCTCATATATCTGTTTTGTTACAATTTTATAAATGTAAGCTGCAAACAGTAAACTACAAGGACTAGTAACACTAGAGCAACCCCTAGACTTTACCATAAGTCATGAAAGAAAACTGTTTTCCACCACCACTACATAGGTTTTATTAATTCTGCTATTTCAAGTTTGCTCAAAATAAATTACTCCAGTTACTATAAACACTGTATGTCTTCTGGGAAACAGGTTCATGGTTTAGCCAGCCATGTGCAGAACCCAAACTGGACAAATTAAACGATTCAACTCAAAATACATTGGACTACACAGCTACCAGGCTATCAGCACACAACCAAGGCATGCTTTGTCTCTTCACACATATTTTGACAAGCAGTTTTTCTGAGGTACTGCTGATTTTGTTGCTGCACATCCCCTTCTCACCTCAGACATTACATACTCACACTGCTTTCTGAGCACTGCCACAACATTCACAGCCCAGCTTTCCAATCCAGTTACCATAAAGTAAAGCACAAACGTGAAAAGAAGCACAAAAGCAGTAACAAGTAGAAGGTGACTGCTACTGGCAAGTTGAGCAGAAATGCCATTAAACACCGTAATTACATTTCCCATTAGCTGCTACTTTATCCCATGTATTTCACAAGGCTGAACTTAAAGCCATAACCCCCAGTTAACTAAGTTAAGTTCCAGAAGAGTATTCTCTTGATCAGCAAGTGTCTATGAGGATGTTCCTCATTATTTCCCCTTTCTGGTGAGGAATGCAGGATTTTAACAACTCTCGAAGGCACTTGGAATTTAATTAGAAGTGCACTTCTACAGAGCATGTGATCACCCCCAGACAAAGTCTCCTTAGGCTTCATTTATAGGCAGTGGAAAGAGGCAGGCCTTCCTAGGGCACAGTTCAGAACAATCATAGGTGGGCTCCTGTACACAGCGACCCACATCTGAAGCCCATTCTTCTCCTCCAGCTTCTAGAGAAAACCTGTTGACAAGTAATCTTGGTTTCTGTTATACTGCACACCTCATAGTCATGTCTCAAGGATTTAAACTGACCACAATACCACAACAATTTAAAAAAACACTATTGAAAAGCTGAAGCTCAGTCCCACTTCACTGCTGAAACAACATAGTGTTTGGGGGGTCATTAACTCCTATAGAGATCTGCCTCCATGCAGTAGCACCTTCAGTGTAGACAAACATATCTGAACAGAATTACGATATTTTTCACTTTTGGACAAGTTTTGAGAAAAGGGGGGAAAACATGTTGCTAAGCTGCTAAGCTCTCAGTGTACTTCTACCCTACAACAAAAGGAGACTGCTAAGTTTAATGCAAATTTTTCAGGAATGTGTAGAGCATGAAATCTGGAACTTCTAGTTGCACTAAGACTGCTCCTGTGCTAATGAAATCCAGTTATCCTCCCTTTTTTTTTCAAGCAAAGGACTTTCACTCATGGATCATATCAAACTACATTTTCAGATTTAATTTTGCAAGGAAATGGATAAAGAACATCTGCTAAATATATTTTTAAAAAGTATTTAGGTATCCACTTTGAAATTCCAATTCCTTCATTAAAGATGGGCCAAAGGCTTGAAATCCCATTAACTCTGTATGGCATGAAATGAAGGTCACTCCTTTCGGAAAAGTTCTCAACTGTTCATTATTTTAATAATTCATATTAAATTTGGTATGTTATAAACATTTTATAGGATATTTTACAATGTTTCCTCTTTTACTTTCTGCCATTTTTGAACTGCTTCTATGAAGAACTCCATAGTGATTCATATTAAGTTCTACTGGACTTACAAAGACTTGGAATAAAAGAAAAAGAGCTCCATTTTGAAGCAATCAGAAGCACAGAAGTACAGTGAAGCAAAAAAAGTCTGTCAGTCATTTTCATATTCTGCTCTAGGTCTGCAAGATGAAATGTATACCTCACAGACCTTGCCAAAAAAGTGCCTCATGCTTTACTGTATGATAACTTAGACTGTCAAGTAATAGATCTTTCCAATCTATAAAGTCTGACAGAACATTGCAAAAATGTAACATTGTATAGTACAAGCAAAAACACAATAAAAAATGTCTAAACATAACATGATCATGCACACCATTATTTTCTTTGTAGAAACTGGATAGCATTGCTTTGCCACGCTTTTATTATCCCCAAATTCCTTTTTAAGAAATAGCATGCATCTTTCCACATAGAAAATACTTTTTTTTTTTTTTAAATCAAGGTTTTACCTTTCCATAGCTTCAAATCTCATTCCAGTTAATCGCTTAACTCTATGGCTCCCAGGAAACTGCCTCCTTAGTTCTTGAAGACAAAACTGTACAAATAAAATAAAAAATACTACAGTGAATACAGAAGTGGAGAAAAAAGAAGTCCTTGGCTGATAAATTCAACAGCCTGAAACATGACCTTTGATTAAAAGTAAACACCTATTTTTGAAATAAGCAATAAAATGTACTGATAAAGAAAAGTTCATAAACTGAAACTCTGTCTGTCAGAAGACTAATTTTAAGAAATATTTTCCATATAGTTTTTTTAGATCATTGAGGCTTCCTGGAAATAGTTATTTGCCCTGAAAAGTAAACTCATTTACTATAAGTAAACTCATTTACCGAAGTCTACTTAGTTTCCTCATAATAACACAAGACAGTTAAGAAAAATAAAGACAGTAAGAACTTACGTGATACTTCCTTAATAAATGGATATCTTATAATGGAACAAATGATGTTAATTCTGTGCTCTGTGTTTATTTTTTAAATAAAACTTTGAAATCCAAAGAAAATGTTTGTCACTGGCTTGAACAGAGCCTGTTGGCAGAGGAGGTATAACTTCTAACTCCTGAAATCAATGAGACATCTAGGCTGGATAAAAGGAATTCAACATAGACAGATTTCTCCAGATTAGCCAAAAAAAAAAAAAAAAAAAAAAGGCATGTTTGACAGAGGGACTGAGTCACAACTTCCCCAGAGCAAACTGACAAATCATATCATAGCTGTGGCTACACAGCAGTGCAAGGCTTGTAGCTGAATCCTTTGATGAGAAGCAGAATAGAGGTGAGTCTCTTCAGAAGACAAACGGTTGAAGCTTTGTTAAAAGCTTCACATACAATGTTCCTTTTCAAAGCATTTATTTATACAAGTGAGTTTAAAAATCTGTTCTTCAAATCTAAGTTTCTGGCTAAGGTCAATCCACATAATCTGTTCCATTTCATCACATCCACTGGTCAAAGTAAGAAATACAAACAGATAAGTAAATCAGTAAAAATTAGCAAAATTAGCACAAGTGCTGTGTCGCTAGATGAAGAGCTGCTGGTGAAGTAGAAAAACCTTCACTGCTTTTCTCCTGCACTTGTTCAAAAACTGACAAAACTTGCGGTAATACTGGGTCCCAAAAGCTGCAGACAGACTTTCACCCAGAAAAAAAAAATGATTAACAACACAAGAAATGCTGATGAAGAATGCAGAAGTACTGTGAGACTAGAACCACTCAACGTAGACCCAACTAGGTCACCATCCTGTTGAATTCAGGAGCTATGAGACCGAAATAAATTCCCTTTTTTTTTTTGAAATTCATTAGGTAGGAATTTATTAGGTACGTTAAGAAATCAGAAGAAATAATCTGATATGAAAAGTTGTGAGACTGCTCTGAACAAATTGCTGTAGCACTTTTCAAAACAATCCAAAAGAAGTCCCCTGCATGATAAGCTAGGCTATGTATATCTTACATATTGCTCTCATCTCAGCAGTACAGTCATTCCCATCAAATTTAACCTGTACTCCCTATAATCATGTATTATATTTCAAATATATTTCAATCAAAGCCTTTGACACTGTTTCCCACAGTATTTTCCTACAGAATGGCTTGGACTAATGGCTATTCTCCTGTCCATGGCTTGGACAGGTATGCTCTTGGCTTGATAAAGAATTGGCTGGAAGGCTGGGCCAGAGAGTGGTGGTGAAAGGCCAAATCCAGCTGGTGAGCTGCCACAAGTGGTGTTCCCCAGGAGTTGGTGCTGGGGCCTGTCCTCTCCAATATCTTCATTGATGACATGGATGAGGGCATTGAGTGCACCCTCAGTAAGTTTGCAGATGACACCAAGTTGGCTGGAAGTGTGGATCTGCCTGGGGGTAGCGAGGCCCCACAGAGGGATCTGGACAGGCTGGAGAGCTGGGCTGAAGCCAATGGGATGAGTTTCAACAAGGCCAAATGCCGGGTCCTGCACTTCGGCCACAACAATGCCAGGCAACAACACAGGCTTGGGACGGAGTGGCTGGAAGACTGCGTAGAGGAAATGGACCTGAGGGTATTGATTGATGCTTGGCTGAACATGAGCCAGCACTGTGCCCAGGTGGCCAAGGAGTCGAATGGCCTACTGGCTTGCATCAGGAATGGTGTTGCCAGCAGGAGCAGGGCAGTGATTGTCCCCCTGTACTCAGCTCTGGTGAGGCCGCACCTCGAGTACTGTGTCCAGTTTTGGGCCCCTCACTGCAAGAAAGACATTGAGGCCTTGGAGCGGGTTCAAAGAAGGGCAACAAAGCTGGTGAGGGGTCTGGAGCACAGGGCTTATGAGGAGCGGCTGAAGGAGCTGGGAATGTTCAGCCTGGAGAAGAGGAGGCTCAGGGCAGACCTCATTGCTCTCAGAGAAACTACCTGAAGGGAGGTTGTAGTGAGCTGGGAGTGGGCCTCTTCTCTTGTGTAACTGGTGATAGGACAAGAGGGAATGGCTTCAAGCTGCATCAAGGGAGATTCAGGCTGGACGTTAGGAAATACTGCTTCTCTGAAAGAGTGGCCAGGAGCTGGAATGGGCTGCCCAGGAAGGTGGTGGAGTTACCAACCTTGGAGGTGTTCAAGGAACGTTTGGATTTTGTGTTGAGGGACATGGTTTAGTGAGAACTATTGGTGATGGGTAGACGGTTGGACTGGATAATCTTGAAGGTCTTTTCCAACCTTGATTCTGTGATTCTGAAATGCTGCATTTGTTAACAAGAGACTCTATAAGTTCACACAGAGAGAACCGGTTCTACACAACATCAATAATCTACTTTTCAGTTTCTCCCAGAAACTCAGCAATTAGATCGCAAATCTCATGTATTTGTGAAACTTCAATTTGCAGTTAATCTGCTTTCTGATTTTTTCAGCAACATTGGCTTTTAATTTTAAAGCTATGACAAAAGGTAAAGAAGTATACATCTGAACTTAAGCATTTAAACACTGGTAATGCAGGTGCTTACAGTAACAGGCACTTTCACCAAAGGAAAAAGCAAACAACAAAAACACAAATCAAAAGCCAGATAAATCACAGAATGGCCTGGGTTGAAAAGGACCACAATGATCACCCAGTTTGGCTCTAAGCCTTTAACCTCCTTTCTGAGCTGCATACAAAACGTGCACTGCCTCACCCCGAGCAATATCTCTTAGAGGGCACAGAAACAAATTCAAAATCTTTGCCATGGTCAGTAAAAACAAATAGCGTTTCACAGCTGATCTTTCAGCACTGGCTGCCTCAACAATTCCATTAAAGTCTTCCCGAAAATAAAGACCAAAATTGATTTAGATATAAATCAGAACACAGAAAGGCATTTATTTTTTTGTTTGAACAGAGAACTATACTATAGTGGTGTCTTCTTTTGAGTCACAAATAAAAGGGAAGTTCGCCAGGTTCATACACAGTTCAGTGTGTTGTTCTCTATTTTCCAGTACTCCGTTGTACCATATATATACGAATCTCAAGAAAAACTTGTCTGGTTCTGCCTACTTTCAAACTGCCCTTCTCCCATGTACAGCCCCTAGTCTGATCCCTTGCATATCGCAGACCGTTAGGTTTCACCCAAATGACACCACCTGAAGCTCAAAATGGTGTCTTTCTGGCTGCCAGAGAACAAGGCACTGGGAAAGTAATTCCTGTGAATTACCTGAACCTTGGAAAGTGTTGTTTTTCAACTAGTGAGCAGCTGTTAGGAGTTCAAAACAGGCTCACTTAGTCTGAATTATTTTTATAATTCAAATAAATCTGCACACAAAGTTACTAAAACCAAATGACCATTAACAATATTTATATTCAGAATTATTGAATAATTTGGATCAGAAGGGGCCACCTGCATCAAACCCTCACTCATAACAAAGCCAGTTTCCAACTTAATGAGGGTGATTCAGGACCACACGGCAACATGTTTCTCAGAATCTCCAAGGAATATCACTTCTTTTCTGTACTGTGTGTCCCAAAAGTGTTCACCACTGTTGCTATTAAAAACTTTTTTTCCTAATACTGGACAGTGGAATTTTCTTTGCTGCCACTTATACCTATCACACTTGTCCTTTGTTGCATCAACTAAAGTCTGTCTACACTTACTTTATAACTTTATAACACTCTACAAATCTGTATTTACAGATTTGAAGATAACAAAGATCTCTTCTTTGCCTCCTCAAGACTTAACAAACCTATATCTCTGAGTCTTTTAGTACGCATTATGTAGCCCAGCTCCTTACTCACCTTGGTGGACACCAACTGGACTTGCTCCAATGCGTCAAACACTGCCAGCAAAGACAGCATGATATACTGTATAGATATGACAGGGTACTGTATATACATGACAGGGCATTTTTACCTCAAAACATTAAAAAAACTATATATTTTGGGAATTTTTTAATAAGCAAACACTTACTGCACAATATGGCAACATTGTGAAATTTAGCCCATAGCAAAGTAGCTGTAAATATTTTAATGGCTCTTGGAAGAGACATGATCTACTTAAAGACATTACTGAAGGTGGGTGGAGGCAGTTTCTTCACGGCAGTCTATTTCTTGATATCCTACAAGACCAAGTTATGGAGTTCAGAATATCCTACAAATGTCCAAGTAACTATCCAGAAGAGTTTCTCAGGAAGAAAACTTAAGGTTTGAGAGAAAAGTCAGCTTAAAAACTTACCAGTGCCAAATCATCTCGACTGCAGTCCAGGGCAGCAATCATCACCTGTTCGTATATTATCCAAACTGGACACAAAAGAGACATAAATTGAGGTAACTGATATCATTATTTTTATTTATTTATTTTTTTAACATAAAGGGAAACAACTACAATGAAAATAAGAGCAATGAACTATATCCAGATATTTTTCCCCTGATTCTTCTGTGGATCATTACAGAACAACGGACATTTCAAGAAACTGATGGAATCAATTAAAAATGCATTTAAGTAGTTTTATTGCTGTCAGTACTATAAAGTACTTTCTGACATTCTGAAAGGCAAAAAGCTCAAATTCTCTTGTATTCCTAACATTATAGCTGCAAACTTTTAAACAGATCCCCATTAGGACATGCCCTCTGATGAGACCTGGAGAACAGCCGTAGGTTAGAATGAAAACAAATTTCCCTTAACTGTTTCCTGCCAGGAGTTTACTATATTGTTTTCTTCCTGGAATGGAACAATTTTTCTAAATCAGTGACAGATTATAGTAGTTCTGTTCTGGGTCCATTAAGTTCTTGAATTTAAAGAACTTTGGAGAGCAACTATACAAGCTATAGAAAAATCATATAATGGCAGAAGAAAATATCAATACATGTATTGCAAGTACTCTAAACTTACCAGGTACACCTGATTTGATTTACATACGTTACAGAACAGAAACCGAAGCTAATGTCTTCCAAAATAGTATTGCAAAATAAAAAATGGTAAGATCTGAGAGGAACAAGCTCCTCAAGAACTGCTTACTAAAATGTAATTCTCATAAATTACCAATAACATTGTAACTTGAGAGTAAAATCAAGGTTAGTTTTCAATTACTTTTTTTCTAAATAAGAGGGAAACACTGACAATTCTTTTGTAGGTAGCTGTACCAAGCCCAGTTTTCAACCCAGGCCATTCTATGATTACCTTTTTCAATTTTTCAATGCTGCAGAAGAACAGAAAATCAGTCAAATGAAAACTAAATGAAATATATATATACGCTGTTTTCACATCATGGTCTAACTAATAATTAACTAATAACAAACTAACTCACTAAACTAAATATTTAGTGAATAATTTTTACATTTGTCTTCACTGAAGCCTGTATCTGGGAAAGAAATAGAGCCTGGGAATTTTGGCAACCCATTAAGACTTTAAAAAGTCCTATTTTCCCAATCAGATGCATGAAGGCAACAGAGAAATAGAAAAAGTCAGAGAAGTCAAAAAGTGAAAACCAAAATCAGACAAATGAAATAAAATCTAAAAGCAATGGATACTCTGACAAACACTTCCTTACTGTCATCTCCAAGCTTAGATGCATATTCATTAATTAACTCTTCTCCAACATCCACTATCTGTTCACTGTTTCGGTAGTTTTCTTCCCTCCATTTTCTCATTTTATCACGCATATCTGAAGGGAAAAGAGAAAGGAATTGAAGAGAAAATATTCAGATTCCCAGGTAGGAATGGAATTTGAACTTTATTTCTTAAAATATGCATATGAAGCAAGGTTTAGAAAGCAATAGATCTGAAAAAGTGATTTCCATTAATAGATGTGTGTATGTATGAGACCTCTGGAGCCTGAATCACTCAAGCCTTGCTCATGCTGTAATATAAATAATTCAACTCCTAGCTTTGCAGGGTGCTGGTTACTCAGTAAACAATAAAATTTAATGGATGTTGCCCAGTTTTAAGAAAAACAGGCTTCAGGAGTTTTCTTTCAAGTAGTTTTACATTTGTATTTACAAAACAACATCAAAACTATTTCTGCTCCACGTGAATACATTTTCAAGTAAAGAAAGCATTAGAATAACTATGAGAACTCAACAGCAGTTCACTTTCACCAGTGTAAGAAATAGCATAAAATTCCATTCCAAAAAGGATCTGCATGCTCCTAGCAAAACAAACTACAAGACAATCATGGAAGCAAAAGCTTTCTACCTACACCACAGAAGTGCTCAGAGGTAAAAGCAACCGTTGCTTATTTAGGTAAATCAGGATGGAAAAGGTGATTTTTTTTAACATTAGGATTTGTGTTTGCTTCCAATTTCAAGAGTACGTTTACTACAAATGTCCAAGAGTGTAGGCAGACACAAAGTCATCTAGAGAGCACTACTCAGCACTACCTAGCTGAGGTTTTCCTCATTCTTTGGAACAGAAAACTGCTAAGAATGACTTTGTGTACATATTTACATCTGGACACATGTATGTGTCCCGTACACAAGAACACATTTTGAGGAACTAAAGGAAAATAGTTTTCACTATTAGATAGTGGTTTTACTGAAAATGAACATACCATGAAAATTGTTGCCAGTTTCTTTTTTTTTTTTTTCTTACTTTACAGCAACTGGGAAAGCAAATGCAATGGTAGATCTAATCACTGGCAGCTTCTTTTGCACTTCCAAACACACAGTTAACATGACTGACAGCTAAAAACTAAGCACCGAACTTTGCTCTATCTACCTGGAGTGATCTTGGATCACCCACATGACTGCTTTTGTGCTACATTTTGCTTTTTGAATTTCAACCAAAACCATCACACGGTTATGTTTCATGTGCACAAGTAAAGTTAAATGGTTCTAGACACATGATGCTCCCTGGAAATTCAAAGTTAGACAGCAAGAATGTGAGAGAACACAAACATTCACAGAAACTGACAAGCTAAATGCATACAAATAAATAAGCCAACTGACTCCCAACTATGCATTTACTTGGAAATTCTCAATGTCTTCATTCCAGCACACTTCCAAACAGAACAGCATTTAAATTACTTGCCACAGTGTTTGTTGTTCCCTAAAGACACGCAGCAGTCTACAGGAAGCCAAAGGAAATAGTGCCTATTTTGTTTTTGTTCTTGTTAAGGTGTCAGGTAATACGGGCTGAGCAACCAGATACTATGCAACCCTTTTATAATGACTCATATGTATTCAGCTGAACCACAGGTTTCAAGTCTTCAGCATCTAAAAGCACCTCATGAAATGAAGGTAGTTAGCCTGTTAGCAGGGACATACGAAGAGAAACATACAAGACATACAGGGAAAATGTGACACCGACACACAAAAACCAGTGCCCTAGTCAATCCCTAGCTGTTACATTCCTGGAGCTCATTTTTATATCGCCCTTCTGTTAGAGATACCAGATCTCCCACCACACCTCAGCTCAACTCTCTCCTCTTAAAATACCAAGCAAACAAACCCCCTCAGCCACATCGCCGCTGGCAGAATGGGCTCACCTCCACCCGCGTGGTCTGTACGGCCCTGGCTCCTGCTCCAGGCAGGTCTCCAGCCCCAGTCCTTGCTCCAGCCTAACCGGCACTCTGCACTTGCAGGAAGAGGCAAAGGAAATTCAACTGGCAGTGCTGATGCTGCCTTTGGCTGCAACAACTTCGCTTTCAAAGTGGCCTCAAATCTCAGGATCTCACCTTTGCCTGCTTTAATCACATCAATTCGTACATAAAATCCAGAGTAAACTGGTCTGTCCTTTAGTATTGGCAGAAAATAGGAATACAAAGAAGCAAACACAGAATGGAACACAACAAAAATATTTCATCACCATTTAATTGCAAACAGATGATGATAGAGAGAAAATGTGAGATTGTTTTCTATTTTTGAGTCTTCCCATACATAGTAAATGTGAATTCAGCATCTAAGTCAGAGGAAGGAAGCAATTTTGTCATCTAAAGTGGATGTTTTTAATGAGTAGAGATGCTGAGGTCAGTGTTCAGCTTTACAATCCATTTGGGATTTTCTCTTTGTTGTATATAATGTTCACCAACACACATACTTGCAAAAAAAAAAAAAAAAAAAAAAGAAAAAAGAGGCTTCACATGCACAGCCTGTTATATAAGTCTTGTTGGTAATTTCAGCAATTATAAAGAATTCCTTGAAAAACTTCTCACATGAAAACATCAAACTCCTTAGTGCACAACCATGTAAGCCAAGCAGCTTAAACAACAGACAACACAAGAGCTCACTGGGCAGCCTGTTCCAAAACCTCATCACACTTCCAGAGAAGAAATGTTTCTTAATATCCAACCTGAACCTCTCCTGGGGCAACTTAAGGCTGTCACTTATCATTACATTATTGTTACCTGGGAGAAAAGGCTGACCTCCACTTTCCCGCAGCCTTCTGTCAGGGAGTTGCAGAGAGCAATAAGGTCTGCCCTAAGCCTTCTTTTCTCTAGACTGGACAATCCCAGTTCCTTCAACTGCTCCTCATGAGATTTGTGTTTCAGATTACTCGCATTTCTTTGCTCTGCCGCGGATACACTCCCAGACCTCAATGTCTTTTTTGCAGTGATAGGCCCAAAATTGAACACAGCACTCAAGGCGAGACCAGTGCTGAGCTCAGAGGGACTGCTCCTGCTCACGGCACTATTTTTGATACCAGCCAGGATGTCACTGGCCTTTTCAGCTGCCTGTCAATTAATGCTCTTTTCCTCTCTGCAACTTTCCAGCCACACCTTTACAACTGTTACAGTAACTTCTCACAACATACATAAAAATAACTTGTAAAAATAACACAACTTTACTGAACTGCCCTTACCAAAAAGATAATGGCATGAGAAACAGTATAAAGCATGATGGGGAAAGATGCTTTTTCTAGCATTTATCCAAATTTTGAATGAAAACAGCAGGGAGAAGCCCACTCTAGAAGATGGCAGGAGGCAGCTGGGCACAGATATCTCCAGAGACTGCTGTGCCTTCAGCAAGGACCCATCAAACTACCAACAGCCTGACATCCAAGCTGTGATCTTTGGGGACTCTGGGAGGAGGACAGAGCCACGATGTGCTGCAGGCCCCGCTGAGGAGTTCTTTCCTTTACGGTGGGACTTGATAACCTTGAAGGTCTTTTCTAACGTGAGCAGTTCTGTGATTCCGTGATTCCCGGCAGGACACAGGGATGCGATATACCCACTGAATGCCACGGCACTTGGCTCAGCTCATTCCGCGGGGAAACCCACCCCACGCCAGGCCGGCAGCACGGCGGGCACGGCAAGCGGCTCGCCCCCTCCCTTCGTGTTTCTGCTCTGCGGGCAGGCAGGGCCCAGCCGCGTACCGACTGGCTGCGGCAGGCCGCCGAGACGGGCCCTCCGGCGGCACAGCCCGAGCATCCGGCAAGAGCCGCCGTCACCTCGCCTCACCGCCCGGCCCGAGCACACCGGCTCCGGCCCGCTCGGGCCCGGAGCGCAACGGAACTCCGAGCCACCGCTTGGGCCGCAACGAGGCGCGAGGCCCTCCCGGTCCGTCCCTAGCCGGGCCGGCGGCTGTTCGCGGCGTTACCTTCCCAGGTCACGTCGTACATCTCCGAAACCTTCGCCATCTTGGCGGCCGCCCGCGTGACGCGGCGCCGTGACGGCAGCGGCCGTCATTGGCCTCCGGCCGCGGGGCACCGCCTACGGTCCGCACCGCTCCGCTCCGCCCCGGCGCGGGGGTGTCGCCGGACGGCCGGAACGCGCGGGTCGCCCGCAAATGTCAGCCGTCCTGTGTGCTGAACGCTCGGGACGCGAGGCAGCTGCGTTGAGTAGACTGAAGACCAGTCCAGCCCAAATCCTGTTTCCAGCAATGTCCAAAGCTGGCGCTAAGGAAAAATACGAGACAGGGCAAACATTCACATCCTTATCTCTAAATTGGAGAGATACAAGTGCAAAGGGTAGACTGTACAGTGGATGAGGAGTTAGTTGGAAGGTTGCAACAGAAGGGTTGTGGTAAATGGCTCTGCATCCAGGTGAAGAGCAGACACCAAAAGTGTAGCCCAGGAGTCTGACTTGGGAGTGCTGCCCTGTAACATCTTCACCAGTGACAGGTGGTGGAATTGAGTGCACCCTCAGCCAGCTTGCGGACAATGCCGAGCGGTGCAGTTGGTAGGACAGAAGGAAAGGAAGCCATCCAGGGAGACCTGGACAGGCTTGAAAAGTGGGCCAATGTGAACCATGTGAGGTTCAACAAGGCCAAATGCAGATGCTGCAACTGGGCTAGGGAAATTGCAAATATATTTAAAAACTGGGAGAAGAACTCCTTGAGAGTAGCTTTGCAGAGAAGGACTTCAGTGTCCTGGTGGATGAAAGACTTAACATGAACCAGCAGTGTGCACTTACAGCCCAGAAGACCAACAGTATCCTGAGCTGCATCACAAGAGGACAAGGAAGGAATTGCTCCCCTCTGCTCTGCCCAAGTAAGGCCCAATCTGGAATGCTCCACCCAGGTCTGGGACCCCCAGCACAAGTAAGATGTGGAGCTGTTGAAGAGAGTGCAGAGGAGGGCCACAAAGATGATCGGAGGGCTGGAGCACCTCTACTGTGAAGACAGACTGAGGCAACTGGGCTTGTCCAGTCTGGAGAGGAGAAGGCTCCAGGGAGCCTGATTGTGGCCTTCTGGTACTTAAAGGGATCTTATAAAAAGGAGGGAAATCAACTTTTCACACAGGTGGATAGTGATAGGACAAAGTTTTAAACTAAAGGAGGGAGGATTTAGATTATATGTCAGGGAGATGTTTCACAGAGTGTTGTGAGGCACTGTAGCAGGTTGCAAAGGTAGGTTGTTAATGCTCCATCATAGAGCTATTCAAGGTCAGGTTGGATGGGGCAACCTGATCTACTGTCAGATTTAGTGGTTTGCAACCATGCCCATGGCAGAGCGTTTGGAACTAGATGATCTTTGAAGTGTGGCACAAAAGTACCTGCTTTTATGTGTTTGAAGCTTACTAACCACTCTTCCAGGGCTTGTTTTGGAAAAGATGAGGAGTGGTTGATTTCTGTTAGTTTTCTCAAACCAATGGTTGTTTAATAAACTGTGAAGATGACAAATTTTGGGCACTGAGTCAAGGAGCCCTGAGTTAGGCTGAAGCGAGAGCTCTGTGGGTGACCACAGAGTCAGGCCACTTTTGTCTCCTCTGGGTCTCTTAACACCATGACTTGTTCTTGCCACAGCCATGTAGGTGGAAGGATTCATAGTAAAGAAAGCTCTCCATTTCAGTGTAAGAAATAATTGTAGCTTTCCTTTCAGGGTAATATGAACTTTAAAAGTGCTCAAAAGAATGGTTACATGTTTTTAACCTCAGATACATTAAAAAACAATTTTTTTAGAAAATATCACTAGGAACTATCTCACATTCACCTTCAGTTCTGGGAAGAGCTGTTCTGGACAGGTATCAGACTCCTTAATCAAAGTCCATTCCCATCTGCATTGATAAATGTCCACTATATTAAATAATAATGTTTCTATATTTGTGTTGTTTACTCTGAATTAGAAAAAAAATAATAATCCTTAATAAAATCTATAGTGTAATTAGGTTTAATGCCTTTGACAGCTGAAAGATTTTAACTGGAATTCAAATGGTGGTCTAGAAAGACTGCACTTACCTTATTTCTCTTTTCTCAAATATCATTTTTAGTATTCTTCTAAGTCACTTGTTTGGAAGAACTACCATTTAGTCTTTGTGCAGCAGCACTCAACTTCCAGCTAATTCTACAATGCTAGCATCTGTATTACCTGAACATTTCAGAAAACCTTAATGTATTTTTTCTCATAGTATTCCTATGGAGTAGGTAAATCTTGCTCCTGCTTTATAGATAAAGGAATGAATGCAAAATGGTTAATGGTCCATAAAGGATTTAGTACACACCTGCTCCACACATTACAGTATAACACACGTATAAATGAGGTAAAATGAGAAATTTGCTTGCAGAGTGCAACGCTGCTGGATTGCTGAGCTAGCGGAGACAGACAAAACTTTATAGCACAGAAACCCAAAATTTGGATCCTTCGAAAAGCCTTGTCAGCTGTCACCTGATGCTGAATATACGGAAATTTGAGAAATGTGTGTTTGAAGTGTTTGGGAGGGGTACTGACTTTCAGTTCCCTGGATGCTGAGCTTTGTGCTTCTGTACCTGCCCAAAACTTTCTGTCTCAGCAGGACTTAGGAAATCATGCCTCACAAGCATGTGGTCCAGTTACTGTTCTCAGAGATAATTCTGATTTCTCTGTTAGTTAGATTTAGGCAGCTCTCCAATTACTTTTGATTGCTTCCTAAGACATGCAGCACTCCACCTGCGCTATAAGAGTCTGGATCCTGAAGTGAAGCGCTGTAAGTGTTGCCTACTGCCTTTTTGGATCTAGTTGTGAGCGACTTGCCTAAAATCACATATGTTGCATTCTGCTGAGCTCAAAACTGACCCTTCCATTGCATTCCTCTCTTTGTACTGTGGAAGAGAAAACCTTCCACAGTCACTAAGCGCAGGGAATTATTGTTACAAATCCATTTATGCCAGATAACTGTTGTAGTTGGACACAGAAATGTTTTTGGTATTAAGCTTTTTCTTCTTGGAAATGAAAGCAGTGGTTTTGAAAACTGTTTTGTAGTGCCAATGAGCTCCATCATTTAATTCAAAGTTGGAAGTGTTTTGCTAATAAAACTTATAAGGCTCTAAAAAGGCAATAGTCATGTGAAATCTGTTTTCTGAATCTGTCATGTTTTGCTCTTGTGCCGCTTCTGCAGGAACCAACAGGAAAGGTAGCGATCCAGATTCTACTTAATAGTGTCAACTGCAAAGTTTTTTGAGGGGAATGTTTAAAAAATGTAGAAAAATCACTCTAAGCCTTTTGTAGATGTCACGGCTGATTTTACATATGAAAATTTTAAAAAAAATCAACAAATACATTTTTTTGCACAGTTTCTAATGAAAAAAACCCTTTCTGTTTTATTATGAAACCTATCACCCAATTCAATGATAATTCAGTCAGAATTACAGTTCAGAGAAGTGATACAGATTGAGGAGAAAGAAGATGGTAATTTAATATACAGCTTATGAATAGAATAAAAAGCATGGAAATCTTTGTCCAGTGTATATATCCAGAGATACAAGGTATACAGAGATACTTGGGCTCATTATCTAATACAGTCTAGAAGCTATTTTAGTTTAGTAATGTTGAGGGTACTTAGTAATGTAAGAAGGGTGGCATCCCTGAGGCAGATGCCAGGTAAGCAAAATCAACTCAGATATCTGTGTTGCAAGAATGAATGTAGCATGTGTAGGATCCATGGAAGCTGGGAATTAATACAATACATATTCTATTTTCTCTTCTGTATCAACCAAATTATTCATGTGCTTGTTCAGATGCATTTCTTGAAAAGTAATTTGAGATTATTGACACATTTCTCAGAGAATTTATAGATATTATTAACTTGTGTAGTGATGGTAAATATGAGTTCCAGAAGATAAATTAGTGAATGAAAAATACAAGAAATTCAAGATACTTGAATTATATGAATTAAGGACTCAGTATTTTAATGTAGCTGCCTTTGAACTCAACCCTACCTGACACTCGTGTTAAATTTGAAACTTTACAAACTGCCATACATCTGGTTATGAATGTTCTAACATGAAAGGAAAATAAGTAAGAAAATAAATTAGTAAACTTCACAGAATCACAGAATCACAGAATGGCCAGGGTTGGAAGGGACCTCAAGGATCATGAATCTCCAACCCCCTGCCACATGCAGGGCCACCAACCTCCACGTTAAATGCTAAACCAGGCTGCCCAGGGCCCCATCCAACCTGACCTTGAACACCTCCAAGGACGGGGCATCCACAACCTCTCTGGGCAGCCTGTTCTAACCCCTCACCACTCTCTGGGTAAAGAATTTCCCCCTGATGTCCGACCTAAATCTCCCCTCCCTCAACTCAAAACCATTTCCCCTTGTCCTACAAATATCAACCCTTTCAAAGAGTTGATTCCCCTCCTATTTGTAGGCTCCCTTTAGATATTGGAAAAGCTGCAATGAGGTCACCTCACAGCCTTCTTTTCTCTAGGCTGAACAAGCCCAGCTCCCTCAGCCTGTCCTCATAGGGGAGGTGCTCCAGTCCCCTGATCATCATAGTGGCCCTCCTCTGTACCCTCTCCAACAGCTCCCTGTCTTTTTTGTTTTGCGGGCTCCACACCTGGACACAGTACTCCAGATGGGGCCTCACAAGAGCAGAGTAGAGGGGACAATCACCTCCCTGTCCCTGCTGGCCACCCCTCTTTTGATGGACCCCAGGATACCATTTGCTACCACTTGCAGCAAGTTTACTAGGGCAATGTAGAGAGAAGAGCATTTTAACTTGCTTTTGTGTTTTACCACAGCATCACCACAAATGAACAGTTTGAGTAAAATTTATGTAAGTCATCTTGGAAAATTTTGCATCCTTTTCTTGTTTTGACCAGCATAAACAATTCTATATTTGGAAAACAGCAAAACTGTAACATTTTGACTTTCTAATTCAGCACTTGTATTTGTAGTCAATTTGAAATTAGTTCTTTCTAACTCCTAAGGTAAAAGACAGGAGGAGGTAATAGCCACAGGAGGTTTTATACAGAAGGGATAAATCTTCCTAGCTATTGACACTCACAAATAGAGAACACTCCCAGAATTACATCATTCAGCATGCCAGGAAAAAAGGCAAAGAGGAGGCAGCTTAGGAACACTAGGGAAAACAAGAAATATATATCAACTTGATGAATTGACAGCACTAACAATTCTAAGCATGCCAAACAGCATTTCCTCCACAATGTGATACTCTAAAAGATATTCTGGAAGCCTCCTGAGACCAATTTTAAAATGGCAGTGGATGTTACAGATCCAAGTTTCTGTGTTGAGATGATAAGGCAGTGCATGTTTAAATCTTAGCATTTGCTAGCTCAATGTACACAAGCTTAAATAGCTGTCCTGAAGACTACTTTCTCCATGCTTAATTAAAAATTTTTGTACAGTCTTAACTAGATCCTGTGGGCATTAATTAAGTATAGGAATCCATTAATAATAATAAGTTGAGGAAGTTTAAATTAGATTGGGCAGTGTTGGGAGCTGTGATTTCCTCTAACTAGAATTAACAAAGTTTTGCAGTAATGAATGGCTGCTGGAGGGGAGCTCTCTGGAAGGCAGGCCTGGTGCCCACACCCCATGGGGCAGCTGCCCTAGTTTTGGTCCTAACAAACACATGGAATGGGGCCAGCCCAACTGGGAGATGGCAGAGCCACCCTGAGCTTCCCTATGAAAGATGCTGGGAGGAGTGGTGCGCAGCAGTTACAAGAGGACGTAATGCCATCGTAGAGGCAAAATACACGTTAGACTTTCCTTATCTACTTCAGGAGAGTGCTCCTCCTGGGACAGGGAATATTTCAGCTCCCCAGGGCTGCTGGCTGTGGTTGAAGCAGGTGGGGAAGAACCCAGAGGTGCCTGTTTTGGGGATCTGCAGCTGCGTGGGTCCCAGGGACATTGTCCAGCCCGGTGGGGCCTTCAACAGCTGTATGCCTGTAGGCCTGTGGCTGCAGAGAGTCATTTGGTCCCTCCTGCATTTGTCTCTCCAGCTCCCAGCCCAGTTACTCATCTCCTCATAGCTGCAATAGTGTGTCATGTACATTTGGAGTCTTCTGTGTCTGTCTTGAAATAAATTGTACTGAAGTTAAGGGAATTACAGTGCTCTCCCCATGCTGAAGTATGCTTCAGAATGTTTTTTTAACACCCTCCTGACATCCTGACCGTTTAAAACATCTTCTCATTTCTGAACCTTGTGTCTGTCTAACAAGGAATTCTCCTGTGCTTTCCCCCAATCCTTAGTTATTAATTCTATTCCTTCTTCCAAGTTTTCTCCTTGTGTTCAGCTATGTCTCATTATTTCTGCAATGTTTCTGAGACACTGTTGTCAGGACAATCATTGGCCTTGGAGGGGAAATGATCTCTTTGTAGGGCAGCATGTTTTATTCATGGATACACTGGTTTCTATTTCTACCCTTAAAAAGAGAAGTAACACAGAGTGGAAAGAAGGTATGGCTATCATGTGCCTAGACAAATGATGGTGAGAACTAATCTAGTCTGACTTCAGCAGAAGGAGAAATGACACCCATGCCATGCCATAAGAAAGGTACCTCCTCACACTGAGAAATTACATTTCTCTGTGTTTTTCAGAACACCCCAGAAAGGTGTGTTATGTACAGAGATGAGAAAATCAAAACACAGGGAATTGCTGTCGTTTGCCTAAAATCATAAAGTGTAATGAAGAACGCACCTCTCGTTCATGCACAAACCATCTAGCTGTCCCATTTGGGAACTCTAATCTATGTTTCTAACCACACCACTATAAAGGCTGTTCAGTATTCAGACACATCTGTGTTAAGTTCAGCTCAGTGTCAGGTGCTGCTGCAAGTAGTGTAGGTTTGTGAGGTGAAAAATGTCAATGTCATTTTTTCTAGATGCTCCAACCTTTTTCCTCCCTCTACTTCTTAGAAGTTTAGTGGCACCATGTATCTTGTTATCCATCCTTTAACTTCTCATTTTCCTAACAAACCGTTCTGGCCTCCTTGGCCCAATTTATGAATTTCTATACCACCACTGCTTTACCAGCACATCTACTTGCTGTCACACTGAGTCGGTAGTTAGAAGTATGGGGTACCTGAAGCACAGGGAGTGCTGGAGGAGTATATTGACCACCAGCGTTGCAGTCAAAACAGCAGTAACACACTTTAGTATTTGCAGCAGCCTCCCCTGCTGCGTTTTTATTCTACCAAGCTGAAGAGCCATGACTGCACCAAACACATGAAACAACTCCACAGGAAATTAAAGGGAATTCATTCGAGGGCCAAGAACGCCTTGACTACATACTCTGCTGCAAAGAGCTGCGTTAGATACTTGCCAGTCCTCTGAATGCTAACCTGCTGATTGCTTCATCCAGTCCTTCTTCAGCTTAAGGCTTCTTTTTGGAGATAGAAACAGAGTGTTGAAGAACAATATTAGAACATGGAAACTGCACTGGCAGAGCACCGTGGCTCTCGTGTGCACGGAGTGCCTGCTCTGAAACAGCTGCATTAGTTGGTTCTGTACAAATCCTTCCAGCACTGCAGCCTCAGCTGCATCCTTGGCTACAGAGCCAGCTCATTTTCTGCCCTCTTTGATTTTGGAAGAAAAATATCTGGAAGTTTTCTCATGAACTGATAATGAAAAAAAAAAAAAAAAAGTTAAGGAGGATTCTGGTTTTCATGGGGTGTCACTAGCTTTGATTTGGGATAGAAACTTCCATAAATGATTTACACATCTTTCCCACTGCCCTAACATCTCCCCCGCTTTGCCACATCCTTGGCAGTATGGCTGCCAAATGAGAGAAATTTTAAAAGCACAAGCCAGGCAGAAAATGTCTCGTAATAATGAAAACTGTGATTCTCATTACCATGACATTGTTACACACTGGAGCTGTTATATAAGATTTTAAAAAGAATATACAATACCTCATTACAATCTGCATGAGTGAGTGTTAATAGACTGCAGCTTCAGAAAAAAATAATCAAAACAGGGCTGTAATTTTGCCTGCAAATTAAGTGCGTTCTTTTATGGAAAAAAATCACATTAAAAGTCAGCAGCAGTAGAATTCATCTCACTTCACTTTATATACATACAGTGTAGGTGTCTATATATAAGCTATTTATCTTAGGGTCCACCTAACCACTAGCGGAGCAAATTACGCATTTGTGGGGAGCATCTCATCCTAAAGTACGTATGCAAAGCCTAAGCTAAATCGGCCTAAAATAAACTTTCTTTCCATTAACTATAAAGGGAATAGAGAGGCCTAGCGAAATGCAGATGTCTTCATTGTAAATGCCTATCCTTAGTTAGATGAATTCTCTCTAGAGGAATATCTCTTTTCCTTGCTTGAGCCTTGCTACAGCCATTGAAAATGAGAAAGACAAAACAATGCTATTAGCATCTCTCTCTCTCAGGGAATGAGTCATTAAAGTTCTTAACACAAAGTTCCTGTGAGTTTTCTCTCTTCTCCATTGGTGATGGTCTTCCTTTCTTTCACCACTGTTAAGAGGTGACATTTGCAAGCTTTTATATAAAAAGATATATCTAATCTGTGAGTTACAGCAATAATTATAGAATCAGAGTATGATTTGGATTGGAAGGGATTATCTAATATAAACCCTCCTGCCACGGGCATGGACTCCTCCCACTAGGCCAGGTTGCTCAGAGCCCCTACAATTCTTCCAGGGTTGGGAAATCTGCAATTTCTCTGGGCAGAACAATTTGATCATTCCCCTTTCTTCATGTATATATTTTGCAGTCACTGGAATTGCAAAAGGATGTCTTTGAAGGAAGTTCTTCACTGGCATAAAGTGGCACTGTACTTTTTCAGCCAGAATGTCCATGAAATATTTACATTCCTAGCAAGGGAATCAGCTTGAAAGGGAGCAATGAAGCTCTGTCTACTCAAACAGACCTTTTATGTCAAACGTTACCACGTCCCATTTACAGAAAAACTACTTTCCACCAAGATGGGACACTGAGTTACTGGTAATGATAATTAAGCGCAGCAAAAGACTGCTTGGGAAGACTGTCGAGTGTGCCACTGAAGAGGATGAAGAACAGACAAAATAGGAATGACTACTTTAGGAGGTGGATTTTATTTCTGAGAGTTTGGATTCTGTCTGTATGAAAAACAAGAATCTGATCTAATTGCAGTTGCTTTGTCTTCCAGTGTTCATCCCTGAAATCATCTGTCACAGATATGTGTAGACACGATAAAACTATAAAATGCAAGCAGTGGATTTGTAATGTTAAAGATGGGATGTAAGAGAAAAGGAGGAGAAATATATGCAATAATTATAAAAATAAAATCAAAACATGGGATGGGGTATTTTTCTTTTCCACAGAAGCATCTGGTGTTTTGTGGAGTGAGCCACCTGCTGATCAGCATGAATATGCCATTGCTGCTGCAGATGACCAGAGGATTAATCTTGGTGCTCATTGCTTGGGACTTGAATCTCAGCAGCTATAAGACTAAGGCTGTCTTTTCTTCTTCTGCAATTGTTTGCTGCAGAAATTTTGGGAAGGAAAAGTAAAAAGCAAAGGGGAACTACAGTACAGGGCATCACTTCAAGGGGAGCATATTCATGCCATGTGCAAGACTAGGCTGCAAAGGCTGATGTAGGTAGTTGCCTGTCTACATTCAGATCTGTTGACTCATCCCTGAGAACACAGCCTCACTTCAGTTATGCTGGTGCAACTGTCTGCTGGTTCTCAAGCAGTTACTGTAGTCAGATGAAAAATAACCCAACAAGTGCTTTAAGAGAGAAGGATCTTTTGGTCTGGTTCAGGACAAAGTGTTCTGATCTATCTGTTATATCAAACACATTGAAAGAGCAACGCACTGTGGACAAAGATAGGAAAAAATGACTAAGGATCTCCTTAATCGTGAATTGATGAATCCATTCTGTTTTGGAAATATAGCCTGATGGTGTGACCATTCTCCCCTTGAGCTTTAATTTTATACACACTTTAGTTTTGGAATTATTCTGCGTTTTAGCTGTGCTGAATCTCATTTGCACATTATTTTAGCATTTAAAAGCAAACACTTGTTTGCTTTTGGCACAGCTGACTATGGGCTTGTTCAGCTTTCTTTATCATGCGTATTTGCCAGTTTAATAAAATTCAGTGTTTGTTGAACTATTTATTGCTGCAAATGCATTTGCAATGAAACAGAAAGCCTCAAGACATTACTGAAATATTACAAACCACCAAGCAATACGTACAAGCCTCAGAAATCATGTTTCGTGATCTCAAAATTGCAGGCAGAAAGCTGCAATTAAATGAATATTCAATTCGGCAGAAGAATCAATGTTTTATGTACTTAGAGACTTAGAACTTCTCTGAGATAACATCTGCCCTGCAGATCAGTATCTTTTTCAGTACAGCACTGCCATGGTAGGAGTACTTAGAGTCTGTGGAATAGCACTGAAGTTACCAGGTGACTTCTTGAAAGCATAACTATGTGTGGCATGAATGTGAACACATACATACTCAGAATGCCATATGGGCTATATTTATTTGGTGTATATATGCAGAAGAGAAAGAACTGCATGTGTTACATTTCATGTAATAAAGCAGGTGTTGCTTTTTGTACAACACTTTTTGTCCTTCTCATGCTTTTCTGTGAAGGCAGAAAAAGTAAGCAGAAAAAAAAAAAGAAAAAAAGTAAAGAATTTCAATAACAAACGTGCTATAAAAATGCCATTGACCATGAAGTGATCCTGAAAAGTTTGTAATCATTATACACTAATAAATTTCTAGCGTGACTTTCCTAATTTCCCTAGTCTGCTGAACTTGGACCTGCATTACTTTGGGGAGCCCTTTCCAGGTTTTCAGATCAGCTAATGAGTTCATCAGTATCCAGGTATTATTCCAATAAAAAATTACCTCCACTTTCCCATATGTTGCAACAGATAAAGCAAGTCATCACTGTATAGAGTGTTTGTAAAACTGGCATCCAAATGACTCCGGAGACCATGCCTTCTTGCCTCCAGACTTCCCCATAAATAATCCACCACCATCCAGCAGCTGTTACAGGCTGCAATGCTATGCAGCGGGTAGATGCACTTCGTGTATATTTGGATTCTCTTAAGACTTATCCTGGCAGGGGAAACTTGATGAAAATCCTCAAAATAACAGGAGGCACCTGTACCCTACTGTGAATGTTATTAGGGGGAGAGAAAAAAGGATCTCAGCTTGCCCAAAGGTCTGTGTGTCTTATCTTTAAACACATATGTGTATCTAGCCAGTGCTCATAAGCTTGATCCATACTCCTCAGGGCTCTTAGGGAACCTCTTACATTCACTTATTCACTGCTTACTTTGTTCAGCTTCTCTGACCATCTGCCTGCCTCACAGACATTTGGTCCACACTCTGGGAGTTTCTTCTGATGGATCTGTGGATGTTTGCTTCGTACCACATGACTGTTTTTTTTCTTTTGATTTACAGCACTTCTGTGAACTTTTTATTTAAGGTGATAAGAGTCATTTAACATCTATTCTAGCAGGAACTGTGCCATGGCACTTAACCACAAGTGAAGAATGGATTTCGGACTTTTTCTGGTCCCATGGAAATACTATTGCTTGCTGACCTATTTTTTCCAGGCTTGAAATTAACACTGTGTTTACATGTTAATCATACTCCTCTGTTATTTTCCATTGCACATATCATAATCTACAACAAACAAGGGCTACTCTGTAAAACAGTCCTGCTTTTCCTCAATGTGGGTCTTAAGTTGCATTTTTTCTATTCTCCCAGCTTTTTGATATCATACTACCTTTTGTTCTTTTGGTGATCTCCTAAATATCATCATCATTCCCCATTAAGCTGTTGTCATTGACTATCTCCACCATAGTTATTCTCTTTTTCTTAAGCCAGATTCTCCTTTCTGTTTCATCTTTTGTTTCACCTTTTCAAACTGTCATAAGGCAAACATGCTAATAATTCTTTTCTTCTCTGTTGTCCCCATGGCTATATGATGCATAACTGTTCCCATTCAGATACCAGTTTTTTGTTTCTTCTTATCACTATGTGTCTGCAAGTCTCCTCTTTGTGTCAGCTGACTATGTGTCAGCAAAGCCTCCTCTTTGCTGTTACTTCCCTCCCTGAACTTCACAGTAGACTGCAGACATTTCTGGACCCTCTCTTCCCTGGGGCCTAGCGCATGACCCAAGGCAGCAGACTCCTGGTGAATATTCAAGGATAACATTCAACACACAACTGCTGCATGCAGACGTTATGATTATCTGCCATCTTTCAGATTCCCTCCATGTTTTTAGCAGTTGTTGCCTTCTTTTCCCTGTCTTACTTTTCCCAGAAAAACAATAGCAAAAACAGAGCCCTTCACCTTTCCTTCTTTCTGCTATCTAACTGCTGTTCTCCCAGTCGAAGGATTCTCACCAAATTAAAGTTTCCTGTGAAACTTTCAAAAGAAATGCGTTATTTTGGAAATTAAACATTTGACATTTGGCAGCTCTAAAGTCTCAGAACTTTTATTCCCAGGAGAACACAGACAGTGGTAATCATACCATTGATTATGAAAATGGATCGCAAAATCTGAATTCCCTGCCTCTTCTACAAGCAGGCCCTGCCATTACAATGAAGCAATTTCCTGTCATTTCCAATGAAGCATTTTCTAATTTCTACCAAGGTCCATTCAAGTATCCAATAGAGTTTCCCTGCATTAATCCCAAGCGCAGCTGATGAATTACCTATGTGCTTATGGAGGAGATCATGTATGCTTCCCATATGTGGAGTGATTAACCTCTGCACAGCTTACCTTGTGTGCACAGCCAGAAAGTAGGGGGGCATCTGCCCTTTGCACCTTTCTCACTAGGCTGTAAGTGGCCTCAGCTTTGTAACAGCTTACTTGCAAATATTAGCAAATTGTGTGGGCTGCTGATACAGTGCACTTTAGTATATGCTTCTTTGCAATCCACTGTACAGATGGATGTACGCCTCTTTCATTTTCCATTTAGAAACTGATAAGAATGAGGAAGTATTTCCCAAGTTCCCTAATAAGCTACTTTTTATTTTGAAGTGTATCTGAAGAGGCTTCTTGTGTTCTCTGTCTCTTGCTAGCTTCCTGGCAAAGGCCAGTAGCACAAAGTTAAAGGGAATTTTGTGCCACTCAAAAACTGTATACACTTGCAATCAAGTTTCTAAGAAATTCAAGGGCATATATTTTCACACACTCGTTTTTTTTGTTTGCTTGTTTTTTTAACCCTAAATTAAAAAAAAATAGGTTAATACTACTGGGAGAAGATCATGCGAGTACACAATCGAAACATCCTTCTGCTTTAATGACATTGTGCTGTAAGCATAAATTAAAAATGCATTTATTTTCCTTTAAGTTCAGTGATAAATTCTGTTGTCTTTTTTTAATTAAATAGTTCCTCTTTACTTATTTTTTATCACTCATTTGCTGTTCCTTGAAACTGCAAGTTTTGGAAAAGGCAACAGTGAATGTAAAAATGCATGGTGTGTCCTTAGAGGTGGTTAATAAATACAACTCTCGTGTAAGATCTGTAAAAATTAACATATTTGAGAGACGCAAATATGAATTGCATATGGTCACTTTTTTAGTTTCTCATTTTCTCATATTCAGATCTTGAAGCTTAAAATCTGCAGATGATTGTCAGTGGCTACCAGCTTAATAGAGAATCCAAACACTTCTACAGCCACATAAATGATCAACTGTCTTTTTTTCTAACTACAACTTTTCTCAAAGGACCAAAGTATAAGGGAAGTTATAACCTCAAGCTGCACACCAGACCTGCCTCAGACACAGCTTTGACGTCAACAGCCCTTCCTTGCAACACAACTGCTTGTCTTCCAGCTCCTGAAAGTAAGTTGCAGATGGAAACTTTGACCAGAGAGGAACACGGATTACGTGCTGAAATTGCTTACTGTGGAAACTGAAGGAAACTGTGCATATGTCTTTAGCATAGTTTTGCAGGCAAGAAAAAAATCACTGAATATATACATTCTAACAGTTCCTGTCAAGTGGAAGAAACTACTCTGTATTGACATTTCCTGTGTTTCTCACAGCATCCTTCTTGACAAAATGTCCAGCAATAGCTAGATAAAAACATAACAACATGAGTGAAAAATTGGCCAGTAGTTGGACTCACAGGGTTATAGCAAATGGGGTTACATCAAACTGGCAGCCACTCACTAGCAGAGTTCCATTTTAGGGCCAGTTCTCTTCAGTATTTTCATCAATGACTCAGACACAGAACTTGAAGGTATACTAAGGTTGTGGGCGACACTGAACTGGGAGATGTTACTTCTCTTGAGGATAGAGAGGCCTTGCAGAGAGATCTTGACAAATCACCAAGTAATGTGTTTGTGTTCAACAAGACTTCATAAAGTTGAACAAGAACAAGAGCTGAATTCTGCCCCGGAATGGGACAAACTTGGATAAATGCACAGGTATGGGGATGAGAGGTTGGGAGTAGCCTTGCGGAAAGGAAATGGTTGACAGCAAGTTAAACATGAGTCAAAAGCATCTGACAAAAGAGCCAGCTGAAGTCTGGGGAGCATCAGGCCTAGCACTGCCACTGGGTGAGGGAGGGGATTGTCCCACCCTGCTCTGTGCTGGTATGGCCTCACCTTGAGTACTGTGCAAAGTTTTGGACACCACAATATAGAAAGGACATAAAACTATTACAGAGCATTCAAAGGAGGGCTACAAAGAAGGGGAAGGGTCTAGAGGGCAAGATGCATGAGGAGCAGCTGAAGTCATTTGGTTTGTTTGTGAAGTCCAGAGGAGCTGAGGGGAGGCCTGATAGTGGCTGCAGCTCCTCATAGGGAGCGGAGGGACAGCACTGAACTCTGCTCTCTGGTGACAGCAACACTATCCAATGGAATGGCATGGAATTGCATCAGGGTAGGGTTGGGTTTGGTGTTAGGAAGATTTTCTTCAACAGGGGGTTGTCAGGTACTGGAACTGGCTCCCCAGGGCAGTGGTTGCAGCACCAAGCCTGACAGAGTTCAAGAAGCATCTGAATAGTGCTCTCAGAAATACTGAGTGTTGGGTGGTCCTGTGTGTAGAGCCGGACTGAATGATCCTCGTTAGTTCCTTCTACGTCAAGATATTCTGTGATTCTATTATTTACGATCTGAATACCTTTTAAAGAAATGGCATCACAGTGACTGAAGTGAGAGGTAATGTCTGCATAGCCCCCAGATATAATACCAACCATCAGGACACCGGGAGAGAAAAATCTTCATTATGCTTCTGGAGTGGAGTTTCCACTAGTGAATGAATATTGGGTAACTCAAACCCACTTGCCATGGCATGAAAGCTGCTTGGTTGAAGACTCCTTGTAGTGAGAACTTAGAGGGTTATATGTACATACTTGGTAATGTAAAACAAGCTCATGTTGTGGGTACTGCCATTCAGATGCTCACTTTCTTAGAATAGATTTTTACTCTGTGACAATCCTACGTATTATTGCCAGAGTGATTACATGTATACTCAATGGGTAGGAAAGTACTCATTTCTAGAAAAACAGAAAAACTTGGCCTTCAGTGTTTGGGGAATGAATTGGCTATGCTTGTAGTCTCAGTTGAAGAGGTATCAAGGAGAGCTTTGATTGCAAAAGACAAGCAGAATCTGGATCAGTACATGTGCAACAAATTATTTAGTCATCAGCACTTTCCTTTGCAAATAGATGACTGCTAAAATAATAGTTGTTACTGTCTTTCCCTCAATTGCACAGTAGTTCTGCAATGAGTACCAGAGATGGATTAGTAAAGCAATTGCAACTTTCAACCACAACATTCCTCTCAAAGGTATCACTGGTAAAAACCCAAGGGTCATTATGTGGAAAAGAACAAAAGCTTATTCCACTATTTCTGAAATAAAGATGTGCAAAAGTTGTCAAAAAAAGTAGCTACTGAGGACCTCACCATATATAAAGCATCGTAACGGGATCACTTCTTTTCTGAGTAGTTCATATTTTACTAATATTTTACTTCTGAAAATCAGAATGAAGGAAAAAGTTTCTACTGAAGAACAGAATTTATCATTAGCTTCAGTATCGTCTTTCATTTTAGTCAGCTTAGTATTTATTTTGGTTTATACTTACTGACAGCTCAGTTAAAATATTTTGCTATCAAATGACAAACAAGAAAGTATGACCTCATGAAATAGTTGATATTCACTGCTGTAGTGAAGAAATCACAACTTCCTGCTAGTAGGCAAGAAACTTTTCAGAACTTTAAAATGAAGGAATCTTTAAATTCCTTAAAAATTTACAGCTTAGGCTGCTTGAGGTGATAAATGAAACATATGTAGCTCTTGTTTTGCAATGCTTGTGGATTTCCTGCTTGTGTTTTCATGTATGGTTAATGGTAGCAACTCTTAGCAACTTAACTGAGACTTAACATTTTGTACTAAAAGTTTAGTAATCTAGATTGTATGTGTCATATCCCATTAATATCTTCTTACTCTTCTCATTTTACATCTTTTTTCAGTAGTATGAATGCCTTTTGTTTCTGAAAGAGAGGAATCTGGGATGCCAAAAGAAGTTATATACCTAAATTCCTGCGGTAATTCTAGGCAAAGATCTTAGGATCTATGCTGTACTCAAATATGAATGTTATCTTCATCTTACATTCTTCAGACTATCAAAACTTCTTGAGTTTTTTTCCTTCTCATGTGGCAACGTAGCTTTTGCATTTTCTGAAGGCAAAAAAAAAAAATTGTGTTGGAGTAATTCTAAGCAGAGAAAAAGAGCTGTTATGTCCCTTCATGCAGTTCTAACTGAACTTGTTTAGTCACAGCTATGGGGAAACTTGGCTGAAGTTTGAAAACTGAGATGCCACTGCTAAATTGACTAGACAGCTGTAACGGCTACATTTGACTGAAAAATCCCTTCTGAAAATACTTGCTGGACATCTGTCAAAAAGCACCTCCTCACTCATCATCTCACATAGGAAACGGGAAGGGCATACATTATTTATCTGCTGAGATGGATAAAGCTGAAACTGAACAAGCAATTGTATCAAAAGTAATGCGAAAGTCTTATTACAATGCTCAAAACAAGTTGATCTGAAAAATTGGCTACTTTTTCTTATGGGAGAGGGTCTAAGTGCACACAGGGAGCGTTTTGAGAGGTGGTTCTGTGCAGCCAAGGCACAGCATGGTTACAGCATCACCCTATCCTCTTCATTCTGCACGTGCATTCCAGGAGAGCAACACGTTCAAAATCTATGACGCTGCAGGGGAAGTGTGTGGCAGGTGGTTTAATGTTGTTTTCCACACGTACAATGCACTTTTGCAATATTTCTCTTTTAGGGAAATAATGGGAAACTCATGATTTTTCATTGTGTGACATTTCTCTGTGACAGCCGTTTTGGTTGGGTTTTGCCTTTACTTCACTGCTTATACATCTTTGAACTCTATGAGCCAGTAATTCACTACAGAAATTAATCATTGCAATTACTCTATACATTTAGGAATTCTTGTTTCCAAAATTAACTTTTCAGCAATACAACCATTAAGTCCCAGTCAAAGAAGCCACTGTCACAGTTACAATCCAACTAGGTGCTGTAAGCTTTAGATTCCTAGGTTTGAAAATCTCTACCAATCTGTTTTATAAAGATGGAGTTTGTAAAACCACGTGGTCAAAAGCTAAAATTGCATGCACATCTTGTTTTCAGTGGGAATTGTTCTGAACTTGTGATTGCAATGTATGTGCTGTGCGTGTACTTGGCTGAACACTGTGTGCTACCAAAGGAAAGAAATCACTTGTAGCCACCAATAGCTTTCACCATCATCTAGAAATAGGCTAAGCTCTGTTGTAGGAAAACCTTAAGGGTAATCCTCCCTGCCTTCCATAGCTGCTGAAGGAAATGAGTGCATTTGTGGGTACTACAAATTATAAAGATAAACATGGACAACCACCAAAAATCATTAAAAATTAAATGCAGCCTGACTCCTGTTTCATTTTCCTCTTGGAGGTGCACAGCTCATTGTCTGTGTTGGTGTTACCTAACCACAAGCAGCTTTCTCATCTTCTGCGAGCTCCATTTCTGTCAAATGATAGTGATGACCCAGACCCTCTGTCTAAAGATGTCATGAGAGGAGAAAAACCAGACTGCTGTAAGTGACACAGTGAATACTCCTTTCCTGTTACAAATTCCATATTAAATCTAAGTAATTACTTGGCTGCAGTGATACTCAGTCTACAGGACAATACGTTTACAGACATTTAGAAACAGCAGTTTACAATAATGCTTGCATATGGGTTTGATATCTCATGTTGTTAAAACAAATCAGCAAGTCTAGACTGTAATTTGCTGAAGCAATTTATGGTTATTTCATGCTTCTTTTCTCTAAGCAGAGGTGAATACATTTGACTGTCTTAAGAGGAAGGATGGCACATTCTTTTCATTTTAACTGGCAGGCTGATTTGAAGCAGAAGCATTAACATGCTCATTTTCATACCACAGGAAAACTGCCCTAGACTATTAGTGCTTTATTCCACTATGATGTTTGAATATTTTACCAACTGCTGCTTAATCCTGCAAACAGCAGTGCAAGGTGGTCAACACAGCTGCAGCCATTTCTTCATAAATTAATAAATTGAGAATGTCAGTACTCATTGACAATACTCAAACTCAGTAGCAGAGCAGGGGAAAAGGCCCATCTGGGAACCTCAGCTGCCTTATATTTGTGCTGAAATCACAGAAGCAGAGCAGCCTGCAGGAGTTGAGGATTCTTCTTAGTCCCTCTCTTGTAGGCTCCTGTTTCAGTAGCAAGGTGAAACAAATGCTTTGTATTTAGGGGAACGTTGTTTTCCAGCAAACTTGCTGATGCTTTCCTTCTGGGTGAACATTTGCAGATTATTGTGTCACCTTATTTTTCCAATCCATCCCACACAGCATCGAGGTCTGCAAAATCCTAAAAGAGACCATTCTAATTCTGCTTATATGTGATTGTATTTCTGAAGAATGTACATGATATACAACTATACAAAAACAGAGTCCCCAGAACTATGGAATACTTTCCCAGTGAGAGTTTCCTTCGCACCATTCAGCCAGGAAGATGCTCCCATTCCCATGGCTGGTACCCAGCACCCCAGTGCTGAGCCCTCACATGGGTGAAGCTACAGATGCAGAGGGCCCTGGGATTTGCAGCACACCTTCACAGGGACTTTTCCCATGTAGGAGCTGCCTGTCCTCCACAGAGCAGCCTTCCAGAATAAGGTTGGCTGTAGCTTCAGGGTACTCCTCAGCAAAGGAGTATACAGGTAGAATAGAAATTGGCTTTATACGAACTAGTCTATTCATCAGAAGAATATTCAGGCTGTATGTTTCTATTAAAATTTTACAACAAAAAATGCAAAAACTTAGCCTATGGAGACCTTCACATCTGCATGGACTGCGGTTTTTTCTGGAGCTGATCACTTATTATAATGAAGATCCTCCTGGATTTCATGGAGCTTTGTACTCTTCCACATTCCTTTTTTCTTTATTTCCCTATTTCTCATGGAGATACATATGCATTACATTCTCAGTAATAACCTGATGTCTAGATCATGTGCTTTGTGTACTGTGGTTGTCATGCTGCTGACAGAAAGACTTTGGAAAAACAAATCACAGAATGCATTTATTATTCCTGGCAGTGGTCAGATTTAGAATTCACAAGGAAGTGTGTCATTTTAGTAAAAAGATCAAATGGGCATCCTCCTCTATTGTCAAGGGGAAGCTCTTTACCAAGAGAGTGGTGAAGTGCTGGAACAGGCTGCCCAGAGAGGTTGTGGATGCCCCGTCCCTGGATTTGTTCAGTGCCAGGTTGGATGGGGCCCTGGACAGCCTGGTCTAGTATTAAATGGGGAGGTTGATGGCCCTGCATGTGGAGGAGGAGTTGGATCTTCATGAACCTTGAGGTCCTTTCCAACCCAGGCCATTCTGTGATTCTGTGGTATTGGTACAAAGTGGTGCAACTCTGCTAACGGTGCGGTACTTTCTTTTCATTGAAAATCAAAATCTTTATGAAATACACAACTATATACTCATTGCAACTAATACGCAAGCTCATAAGTGGCCATCTTAGGTTTGACACTGGTTACTCATTTTCATCCTTCAGATATATCATTTTGTGATGAAAAATGAGATAATCCTGCCACTTTCAGAGCACTATGTGAGGAACTCACAGCACTGTACAAACTGTAACCAATGGAGCCTTTGAACTTCAAGGGCTGAGGAAAAGGAGTTCTTTTCCAAACAGACTGCAGTTTGTAACAAGCCACCTCATTTCAAATTATTGCTCTTCTGATATTATTACAGTTTGGGCTGTGTTTGGCTTCGCTTACTTCGCACAGCACATATGGACGGCAGTTTTTCTGTAACTTAATCCTAAAAACATCAGTTCTCAGAAATGATCCTCCTTCAGGTAAAGAGACGAGTGTGTTTATCAAGGTATCAAGAAACAGTCTAGCACTCAGAATTATCTGACTAGGTCAAAAAAAGCCTGCTTTGGTGGCCTAAGAAAGCTGTAGTAAGACATGAAACTACACGATAGTATTGGCGTGATCTACAAGTCATAGCTGAGTACTTATCTCTAATAGCTCCAAGCGGTGTGCCGGGTTATTAAATCAGTGATCGGAAGAGAGAAATATCCGAGGGCTCACACTGGTGTCTGTAGAGAGCTTCAGTCCATGTCAGATGTTTTTGCAATTTCAGTGTGACATTCCAGGATATGTGTCATGGCCTCTTCTGAGAAGAGTGAAGTCACTTGGCCTTTGGCCTTGTGACTTCCAGCACACCCCAGGAAAGGAACAACTCCATCAGCATCCACAGTCTAATTGTCCTCGTCTGCAGTTACTGCCTTGGCTGCGCCAAACTGCATTAACCCTTATGTAGTGGCACGTGTTGCTGCACTCCCTGAGATGCCTGCGCTGAGGCAGTTCTTAAAAAGGCGTCCTGCAATGCCTTTACCTGTAACAAGAGGTGATTTCAGCATGAGTGAATGAAGTCTGTCCAGTTCCATAGGGTCTGATTTATTCTTTTACTTTTCAACATCCTTCAACTCACACATAGTTTTCAGATGGGATAGAAACCAACAAAAAATCAAGAGAAACGAAGCCCTGCAGTCAAATCGCGATCTGCTCATGGTGCTTTCTGCTGTGACTTCTGTGAATAGTTCACTGTTGTGTGTAAGATGATGACACCGAATGTGACCGTGACACCACAACGACCAGCAGTGTCATCAGACCAGAGCCATCACAGGCAGGGTCACTCTGAGTATGGCACGGACATGCACTTAATCTTTCTGTCACCTGTGCCACTTGGTAGGCGTACTTGTTCTGTGCCATCTTCCCAGCATCCTCTAAGCAAGCAGCCATGTTTGTGTGTATGTGACAGTCACCGTATCAGGCAAGAACATTGCGATTAATTGTTTCTAACTGGACTCATGTCACCTACTGCTTTATAAAGGAGCTAAAACTTTAAGATAAGTAGCTGAAATTTATTCGTGTGTTCAAGCAAATCCTCTACCTGGTGTTTTTCCATAGCTCTGAAGAACGTTTCTGACAGCACCTTTCACGATCTCAAGTCCAAATGTTGTTTCACACTGCCCGCCAGCAAGAAAGAGAGAAGAGGTCCAGGTGTTATCCTTTGTCATTTCCCTGCAGTCCATGTAGAAGATCAGATGGAATTTATTTTCTAAACATTAGAAAAGCTTGCTAGCATGAAAACAGAAATATTGATTAATGAAATGTCCCCCACGGGCTTCCCTTATTTCACGTTAGCTAATTAGCGTGCAAAATTAATTTCATCCTGATTATCAGTGACACAAAAACATGACTGGTTTGGCCTTTTCACCAGAGTCCTCACCTTTCATCTGGCAATTCAGCCATTGTTCTGGATGAAATGAAGTTTGACTAATAACAGGAAACAAGTGTTAGAAAATGGCATGTAACATACCACGTACAATATACATAGCAGTCAATCAAGACTAAGGCATTATGGCAACTGAGCCATTTATCACTGTTTAAAACATATGTAAAGCTTTTCTCAGGGGACAAAAAAAGGAGAAAGAAGTGCAAATTTTTCACAGTAGGCCTATCTAAGAAAACAGTTCATTACAGAATTATATGCAATGTGCAGAAACATACACATTACAGAAAGTGTTTTAAAGCACTTTTCTCAGTGTATGCTCATTTTGTCTGCTGCTACTCCCCATTCTTATTCTGATTTTTAGGAAATAAAGCATTTTTTGGCCCATGGCCTGAAATGGCCCTCCCTCTGTTCTCAGGAACTCTATCAAAAATCCGTCAGCCGCAGCAGAACTATCTTAGGCATTCATCTTCTTAAGATATTTTTTCAAAGTGAATACAACCAGCAATCATAAAATAACAACTCCCACTGGCAGCTATAACAGAGCATTGTTATATATTGGATCCTAAAATAAAGTATTTGATGGGATAGAATCAGACTGTGTTGGGCAATGCAGCCACGTTGGGTTATATTGGGCCATAAACTTGTCTATCCTGTTCAAAAATTATATTAAAGAATGTTGGAAACTAGTCAATACATTATTCTGAACCTGTTGCTGCTTCCTTCAGGAGAATATTGCTGGAGAAGGGTACATCTAGCAAGAAAGCTGGCAACTGCCATAGAGGACATCTTCAACACTTGTTTATGAGTATGCTTTTCTAGCCATTCTTAAAGTTGTCTTGAATTCCCTGGTAAGGACGCACTTGATCCCTCTATTGAGAGTAGCATTTTTCTTGCTTCTTAGTGTTTCACTGGGAAGCAATTCTTCAAACTCTCTGCTCTCTGTGGCCACAGTGAACACATCAGAACCATAAGCAGATTTTGCACCTCTGGTGCGAGGCTTGGCTCTCTGTACAGTGATCTCAAGAGCTCACATAGATAGCTTTGCCAAAATGCAGATCCTGGCCTCAGTTTCTGCCTCCCAGAGCATTCAGCCTAAGGAAAGTACATTGAAATGGTGTTGCACAGAACCATGCAAACTTTACCTGTTATGCTGTGCACATAGAGAAGATTCAACAGGGGTAAACCACCGAAGAGGTGTGGTAGGCTGTGCCATGTCTTACAGGCTTTGTAGATAAGAAGTATCAACTCTAGTACATGAAGGAGAAGATTTTTTTCTATTGCTTTCTGTGGCTGTAAAACAAGTCTTTGAATTCTTAAGCAGAATTAAGACCAGAGAAAGGGAGCCCCTTGGCCTCTTGCATAACCATGTTACTCTGCTACCTGCCGAAGTAACCAATCTGAAGGAGAATGGGGCAGCTGTCTGGCTTCTGATTGCCATTGAAAGAGCAATGAGGGGGAGAGGAACAACAGACTGAAACCAGACTACCCACAGCATGTAAGAAATGCAAAGCAGGAGACTAATACCAAGGAGAGCTGTATGAGTGGCTGCTCTCTGTAGGACTTCAAGCGCCATCATGTTCACCACCAGACATTTGGTTCGTGTTTCCACAACCTGAGCCTACAAAATAATTTTCAATTCACACAGCACAGGACTTGCAGGATATTCAGCAAGGCATCAGAGGACTCCTCTATATAGGTGAGACATAACCTATACAAACAAAACAAAACAAAAACTGTCTAGGAAGAAAGCTTGGCACATCCACTCTGTTTTGGACAAGAAAGTCAATATGCCTAACAGAAATGAATTTTAGTACGAGGACAGACTCTGCTCTTGAGGAACTACACAAAGAATGAACACAGGAACACAGCAAATGCACCCCAAAGGAGCTCCTTAAGTAACCTCACTGAAGGTAACTCCTGCTCAGCAGCAAAGCATTTTGTAGACCTGATAGAGTTGTTTGTTTCTACTTCAGCTGGAAGGATGTTTTGGAACTGCACACCTTGGGCGGTAAATGTCTCCATCCTGCTGTGTAACAACTGAGCTAGGTTATCTCAGTGTGACTATTCTAAACAACGTGGTGGGTTTCTGGGAAGGCAGAAAGAAGCTGATTTCAGTAGATGATTGAAGAAATAACTCCACCCTGGATACAATTTCTGCAAGTGGAATTGAAAGAATAAACATAATCTGATACCAGACCTGAGAGGAAAGTATTCTATAAAAATGCCAAAATTATGAGAGAGGGGAAATACATTTGTGGGGGGAGACAATACTGCACATAAGTACTTCAGTTGAGTTGGTAAATAGAAAAGAGTGCCACTGAAGATGCCTGTGATCTGATTTATTCTTCCACCAATCCACCAAATATTTTTGGAGCACTGTCTGCCATTATCCCTTCGATTTGATGTTGCCACTTGTATGTCATGTGAAATACAATTTCCATGCCAGGGCATGAAGATTCTTGCACACGCTGCTGACAGCTGTTTTGAGACTAAGAATCTGACGGATGCTACATCTGGTGGTGCTGGAGTACAGACAGTGGAAAAGTACAAATTCTCTTTTGGGATGGCTGGGAAGGGCTTACAGTATCTAAGTCCCTTATTCAGGATAAGGTACTACGTAATGACCTGCCCTGAGAGATAACCTTGTGAAATCAGAGCCAAAGACTGAGCTGAGTATGTCTGCCATGCTGGTTCACTCTTTGTAATCAGGGAAAATGACACAGCACATGAAAGATGAAAGGAGTTTAAATGTGTGAATAAGTTAAGTAAGTGAATCAATAAATGATCTAAAAATACTTTTTCATTAATTTTCATGACACAGATGTGACTACACCAAGCCAGGCATCATGTGTACTCAAACTTAATAAAGCCTAATGCCAATGACTCAGTGGCAGAAATGGCAGCTGGCTCCCTGGAAGCTACAGTGAAGGGATTAATTAGGGGATTGTTAGTTTTGGGTCTACACTGTAGACAGTATCGAGTAAAAGAGAGTAAAACCATTAATACAGTCCTTTAAAACGTTTGGAGTGGAACAGCCAGGTGAACAGCTTTCTCTCTGCTAGCTCCAGATGTATTTCTTACAACTGATTTTGGTGTGCGTAAGTTTGTAAATTCTGGTGATCTGAGAGTCTGTACTGATCCGCTCTCCTCCTACCCACTGTTTTTACAAAAGAAAAGTTGTCACTAGACAGAAAGACTCAAGCAGCATCAGGAGAGAGTCTAAGAGAGGATAAGTTTCCTTTTTCCTTTCTTTACAGAGACAGAGGTGTTGGGCTCTGGTGTATGAACATCAGACACAGTGAAGGCATTCTTGGTTCCTGAACTGATTCAGGGTGATCAGTCAAGTATGGGAACTTCAAAACAGGTGATTGCTCAGCACTTGCAAGACAGCGCCTTCAGTACTAAAGTGAGTCTGAGTTGACTGACAAATCATGATGTTATCTGTTCAATCTGACATAAATTTTCCTTTAAATTAAGGTTAAAATGGTAGATGTTTGACAAGCTTTGTAACCGCTTGACTTAATTTTGGTAAGGGCCATTACAGCTTCTGAGAGAGGTGAATATACTTCAAACAAGAGAACTAAGGAATTTTCTTTTCAATTATGCTCCAGTTATTTGGTTTCATGAGTAAAGGGAAAGGAGCATATCCACACAGAAAAGAATTATCCAAGTAACACAAAATACAAAAAATTTAGTTACTTTGTGGGTATGTAGGAGGTTTATGATGAATAGTTCTGAAAGAATAGAATAGACAGAAAGAATAGATAGAAAGAAAGAATAGTTCTGAACTGTCTGATTGCCACAAATAAGTGTACATATGAGCGCACAAAGTATAAATGATTTAAAATGTACAGAACTACATTTTAAATGACAAGGAAATTATAATTCAGGCTTTCATCGTATTATTTTATCATACTAAAGATAACTATTTTGATTCCTGAATAATATATAATAATGATTTAGCATTCAGAATAAAAAGATGAGATTCAAATCCAACCACAGAGGCTCTAGAAACAATCTGTCGTCTGGGTGCTGAATAGACTTCACGCCGTCCGACTGTCACTTGGCCATCGGTTCTTCAAGTAAAACCTCTCTAGCTTCTAGAAGTCTGAAGGGCTCTTAGTCTTTCTATCACGAGAGAAAGCAGAAAATGAACATTTCATAAGGGTAAAAAAGTAATTAGGAAACTTCCGTGACATTTCTGATTTTAAGAAGCAACAGTTCTTAAAAATAACATGCCAGGAATACAGTGGGTTCCCATATAATGCATAATATCAAATTTATGATAAACAAGGTTTTTCTACTTAAGATGTGCTGTGAGTGAAGCTGACTGAGCAGCTTTGAGATTTTCTCAATTTTCTTTTCCTACCAGCAGCTCCACTAAATGTAAAATCACTCTGTGGCTGATACTCAAATCCTTTAAATATGCAATTTTAAAATACACAAAACTAAACTCAAGTTCCTTTGCCATTTCTTTAATATGGACTGATTAGACGGAGTGTCAGAACCCAATTAAAACCATATGAAGATGGAGCTAGCCTGGGGAAAGTGAGTACATCGACAGCAATCCTAGTATTTCATTTCATATGGAGAAAGTCTTTCTGTTGAGGTTGCATGTTCCTCTGGACTGGAACGATTTGGATAGAATTTTGCCCAGAAAATACAAACACATTTTGTACTTCTATGAGTTATAGGGTCTTCAACAAAGGGCTGCAGTGTTGTAAGATTGTCTTAGGTTCTGAATGTTTTGAAACACAAGCAGAGTGGAAGTTTATGTGGATGACTACCTTATTCCCAGTTGACTGATTTTGGGAAAGATTTCTGAATTTCCAATGCCAGTGACATCAAATGAAAATATAGACTTGAAACTGGAAGTGAACAACAAGCATGAGGCAATGCTTGAACTGGAATCTGATCAGGTACAGCTACAGAATGAAGCACTCAGTAGCAATCATCATTTGAAGTATAGGACTTAAGACAAGTCTGGGTTTCTATATTAACCATCACCATAACATCCAAGAGCATCCCAAGAAGGTCTGCAATTGGCTTTGCCAAGTCATAAAGTCATTAAGGTTGGAAAAACCCTTTCATATCACCAAGTCACCAAGAGGGGTGGCCAGCAGGAATAGTCTGGTGATTGTCCCTCTCTGCCCTTGTGAGGCCCCATCTGGAGTACTGCATCCAGGTCTGGGGCCCCCAGTTTCTTGTACAGGGAGCTGTTAGAGAGTCCAGAGTCCAGAGGAGAGCCACAAAGATGATCAGAAGGCTGGAGCTCCTACCGTACGAAGACAGGCTGAGGGAGCTGGGCTTGTTCAGCCTGGAGAAGACTGCGGGGTGACCTCATTACAGCCTTGCAGTACCTAAAGGGAGCCTACAAACAGGAGGGGAATCAACTCTTTGAAAGGATAGATAATAGCAAGACAAGGGGAAATGCTTTTAGGTTGAAGGAGGGAAGATTTAGGTTGGATATCAGGGGGAAGTTCTTTACCAAGAGAGTGGTGAGGTGCTGGAACAGGCTGCCCAGGGAGGTTGTGGATGCCTCCCTGGAGGTGTCCAAGGCCAGGTTGGATGGGGCCCTGGGCAGCCTGGTCTAGTATTAAATGGGGAGGTTGGTGGCCCTGTCTGCAGTGGGGTTTGGAGGTTGATGATCCTCGAGGACCAGGTTCCAACCTGGGCCATTCTGTGATTCTATGATTCTATGAAGTCCAACCACCAACCTGACCTGCTGACTCTCACCACAATGCTGAGTCCTTTCACAAACATTCTGATCTCACTTCCAGAACCTCCACTATTTCAGGCACTGATGCTTGGGTGTTGGAGAGAAACAGCGCATCTCAGTGTCTTGCCAGCTCCTTCACAGCAAAAGAGAGTGGAACTGGGCTGAGGTTGGGAATGCTCTCTCCAGCCCCAAGTAGCACTTTTAAGTCAAGCTTCTGTTAAGTGATACAACACATCCTTGGAGAGGGATAAGTGTGGACAGAAGAGATCCTGTGCTGCCCACTGGCTGCAGTCTTTCTTCAGCAATGTGCTCAGGACTCCTAGCTGGTGCTCAGTTCACTGGAAACACCATCTAGAAGGATGAAAATAGTTGCAGAGCCTTAGAAAAAATCAAGAAAATTCCAGTGATCAAGCTAGTGATCTTTCCAGCCAGTGAAATAAAGCAAAAACAACTGTATTTTTGTATGGCACTTCTTTAGGAATAGGGAACTTTTGGGAATAGGTGAACGGTTGGACTGGATGATCTTTTAGGTCTTTTCCAACCTTAGTGATTCTATGATTCTATGATTTTATAAAGAATTAGTAAGTCCATATAATTAAAGCTTTCTTGTAACTATAAGGACATACTGGTTTTAGGTGATACAAATGTTTGAAGTAATAGCATTTAACTGGAGAGGACAATAAATCATTAATAAAGGATCGTCATTAAGCCAGATGAAAAATCTTAATGGATCAAGTTAAAAAAAACAAAACTCTTCACTTCCATGTTCCTTCTTTAAGACAGACCTCATCTTAATTAAGGAGGCTTGAATTTATTGAGATTAATATTATTACAATTTTAGCAAATCTCCAGACATCCATGAAGTCTGCTATGAATTTGGGATCCAATTTCACAAAGGCATACAGTAATTAAACAAAAACATATTTTAAAAATCAGAAGAAAAATTGAACAGGAAATGTGTACCTTTTGGCTCCCATTTGAGAATAGCATAGGCAATTTCCATGAGTCCTCTAACTGAATATTTAGCTTGTTTTTACTTAACTTATTTTGTAGTATCCCAAAATGTGCCATAGAATGTTTGGCTTTGATTTTGCAAAGGCATCTGCCTGAGTAGATCCTTATGGAGTCCCCTTCCTGAATAGTATAGCTTAGATATAGTAAATCTATCCCAGTCATCCCAAAAGAGAAATTGGACTTTTCCACTGTCTGAACTCAAACCTCAGCACCTCCAGATGCAGCACGCATCAAGTCTTTGCTTCAGAACAGCTGTCAAGATTGTGCTGCAGACTTTCAACTGTCGTGCCATAGAGACAGGATTCCATACGACATAGAAATGGCAAAATAAAGTGAAATAATTGTACATTATATGAGAAGAAAAATCCAAAATGGTAGCAGTCATTCTCTTAAAAAATTCAGAGTTTCTCTGGAGTGAGTATAATATGATACAGCCCTGAAAACGATGATGCTAAGTTGTAGCATGATTTACTGGGAGAATAACTCTACCTGCCTAACATACATGAAAAGAGGTCTTCTGAAATTTATCCGGACTATTAACTTCTTTAAAATTGTTAAACTTGGAACAGGTCCAGAGGAGGGCCACTAAGATGATCAGAGGGCTGGAGCACCTCTCCTGTGAGGAAAGGCTGAGGGAGCTGGGCTTGTTTAGCCTGAAGAAGAGAAGGCTCCAGGGAGACCAAATTGTGGTCTTCCAGTAGTTGAAGAGAGCTTATAAACAGGAGGGGGAATGGCTGTTTACAAGGGTGGATAGTGATAGGACAAGGGGGGATGGTTTTAAACTGAAACAGAGAGGTTTAGGCTAGGCATTAGGAGGAAGTTTTTCCCACAGAGGGTGGTAACACACAGAACAGGTTGCCCAAGGAGGTTGTGGATGCCCCATCACTGGAGGCATTCAAGGCCAGGCTGGATGTGGCTCTGGGCAGCCTGGTCTGCTGGTTGGCAACCCTGCACACAGCAAGGGGTTGAAACTAGGTGATCTTTGTGACCCTTTTCAACCCAGGCCATTCTATGATTCTATGACTCTATGAAAATACTTTGGTTTTTTCAAGTACATTAACAGTAAAAGGAAGACTAGGGAGAATGTGGCTCCCCTGCTAAGTGACGGGGGTGTTCTGGTAATGGGGGATGCTGAGAAGGCGGAGATACTGAATGCCTTCTTTGCTTCTGTTTTCAGTGAAAAAGCTCCCCCTCGGGAATCCGAGACCCTGGAGGTTAGTGAGAGGATCTGGGGAATGGAAGACCTCCCTTCTGTCAGGGAAGAGGTGGTTCAGGAGCGCCTAGGCAACACCAATGTTCACAAATCCATGGGACCCGATGGGATTCATCCACGGGTGCTGAGGGAGCTGGCAGAGGTGATTGCTGAACCGCTTTCTGTCATCTTTGAGAAGTCTTGGAGGACGGGGGAGGTGCCTGAAGACTGGAAGATAGACAACGTCACCCCGGTCTTCAAAAAAGGCAAGAAGGAAGACCCAGGCAATTATAGGCCAGTCAGCCTCGCCTCTGTCCCTGGAAAGGTGATGGAACAGCTTGTATTGGATGTCATCTCCAGACAACTGGAAGAAGAGGAGGTTATCAGGAGTAGTCAGCACGGGTTCACAAGGGGGAGGTCGTGCTTGACCAACCTGGTAGCCTTCTATGATGTTGTCTCTGGCTGGGTGGATAGGGGGAGAGCAGTGGATGTAGTCTACCTTGATTTCAGCAAGGCATTTGGTACTGTCCCCCACAACATCCTTATAACAAAGCTGAGGAAGTGTGGGATAGATGAGTGGACAGTGAGGTGGGTTGAGAACTGGCTGACTGACAGAGCACAGAGGGTCGTTGTTGGTGGTGCAGAGTCTGTAAGCAGTGGTGTTCCTCAGGGGTCTGTGCTGGGTCCGGTCTTGTTCAACATCTTCATCAATGACCTTGATGAGGGGATAATGGCCACCTTCAGCAAGTTTGCTGATGATACGAAGTTGGGAGGATTGGCTGACACGCCTGAAGACTGTGTTGCCATTCAGCAAGACCGGGATAGGCTGGAGAGCTGGGCAAAAAAAAACCAGATGAGGATTAACAAAAGCAAGTGTAGAGTCTTGCATCTGGGGAGGAAGAATTCCATGCACCAGTACAGGTTGGGGGATGACCTGCTGGAGGGGAGCCCTGCGGAAAGGGACCTGGGTGTCCTGGTGGACGACAGGTTGGCCATGAGCCAGCAGTGTGCCCTTGTGGCCAAAAAGGCCAATGGCTTACTGGGGTGCATTAAAAAGAGCGTGGCCAGCAGGTCGAAGGAGGTGATCCTCCCCCTCTACTCTGCCCTGGTGAGGCCTCATCTGGAGTACTGCATCCAGTTCTGGGCTCCCCAGTGCAAAAAAGACAGGGATCTCTTGGAAAGAGTCCAGCGGAGGGCCACGAAGATGGTGAAGGGCCTGGAGCATCTCTCCTATGAGGAAAGGCTGAGTGAACTGGGTCTGTTCAGCCTTGAGAAAAGAAGACTGAGAGGGGACCTGATCCAGGTCTATAAATATCTAAGGTGTGGGGGGCAGAATGGCGAGGCCAGACTGTTTTCAGTGGTGAGTGGAGACAGGACAAGGGGAAACGGCTGGAAACTGCAGCACAGGAAGTTCTGCACAAATGTGCGCAAGAACTTCTTTACAGTGAGGTGACGGAGCACTGGAACAGGCTGCCCAGGGAGGTGGTGGAGTCTCCTCCTCTGGAGATGTTCAAGACCTGCCTGGATGCCTACCTGTGTGACCTGCTGTAGGGAACCTGCTTTGGCAGGGGGTTGGACTCGATGATCTCTGGAGGTCCCTTCCAACCCCTACAATTCTGTGATTCTGTGTGATTCTGTGATACCCACTATTTTTAACTTAGCTATTATTTGCAGTATATAAAGTTCTATGCATGAGCAATGAAGCAGAGTTTGTAACTTGCAACCTTCACATCATGGTGTAAAAAAATCCATGAAACTGTTTTTATATATAATTTGGAATGATTTTGCCAATTACCAACATGCTTCCTATATATAAGTAGAATTTTAGTAAGTAATGTATTTGATGAGGCAGATTAAGCTGACAACTTTAATTAGTCAGACATGCAACCATTGTAAAAATTTTCCAAACCAGAAGGTTAGTCTTCAGAAATTAGACGCTGATGTTGGCAGGTTCTGAGATACTTTTTCAGCTTTATAAAACAGTACATCTGTGCCATTATAAATGACTCAGAAAGTAATATACTGGAGCATATACTGATGGCCTGACGCTGAAAGATGCCAAAAAATAAGGGAAATTTAGATAGCCCTGTTCAAGTGGTTTTATTCCTATATATGTCAGATGTTATAACAACAGCAGCAGACAACTTGAGCTGAAATTCAGATAAATACTAGGAATTAAGTTTTTAATTGGTCTTTCAAATAAACGTCATCAAAAAGGCTATTCAAGAGGTATATTCTGAAAATTGTTTAATACTCTGTTTGACAAATTATTTCATTTTGTGTAATAGCATTGTAGTTTATTAGTTATACAGTATCCAATAAATTGAGGAAGAGCCCTCTCAGAGGACTCAGTATACATTGCTTTTATACAAGATCAAGTCAGGCCAGATGATCTAATAGTCTCTCGTGACAATAACACTTATAAATCTACGAAAAAGTTTAATAAAATGTTTAGAACAAAGATGCTCTTGTGTTTCTCAGTCCTTTGAGCTTTAGCTATTTTTTCCCCTTTTGTGTTTATCTTAAACCAATTCAGTTTTTTATTTCAGATTTTCTTGTATATTTAAGCACACTGGTTACACAGCTTTTCCACTTTTTTTATTCTTGAATTCAGAACCTACCAGTCACAATTTCTATGTTTTTATCTAAGCATTTAAGCTTCTTGTACACTGTTTGCATATTCAAATAGAAAGTTGAGAAAAAAAATATATTTGATAACCCAAATTCATCAAAATTGTATTACAAATGAATCCTCTATAGACTTTTACTACATCCTTATTGTAAAACCTGTTATTTATCTTAAAAAAACTATTCATTGTTCTTAAATAAGAACCTGTCAGACATAAATCTTCATTGCCATAATGCTCTGTAAGGTTAGCTCTAAGTAATGACATAATCTGATTATTATAGCATTTTAGGAGAGTTAAAGAACCACAGAATGGCTTGGGTTGGATGAGACTTTAAAGATCATCCATTTCCAACCCCCCTGCCATGGGCAGCATCGCCACCACCAGATCAGATTCAACCTGGCCTTGATTTCCTCCAGTAATGGAGCATCCACAGCTTCCCTGGGTAACTTAGGTCAGTGCCTCACCACTCTCTGAGTAAAGAATTTTCTCCTAATATCTAACTTATATCTACCTTCTTTAATCTGAAACCTGAAAGATACAGAAGACGTGTTTCAGCCTTCTGAGCATTACTGTGCCCTTGTCTGGACACACTCCACAGCTCAATATTCATCCTCTGCTTGGATGACCTCAGTGCAATACTCCAGATTGCACCTTACACGGACAGAGCAGAGGGGCACAATCACCTCTCTTGACCACTCTTTTGGAGCAGCCCAAGATACTTTTGGGCTTCTGGGCTGCAAGTGCAGACTGCTGACACATGGTCCAGCTTTTTGTCTACCAGAAACCTCAAATCCTTCTCCATATGGCTGCTCTCAAGAGTTCTCCCAGTCTGCACACATATTTGGGATTGCCCCAACCCAGATGCAACACCTTACACTTGGCCTTGTTGAACCTCATTAAGTTCACATGGGCCAACTTCTCAAGCTCACCCAGGTCCCTTTGGATGGCTTCTCTTCCTTTTTTCGTATCAACTGCACCATTCATCTTGATATTGTATGCAAACTTGCTGAGGGTGCACTTGATTCCACTGCCTATGTTATTGCTAAAGATATTGAAGAGCACACATCCCAAGATGGACCCCTGACGGACACCATTCATCATCTTCAATGAGTATAAATTTTGAGACCACAACTCATCAGTTGTTAACAGTTCATATAGCCTGTCCTTTTGTTTCTGCCCAACAGCACTTACCTAGTTGTTTAGTGAGAACTTCCCACGTGCTAGCTATTTTGCAAGTGTTACTCAAGAAATACTGCAGTATTTCAACTTTTCTTGAGCATCAATCATGTTGGTCAAAGAGTTCTGAATATATTGCTATATCATAATGACTTTTTTATAGTATGTCATCTACAACATCATTCAGAATCATACAGAATCATACAGAATCATACAGAATCATACAGAATCATACAGAATGGCTGAGGTTGGAAGAGACCTCTGGAGGTCGTCTGATCCAAGGCCTGCTCAAGCAGAGCCATCATTGAGATCACCATGTAGGATGAGTTACGTGTAATGACTATGCAATACTGATTTTATAAAAACGGGTATTTATTTCATTAGTAGTATTAATTCAGAAAATATTTTGCAATAATAAGAATCAAGTACTACTAATGAATATCTGCTTAAGAATCTGAGTAAAAAGATGGACTAAATTAGTTCTTATTTGATTTTTACTCATTAAACAAGCATCGGAAAGCACTCAAAATCCCCTGTACTTGCTTCAATTTTTTTGTATACCAGCTCCACAGACCCAAAGAATTATGTTTAAGTGAGCTACCAAACCTGGGTTTCTCAGTCAGCCTGAGTCTCTCTCAGCTTATCAACAGCTTATGCACTGCTGCTATTCTAATGTCCACATCCTTGCTGTACAAGTGCTTTTCCTTAAGAAGCAGATTTCAGAGTCACTGAAGCATATCCACACTTATCAAGGTGTGAGGTGTGAGCCTTGGTTAAAATACCCAGAAAAGGCTGTAGCCTACAGCACACTCTGGTAGTTACCTGAGTTTCTACCTGTGTTTATGATTTCCAGGATGTGTTGGAATCACTAACTTTTTACAGGCATTTGTATCCAAGCTGACAGCATGCACTGCAGCCTAACACTATCCCAATTGTTTTCCAGCAGAATTCGTGGCAGTGGGCACAGGCTGGACCTGATTTGGAGGATGGAGATGGAAATAGGGATTGTAAAAAACACCCCATTATCATACGGTCTGGTAGTTGGCTACAGTGCTGGTTTACTGACATGATTTGGTACAGATGTTTCATTTAAACTCTAGGTTTATAAAGGTACACATTTTTTTGGTTTACTCTGATTATAACCACAGTCTACTCCTCCCCAGTAATCAACTGCAAGAATTTGTCAAATGTTGTCATTTAATATGTGGGTCACTTCCAGTGCTGTGTTTGTTGCATGGAATGCTCCACTTCCATAGAAACAGATGTTTCAACTTAACAGCAAAAAGAGCTAAACAAGTGCATGTGAAGGCACTGTGCAAATAATGTGTTTCATTTCTGTTATTTATAGCTGTCCACAGCTATCATAATTTTTTTATTTGAAAATTATTAAATCAATTACAAGAAGTTTATCTGCAGATGCTGCCAACAATAATGCACGTTAGGAAACTGCTTCTGGGGGAAAAAGTGGCTTCTTTTTGACTGTTACAGGAGCATTTAAGTGAAGTCAATGCATATCTGAAAGACTACAGAATGAGTCTATGCACCAAGTCTCAGAGTACATGCAGAATAAAATAATTTTTTTTAGATCTCCAAATTCCACTGGCAGATACGCCTGGTGGCCAGGGCAGTGGAGCCAGACTGTAATTTCTCAGCATATTTGAACAGGTGAAGGCCAGCAGAAACGATGGAGAAAAAGAAGATGCTCAGGAGAGAGGAAAAAGGCAATTTCACTGGAATACTTCCCAACTAAACTGGGAATTACGGTTCTATGAAAAACCAGTTCTTATTTTATCTACAATGCAAGCAGAAAATGGCAAGTTTCAGGTCACTGCAGGAGTCACAGTTTTATAATGAAAGTGATGTTTGAAAATGAGCCATACCACAGGTTTATGAAAACACACAGCCAGAGTCATTTTCAACAGTTCTGTAATAATGCATATAGATGGACTGACGACATAAAGAAAGAGCTGTGTGCAACCAAGGTAAGGGCTGACATTTCATGCTGCCTAATCTTTTTTCCAAACTAATCCCAGAATTTCTACACTTGAGCTGGGCTGAAAGTACAGCCCAGGCTATTGCAAAAGTTCAGCATGTTCCTTGACGGCCCACCCAAACACCCCGGACGTGTACTCCACCCACCTAAACTGGGCTTTCTGTGCAGAAGACAGAGCCAGGCCAGATGAAAGAAGTATCTGTAGTTGGAAAGCCTCTGCAAATGTAGGACACAAAAGCAGTAAACAAATCAAACGGGATGCCAGACCAAATGTGTTCCACATTTGTGAAAATAACAAAGTTGAGTCAGGAAGAAAGGTTTATGTGTCTTCTCCTCATATAATCCTTCCCAAGGTACTTTCCTTCAATCCCTCCCAATATTAAACCCAGCACAGACAGCAGCAGTATCTGTGAAATGAGCATGAACACACGGCATCACCAAATGCCTCACAAAGCCACCATCAGCTCCGCATGGCTTGGCACTGACCAGTGAGCAGATGTTTCCTTCCAGGCCTTCCCCCGGGCCTGCCCTGAGCAGCAGCACACTTGGCAGGGCTAGGAAGAACAAACGTGCATACTTCCCTCACCTGCCACCTGTAGCAAGTAGTTGCTCAGGATCCAGGCTGGAAACCCCCTCCTACGGAACTGTCAGATCTATCCCCAAGCCTATGAATTCCTGCATGGGAAAATCTTACCATTCCCCCGAGCTGTGAGAAGGAGCTAAAGAAGCCTGCCTCCATTGGTGGCAGTTCCTGAAGGCTTTTTCATACTTCCTTCTAAGGAAATCATGAAGTGATGTGAGCCAGCACAGCTCTCCTGAACAGATCCCTCAGCATCAGACATCTCCACTGTTTGGTGTCCAGTAGCTAAACTACTGCTACAGAACTGCTGTTCAACATCAAATTTACATTAAATGTTAAATATAAAAAGCATAAATTACTGAAAAGTTTGTCAGAAGGTTCCTATTAATCCATTTTTCCGTATAAATCTTGATGTGACAGAAAAATCACTTGGAGCCATTCATTAAAGATGTGCCTTTGCTTATCCATCATGAAAGATTGATTCAGATTGGATATTGAGTAAAATTTATTCTCCAAAAGAGTGGTCAGGCTCTGCAACAGGCTGCCCAGGAAGGTGGTGGAATCACCATCCCTGGAGGTGTTCAAGAAACGTTTAGATGTGGTACCAGGGGACACAATTTAGTGGGGAAATATTGGTGGTATGGGATTGGTGGATGGTTGGATCTTGGAGGTGTTTTCCAACCTTGGTGATTCAATGTTTCCATGGGAATTTTGGAAGGTTGGGAAATCCAGGAAGCACTTACAGATCTCTTTAGTGCATTTAAACTGAATATTTCATGACCCTATGTAGTAAATAAGCATAGTCCTACCCAAGTCTGCAATAAATAAAATTAATTTTTGTTGAAATTTTAAAATCCTACTGTTTATTCAAAAGTAAGTCTATATTAATTTATTGAATGTTAAGGTATAAGGTTATATTATTTATTCAATAAACTCAGACTTCTCACTGATTGCAAATTTTCTACAGAATAAGTGCCATAAGTTTGTTTCAAATTCATTTTTGTCTAAAAAAAGTTAAGATTTCAGTACAATTTACATGCATGAGACTATGCATTTATTATTTCAAATGCAGAATTTAATTGTTCACAGTATTCAACTCTCATTTTCAATTTTTGCTGAATGGACTTAACCTTTATAGAGTGGGCAGAAGGGCCTCATGAATTGACTGGGACCTTCATTCATGTAGAAGTCTGAGTAAAGAAGGAATGTGTATTAGAACTGGATAACCAGATACTAGGACATCACATATTTTTCTCAATTTCTTTACTAATGAAATCAATATTTGCCTATGTGCACGGTCATATAGATTTAATACATGCTCTCTGGCCAAATGAACCAGAAAAACATTGCAGTAAGACTCAACTGATTTAGCAGACCTCAAAATTCCAAATTCTTTTTACGCATCAGATATGCACAGCTTTGCCTGTGTATTATAGTCACATTCATCTTTCTTCTCTTTATACTTACTTGTCATAGAGCCAAAATCTGGAACAAAGATTTGGGAATCCACCTTCACATTTCAATGAGAAAAGAAGTCTTACTCTGAACATTAGGTGCGGCCTTTTCTTGCTTTTTCTTCTATCTGTTTTCTGTTCACTAGCTAAATTACATTCTCAACTCTGTTCTACCAGCTACTCACAGCACTGTAGTGAATACACGCTTCGTGCAGGTTTTCTTCAAGATTTCCCCTCATATGTACATTAAGGTGCATTATTAATGCACGGTGCATTGTCACAGCTCACAACCAACAACTTGTAAACTTCAGTTCAGTGGTTTTTCCAGTACATATAATCTCCTCTGGTCATATACTTCTGTCCGCTGTCAGGAGGGCTGCGTTGTCCTGCAGCCACAGGAATCATCTGGTGTATGGTCAGCCTCTGATTGCAAAAATCAAGCAAACAATGAACAACTTCTCATATATGTAGGTAAAGCTGAAGCAAAGCTAAACCCAGGAAGGCAAATATCTCTCTACCCTGTTCCGTCTCCAACGAGCTTGCATCATTGAGCTTTGGTACTCTTCTTTGAAATCAATTCCCTCAACAAATGGCTCCTGTCCCATAGATCTTCTTCCTCCCTGAGAAAATAATTTATTTGTACCAGGAGCTTGCATATTCTCTGAGCTTCCTTTGCAACTCCTGGGGGCATGGACATTACCTAGCAAACAGTTTCTTCACAAGAAGTTTGCTATCAATCTCCTGTTTGACTACTCCAAACATTCTCTGGAATTAAATAACTGAAGGAACTAACATGACAACTGGATAGTACTGAATTTCTCAGACTGTTTTCTAGCTGTTCATTTATGCCATGATTCAGTTTTAATTAAAATCTTGCAAAGTTCTTGGACTTTTTCCCCCTGAGTAATGCGCAATTTCATACCATACCATACCCAACATTTCATACCAAAAAGAGTAATTTCAACAAAGATAAGTAGTTTATTTTATCAACATATCACCCCATACTGAGAAACAAAGGCTTAAATAAAAATGGATGAAAGATGAAGAGATGAAGTGCCCAGAGATGCAGCATGCACCACAAACAATTGTTCTGAAATAAAGCTAAAAGGAAACCAGTCAAATTCTTCTGAGCTTAATAAACTTTAGATTAGATCAAATTAGGTATGAGTCAGAACTTCTCCATGCTTACTGTGTAACTGATTTCTACTTTCCTTTTTCCCAGGATGAAAAACATTGGAATTGATTTATCTTTGCAGACTCACAAGATATCTACTTGAATTGAGTTTTCTGAGTGCAAGGAGACAGTCAGTCTGCAAGACAAGAGGACTGTAGTGCACCTGACAACAACAGAGGCAAAGGGAATGGTGAAAAAAAATCATGATGATGGAAGCAGAAAGACTTGCCACAATCTCACCTCATACTCAAAAAACTCCACCTTCTCTACCTCTGAAAAATAAAAGGGTGGACCAGCAGTTTCCGCAGTTATAATGATCTGTAAACTTGGAATTTGGGCTGGTTAGGCATACCAACTTCATAATTTTTCTCAATTCCTGTGTAAAAATAAAGCACGTGTGCTTGAAATAACTGTGAAGCTGCAGACAAAGGCAATTCTGAACAAGTTTGTTCAAACGTTCTATTCTCAGTTTTACCTGCTTTGGGGGACTCAGTCTATTGGTCAGTGGCCCCTGCTCCTGTGCAGTGTTTTGTTTCCCTCAGCAGTTTGTGGTGCACAGAGCTTTGTTCAGTTCTGTGGCAGCTTTGGACCTCTCTCAGAGAACTCAGATGGGGAAAATCATTTTTCCTGCCAGCAGGCCAATGCCAGCTGTGCACTACATTTAATGGCCTTTTATAAAATTTGGTAGCTGTCTCAAGAGTTCAGAAGAAATATGAGGATTTCATTTAATGAAGTAATTTTATTACATAGAAATCAATCTCTTGCTAGGATTTTCTAACTGCAACAAGATTTTCTACTACATTTTACAGAACCTCTACCTAAATCAATCCATTAACTTAGGTAGAAGAAGATGGCATCTATGGGATCTTCATTAAAACACCAATATGAAACATTTCAAACTGTGTTTGCAGCCCCTTCCTTGTTTAATATGGAGCCCTAAATCATAATTATCATCAGCAGGAAAAGAAAAAGCAGAAACTTCTCATGCTGGCAACTGCTCCTGAGTCATATTTTTCTTGAAGAGTACTCTAAATCTGTATATTACAACTACATTAAAGCTTATATGTTTGAGGTCTTAACGAATCTGAATGTTGACATGGGATGGTTTTAATCTCCAATTTGTTTATTGCAAGTGTGCTTCCTGAATATTTTGCTTTTGCTTCTTGCATGCTGGAATCCATGTTTTTTGTTTGTGTGTATGTTATAAAGGAAAAATCCTTGTACGTTTATAAGTTCTTTAAGATGTTGTTATTTGGTAGGGAAGAGGATAATTTTAAAAATGAGACAATGAAGTAAATACAAAAGCACAATTTCCTTTCATGATACTCGTCTTTCTCCTTCTATTCCTAATTCTGCATCTAAATTCCCTCTTCTCTTTCACATCTCAGAACAAATATTTGCAAGGGTTTCCCTTGGATGCAGAATCAGCCCAAGACCTGGAATCTGTACATAGGTTTTATGCACAGATGGATCAGTTTCATGGGAAGTAAATGGCAAGAAGAAACTTGACTGCATGTACTCATATGTACACCAGTGACTTGTCTCAGTCAAGTAGATGGAAGCACATATTTTTAGATTCTGATCTGTAGTTCAGCCACAAATAAAAAATTTGCAAAATACGCCTTCTATGTAATACTTGCTTTGTTCATTCTTTTCCATTTAAGCTAAATAAAAACCTGTTCTATAACGCACTGATCGGGGAAAGGTGCATTCTCAATGAGAAATAGTATTTCTCAGTAAGATCTTACATTCCAATATTTTTTGTGGTCTAAGCACAAAATGTTAATTTCCCTGGAGAGTCAAAGGTTATCATATTCAGGCCCAGGCTCATGAGTTGAATTTCAGTGGTGTTTTCTTCAGTCTTGCCATGAATAATGAGCCTCCCATGCAAGGGCTGAGAAAGTACAACATGCTGAACTGCTGCAAGCTTGGCATCAACAGAGAGCAGCTTGCAGCAGTGCTGCTGGAGAGCTGATCACATGTTCTTTTGAGCATGGTGCATAATTATGTTGTTTTTTGTAAAATTATGAACTATTAAATCTGCGTGACATGTAGACGAGAGAAGAAAAGTTCAAAATCCCACTGTAATTTATGAACATGTGGTGAACAGATGTTCTGTGAGATTTTTCTTCCCCTCACTTTAAAAAATTTGGATTATGTTTTCTCTGTTTTCTCTCCTTTTCTCTCACTCATGTTCAGACTCTGTACTTGATGCTTTATTAGATGTCTCAGCAGGGTAAATGCATGATTAATAATTGTCGATGACAGAAATTTGGTTTCTATAAGCTATGGAATGAAAGATAAATATGACGGGAACAGTTCTACCTAAGTATATATGTTTATGACAACTAAGCCTCTTTAAGACTGTCTGTGTTAGGGTTACTCATGATTTATGGGGATGTCACCACTGACCCTAGATCTGGAAAATCTCTTGCAATTTCTCTTATTGTAATCATCACTTTTTCTTCATATACCTGGGGAAAAAAAAACATCCCCCAAAGAAAGAAAGGAAAAGTTAACATTTTCAGGGTCAGAAAATATTCTATAAGCCCTTCAACTTCTAATACTAAGGCAGTACAAACTTTCTTTACAACAATACACTGTTGTGTGCTACCATCTCTCAATTTACCTGCGACAACAGATGGTCAGAATGAGAGCATTCTTCACGTGTGCTGGCATTCTGAACTGAAACACCAGTTCAAGGCAGACTCTAGTCACAACTTCACTGTTTTACTGTGAAGAAATAAAGAACATTTTGACCCCCTCTTGAACGGAGATGATCTTGATCTTGTAGTGCTATCCACCAAGACAGGGTTTCTCTTCAAGACCATTTATTTTCTAATGAGAAGTAGCAGGTCACAACAAATTAAATCAAATTTTCAGGCTGTTAAATTAAAGGAAAATGTATGATAAGATAGGTAGATAGGCAGTAATAAGTCAAGCAATTGACAAGCTAATACAATAGTCTTTCTTAATTTTGAAGTCTATCACACTTGAAAATACAAAGTTGTAATTTGATTCTTTCTGTTTCTTCAGTTTATTGGAGAAATACCAAAAAGAAACAAAAAAATTTTCTTGGCCATATTTTCCATCTTCTTTAGGCCTAGACAGTATAAGTTTCCTAAAAACAGTTAAAAAAATGTTGCCACTGTGATATTAAATTACTTCTCATATCAGCAACTGATAATTGGAGACTCCTGAAAGGAATCACAACACGTATGTGCAAGGAAGTGTACTGTCTAGGAGCAGAGATGAAGGAGAAGAATATTTGAAACATTATCAAGGAAAGTCAACTGTAACAGCTGGGGGGGGGGACAGGACTGTGTTATGAACACTTTACAACTATACTAGTAATTCCCATGAACTAAACAAAACTACAGGCCATTTACTTATCATTATTTAAAAAGACAAAGCTCCCTTTTGATACGTAAGCAACTACTGAAGATACTTTTCTCACTCAAAGTTTCTGTTGTGCAGAAAAAGACGTTTTCTGGGAAAAAAAAACTTACTGCAGATATGGAGGGCTGAGCAGTCAGCAGCCACATGAAATTCAACAAGAACAAGTGCTGGATTTTGCACCTGGAATGGGGCAAACCTGCAAAAATGTACAGAACACAGGACAAGAGGCTGCAGAGCAGCCAAATGGAAAGGGAGCTGGGGGTTCTGGTTGACAGCAAGTGGAAGGTGAGTCAGCAGCAGGCTCTGGCAGCCAAAACGGCCAAGGGTGAGGAACATCAGGCCCAGCACCGGCACTGGGCGAGGGAAGGGGTTGTTCTGCTCTGCTCTGCGCTGTGCGGCCTCACCTCAAGCACTGGGTGCAGTCTGGGGGACCACAGTATAAAAAGGGTATAGATTAATATTAGAGAGCGTTATAGATCACTGTCAGCATCTACAAGAGCACAACAAAGAAGGGGCAGGGTCTGGAGGGCGAGATGTGCGGGCAGTGCTGAGGCCCCTGGCTGTGCTCAGCTCAGAGCAGAGGAGCTGAGGGGAGGCCCGATGGCGGCTGCAGCTGCTCACTGGGAGCAGAGGGCAGCGCTGAGCTCTGCTCCGTGTGACAGTGACAGGGCTGAGGGAACGGCATGGAGCTGCGTCGGGGGAGGGGGGTCAGGGACAGGGGCTGCAGCAGGGGGCGGTGGGCACGGAACGGGCTGCACGGGGCAGTGGTCCGAGCCTATCGGAGCCGAAGAAGCATGTGTGCAACGCTCTCAGACCTAGGGTTTGATTTTTGTGTGGTCCAGCCAGGAGCTGGACTCCATGATCCCTGTGGGTCCCTCCCAGTTTGATATACGATTTTGTGAAATTACTCAGACGCCTGCTGTTACAGCATTGTCTTCCACTGGGTCGGCAGGAGGATGGAAACTCTCTGCTTTTCTGCATCTCTTCTCTCTCATCTCCATGACATTTTCACCAGGTAAGTTCGCATCTAAAAATGAGAAATACACCTTCAGGCAATATGTAACAAGCTTGGGAAATGTACCATCTGTTTTGGGATAGAACATTATGCATGTATATAATGCATACATAAAGACTTTCCTGCTTGAGAACCATAGTTGAACAAATTATATAAATTATTCTTTCTTATTACCAATAATGCATACTGATAGAAACCTTACCTAATTTACAGTCCAAGAGAGTACGAAGACTGGTGAAGAGTTTTCAAATATGATACAAAGCCCGCTTTCTGTCATGCTAAGGTTTGGACTCTATCTTTGCTTTGAGTTCAAACCCACATATATCTAAAAGTGTAAAACAAAAATAAATGAAATAAGTTATTCTGAAAAGACAGGAAGGGTCTGCACTGTATTCTGCACTGGCTGCCTCCTCCTCTGAGGCTCTTAGAAAAAAAAAAGAAAAAAAAAAAAGAAAGCAGATTTATTTTCTCCTATCTGCAGCTTTGATCTGAGCTGCTGGCAAAACGTTCCTCCTCAATATGAATTACCAAAACCAATGGAAGACTCCCAGTAATTTATTTGGCTCTGGAACAGCTTGTTCTAAACATTACTTGTCCCATAGCTTTGAATTGGACCACAATTTTACCATGGACAGAAGAGGTAGAAAAGTCAGAAATAAGGAACCTGTGCCAAATGTTCTATCAACTTCCAGAATTGGTTTCGTTGTGAAACTTCATTACATAATGCTGAAGCAAAGCAATAGTTCTTAATTGCTTTAGAGGACAGAATTGTCTGAAGTACAGCTCCACTCATGAAATGGCTCCATGTTTGCCATGCAGCATTTCAGGGTTACCGAAAACTGTGGGTTCTCAGTAGAAGCTGAGAAAAACAAATAAGAAAACAGAATAACATTGCTTGTTTTAAAACATGATTTCACTTAATGCTAAGGCTCCTAAAAGCCCTCAGCTGTGAAACCCATGGCTGTGAAACCCAATGTGCAGCCCTTGTAAATCACACGTGGCAGTGGAGGGTCCTGTCCTGTCCCTTTCCACCAGCTGGGGCAGCTCCTTCTCAGCCTCTCCTAAAAGTTAATTCATCATGCTGAAGCCACCATCTAAATGTCAAGGGTGAACCAGGGTCTCCAGAGCTAAAACCACCATTTCATCCATGCAGGATATTTTGTTCACCTCTCGGCATTTTAGAACAAGTTCCATTATGTAAACTATTTATCTTTGTGAGTGAGAATTACTGTGTTTTAATTCAGAGATTTTTCTCTTCAGGGCAAAGCTTTCATTTGACAGTACAAAGCAGAATGCTTCACTACATGCTTCCATGCCAAAGGACTGGCTCACCCAGATGGTTCTCCAGGGGTTTCAAGCTGTTAGAGCACTTGGTTTTAGCTTGAACAGTCTGGGTGGGGCTGCAGCTGGTAAATTTTCATGCCACCCGCAAGTCTAGGCTGAGATGGACATTCACATTAATTCTAGGTCAGTGAGGTTAATGATAATGAGTAAGTAGATTGGGTAGGTTGGGAGTCTTAGCAACTGTGGAGGCTCCACTGACAGGCTTGAAATTACCACCTCTGAATTGCACTGTCTTACAGTCTGGTTTATACAGCATAAGAAACAAGACAAGGATAATTCAAGAAACAGTCTGGAAAGATTCATCCCACTATAGATGTCCAAGTCCTGTATGCAGTGTGCAGTATACAAGGGTTCTTCTGAAAGTAATGCCTTTTATTTTATTATGTTGGCCCACAGTGTGTGAGGCAGATGTTGGTAGCACAGCAGTAGAGGCTGAACCTTCCCTCCAGTATCCCATCGGATGTTGTTGCAGTGGGACAGATGGCAGCAGAGGGGCACTGACAAAATGATGTCTGATGTGGAAATGCAAATGAAGCAAAGGTTTGTCACTGCATTCCTCCATGCACAAAAAACTGCCCTCAGTGACATTCACTGATGCTTGCTGAATGTCTGCAAAGACCAATCAATGGATGTGAACACAGTGAGGCAGTGGGTGCTGAGTTTCAGCAGTGGCATCAAGCGACAGTGGATCACCTCTACAGGTGCAGATTTGTACAAGTGCAGCGTGCAGGCTCCTGTTCACTGCTGGTGAAAATACACAGCTAATAGTGGTTACTATGCTGAAAAACAGTGTTTTGTAGCTGAGAATTGTATCAAACAGCATTGTTGTCTAGAGGTTGATCATCGTGGTCCTTCTCAACCCAGTCCATTCTATGATTCTGTGAACTTTTTTACTTATTTACTTATCTAATTTATTTTTTATGGAAATAAATAGGAAGCATTAGCGTTGGAGTGACATTCATTACTTTTGGAGTGACCTTATGCATATATATATATGCAGGAACACATTTCTTCTGTTTCATGCCTTTCATCTGTAAAACCCATCTCTGAGAGTTGACTGATATCAGTCCATATTTAAAGGCCACATGCCAGTATTACAAATACTGGTATCTTACATAAAAGCAAAACTAATTTTTCTCCCTGGTCATCTCACTTATTCATTTCTGAGACAGTGTACTTCTTCCAGATGGACTGACTATAGGTAGATTTTTTCAGAGATGGAAAGATAGACAGAGACAAAGATGGTTAGCATAAAACTGTAATATATGTTAATTTCACCCATTTTTTACAATTAATGATAAAGACTACTGATCCTTTCAGATATTTCTGACAATCTCACAGTTCCCACCAACGATGCAAAAGAAACCCTAAGAAGAATAGATAAAAGAAGTTAGCACACTGGGTATGTTGGTACTTTGGAATCTGGTATAGCGTGATGCTGCTGACAGAAGATCTGTCCAGCTGCAGAATAACATGTGTTCTTACGTTTGATATCCTGGTCAGAGATATTCAGGAAGGTCTGAAGTATTGTCAAACTTAGGTGCAAATCCCACTCTTGGCTTCTGCTTTAGATTGCCTCCAGAATCCTCATGTTAGCAACTAAGCAAAGAGTGTAAAAGAAAGGAAAACATGCGTTTTATTAGTGTTGAGAATAAACTCAGGATTTATTTCTGTCTTCTAAGGACTCTTACATAAATTTCAAATATTTTTGCTGTTTGATATATTTCAGACATGCTGCCCTGTACTAATGAGAAGGAAAAAGAGGATATGCTTCCTCTTTTTTTCCTGCTCTCCAGTTGGTCTGAGCTTAGTGCAAACATAAGGCTTTGAAAACTCTAACTGGTTCCAGCTGAATCCTAGAGAGCCTACAAAGACCTAGTTCCTCTTAGGCAGATTGAGGAAACATAAACTCCTCTTCTGACATAGCGGTGTGAAGCACTAAAAGCCCCAGCCACTGGGAGAAGTTCTGCAGAGCTACGCAAAAGCTTATCAGAAGCAGAACTGAGTATGCTCTTAAGTAAAAGTAATAATTAAAAAAAAATTAAAACACATAAACATGAGACTGCAATAACCAGATATACACAAGAATGGACCTCATCAAGAAAGTATAGAGAATTGTATCCCGTGAGTTATTTAAAGCTGGACTGGGCAAAATAATGCAAAATACACTGTACTGAACGATCTTTCATTAGGAGAAAGAAAGATACAGTGAAGTATCAGGTCATTTTTCTTATTAGTAATGTCTTCTATTGCTTTTGAAAATAACCTTGCTTGCCAGACAGATCCTTGCTGAGGGACAGAAAAGCCTCACATTTACAATGACAGGATACAAAGAATGAGTCAATGGGGAACCCGTTGCAAAACGCATTTTTGACAACATTTTGCAAGTTGAAACATTGTTCTTTAGGTTATTGTTCATAAGGAAATACAAATCCAAAAGGTAAATTTTAATGGCAGGCATTGTGCATAACTGCAACAGTTTTCTTGTAAATTTGTCAACGTATTCAAACAAATGAACCAAGGCAGAATTAGGGCAGTGAAAGACAAAGATGAAAATCAATATAATTCTGAGTAAAGCTGGTGCTCTTGCAGTATACTCCTATAGGGATTTAGTTTAAAAGTTTTTTCCAATACCCTAGTATTTATTTCTTTCCCAGCTGTTGATAGCAGCTATCATATGCTTGCGCTGATGACAAAAGTGGCAAATATTTGTTTTTATGGAATGTCTCATTTTAGCTGTATGCAAACAAACACTATATTGTAATGCTGAACTGGAAGCCTTTCACTGACATGAAAACACGGAAGAAATTTAATTGCTTCCGTAATTCTTCATTTGAGTTAAATAAATCTACTCAGATGTGTAACCTGAAAAGACTGCAGATGCTATGAAATGAAACCTTTTGTGCTTCCTTCAATAGAAAATGTGAACTGAGAGTGTTTATGCAAACATACAAGATAGAAAATAGCACACTTCTAATTTAACTCTAATAACAGCTTCCAAATATCATCTGTAAATATTTAAGCAGGGACAAAAGGTACTCCTTTGTTACAGCATTTCATTAAAGACAAAAGCAATGATCTAGTATATTCAATTACAATATCGTGCTGGCAATTGACTGCTGCTCCATCCAGTATTTTCTCATAATGTCTGCTATTTGCTCCCATTTTGTGATTGCTCTCAATTTCTCCTTTTATCAAAAACAGGCCTGAGTAAGTTCATTTTATTTCTTTCTGTAGATCAAGAAAGAAAAGGTAGTATAATTTCCATTAGACCTTGGAATACGCTTTCCTTTGTACCAGCAAGTGTTTTCTTTTTCTAAAAATACAACATTTATCCATCACTGAAGCCTGTTATAAAATAGAAACTGAATTGGCAACACTGAGTAAAACCACATATCCAAACCAATTCTTTTACATCTGCTTTTATTTTTTGGACTTCTTTAACCTTGCTCAGATTTCAGCTCCATGTATCAAGTAAGCAAGAATTTTGCATGGGATAAAGCCATCAACCTGGAGGAAAATGCAGAGCTCACAGGGAAGGTTCTGAGGATTCCGAGGGGTCAGCATGGATGGTGTGAGACTCCCTGAGTACATGGGTGTGCCAGGCACTGCAATGAGCAATGTGGGCTCATGCTAGCAGAACACATACATCGTGCCACTCTGTGAACACAATTATAGAGTAATACAAATTGTTTACTTCTAGAGTTATTTGATTAGTTCTGCTATTAGCTAGGGTCTTGCAAACATTGTCACAATATCACAGAGAAATAAAGGGCATTAAGGATGGTCCTCAGATGAACTTTTCTCATATGTCTGAGTAAAGAGCTATTGTTAGAAAAGAGTGTCTTAGTTTCATTCGGGACACAATTGTTTTCTTCAGAGTGTCTGGTATGATGTGGGAAAGCAATGGAGGTAGAAGGCTGTTGTATGGATTTCTGCATGACGAGTTGCAGAAGCTACTGAAGGAAAGGGTGAATTGAGCCAGTTTGCAGAAGGGAAGGCCATCCAGCTGGCTTTAGGCATTGCTGAACAAGAGATGTAGCCAGTGCTCTACCTCTACACTGACCCCTGGATGGTGGCAAATGCCCTCTGGGGTGGTTACAGCAATGGAAGCACAACTGGCAGTGCAGGGGCAAACTCATCTGGGCTTGTGGATGTGGAAAGATACTGCTGCTGATAGAGAACATGGGTGTAAAGATACTTCACATACCCAAGAGTTGTGCCACTGAAGAACACTGACACAACCAGCAGGTGGATCAGTCCTCTAGGATTGAAGTGGCACAGATAGATCTGGACTAGCAAGAGAAGGATGAACTATTTCTAGGTCGATGTGCCCATGACACTTCAGTCCATCAAGGAAGAGATTCAACCAATAGATAAGCTCAGGACTGGGGGGTGGACTTGACTGTGGATGCTATTGCACAGGTTGTCCATGACTGTGAAATGTACCGTAATTAAGAAAGCCAAGTGAATAAAGCCCCTTTGGTATGGAAGACAGTGGCTGAAATACATATATATAGGGAGAGCTGGCAAGTAGATCATATCACATTCCCACAAACTCACCATGGCAAATGCCATGTGCTTACAGTGGTGGAAGTAAACACTGAAAGGCTGGAAATATATGCTGTGTGCCATGCCACCACTCAAAATGCTATCTTGGGTCTTCAAAAGCAAGTCTTGTGGCAGCATGTCACCCCAGAGAGACTTGAGTCAGACAATGGGATTCATTTCTGAAACAATCTCATAATCACCTGGGCAGAACAGCATGGCACTGAATGGGTCCAGCACATCCCCTATCATGTACCAGCCTCTGAGAAAATGGAACGATACAATGGATTGTTAAAGACTGCGTGGAGAGCAATGGGCGCTGTGATATTCAAACACTGGGACACGGGCTTAGCAAAAGCCACCTGGTTAGTCAACACTCAGGGATGTGCAAATTGAACTGGTCCTCCCCAGTCAAACCTCCTGCATACATTAGAAGAGAATAAAGTCCTGGTGGTGCATATAAAGAACGTTGTGAGCATGACAGCCTGAATTATTCCTGCCTCAGGTAAAGGCAAGTCTATTGGTCAGACTGCTTTTACTCAAGGACCTGAGTGGTGGGTAATGCAGAAGGATCGGGATGTCCACTGTGTACCTCAGGGTGATTTGATGCTGGGTGAGAACAGCATAATTTAAACTACATGTAGCTAAACTGTTACATAATACCAAATAATCATTATTATGACTATTTTGTGTCTTGTTAAAAGTAGTATAGTAGGAATTACTCAAGTTAAAAAAGAACAAACTCTGAAGGAACCAGAACTAGCTTCTGCATGCAGTAACCCAACACTGAATCATCCCTCCCTGAATGATTGCTGATGACAGATAGAGTCCAAAGTTATGAACTAAATTAATAACATGGACAATTTACATGGATGGCCCATAGACTATGGGAATAATATGTGTGCGTGTATCTACCAAAAATCAAGACAGATGATAGTGATTAGTTGGGACATGTAGAAATGGTAGGACCAGAGCATGATGTAAATGGTATGGAATAAGGAGTGGACATTGTCTTAGTTTCAGCTGGGATAGAGCTGTTTTCTTTAGAGTCTCTGATACCATGCTGTGTTTTGGTTCTAGGGGAAAAACAGTGTTGATAACACACCAATGTTTATAGTTGCTTGCTAAGCAGTGCTGTACAGAGACAAGGTCGTTTTCAGTAAACGGCCCAAGTAGCTGGGAGGGAACAGAATTAAGACAGATGACTTAAACTGTCCTAAGGGATATTCTGTATTGTATGACCTCACATAGGAGGAGTTTTGAATAGAGTGGGAATTCATCTTTCTCTCTTTTGCTGCTCAAGGCACGGGATGGTGAGCAATTATTTGTGCATTTGTTATATACATTAACGTATATATTATAATTAGTGTCGTAACTATTATCTTTTTCCTTTTCTGTATCTTACTAAATTGTTTTATCTCAATCCATGAGTTCTACTTTGTTTTTTTCCTGATTCTCTCCTCAGTCCCTCTGGGAAGGTAAAGGAGTGGGTGAATGACTGTGTGGTGCTCAGCCACCTGCTGGGTTAAACCACAAGAGAGAAAATTTAATTAAAAAAATGACTCAGTAACCTGAAGCCACCAGAACAAGGTGTCCCATCTCCAGAAGTAGCTGTGACTCACCTTCATTGAAGTTGACATTGAAGTGGTGGGAATATTTAGTTCTGATATAATTCCTCCTTAAGCCAGTAATGCATATACTCATCACACCTGACATATCTCAGTATAGCCTTTAGCCATCTAATTGGAAGTGAGAAAATAATTTTCAAAGTAACTGCATTTCAGTTATTAACTTTAGAGTCTTGCTATTCTGCTTTGTGTTCCAGTAGTCAGTTAGCCAAGGAGATACAGAAGAGCCAGAGAAAAATAAGAGTAGTTGAAAAAGAAAGCACTGTCATGATTTAAAAGAGGTTGCTGGCATTTACAAATTTCTGTGTATTCAGATTCAGTATTTTCAAATATGAAGATCATCATTTAATATTAATATTGAAACTCTATGCTGGTTAGGGCCCTTCTTCCAAATCTGGAGATACAAAGACACATTCAGTCCCTGCCTAGAGGTGCTTGGAAATAATATCCTGTCTGTATAACTTGAAATAGAAAGGTGTTTATTTTTACAACAGTAAGTGCTTAACAAGCAGTATCTAAACCAAAACTATTATTTCAAAAGTATTTAAAATAATATTTTAATTATCCCAATGTTTATAGAATTGAAAAAGCAGGAACTTTTAGCTACTAATAACGGCAGTCTCCAATATTTGTAATTTTTTTAAAAATCCGGGGACCAGTATAATGGTTTAGGCTTGTTAAAAAAGAAAACAGTTGGACAGAGCAGCTCTTCCACTGCAGAATTTAGCTTAGAGAACTGTAAACAAACCAACGTTCCCTTCAGGGCAATTTACACCTATCAGCCTTCAGAAATTTCTACTGTTAAAGAATTTTGGGGAGTTTTACTATGCCAAGTCAGAAAACACTGGAAGTTATTTATACGACCAGCAAAAAGACAGTAACCACATGAAAGAGAATGCAACACTTCGTTCAGGTTATGTGGGAATACAGAACATCAAAAGTAGCAAGGATAAAAGGTAAGTGTCTGGACCCAGGAAATAAAACTGCCTCTTCAGATAATTCTTATCACCACAAACACTGAGAAGCATCCAGCCTTCACCATCAGTCAACTTCACTGTCATCTGATTCTTGAGAAATGCATCATTCATGGAGTATCTGTGATACTCACAGCATGCCTGTGAATGAAGACCTAACAATTCTTTGACTACTGCACAGCTCTTCTGGGCTCCGCAGTTTAAAAAGGAAGTTAAGATCTGCAAAAGCATTCAGCATTGGCAACAAACTGCTAACTGGGCAGGAAGGTGTGCCCTGTGAGGAGAGGCTGAGGACACTGGGCTGTCAGCCTGGATAAGGCCGAGACGTGACCTCACTGCTCTCTGCAACTTCGTGGGAAGGGGAAGCAGAGGGAGATGTGGGGCGATGACAGGATGTGTGGGAAGGGCACAAAGCTGTGCCAGGAGAGGATCAGACTTGACATCAGGAAAAATTTCTTTACCACGAAGGTGGCCAAACCCTGGGACAGGCCTCCCTGAGAGGCATTGATGCCCTATGCTGTCAGCCTTCCAGAGGATTAGGGCAATGCCCTCATTAATCTGCTTTATCTTGTGGTTAGCCTTGAAGAGGTAATTGGACTAAATGCTCTTCGAAGACTCCTTCCAACTGAGCTCTTCTATTCTACTGTATAACCAACACGTATGGGAGACACCAAAGAAGAGATTCATAAGTAGCGCAAGTGAAAAATAAAAAAGTCCTGTTAGGATAATGCTACAATATGGACAGCAGAGAACAGCTAGCGTGACACCAGCACTGAGTGGAGACAGGACTCGGCATTGTACTGCCATCCCAGCCGCTCCACGCACAGTGCTGCTGCACAGCCAGCAGCTGTCCCCAGGCGCTCCCTCTCCTTGCTGTGCTCCTTGGCTGCTGGGTGGAACAGGAGTCTCATGTGCAGGGAATCTACTCCCCTGTTTGTCGTCTGGGCCCTTGCACGATCCAGTCCCACAGAGCAGCTCCCGCACAGCCAGTATGAAAAAGCTAAAAGACGAAAATACGCAAGAGAGTACAGAGAGGAGAGGAAATCCCTGTTTTAATATACACCACATGCACAACATGTCTGTGCTACAGCCCTTGGGAGTCATAATTTTGAATGTCCTGACTTTTGTGTGTTTAAAATCTCAACTGCAGCATTACGACTTTTTTTTTTCATTTATTTTTTTTTCTTAAGGAAAGAAGAGAGTATGCTTTACTATAAAGTCAAAAAGACTAACAGATTAACAGTCAAATAAATATCATCCACACATTTATGTGCATGATTAAGCCATTGGACACTCAAGAAAATAGAACTGAGTGCATTTATTTGAATAACCTCAAAGGTATTAGGTGGTACATAAAGAAAAAAGTGACAGCAAGACATAGACTTTTTCATTGTTTAAAACAGTGCAACTCGAGTAACTCCTCTGAAACGAATAAAAAATGAATGAAAGAACAAGTGACACACATCTGAAACACTTTCTGCTTTCCCCATTCTCCCTCTACACAAAAAAGCTGCTGATTTTAATTCTTGGTGATGTACAAGATACATTACAAATATGTGTCTAGACAAAGTTCAGTGCCTTAGTGGTTTGCTAGATATCCAACAAAAGATGGCACAGTGCCCACACATCCTTGTTCCATTAGGAGATCGTGAAGCAAAACTACTTTTCAAATAGATAAAGAAGAAACAAAGACAAATGGTTCTTCTGTTGTGTTGTTCTTTTCCTTAAAAGCATTTAGTATTGCACTGTGCACTGTGGCTTCCACATTAACAAAAGAGCAAGAGGACAGAATTGGTAGAGCAGATCACTTGGTATGGAAGACTTGAATTCCACAGAGTACGCACAAAGGGTTTTGTTGTTTGATTTGTTTTAAAAGGACTTCTGGAGGAGCTCTGGACAAGCCCCATATGCTGAATGCCCTACTTGTAGCTGGCTAGTATTAGGTATGTTCTAGGAGTCCATCCTCCAGTTTACTTTAACCCAAATGAATGTAGTCCATATACTCCAAGACATTGAGAAGCAGAGCACAGTCAAGATGGACAGCTGAAAGTTTGGTTTCAAAAGTGCATTCCTAATTTGCCCTACAGTGTTAACATGGGCACACAGTGTGAAGGGTGGAAAGATGACTTGACTTGGGTTGATGAATGATGCCTTCTACATTTTTCTCAGTGAAAAAGAATAAACTGTAGAAAAAGCACCTAATTTTTACTTCTTCCGTGTGTGGACACATTAATGAACCTATTATTAGAAAAGCTTCATGAAATGATTGTGATGATTCTTCCAAGGAAGCACGTATGAATTCAGACATTAGTCCTCTGTGACTCAGAGCTGGTATGATGCTTAGTCATTACTCCTGTGCTAGTGATGACAGAAAACAGTATCCAGAAGCATCCAAATACCCAATGGATCTTATTTTCACTATCTGAAAGAATAGTTTCATTTAGCAATGGTGAGAGAACTGAAATGAGTTAAGGCCTTTCTGTACAATATTACAAAATCACAGAAATGGCAAAAGGGGTTCTAAAATGATGATCATAAACAAAGAGATGATAAAAAAAAAAAAAAAAAAGTTCTGTCAAGATAATGTCTTAAGCCATGCAGTATTTTCCTTATGGTTAGACTCATGACCAAGACCATAAAAATAGCAAAGGTTGTAACTTCCAGACCTGCTGAAATCTGATAATTTATAATGGAAGCAATAACCACTCCTGAAAACTGCCCCGGGAGCTGGGAGCTGGGTATTGTCCTTTTTGTCATGCAGTACCACAGTATGACATCATATCATCCAGTAGATTGTATCACGTGGGAACTGGTCCATACAGCTCTCCTAGGTCACCTGATGATCAACAATGAATAAATGATAACTTACTCTCCAGCCTTCATTTGGAGAAAAACAGTTTGTTCCCCTCAAATCAAAACATGTGTCCCTCTGTGCATAAATGCACTGTTCATTGCTCCTAGAGAACTGCATGGACACTCATGGGGCTTGCTTAATCACCCCTATTCCACACTGCTCTCTGTCATATCCCAGAGCCTGCAATCCACGCCTTAAGATTTATTTAATGAAACCACCATTCTTGTGGACTGCTGTTCAACCTGCACACTGCACTTAATGAGAAAAACCCACAGAAAATCCAGCAAAGTATAGGACAGCCAGAGCACCATATGAGGCACCATACAAACCTCAGAAAAATCAAACACTAAATATAACTAGTCTGTTTCAGAGTGCAGCAGTCCTGAAAATCCTGGGTAAGTCTACTCTTCGCTTGATAGTCTGTGAGCTAGACATTATGTCTACAGTGCATACAGCTAACAGCGTAAGTGTATTAAGAACATCTTAGTTTCTTTAAAGGGAACTCTTCCATGTTCTCTTAATAGGAAACTCCTGGGTATCTGAGAAGAAAGACAAAGCCATTCTTGGATCTGTAATTGCAAAGGAAAACAGTGAAGGGAATTCCATGATTGTGTCACCTGGCACACCAGTGCAAAGAAGGAACACTTGAACCAGTTCTGTTCAGCTGTTCTTTGGGAAGAAGCAATAGGTGAGTGTGCAGTGGGCTACTTACGTAGCCTCTAGAACCTGAGCTACACATTCAGCACAAACTTGGAAAACTTAGGAGAGAGTAGTGCCTTGAGACCCAGTTTGACCTACCAGGAAGGTAGGCAGAGTGCAAACAGCTTCTTCCACCTCTTCATGCTCATTATCCCCATGGCATCTTTATCTGCATTGCCCGTTCCAGCCAACACAGGTAGCTCCAGACCTCCTATATAGGGGAGTATGAGCCGCGTGATGAAGTGTCAAGTTCTAGGAAATCAAGCTACAAGGCCAGTGTAGTGCCAGATGGCTGTAAATTGTTTTCTCTGGCAACAAAGTACTGGTCTGAAAGCCTATGAATACGTTATTATGAATTCTGCTTTCCTACAGCAGGTTGGGAACACATATCAGTCAGGTTTATTGGCACCATTCAGGTGACTGCTAGTCACAGAGCAAATGGTTTAATAAGGAGATTTGTTCAAACATTTATGTCTCCATTCCCTGAGGACTAATTGAGATTAAAAGCCGTTATTAGTCATAATAAAGATTAACTGCCTGAATAAAGATGGACTCCAAGCTACACTACAATGCTCTTTTACAGATAAAACCAGTTGATGCTATGAAAATAAGAGCACTCTTTGGCAAGAAATGAAATTAAAGCATGTTGAAAATATTTAAAGCAATATAAATTACAATAATAGAAATCCTTAATTATCCTAACATATTACTGGGAGGGATTTCATTAACTCCTTCTGAAACAAATCATTTCAGTTATCCAATAAAAATTTTAATGAGCAATCTAAACTGGAAGTGAACTAAACCATAACTTCTGCAGATTTCTCATAACTAATCACAGAATGTGACCTGCCAGTTATCTCTGAACTGCAAGCTTAACATATAGGATACTGCTTCGAAAGCATCTGAAATTCATCAGCCACCTATTTTGGTGCAGTTTTAGAACTCCAGCTTTAGAATTTCCAGCTCCAGTTTTAGAAATTCCAGCTTCTTGCTGAAAAAGCAAGAAATTCAGTTGCCACAAAGCCAAATGGGAGTCAAATACAAGAATATAAAAATCCTTTCTGCAAAAACTTTAAAAAGAAAGAACGACAAATGATAACAACAAATACCACACCAAACACCACTGTTCACTGAAAGATTGAGCTAGCCAGTACTTGAGTTTAACTTTACAATTGTGAACTTGCAATCAGTTATGCAGATTTCCCCTGGCAAGCCATAACTGAACTTCACTCACTGGGGCACTAACTTGAGCCTCTCTCCTTCAGCATCAATTTTCATGAAATGCGTAAGACCTTAATAGTTCTGAGACCTCTAATCCTCAGTCAAATTTAGTTAAAATTGACTACCAGGTTCAGAAATTACTTATAAGACTGTTAAACAAGCAGGAGGAACAAAAGAGCAGTGCAATCAATAATTTGCTTTTCCTTTTAAAAACAGTTTAAAAGAAAACAGGCAGATAGAAAGTAGGACGTGAGTCAAGGAAAAAGTTCTACCTGATGTTCCTATTTTTTATCAGGAGTCTTCAGAAGAAGGTGCTGGAAATGGCATCCCTTGAAACATTTCAGACTTTACTTAACCAACCATCTGTGAATATATTATAATAAATAACCCTTCAGTCAACGTATTCTTATAGTGAATAATAAAGCACTTTCAGTAGAATTGGTCAGCTTTAAACAGAGATGATTCCTTGACATTTCTCTCAGGAGAGCAAATGTATATGCATACATATAAAATTTTATTGAGATATGAAACAATTCCTAAATGAAAATCTCCTTCAATAATTTTTTTAGGAGATGAAAAAATACATCACTATATCAGAATGGTCCATCAGAATGGACTCCCAGGTGCTTCACAGAGCTCCTCTCCAGCAGGTCACATCCCAATCTGTACTCGTGGTTTTTCCTTCCCAGGTGCAAGACTCTACACTCGCTTTTATTAAACCCCATTTGGTTTCCTACTGCCCAGCTCTCCAGCCTGTCCAAGTCTTGCTGAATGGCAGCACAGCTTTCAGGTGTGTCAGCCACTCCTCTCAGCTTTTTGTTGTTGGCACACTTGCTGAGAGTGGACACTATCCCCTCATCAAGGTTGTTGATGAAGATATTGAACAAGACCAGACCCAGTACTGACTCCTTGGGAGCACTGCTAGTCACAGGTCTCCAATCAGACTCCGCACCACCAATCACCTCCCTCTGAGCTCAGCCAGTCAGCCAGTTCTCAACCCACCTCACTGTCCACTCATCTATCCCACACTTTCTCAGCTTCGTTCTCAGGATGTCATGGGAGACAGTATTAAAAGCTTTGCTGAAGTCAAGGTAGAAAACATCTACTGCCCACCTACCCAGCCGGTAATGCCATCACAGAAGGCTATGACTCTTGTCAGGCATGAGTTTCCCTCGGTGAATCCATGCTGACTACTCCTGATAGCCTTCTTTTCTACCAATTGCTTGGAGATGGCATCCAGAAAAAGCTTTTCCATCACCTTTTCAGAGTCAGAAGTGAGGCTGACTGGCCTGGTAGTTTTCCAGAACCTGCTTCTTGCCCTTTTTGAACACTGGAGTGACACTGGCTATCTTCCAGTCTTCAGGCACCTCTCCTGTTCTCCAAGACCTGTCGAAGATGATAGAAAGCAGTTCAGCAATCACCTCTGCCAGCTTCCTCAGCACACGTGGATGCATCCCATCAGGGCCCATGGATTTGGGCACATTGATGCCATCTAGATGCTCCTGGACCACCCCTTCCTCAACCAAGTTTATTACATACTGTAAGCCAAAGTCTTAAAAGGGGAAACTCCACTCCTGCTCAAGTCTCTGGTGTCTTCCTGCCTTCAAACCTTTCCATCAACTCCAACAGAAGCAAGGTTTTATCAGCAGATTTTACAAAAGAGGTTGCACATATTACTGGAGCTGTGTCAGTACCAGCTGAGTCAGTTCTTGCTTCAAGTATCAGTTTAATTTCAAGGCCTGAAAGAAAGCTGTGTGGAAATGCAGAGTCACAAGAGGAGGCGCAAGGAAGCTCTCCATCTCACCCTACTGAGTGACAGCCCTGTACCAAGGCCATTGCACTTTCACACGACTGCAAACAATTTCCTCCACTCCTGGCATTAGATCGTAAGGGCCAGCAACTGCTGAGCAGATGACAGAAAGAATCCTGCCTGTGAACTACACCAGAGTTCTGACAACAACATTGAACCACCTACGCAAAGGAGAGGAACAGCTCAGAAAACACAAAGTTAGTTGTGTATTGCTATGAATCTTCCAGCCCATCATGCCTACAGGAACAATATTATTTTTTTCTTTCAGTGCAGCTGATGAAAATTGACTGATATTTGGCAGCCAAATAACTGTTTTGTGAAACTTGCAGACTGAAAGTCCAGAACGCTGCTTGGTTTTGCCAATACCTCTTCATGACAGCCCTCAGCACAATCACAGCCTTTTCTCTTTCTGATCAGAACGCTGCACCAACACCAGGAGCTTGTCAAATAACCAAGACATGCAGCCCCAACCCACGGAGGACACAAGACAGCAGAAAAACTGAAAACAATAGTGACGCCTCCTTGGAACGGTACAGTGTGAGATGAAATGTTATTTAAAACAAAGTGGAAAATGATGTTATTTCAATGCAAAGTGAGCTGAAAGTTGCCACTTTGTCCAGCTATCCTACATGTCTGTCAATTGCCTCTAACTTACTGAATAACAATGACAAAAAAAAGTTTCCTCCATTCCTTGCACTTCAGTAAATTAAATCACTCAAGCAACTGTTTACCAGATAAGCAGAACCTACAACTGCCTCTCATAAACTCAGTGTAACTAATGTAAATAGGAAAATATACAGTGTTATCAGTGAAATCTGAAATACAAAGACATTGAATTGGATTCCAAGGTAAATTATACTCTATAAAAGGAAATAAATGGAGAAGTGAATTTTATTTCAATGAGCTGAAGTGGTTGTTTCCAAGGCAGTGTGTTGAATCATCCCTTACTTTCAAGCCTTCAGCTTTAGGAGCAGCCCAACCATGCATTTACTAACAATTGATGTTAATTCAAATTAATTTCTGGTAGCAAAGTATGCTTACAAGTATGCGAAAATAAGAAGGAATGAGACAGATAGTAATATGCATGCAAATATGAAAATATTCTATCAGAGAGTCTACTATTGCTCTGAAGCTTTTGCAAATTAAGTTGTACTGTAAACTCTGGGGAGCTAGTATCTGCAAGAAGTTCTGCTTTTGGCTATTTCATACCAGCTTCTGGTATCAAGACAAGCAGCTCATCACCCTAATGGCTTCATTACAAAAAAACAGATAGTGCCTTTATTCATGCCAACATTGTTTAAATTATCTTTAACATTTTCATAAAGGGATATCATTAAACTTTGCACTTTCATACACATTTGAATGTTTTTAAAAAATCTACCTAGCGATATCCTCAGTTATGGCCACAGAAGGAATACGTAGATAAGAAGAAGTTTTAAATTCTACAACAATAGCTAGAGCCAGTCAGTTCTTATTTGAACTCAGAGCGTAGAGCCATTATATTTTCAGTGTTTGTAGTAACAGCTGTGATTCTTACACATATTTTGCCAATAGGAGGACAAATTTTCATCCAAGTAACTATTCGCAAGCTGAACTGAAAAGGGCAAAGCCCTCAGGGTTTTCAGACAGCTCTGCACTCACCTTTCCCTTCAATCACAGCACTTACTCAACACCATTGTTAAAGTATTAGATCTTTACTTCATCACTGTGGGAAAAGAAATATGAACAAGTTCATTTCTACTTTTGTATTTCTCAGGATTTCAGCAATTCCTAAAGTCTGGTACACAGAAAGGTCTTCTTAGAGACTGCTTGTAGGTTGGCTGCCAAAGGGATCAAATGAAACTTCTTGAAGCTTCATGGATCACATGGACGGACCTTTTCCTTTTTAGAGGATGTATTTTTTCTTGACGGGTTTCCAGTGTTTTAAAACTCTATATTAAGGCAAATTTATAATCATTTCAGATAAAATTAGGATATCTACAAGACTCAGCACAGAAGCCCACAAAACACACAGCAACTGTCCAGAAGCGCTTTGATGTTGAATTTCTTTAACTTGTATGATGGTATTTTCAACTGCAGATATACAAGGTAACATTTTATTAATGGAGTTCATAGTACTAGAGTTTAAGGTTTGTTGCACACAATCAGGTGCAATCAAATACCTCTTCTTAAAGCTTGGTTTCTGTTTTTTCACTTGTCACAGCTGAACTGTAGCATCAACAGATCCTTGCACACTCACAATGTAGCAACAGCCAGACCCACACACTCTTTTTGCTATTATATCTTCCAGCTCTCCTTATCTATGAGGGCTGCTCTGAAAGTAACGCCTCCTGTTTCATTATGTAGGCACAACATCAGAGGGGATGTTGGTGGTATGGCAGTAGAGGTTGTACCTTCCCACCAGTATTCCTTTACATTTTCTTGTTATGTGACAGACGGCAACAGAGGGGCACACTGACAAAATGGCATCTGATATGGAAGTGCCTATGAAGCAAAGGTGTGGAATTGAATTCACCCATACACAAAATATTGCACCCACTGACATTCATCAACACCTGCTGAATGCTGATAAAGACCAACCAGTGGACTTGAGCACAGTGAGGTGGTAGCTAAGAACTTACTCTATCATAGTGTTATTGTGATCTTTGTACCTGATGTTGTTTCCATGGAAATCAATAGGAGGCATTGCTTCGAGAGTCACCTGCATACTTTTATTTGGTTTCTGTAGAAAAAGAGATATTCAATACCCTTCAGGCAGACACATACCTGATGGGCTGACTAACATGTAAATGTTGATCTACTTGATATTCAACTGCATTTCCTGGCATCTAGCTTTCTCATAGTCTGGTAGATGAACAAATACTTTTATGGGCAGCATTCAGTCCCAGGAACCACTGTGGAAGTTTTTCCTTCTGATATTTCTACTCTACTTTCCAGGTTGCCTGAACTGGCCTGCAGGTTGAGCTGTTACAGAGAGACTAACAGAACTACCTGCATGCCTGCAAACACCTTACTTCTCAGCAAGCTTAAGCTAACTAAGTCTGATCTCAGGAGTAAACTACACGTGAAGCAATGGCTGTTGAATATAAGAATAACTATTCACAGGAACAATTTAACTAAGGCTTTGCAGGATCACTCATAGGCAAATGGTTAACACAATCTTTTGCTTCTTAACTAGCTATCTCCCAGCTTCCTCTATTTTCAACTCCTTTAAAGCCACTGAAGCCTAATGTAAAGGTATGTGGGACTTCAAATCTCTGGCAAAGAATACACTTGAAAATCTTCCTTGAAGTGTTCCCTATCGATAACTGAAGGAAGAATGAGAGGGACAGAAAAGAAGGTTTATCCAATTATGTAGCATTACTGAAATTTTAAAGTCAGCATTTTCTCCTAAAATAGGAAATCATGTATGGAAAATGTTTCAAGTTGCAGGCAGAAAAGTGGCAAACTAAAAATCAACAATATAATGCATATCAAACAACAAGAAGCTCTTAAAAGAATACTTAGAGGCATTATAATATTCACCAAAATTAATTTTTCAAATTGTGTGGGTTTATGAATGTAAAAAAGTGGAAACAGAAGATACCAGTGCTACAGAATGTAGAGTATAATCTCCCAGAAGTCTGCAATGTAAGCAGCAATTTCTTGTGAAACCCATGTTGTACTTAAGCTTACGTGCCATGAAATTTTATCTGTAATTTCAGACCTGCAGCTTCTATTATTTCACAGCAATCTCATTCCCAGTCTTCTTATCCCTTAACAATGCTGTCATTATCTCAAAGGCACCAATCCCTGAAATGTCTCCCTGTGATTTCCAAGAAAGCTGGACATAGTTCCATATGAACTATATTTCTCTTGTACACGGCCATGCATTTTATGCCCAAGTTAAATACCAAAATCCCTAACAGACACCAAAATTCCTAGAAACCACTTTTTGCTCTGACTTTATTCCTGAAAAGCAATCCTGAATAGAAACAAGCAAATCTAATAAAACAGTTTTTGGAAAATTTTGCCCATTAATAAAAGATAATAAACATTTAACTAAAGTAGAACAAGTGTGCTCAGTGAAAACTGAAGCTTGGAAAACCAGATGGGAAGCTAGATACTAAACGGTCTGCTACAGAAACAGGACCAGAAAAAGCGAATCCATATCAAATGGCAAAGAGAAAATGTCCTGTTAATATTCACAATTAATGTGGACAAGTCTAAACAGCTGCTATATCATAAAAACTGCTGATTTATCTGCAAACTTTTCTTGGCGGAACACAGGGGACAGAATGTTATGCTTTAGTAGAAGTGTGAGCAAGACATAGGGCTAACTCCCTAGGGCCTCAGCAGTGCAGTCTCCCCCCATTAGCAAGATGTGATGCAGCACATGCACTTCAGGAATTGCCATACGTTCACACAGCCTCCCCCATCCTGCCTGCTGCTGCATTTGGCAGCTAGACAAACCAGAAGGTGTTGGCAAAAGCAGAAAAGTTCAAGAGGAAACCACAGTTTCTCCAAAGAGCAGAGATAGCAGCCCCACAAAACAAGTGCATATGCACAGGGCACCTAGAACAATAAATGTATGGTGTACAGCATGTACATATCCAGTGGGTGCAAACCTCCCGCATATCAATGTGATTTACAGAAAATCTTCCCAATGCTTTTGCCACTTGTACTGTTTTGTTCAGGAAGCTCATCTTTCTCTTAGCAAAGCAACTTCAATTTAAAGTGCTAATTTCATGTGATCATAAGAGTTTATTGTTAAGCATAATTCTTGTACACAGGGAAAAATACACAACCTAGATTAATTACAAGAAAACTGAACATAATTTGCTCAAGCTTTGCATGCATGCATAAGAAGATCTTTAACATACACACACCTGTGACAATTACATTGTATTTGAAGCACATGAAATTATCTTCAGATTTAGATGGGATCACAGTATTAGAAATATTGTGTAAATATATTATTGCTGTAGTCATGCTGTGCCTCCTGACCAAATTTCTTTAAGGTTTGATGCAAAGATTGAGAAGACTTCACCACACCCAGGAACACTCTGAACTGTCTTGGGAACGCGCTGCCCCAAGCAATAGCTCTTTTCAATATCTACGTGCAAGAATATGTTTGAGTTTTCACTATCCTCTGGATTTGTTCCCAGAATAATTTCAGAAAATTTCCAGACCTTTCTGCATAATTAAGCTTTTCTAAAATGCCCTTTAGGAATATACTGTAGAAGCAGAGGGATCACAAACACTGGACCGCAGCACGAAACAGATTATTAGCTAAGTCAGCAATTAAACACACACTTGTACTTCCCCAGAACTTTTCTTTTTTGTTAGGAAGCAATGAGTGAATGGATGAAGAACTAACATCACTTGTTTTGGTCTTCTGAATAGTTTTAGTTCCTTCTGTTGCATCTAACTGTATTTGTCTGATATCTCCGTCCTGCTTTCATCCATGATGTTTGCCAAGTCCGTGCTAGCGATACAATGTCTGCCTTACTTGATTAAGTAATTAATTCGTTTTCACAGCACCTTCTTTTTGATGCACAAACAGAAGTATGCTTCCTAAAACAGCTCTTTGGCCTTTTTTAAAGGAGTAGTCATTAGGGATTTAGTGAGCAAATGGGCTATTCCGAACAATAAGGTGACAAAAGAGAGAAGTCAGTGTTGAACATCAACGCCTATTAATTCTATTTCCCTTAGGAATTCTACTAGTTCTGTTTTCCTTGACATTACAGAAGATAGATAAGTGTGAATTTTACTCTACCCGAGCTGAATATGGGAATATGTTAAAAAGCAATACCTCTGCAATCGGATTTCCCAGGTCCTGCTCTCTCAATCAGCTTCTCTTCTATCTCGCATATAATTTTAATCAAAACTTTTCAGCACTGAAAAGGGTGAAATATATTTATGAATCAAAGACCTGTTCCCAGTGTTGGCCACTTGATTTTCCTGCAAAAGTTTCTAAAATGCTGTAACAGAAATTGATTTTTAAAAGTATTTAATGTAAAAAAGTACTTATTTACTGTATTGAACTAATTTTCTCACTACAGTAATTTTATATTTGTATCTGCATAACTACGGATCAAAATTTACTTAGAATATTTTCATATGAAAGTTTAAATATTGATAGAGGAGAATGTTTGTAAGTAAGTGCAGTTATATTCAAGCAAATGTTTCTAAGACAGAACATTGATGTGCAGTTAAATAGCTTGGCAGTCAAGAGAGACAATATTTCAACAATTCTTCAACTTATTGTTATCTCAGCACAAAAAGGCTGATACTCCCTTTATGGAAAACACTTCTTAAGTCCCCAGTGTATATAAAACATACAGCAGCATTTTTGGCTCGTTAAAAATCACATGAGATTAATGTCTATTTTTGACGTTAAAGACAGTTAACTCTACTAAGACTTCTAGGTAAGTCTCTGATCTACCCAAGAACTCCAAAAAAAGTTATCTTTCAGTGAAATGCACATATGATGAGAAAAATACACATAGTACATAACACTTATGCAATACAGACTAGTTTTTGCTAATTTTATTCATGATTTCATTCTAAATGAGCACTCTTAATAAACTGATTTTATTTTAGGATACAATCATCTAGCTTAATTCAATATTAGAAGGAGATAAAGCATTAATAAACACATGCATTTTTTACTGTTTTGTAAATGAATACTGAATAGAATACTGCCACCTTTTGGCTATGATCTGGACTTAAAATATGACTTCTTTGTAGAACTTTTAAAAACATTTGACATAACAATTATTCTAAAGCATTCAGTATGTCAACAGGCTAATGTTATGCTCATCATTAGCATATTGTTGATGTAAGCATGAAAAGTCTTATTCTTAACTGCTCCGTATTATCCCATTATTTCTCGATAATGAGCAAGCACTTTCACAAGAGCTTTTGTCTTTAACAGAAAAGAAGCAGGCATAGTTTTGACATCAAACTAATGGAACTACTACTTTATAGTCATGGCAGTTCCCTTCTGCTTAGAGTAACAGGACAATGCCTTCATGTAACTCTAAGGGCTTTATAGACACTGATTGACTGATTCTCAGGAAATTCTTATTGGAGAATTCTTCAGTATAATATTAACGTAAAAGCATTTAAAAACACAGGTGAAAGATGCATAAGTCTTTCAGCAGCCCTCCAAAAGAAAGGCTCTAAGGTTTCTTACTGTGAACAAATGATGCCACTAGAAAAGGCAGTGCAGAAGAATATGGGGCCTGGGATTTGGGGATAATCTCTAGCAAGTGTCCCAAGTCATTGCAGAGAGATTGTCCCAACTGTGAGCTAATCAGGTTTCAATTTAATTCATTTATGTTGAATAAATTAAAAAAGAGGATTTGATCCATCTTTTGGGATGAGATTCCTGATTAAAAAGTTTATGAAAACAAGCAGTCCCCTTTTTTGTTTCGGTATTTGTTTTACTAATTGGTGTAACTGCCCATAAAGCTATGTGGAAGGGCTATTGCCTAACTAAAGGGTATTTTAATTAAATCAAACCCTGTAAGCCTACAGCATGCTTACTGTGAACTCAGCTACCTAAACTCCGTAAATAAAAAATGTAACTTGATGAAAAATACAAAGAAAACTCTGAATTCCTCAAAAGAAGAAAGGTTGTTACACAACTCCCTACAGATTGCCAATGCTGCAGTTAAGTGGAATATGCTTTTCAATAATAAGCATTTTCATACAATTATGCAACCCCTACAATTCTGTGATTCTGTGATAAAGTATGTTAAAAAGCAATAACCACAAATCCTTTTGCTACTGCAAAGACACAGTTAATGTATCAGTCCTTTATCTTAGCATTCCAAATAGCTTCTGTAACTGTGATATAGTTTATTAAAGTTTTTAAGCAGGGGGAATTTGCTAGACTGGCAACTTCCATTTCCATCTACAAGTATAACCATTTGAAATGCATACTGAGGACATTTTGGAATTGCAAACCATCATTCGCATTTACAGGAGATCAAATGGCAGAATACACAATTCATTTTAACTAATAAAAGATTAGGTTTCCTTCTTACACAGATCCTATTTAAAACATCTTCATTGTTTGAGTATTGGCGATTGGCATACGGAGTTTCTCTTTCAATACAGAATGGCCATCCTATTTTTCTTAAACTGTGCGATCTTCTCTGTGCTGGCTCTGCTTTCTGTATTTACACAGAAAACCATTTCTTCGTAATTAAGCAAATGAGAAAACAATTTCAGCTTAGACACTTTTTTCCATCTGCCCTATCCAAAACCATTAAAAAAAAAAAGCAACTAAATAATCTGAAAACAACAACTAATAGTATTTTCAAGCTACTCATTTTAGAAACAACAGCTGAATTATTTAACTTTGACAAATAGCCTTCACTAACCTTTACAAATTTGCCTCTGGGGTTAAAATGACAAATGACTCTCACAATGGGACTTATTAAGCTCCTAGAATATTGTTCCAACATGGCCCTTCAGGAAATACTATTTCAAATTATATCAGCACTTCCATTTTTCAAGGGCTAACAACTCAGCTTAGAAAAAAAAAAAAGGAAATAATAAGTTCCCACACCTTTCTTGTGGGCTTAAAGATAATGTAACATCACAAACGAAGGCTGTTTCCACAACTTAAAACACAGGACTTCCACAGTTTCATAACCGTCCCATGCCCATAGGCATCGAGTGCTGCCTGAATTTTCTCAAATGCAATATTGTAAAAGATCAGCATGAGTAATTGATATGTTTTCAGTATTTTGGGAGGGGAAAGGAAAAATGGACTTCTTTTATTTCCTTAGACATCTTAAGGTAATTAAACACAGCATGGGAAATGATATGCTGTTGCAGGCAATAATGTTATCTGTCAGGCTAATTCTCTGGTCAAAATCTCCTATCTGTTTCTGAACTTTCAAAATCCAGTGAAATCAACAGATTCATTCCACCACCTTCAACAGCCTTTGCATAAAACTCCCTAATATTGTATCATGACACAGAGACTTTTCCACAGGATTTCCAGACATTCAGATGTAGCAGCCTTGTTAGGACAGGATAGAATTATTATTGCAACCAAAGACGTTGCATTTCATTGACTGGAAAGTTCTGTAGATCAGTAACATACTATGTATACAGCAGTGAGAAAGGAAAGACAGCTCTCCCTTCTCCCTGCTTTCTGAGGCTGCATTTAGAATGGTGATTCTGAGACAGTTCGTCCCACCGGAGGCACTTACAACACTGCAGTCAGCAGCTAATCTCCCTTTATTTTCAAAGGAGAGAGAAGTCCAAAACCACAGGGTGATTTCACTAATCTGAACATTAATCTGAACAGGAACACTGCTTGTTCCTGTTGCAAAGCATCCAACTGGGTCTTCATTTCTTTCAGCATCTGCTAAAACACCAAGTGGTGTTCTTGGTAGGTGCCTGTTAACAAAAAGTATCTTGACTTTATCGAATCCTTTAATTATAACAACAGTTTATCTGGTTGCATCTTCACTTTTTTATCCATTTCTCTGTTTGTTTTTTTTTTTGTTACAAAATCTTCCAGAGTGTTCTTGAAGCTAAATTCAAACTGCCAAGAAGAACAGCACAACTGACTCACAGTAAGAAAAGAAGAGCTGAGAAATGTGAGAATACTCGGCTCTCAAAATACCTTAGTAAAAAGCTGGGAACTGATTTTACTAAGGCTAAAAGAAAAAAGAAGGAAAATTCTTTGCCTGCTTGTTACCATACACATATCCCATACCCTTTAGGAATGACCTCCTATCTACCTGTGCTCTGCTTCCCATGCTCTGAATGAATCTAACTCAAGAAAGCAGAGGTCTCTCCTGCATTGTATCTCAGCACCTCTGCAGCTGCATCCAGGCTGTTCTGCAAGCTCTGCTGCATGCCTGCTGGTCCCAACCTCTCCAACAGCCAAACCCTGCCCACACATCTGGACTTCTCAGCCAAGGGAAAACAGTGCACTTAGTTCTTGTTCTAGTATGAAAGAAAGAGATGAGGTGCACAAGGAGTGCAGGGCTTTTCATAACCATGAAGAATTGGTTTCCTTTTCTGTCTGTCACCCATTTTCTGTACTTTTCCTGCCTTACCTGTCTGTAACAATTCATGCCCTGTTATGTGATCTGTTGGAGGGACAGCTGTATTTTGTTTCCCACCCATTTTTAGCCTGGTTTGGATCTGCTGTCCCCATTCCATTTTTGCACCCCACTAAATTTGTCCTTAGCTTATTTCTTTGAGCTGTCTTTGCATAATTTATTATCTCCATATGATCTTCTAGTAATAGTCTTACACAACTTTATCTCATGTATCAATCATCCATCCTACATATTGTCCCATAATTATCACAATGAATGTAGGCTACTGCAGCTGTGGAGGAACAATGCCTTCAAAGACAACTCTTGAACAAAAGAAAAGGAATGAACATCTTCACCACAACCCCCCGCGCCGTGAGAAACTCTGCCTTTCCACTGTCTTAGACTCATTACCGACTGGAGGCCCCTACAACAATTAAGTACTGCTAGAGACCAGACTGAGGTCAGATCTTTCCCTCTTTCCTAGCTTCTGCTACCAGTCTATTGTGTTAGCTCTGAGTAAGTCTTTATCATCACCCTGCTTCAATTTTCCTCCTCATCAACTGTGCAGACAATATTATCCCTCCTGGAGAAGCTGATTTGAGATGAGTACAGGGAGAACTTTAAGGCTGGACTGTTTTTGTCACAGTCAGCATGGTGACTCAGCCCACTTCTCATGGACAAAAAACGAGAGCAGCCAGCTTCATTTTGTATTTTCAGGCATCTGTGGTGCACTAATTATCGTAAACAAAATAAAAAGGTAACTACAAAAAAATATTTACTGAGCAACTGATAACTGTGTCTACACGTGTGTTCAAAACTGAAGTTTTAAACTCTTGGAGAACTGCTACTGGTAAACAGGGTCTGCAGAATGGCACCTACCAAATCCTCCAGTTCATAGCCAAACCCTCTGTGAGGAGGCTGATCACGTAGGTTGGGAAAATTAGAGGTGAAGCACCTCAGAGAAGGGTTCCCCCAAAAGATAAGGCTTTGGAAAGAAGAAAGGGACATGAAAAGGTGATGGTGAAAATCCCAGCTGAAGTAGAAATCCTGGAAGTTGGGAGATTCTGGGGATCAAGGTTAATATGTGGAAACAATTGCCAAGGGTGATCAGGGACCGTTTGCTCATTTTTAGTTTAGATTGAGAAACATTTACAACTTATCTGCCACACTTGCCCTGTCCACGTACACAGCAGACAACAGGAGACCACAGTTCCTGGTCTCCTTGACCCCATCTTTCTCGCAGGAAAAACGAGCTATTTGGCAGCACAGTGGATGGGCTTATGAAAAAAATTACAGGTGGTAAAGCGAGAAGCGGAGGAGCTCCAGCTCCTTTCCACTCAGTTCTGACTCTGAACTGTTTTTCTGATGACTTTAAGTTTCTGTCTGGGCCGCTACTACTGATAGTAGTTGTATAGCAATGGATTTTAAATCTAAAAAAGAAGGAATATATGTCAAGCATCTTCCCCCATCCTATGATTTTCCCCTTAAGCTTGCTTGACCATTAATTTACTGAGTTGATCTTTCTGTTTTTGCTCTAGTTAGGAGGGCTTAACACAGAGTTGTTCACACGGAGCTTCAGACCTCTGAATCAGAGCTTACTGGCTCCTAATGAACATGTGGAGCAAGCATGGTAAGCACAGCATTTATATCAGTACTGCTTCTTTCAGTTATTTTAAAACTCTGTATTTAAGAGTCAAGAGTAGGGTTGTGAGTGTTACTCATTTGCAGCCCTTATTACAGCAATATGGTACCTACAACACGCCACAATTACTGAAAGGAAGATGACCAGTTTCATCACAATCTTACTTAATTAGTGCAGTAACTAAAAAAGCAGGAACAAAGTATTTGCACTATTCTAAAATAAAAAAATGCATCAAAAATGAATTCCTCACAAGTTGGTAAACTTCTACAGGTATTACTCCTGACCTACATGAATGTGATTTTACCTTTTTTTTCTTTTTAATTAGAAAAAAAAAGAAATCTAGTCAATCTTCATTTTTAAGCAATATGCCTATGTGCTACATAATGCTTGAAGTCTGCAGCCTCTATGCTGAAGTCCTTGAGAAAATTAAGCATTCTCTCCATTAAGAAGTTTTAAAAAACACTTTAAAATACTACAAAAACCTTAAGATAAAATAGTTTGAAGTCCTGTTTGCTTTAAAGCTACAAAGAGAAAATATATCTGAGACTTATAACAGTGGTCATTAAACTCCTGGCTGAAAGCAGATTCATATCAAATTCAGATATTTTTCAACTTAAGAAGCATGGTCCTATAAATATTTGCAACACCTTCAACTCAGATTTTCATGTACTATCATTCTACAATTGTTTATTTTTTTTACCTGAATCTAAAACTGAAATAAAATTAAAAGATAGAAAAGCAAAACAATAAGAGTCTGTCAGCATGAAGAATTGGGGAACGTTTCTATATTGACCTATTATTCTATCCCCAATGCTTCCAGAAGATAAAATGATTCAAAATAATTGCCCTTTGTAATTTTATTTTCCCTCTCTCCTTGATAAAAGGAATAAATCTTCCTAATGAACTTTAAGCTACTCAACAAAAGATTCATTAATTTACATATGATCTTGACTTATAACGTTATACTGTTATTTTGAAAAATAATTTTACCACATGAATATTTTGAAAAACCTCATTTGTTCCTCTGATCCTGAGTTGGAGTACCTTGAACTTTGTTTTCTCTCCAAATCTGCCTGCTAACAACTTGGGACTAGAAAACAAAACTGGTTTATTTCTGGCTTACCCATCATCACCAAAATAAAGATTTGAGACTGAATTATGCCCTTCCTCACTGATTCCAGAATGTTGGGATAAAAAGCTTTACTTACAATTTCCTTTGTCTTGTTTTGTATATTTAAAGCATATTATGTCATACTTATAGAGCCAAATTCACTTATTTTTAAGCAATCCAACTAAGCTCAGTGAAGTGTTCTGTAAATTCCAGTTCTAGTTCTGCCTTCTAACAGGCCTTTCAAATGTCTTGAAAGCAGAAAATTGGACAAAGCAGAAACAGCTAAATTTGTTACTTTCAAATTAAATAATGCTTTCTCTTGCCTTTTCTCGCTAGCTTCAAAAACAAAATCAAAACGGTAGCAAAAGATTGGAGGGACAGAAGCTACCTGTAGATGACACCAAGCTGTGTGGTGCAGTTGCCACACGAGAGGGACAGGATGCCATTCAGACACCCAGACAGGCTCGAGCAGTGGGCCCAAAAGAACCTCATGAGTGCAAGGTCTTGCACCTGCGTTAGGGCAACTCTTGCTAACAGTACAAGCTGGGGGACAAGACAGACTACAGCCTTGCCAAAAAGGACTTGAGGGCAGTGATGGTTGGTAAGCTGGACATGAGCTAGCAATAGAATCAAAGAATCCTTAGTGTTGGAAGGGAACTCTGAAGGCCATCTAGTCCAGGCCCCCTGCAATGAACAGGGACACCACAGCTAGATCAAGTTGCCAGGGCCTCATCCAGCCTCACCCTGAAATTCTCCAGGGACAGGGCACCAATCACATCACTAGGCAACCTGTTCCACTGCCTCATCATCCTCACTCTAAAAGATTTTTTCCTTATATCTAACCTAAATCTACCTTCTTTAAGCTTGAAGACATTTCCCCTTGTTCTGTCACCACATACCCTGCTAAAGAGCCTGTCCCCTTCTTTCCCATAGCTCCCCTTTAGATACTAAAAGGCTGCTATCAGGTCACCCCGCAGCCTTCTTTATTCCAAGCTGAAAAGCCCCAGCTCTCTCTGCCTGTCCTTGCAGGAGAGGTGGTCCATTTCATGGATCACGATCAATGTGCCCTTGCAGCCCAGAAAGCCAACCATATCCTGGGCTGCATCAAAAGAAGCATGAACAGAATGTCAAGGGAGGTGATCCTGCCCTGCTTCTCTGAACTGAATCTTACCTGGAGTACTGTGTGCAGACATGGAGCCCTCAGAACAGAAGAGACTTGAATCTGTTAGAGTTTATCTAGAGGAGGGCCACAAAAATGATCCAAGGAATGGAACGCTTATCCTATACAGACAGGCTGTGAGAACTGTGGGGACCAAATAGTGATCTTTCAGTATCTAAGTAGGGGTTATAAGAAAGAAGGGGACACTGTTTCACAGGGTCTGCTGCGAGAGGACAAGGGGAAAGAAGTGTGTGGAAGTGTGCAGAAGATAACTCCCTTACACAGCTGGTAAGAGAGCCTACTGAGAAGGCGCCCCACTAAAACTGCTGTTCACAAATAGAGGACTGGTGGGAGAAGTGGAGGCCAGGAGCTGCCTTGGGCAGCGTGACTATACAATGGTAGAGTTCTTGATTCTTGGTGAAGTTTGGAGGGGGATCAGCAAAATCACTAGCTTAGACTTCCAGAGGGTGGACTTTGAACTGTTCAGGACACTGGTAGGGAAGGTCCCTTGGAATTCAGTCCTGCACAGTAAAGGAGTCCAGGAAGGCTGGTTTTGCAAGAAGGAAGTCTTAAAGACACAGGAATAGGCTGTCCCCCTGTGCTGTAAGATGAGCTGGCAGGATAGACTGGTGTGGATGAATAGGAAACTTTTTCTGATTCCAGGAGAAAAAACGACAACCTACCTTCTGTGGAAGAAGGGAAGGGCAACTAAGGGAGAGTACGAAGAAGTTAAGATATGCAGAGAGAGAAAATTGGAAATGAAAAAGCCAAGTTTGAACTCAACTTGGCCACTGTAGTAAAAAAGAACAAGAAACTTTGTTACAATTATATTAAAAAAGAGGGCTAAGGAGAATCTCCAGCCTTTACTGGATGTAGCAGGGAACGGACCACTGAGGATAACTAAAAGGCTGAGGTTCTCAATGCCTTCTTTACATCTGTTTTTATAAGTCAGATCAATTATTGTCGGGACAATCAACTCCCTGACCTGGAAGTCTGGGATGGGGAGCAGAATAAATGCTCCACAATTCAGGTGGAAATAGACTGTTTCTTGAACCTGAAGAGGCAGACCTTATAGCTCTCTACTACTTGAAAGAAGGTTGTGTCAAGGTGGAGGTTGGCCTCTTCTCTCATGTAACTATCAACAGGACTAGAGGGAATGGCCTCAAGTTGCATCAGGGGAAGTTAGGGTTGGATATCTGGAAAAATTTCTTCTCCAAAAGAAATGGGCTGCACAAGGAGGTGGCTGAGTCATTGGCCCTGGAGGTGTTCAAGAAACATTTAGATGTGGTATTAAAAGATGTGGATTAGTGGAGAAATTGGTGGTAGGACAGATTGCCCAGAGAGGTGGTAGATGCCGCGTCCTTGGAGACTTTCAAGATCAGGTGGACTGGGCTCTGAGCAACCTGCTCTAGCTGTAGGTGTCCCTGTTCACTGCAGGGGAGTTGGACTAGATGACCTTTGAAGGTCCATTTCAATTCAAACAATTCTGTGACTATGAAATGAATTCTTGTACATGTCCCATTCTTGACTTCAGGAATATTTTTGTTTCAATAAAGATAAATAAATAAAAGTAATGGAATGAAGACTTTTTTTTTTTTTTTTTTTCAAATATTAAAAAATGCTAAAAGGCATCTTATTTCCAAATGAAATGAAGAAAATAAACAAGTTACATAAGATTTGAATCACACAATCTATCATTTGTTTCAAAGGATGTGCAAAAGGTTAAGCATCCCCTTGATAATACAAGAGGAAAAATATTTTATTATGATTATTTAATTCTAGCAACCTGAAGAATGTTGGATTTCACTGTTATGGTAACAATGAGATAAAGAAAACCAATTATGTAATTGGTATCCTTTAGACAAAAATTCTTCACTAATTAAGAACTATGGAATCACAGCCACAGTAAAAGAAACCATTATCTTGAGATATTTTCCTAGGTAATTCTAGCCAAGTGACTTTTATTTCATAAAGAAAAACAGAGATTTTAAGCACAGTAGTAAATATCTTAAGTACAGTAAAATGAATTTCCAGAAAGGAAGTGGTCTACAAGGTTAAAGCACTTTGGCTTCACGTCTGGTCTGTGTCAAACGTGAAAGCTTGCCCAGTGGTTAGTAACACCTCATACTAATTCTCAGTCAGGTGTTTGCACAAGAGCTCTAAACAAATCCAAATTTCCAGTTACGCAGTTAAAACTGACTAAAACTGCTTTGCCATGAAAGTGTATTTTAGAATAATTTTCATCAAGGGCAGTGTAGCTATTTCAGTAAGTGATATTTATTCTTTTCTTCAAGCAATATTCCTCAACATAGCATATTTCACTTTGGGAATTTACAACAGATAAAAAGCTGTCCAGACAGCTCCTCTTGGCACAGCACTGTCAGAACTGTTTCCTAAAAGGCCATTCCCAGCTAGTTCTTCACACCTTTTCACTCATTACTGTACTTACTTCTCCAGATAGTCATGCATAAAATAGAAAGCAGCACTGCACAATGCCTTGGATTCTTTAGAATTTTGAATGGCTACAGGCCCTCCATCTGTGCCTTCACAGCCTGTTTTCCACTGGCAGCTCTGCAGCCTCCCACCAAAGCTACCATGGCAGTATTTTTCACCAGTAGTTCTAATACTCTTGTTCACTGTTCTTCTTGTATTCTACTGCCTTTACGTCCCTCTAGCAAAACAGGAAGCACATCACTAATGGTGACAGAATGGCTTAGTGTTATTAAATCCTTATTTCCAATTTCTCAAATACTTTTAAAATAAACCAACTCTAAAACTACTCTGTAATATATTAACTTGCTATTCAACACAAACAGCAGCTGTAGCTGCCATAGGCATAGTCTGCACCTATGATTCACTAAGCAAATTATTTATGCCTTCTCAAGGATGGAATGGGCCTTATATTCTTGTGACAAACACTGGAGTCATGCATAATTTCAAAGGATGACACAACTCATTTGGATAAATTCAACTCCATGCCATGATAAAAAGTCAGAGAACACTCTCAAGCAGTACCTTCATGTATCTGCTACGCACAATTTACATAAGCTAATTCATGCAGCCTTATTCCAAGCTTCCAATGAGGCTGAACCTTAAAGCAGGCTGCCATGAACAAAAGTGTACTCATAGTTAATGTCTTTTTCTTCCTTTGACCTGCTAATAGTAACATGTAGATGTTTCCCATGTATTGTCAGAAACAACATGACATTTTTAAAAAACAAACAAAAGACAACAAAACTATAAACAAAGGAAATGCTTTAAAAAATTTTGTGCAACTGAAACCAACTGTATTATTAATGCATAGTAACTGAGAAAGTAGTGATACATTTCCATTCTTCAAGCAGAAACTTGCGTTCTAGGTGTCCAGTGGCACTTCACCTCAGTTTGAGAAAGTTCTGATTTTGCAGGCTGCTTACCCAGTGGGTGATTCTTCTGTTAAACTCCTTTTAAAAAAGAAAACTAAAAAATGTGGTTTAATGTCAGTCACCAGCAGAAGTAAAAAAGCTGAAAGATTTGAAAATCAGATGATCCTGTTAATACAACAGGACCATTCCCTGTTGTATTAAAACCCACAGTAGGCTCTTCAGCCAAGACCTCATGCTCAGTATCCCATTCGGCATGACTGAATTCCTTATACCTCAACAACTGAATAGGGGAGCAGGAATGTGAAGAAACAAAGCCCTGCATGCTTCTTGGCATGTTCTGGTGACATCCACTTGAAAGAGTTGTCCATCTTGTTCTTCATAGCTATCTTCCCTTACCTAACAGAAATAAAAAGCCAGCAGAACTCACAACCCCCAACTCAGACGAGAACCCTAGCCACAAAGTTACAGTTATACATCATATTTTAGATCCTTTTTTACTGCGTACATTTTTGACCACTGACCACTTGGAAATATGGTGCTTTTCTTTTCTTTTCTTTTTTTAAATAACACTCCACATAAATGCTTTATACACTATATTTATTTCATTCCCTTATCTACATGTCTCCATTTCATTAGTACCTCAAAGAAGAAGGTTCAGCATCATATCTGGTGCTGCAGCAAATTCTAGTTTGTTGTTCACAGTGTAAGAGAACAAACAAAATATAGGCTCTTCTACTATGAACACACGTCACAGATGCACACGTCGTCTTTTTCTTAAATGAAAAGATTATAACATGAGGTATGTCACACACAGCTTATAGAATAAAAAATAGTTCACTTGAAATTACAAATGCAAAAGAAAAGTTCTTTGGTGTTAAGGGCTGGAAGGTTCCCCATGATGCACCAAACTCTAGACCAGGCAGAAAAACGATCATGGAACACAGGAACAAAGGAGGCCAATTATGGAAAAATCTGAGAAAAGAGCTTGTGAAAAATCTCACTTACCTGCTTTAGCCGTTTACTACAGATTCAGCATGAGCTGATAAAAGATACCAGCTTCACACTTCAGTGTACAGTACAGCTGTGGTAGATGTCTTTAGATACCCCAAGTATCTGACAGCAGCATAGGCCACACGCATCAGAAACATATTCAGGACCAAAGTCTTAGTAAAGAAAAACTACATTTGTCATAGCAACTAACTGTACAACATCATCTCCACCACCACCACAAGTCCTTTCTGACTCCATGTCAAAGTTATAAAGAATGAATCTAAAAAGCCCACAATCAGGTAAACAAAACAAATGAACACTAAAGTACTTCTGGCAAGCTTGTTCAATGCTTGGATATAACGCATGTTAACGTAGTAATAAAAGATTAGCAGAAAATATGAAGAAGGGAGTCACAAGCCAATCAAAGAACAAGCAGATAAGTTACAAAGCCAGCAGATATACTGAGTTTAATTTCTGATTGTTGGAAAATACTCATTTCTAGACAATTTAAGCCTGAAAACATTACAAGCACAGAGCACTTTCTACACCATTTAGAATGAGTGACTTTACATCTTAGAAAACATGCTGCCCTCCTGACTCAGGCTACATGCTGTATCCACGCTGTGATGCATCCATAACATCACTGACTCCTCTGTTTCTACGGCCAAACTTAAGAAAGTATTCCCACGTTTGCCTGGATCTCTGCCACTTGCTAGCTTCTTCAGGGAGCTCACAGGCCCCACAGTCACCACTTACACTGGGGTCCTACAGCCAGCGCCCACACGGACCCCAAGCCACCTCAAGTTTGGGATTGGAAGCTCCCGGACACAGCCCACTCATTCCTTCCACACAGAAAGCCCAAAGATCCCACAGCCCCTCGCCTGCCTCACACCAGCGAACACTCAAGCCTCCTGCGCATGCGCCCTGCAGACCATTTCCCCTCAGTCAGGGCGCAGTCGCAATCCCGCGCAGGCGCACAGCCCTTAAGAGAGGCCGTCACCGCCCGCTTCCTCGCGTGCCGGCGTTCGCCCCGCCTCTTTCTTTCCCGCACCAAGATGGCGGAGTACGACCTGACCACGAAGATCGCGCACTTCTTGGACCGACACCTGGTCTTCCCGCTGCTGGAGTTCCTCTCTGTCAAGGAGGTACGCGCGTGCTCTAAGTGCGAGGGAGCCGGCTCTGGAGCGGACGAGCGGCGAGGAACGGTGTATCGGTGTATCGGTGCCGGGTGCCGCCGGTGCCTCTGCCTCGCCGGGGCCCTGTGGGCGCGGCCCGCTCCTGCGCCGGCTCGGGGAGTGCGCTGCGTGGGGAGGAAGCGGGAGGGCGGGAGCTGTGCCTCGCGTGGCCGCTCGCTCTCCGTCGCTCTGTGATGGTGCGGGCCGCTCCCCAGGTATGGCTGTCAGCGGCGCTGGGCCATGGGGCCCGGGCGGCGTTACTTACCGGCCTCTGCGATGAAGCGTTGCCGCTCTGGTTTTATTTCTGCGCTCAGATCAAGTGCAGGACCCGCCGCGTCCCATCCCTCGTTGTTTTTGTGGGTGTGAAGCTGGATCCCCGTGTGAAACCTGGTTGTGCCAGAGGTGCTTCACGCTGGACTTGTGTCAATCAAAATTACTTAAAGTACTTAGTTCCAGTGTCTTAAAAAGGAGACAAAAAGTGCAAGGCTGCCCAAGTTTGGATTTTGAAGTGCGTACTATTATGGGTGCCATAAAAATAAGCTAGCCCAACATGCATGTATGGGACAACATGGCCTGCCGAGTTCTTCTGTCTGGGGTGTGGGTTTGAGTTGGTAACAGTCATCTCCGGGGTGTTTTTTGTGTTTTGGCATTTGTGAACCACTACAGGTTAAGCAGAGATATTATTGCAGTGTGTTATCTTGACTACTCTTCAGTTCAAAGCTGAACTTAACCTCTTAAGTTTTGTGTCTGAGAGATCATGATGCAATGAAGTGTAACGTAGCCTTCATACATGTGCATGTTTGAGTTTTTTGGTAGTTCACATCCTCACCTGAATCTTAAAGACCTAACATTTATAATGCATAGCTCAGTTATTACCAAGACCTTTAAGAAGTTAAACAAACTTAAAGAAAATGACCCAACTACAGAAGCTCAATGCAGCTTGCCTGAGGTGTAGACATATTTTAGATTAAGCTGTGCTACAACTCAAGTTTCATCTTGAGCATCTTTTGAGATTAAACTTGAGTAACTTGAGTCTACACTAGTCAGAATGCACTGTGCAAAGCATTCACTGAACTTTCCCTCAGAGCTGTGCTTCCTTAAGTTCTGGGGCCAGAACAGGTGTGTCTTTTATTTGTTGGTTTGTTTGTTTTAAGTCTTGGTCAGATTTTTCACGTTGGATTCTCTCCGCTTTCTCCATGAAGAATTCATAATTTGCTTTGGCCCACAAAGTAACTCATTTACTTTCATTAGGAATGATCATCTAAAAAGATGACTTGTCTCCTAACTATTCTTTTGAAGTTTCTGCTATTCATAAATAGCAGGAAATTAGCATTGTCTTACTGGTACTAGAAAAACAGAGACGCTTTATGGTAACCCTGCCACTTGACAGAGGTATCAGACCTTGAAAAGTTGAGAGGTTGATGTTTAAAATAATTTCGTTGGACAAAATTCATAAATTGAATGGTAACAATAAAGGTAATTAGGATAATTTGAAATGGTAAATGTTTAGCAGTATTCAAAGAAATCTGCTGATGATTTTTGTTTCAGATATATAATGAAAAAGAACTACTTCAAGGAAAACTGGATCTCCTTAGTGATACCAACATGGTGGATTTTGCTATGGATGTGTACAAAAATCTTTATTCTGATGAAATTCCACATGGTAAGTTGCTCATTTGATAAAGAAATATTTTTATATTTATTTAGCTTATAAATTAATAGCTGGTAGTATTTTTAATGTGGCACTCAAACTTCAGTACTGTTTTCCTTTGATGTTAAGGAAAGAATGCATAATACTGGAACATTGCGTACACCTGGTCTTAATCACTTGTATCTACAGATAAATGCTGCTTCTCTAGAAGGAGAAAGTCCAAATTAAATCATTATAGGCATACGAAAACTAATGCTTAATGTTCTATCATTAGGAAAAATATCTCCTTCTGCATGACTTTTAAAATTTTAAGAAGAAAATATCAGTCTTCCCACATGGCACCTTAGGGGGGAGAAAAATAAGATAACTAACTTTTAGCTTACATTATTTGTTTGTTTTTCCTTTATTTCTTTTCTTTCATTGTATCTTTATTGTGAGCTTTCTTATTCCTGATGCTGTTCTCTGAATAAGCACTTCACCCTGTTTACACACTTTTAGTTCATCTTATGGAGTTGTTCAATTTTTTCTAAACTGCAGTGGGTTTACAGCTTGCCTAGTCTGCAGCTTAGGAGGAAGAAATTCAGGTGTTTTTGCTTATCTGGGTACAGGTTCCAGCTGTTTTGCCTGAGTCTTGCTCATTCCAGATTCTTCAAACTAAAGACTCATAGCCCCTTTTGAAATACGTAGAACTGTTAAGACTTACAGATGATGGATTGAATGTTTTGATCAAATATGTCATATGTTAGCATTGTCTGTTTTTTATAGGTGTATATGCAGTGCTCCATTGGGCTGATAGTGCCAGTTATGAGAAGGTTATGAGAGGTTTTCACTTTTGTCATTCAAGGAACAGTTACAATGATAGCTTCACCTTTCAGTTCCATCAGGTGATCTCAGGGTTGTTAAATTCTCAAAGCTGCAGTTTATTTTTCTTCTCTTGCTCCAGACTTTCTAAACTACTAGAGAAGAATGTTACAGTATCAGTAGCATGCCTTCAAAAGTAATTAGTATCATATTTTTCATCTGATTACAGTGAAGTATTTAAGCAGGTTGTTAAGCTCTTTAGGTTTGAAAGCTCATAGCTGCACCTGAGTTGGATGAACTTGGCCATTGGGAAAACTGCCTTCATAGTGGCCAACAACTTTAATCTTGCTAATGATGTTTGGCTCTGCATGCATTTTGGAAGTATAGGACTTATCTTAGTATGATGACTTATTTGATATTGGCCTTTTTTTCTAAGAACAGGAAGTAGCAGAGCTAATGCTTTCACAAGCAATCTGAACAAACGACTCTTAGGTGGAACTTCCTATGCAAAGATAGCTTACATTTAACAGAATGTATGTATGTGCCATTTCTTTTTACTTGCAGGCTTACTGACTTCATTCAATTTTGCAGTAACTTTTTGCTAAGACCTTACTGTAGCAGAAATTTTCTAAAGTTAGTGTACTTAGATGTCTTGCCTTCCATAATCACCTTATGATTATGCAGCCAGTCACAGGGAAAGGGAAAAACGTTTGTTAGTAAGTTAACTGAATGTTTCTGTTTTTCATCTGTTTCCCTTTTTAAAATCTCAAGATTCTTCTGAAGCTGGAGATAATTTCTCCTTACTGGAATACTTCCTGTCAGGCAAGTCACTTCTGGATTTAGGTTGGGTCACTATAATGGTGTTATCCACTTTGGATATCCTCTACGAAAGAAATCATGAAAGAAAAGTCTGATGGACTCACTGTAATGCTCTGTGCCCTGGTGTGTGACCCTCTCCAGTGGCTTCTGGGTTCTATTATCTCCTAAGATTTGGTCTTGGTTTGTCTTTCTTGGATCCCATATGTTTCTTGGCGTGTATTTCCAGTCCTAAGGTGCTACTGTTTTGGTTTTTTTTTGTTTTGTTTTTAAGCACATGGGCTGGACTTTTATTTGTTTTATTGCACATGGAAGTCTTGGATGGCCACTTTTTCTTACTAATTTCTCATAAAGAGTTCTCAGTTAGCATGTGTAATGTTGTTAAATAGTTTAAAAATAGTTTAAAACCAGTTTTAGAACCTGGTTGGTTAGAGGAAAATCTAATTAGTATCATAGCTTAGGTTTTTTACTTTTTTTTTTTTCCCCAGGTTTATTTGGAATGAGCAAAGTTACTTAAAAAGGTGCTTCTCCTTTAGTGGAAGCCTGAACATACCTTATCTTGAGCCAAGGCTATTTTAGGTATCTGCTCTTGGGTGGTTTGATTAGAACTGTGCACACTATGAGAAACCATATGGTGGAGACTACTTGTTAAGCCAACAAGTTCATAGGTATCTCTGGTTTTGTGACTTCCTTGGAAGATCAAGCTAGGTAGCAATTGGAAGAAAACCTATTTAAATGTGATTACATGTTAGTTTCTGCAAAGACTCGATCTGTATGTGGAATTCTTTTTTTTTTTTTTTTTTTTTTTTTTTAAGCTTTGCGTGAGAAGAGAACAACTGTTGTTGCACAGCTGAAACAGCTTCAAGCTGAAACTGAGCCTATTGTCAAGATGTTTGAGGACCCAGAGACAACAAGGCAAATGCAGTCTACTAGGTAACTTTTAATGTATTTTCCTCATGAGGGCTTGTTGGTATCTTCTTAGGTGTTGATGGTAGGGGTGCTGTCTGTATACCAACTGCAAGGAAAGGTGTTTTTACTTCAACCATTGCAAGCAGTGTTTGTGATGAGGTGATTGAAGTTGCCTTAAGCAGCTTTTTGTTGCTTTTACCTGTTGTACAAAAATCTCCTCAACTAATGTTCAGCTGAACCAAGTGTGGACAAGTGCCAGGTATTATTCAGTACAGCCTGGATTTTTTGGAATTGAAATAAGGTTTGAAAAAAATGAAATTACTTTTTCATAACAGATCATTTATCTTCTTTCCTTTATCTGCCTTCCACAGGAGGCTGTAGAATGCTGTCTTTCCATTTTGAGAAGCTTTATAGTTGAACATCCTTCTGGTGTTGTAGCATATGTTTCTTTCAGGCATGTCCTCTTACTCTCTCCATTCCCTGCCTTGGACAGGTCAACTGAATGTGAGGTTGTGCTAGGAATTGCTTTTTTTAAAAAAAAAAAGATGTGTCCGATTTCTTAATTGATTTGGAGAATAATTAAAGTAGGACGAGAGTCTACATACTGCCTGTAAGGACTGTGAGTTTTATGGTTGAAGTTTAATTAATCCCTGTGAAAAATCAGCTATCACAGTTAAGAAAGTTAACTGCATGACTTTAACAGAAAGGTGGGTGGTATTTACTCAGTGGAAGTTACTGCTGGTTGTCTTTATGTTAGAGCCATTGTTATTATGTTGTGTGTCTAACCCTTGTATGGAAAGCTCATCAGATCCTTTGTTCAGCTTTCCTACTCTAAGATTCGAGTAGCGTGCCACATTAGATGGACCATCTAAGGCTCAACTTCAATTTGTAGGTGAAGCCAGTGCTTAGATCTGTTGTCAGTGAGCTCTATGCATCTCCTGGCATGGAGGATTGTATTAATTCTGGAATTTTCTTAGATGAATGTGAAATGCACAACCTGAAATCCTTTGAGAAGTCTTCCCAAAGGGAACCTGAAATAATTGAGGGAAGAACTTAACTAAGTGCAGATTACCATCCTTTTTCTCCTATTTCCATCCTCGCCCAACTTGCTGAGAAGCTTAGTCGCCCCTTTTGGCCCTTGCAGATGAACAGTGTGCATTTTCTCTACTCAGCATGTTGTTTCCAGGATTTTTAATCTGATGTAGTCTTTATCAATGCAGAAATGGTGAGATGCAATGCATTGGTTCTCAGTGCACACTTGAAACAGGATTTCATTAGAAATTGGTTAGTTTAGCACTTCAGGGAGAAGCTTTATTTTCTCTTTTGATAGTCAGAAAGTACTTAAGCTTTTGCTGGCAAAAGCATGTCAGGGGGTAAGGAAACTCTTGCTGACTTCTGTGAATATGCATGTCAGAATGGTTTCTGCTACTCAGAAATACTATTTTTTTGCTGAAGGTTCTGGTCCCTGTCATTGGACATATTGGTTGAAATGGGTTTGATTGGACTGAAAAGAAGTATCTGTCTAAAGAACACTATTAAATTATGTAAAGATCAATAAGAGACAACTTTGGATTCCTTGATGTATAATCAATGAATATTAAGATGTTTCTAGAGAAATAGTCAACATCCCTTATCCTTGCAGAATCTTCCACTGGAAGAAACTGATGATGCTCTTCCAAATCTTCTGCAAGTCATACTGAGAACTGCAATTCTTAGCTTGTAAAAAAAGGACTTAGTTTTATAAAGCAAGATATGATTTAACTGTGTTCATCAAATGCCATTTAAGAGGCTGTTCAGAACTAGGCTTGAGTCCTTGTGTCTGTCACACCCCATTGAAATATGAGTTCTCAGAAGAAATGAAGTAGAGGGTACCTGCAGGTATGGGAGAACTAGAAGAGAGAAAATGCAACATTCTTACAGTACTTTAATAATATGAACCACCTTGTTGCAATACAGAGGATAGTTGAATACATTTCCAAATAGAAACTGTGTGTATGGATTCAGTGTTGGTGCTTGTTGTCAGATAATTGCAGTACATCACCAGATAAAAACTGGCGTGCTAAAATTTTGTTCTAAGAGCTGATCAGGAACCTTTGCAAATACTAGACAAAAAAAAGCTATTAATAAAATGAACTGCTCAATAATATCACATATCTAAAATCCAGGGGTCATTAATGGAAGACTGGCTGTAGATAAACCTGTTTTTGTATAGAGGACACTTGAATTTCTCTACTGTCATAATAAGAGTGGTTGTTTTTATTATGGATGCTAAATAAAAAGAAATTCAGAAATATGGTTGTATGTAAACGTTTAGAATTTAACAAATGCACTGGTATAAACAATTGTGTCCTGCAGATGCCTCTGTCTGTGGTAGAGGTTTGCTCACTTATTTCCAAGTGTTGACACTGGGTGGAGAATTCCTTTCTAGCTGTTTGACTTGCTTTTTTCCCTCTTGTCTCTTATTAAACTCCCGACTGCTTGGGTAGAGTAATTGCTATGGAATTAGAACAGGACTGAGAAGAGCTCTAAATCAGATATAAATTTTCATACTGAAAGCTGAGAATGCTGTCAAATTGCAAATTTACTTTTTCTTGATGGTAGTTTTTGCTGGTAGCACTCATTTTAAACTGTGTTAATTTTACCACATAAAACTTTCATAATGCTAGGAACGGTTGCTTCACTACTATTGCAGTTACTTTTGTACAGTTTCTGGAGAAGTATTCTGAATTAACACTAGGTGATTCTGATGGTTGAAGGCTGGTGTGCAGGGTGTTGCACGTGGCAATCAGTTTGTTTTGTGAAAACATCAGTTTTTATCTTTTTGTTTTAGGGATGGTCGTATGCTGTTTGACTACTTAGCTGAGAAGCATGGTGTAAGTGTTCTATTGCTATATCTTTTGGAATTCAGTTCTAAACATCTCCACTCTATTTCCCCCACAGCCAACAACTGAACAGCAAAGTACTGCTGATTTGGCTTGTCTGACTTGATTGTAGCTAGTAGAATACTTCAGTAATAGAAATTCTGCCTATTTGAATGTCTTTGAGTGCATACATTTTATACAAACAGAATGCATCCTTGTAACTAGCGTGTGTCTTACTTTGTAAAGCACAACTTCAACTGTTTTTCCCCCAGCATGATCACTAATTCAGTGATGTGGATTAAAGTAGTTTTGCATAGTACTTACTGTTCACAATAACTTTCAGAGATAGTAATGGTTGCTATTGAAGGTTTTCCAAAGCTTCTATTAAAAGGGGTGTGTAAAAACATTTTTTTTTCTTCCTAGTGAGGAAAACACTTTGTTTCTTTTCAGTTTAGACAGGAGTACCTAGATACACTCTACAGGTATGCAAAATTCCAGTATGAATGTGGCAATTACTCTGGAGCTGCAGAATACCTGTACTTCTTCAGGGTTCTGGTAAGTTCTGAATTGTTTACTCTGAGAGCGGTGCTGGAACTGTTTGCCCTGAGGATGCTCCATTCTTGGAGGCATTAAAGGCCAGTTTGGATTTGGCCCTGGGCAGCCTGGTCTGGTGGGTGGTAACCTTGCCTATGGCAGCAGAGATGGAACTGGATGGGCTTGAAGGTTGCTTTGAACCCATGTTGTTCTCATTTTGAACCCGTGTGATTCCATGGAACTTATCCTAAGCTTTGTGAAATGTTGCTAGAGTAAATAGCAATAACTTTTAAAATTGATTGTAAACCATAAGTAACTTTGAGATTAGATCTTAATGAAAATGGAGTTGAGAGTGACAGTGAATTGAATTATCCATCTAAATGTTGATAATAAGGCTGAACTTCTCTGTATGATTTTGTGCTGTGTGTGTGATTCATGGGCTGAGGGAGGAAGTAAGTTAGTTAATAACGATTTGTGGGCAGATGTCCTTAATTCTCAGTGCTTTATTTCTAGGTTTAGCATTATTCTTTTATGTCAAATAATTTCAAAACAGGTACTGTTTTTATGCTGGTAATAGTTTTAATGTATATATTTTTTACTAAGTCTGAAAAGCTTTTCTTCTAAATTCTGTGTGATGACAATCTATGAAGAAGCTATTATAACTGATCTGTGAATAGAATTGGACACAATGACCTAGCAAAACCCAGTCCTGTATAAATCTAACACAGGACTAGCACCTCAGAACTACCCTTCTAGGACACAAGCTTGTTACTGCAAAGCTAGAGTTGGTCTGGGCATTTCTATAATGCAATAAATTGTTGCAGCATTAGCAGAGCTTTAGAGTAGTCACATCATAAGAACTAATACCTGCTATCACAAGTTCTTTGGGAACCTGCTTTCTAAGAGGCTTGTGCTAATGGTTTGGAAACATTTTTTGCATAGTATGAAAAACCTGGAAGTAGTGGCTGAGCATTAGATGACATTTAATTATTATTTCTTAAGTTGAACTGCAGCAGCAGGGAGTCTTTCAGGATTTTCTAGTTTCTACTTCAGAAGTTTTAGTGCTGTCTTTATGTATATAAATTGCTGTATGAAATATATCTAAAGAGAGAATTGTGCATGTTTGACATTCTTTAAGTTAAAAATATTACCAGAAAATATTTTTCTTCTCTTTTTCAGAAGTTAATAATTTTAAAAAATGATTATAACTCTGCTGTTGTTAAAATAGGTTCCAGCAACAGACAGAAATGCTCTGAGTTCACTGTGGGGGAAACTGGCATCTGAAATTCTCATGCAGAATTGGGATGCAGCCATGGAAGACCTCACAAGATTGAAGGAGACGATAGATAACAATGTAAGTACGATCTTGGTCATGTTAGTGAGGTGAGAGGTTAGAGTTTATTAGTTCTCAAATTTTGATATGAATTGCTTGAAATCTCATTAAGAGCCGTTTACTGTGCTTCATTAGAGACAGTTGTGCATTCCTCCAGTGGTGGTGAGAAAGCAAAAGGATGCTGGAAAAGAAAAGGCGAAGGAATATGGAAGCTTTCTTTTTAAATGACCTTTTCTTTTATTGCTTTGGCAAAAAAAAAAAAAAAAAGCGAGAGCTTTTAAGGTGTTTCCAGGAAACCAAACGTGCTTCAAGGATGTATGTGAGAGCATTTGAGAGCATGGTTTCATTATGAGAAGCTGCTACTTAAATTTCAGGGAGTTATACTGTTCCTTTAATATAAGGAAGTAGATGTATGCGTCTAAACTATACTCTGTTCTAAGGAAAATGATATTCTTAAAAAATGCAAGAAAGTTTTTTTTTTATCAGAAACAGGTTTCAGTCAATTTAGCTTCCTTACCATGTGATAGTGAGAGTTCAGGTGGGCACCAGGAACATGAATTGGAAGAACTGGACTGCAGTACTAAATCAAAGCAGCTGACATGATTAAGAACTTATCTTCCTGTCTGCTTGTTGGGCTTCAATGGCTTTATATGAAATAACTTGATGTTCTACTATTCTAAACCAGAATCTTAATAGGAGCTTTGATATTTTTCTTCTCCTCTCAGAATTGTTCTTTATTTTGTGTGGCAGATAAGTAATGTTAATGAGTTTTTTGAAATTTTCTAATTTTTATGAACCTGTATGGCTGTAATAAACTCTAAAATTTGATTTAGTTGTTAAACTCCCATGGCTTTTTGGGTAGAATCGTAGTAGTTAGCTGTTATGATCCCATGAGTGATTATTACTTGTTATATCCATTCATTCACAACGTATTGCTTTCCAGCCCTTTGAATTGCTGTTAATTTTGGAGCAAATCCAGCAATGTATAGACTTGAATTCTTATTTGTGCCATATTAGTTGGTTTAAATGAAGGTTATGTTCCTATTCTGTGGTGCTTCATCACTGCAAAAAGTCTATGGCAAACGTTGTGATGCTTTAGAAAAGAGGATAAGCTAAAAAGGTAGAGAAGCCAAGCAGTGTTCCTTCTTCAGCTGTGGCCTGAAGAACTAGAAACAACTCAGGATCAAAAAGGGATGTAGTAACTTCAAATTAACATGGTGATCTTTTAAGAATTGAAGTCTTAGTATCTTTGTTTAAATCATTGCTGTATTTTTTTTCTTTCAGTCAGTCAGCTCTCCACTGCAGTCTCTTCAGCAAAGAACATGGCTCATCCATTGGTCTTTATTTGTGTTTTTTAATCATCCTAAAGGGAGAGACAATATCATTGACCTCTTTCTCTATCAACCGCAGTAAGTTGTGTTGTGCTGTATTGCTGGGGTTTTTGAATCATTAAAGAAAGATGATTTATGCAGTCTTGTCCAACACCTTGAGTCCACACCCTGAAGCTGTCTCAGAAGTTGTAATTATGCTTGTTTTTTATTTTCTAAGCATGTTTTGGGAGGAGGAGAGGGGGAAAGGGAAAGGTTGTATAACCTGTCCTTTTTCAGGGAGGCAGGTAGTAGAACAGTAAGATCTGGCACTGTTTTTTGTTGTTTTTTTTTTTCCTGGTGTTCTGGGGAATTGAATATTTGTTATATACCACTCCTACTGCATGTTTTAGGGTGGTAGGGGAAGATGATGCCCTTTAGACTTACCTAATTGGATTTGTTAAGATGTATTTGAAAAGGGTTTTTGAGGAAAATCTGAGAAGAATAAAAATGCAAACTGAAACGCTACTGTTGTTTGTGAGAACTAAATTGTTGTGCCTGTATGATACCTACAACAGATTAATGCTGAGAAGTTATCAGCAGTATATGGACTGTTCTTCTGCAGTGCTAACTGCTCTTTCTTTACTATCTGGTGCACTCTACCTGTCCCCAGCTAGAGATCATCAGAGTGTTAACAAATACAAATCATCCTTCTTTATTTGATTAAATGCACACTGCTGGCATATAGTATGAAGGATTTATGAGCTGTCTATCATAAGTGATGTTTTGATGGAGAACTGTTATCTGAACTTTGTGATTATTTTTTTTCTTTAGGTATCTCAATGCAATTCAGACTATGTGCCCTCATATCCTCCGATATCTCACTACTGCAGTCATAACAAATAAGGATGTTCGAAAGCGTAGACAAGTGCTGAAGGACCTCGTCAAGGTTATTCAGCAGGTAAGAACTGAAATCTCTAGTAGTTTCTGTTCCTTTTCACTGAAATCATAACTGGCTTCTAATGTGCTTGTTCTGGGACTGCTTACACATTCAGTGCTGTTTTTGTTTTTTTTTTTCCTCTTATTGAAGTCATTCCTTAAGGAGTAAAATGTGCATATCAAGTTTTACTTTCCCTCTCCCTTGTAAGTGCAGAACATTCAGCAAGATGCTTGACATGGTTTTGAATCGTAGTCTATTTTTTTCAGCCATCACTGCAAGGAGTTTTTTTTTATACAAAAGATACATTTCAAAAGTGGTCTTTGTATGCTGATTTACATTCAGATTTGCATGCCCTTCTTAAATGCTTCTGTTCTCACAGTTTTGAGTAGTCTTAGGATCTTACTGGAGTAACAAAAGGAACAAGATGCTTGGTAGAGATTGTGGGGTTTATTGCAAAGGCTTTTGTCTGAAATCAGCATGCAGTTTGTATACAAGCAGTTAACCTTTAAACACTAATTATACCATACTAGTTCATGTGTTTAATAAAGTGATATTACATAATATGAACTATACAGAGTAGATGAATAATATCAAATTCTGTAATGTTAAATTTTATGGATCTGAAAGTTGTTCATGCAGGATGACTTGTAACTTGTTGGGAGGGGGGGAATGAAGCATTGAATAAAGTGGTTTGTCCGGTGTTAATGGCAGGCTGGTAGTGATAGGCATGTCTGTCCATTCTCTAAACACTACGACATGAAGATTCTGCAAGTATTGAACTGATAGTAGGCAGTTACATGTTCATCTTCGTTAAACTGAAAATATTATCCAAGCTCTTTCACATAATAAGCAGTAATTACTTAAAGTACAGTGGTGTAAAAACTAAATGTTGAACCTAAATAATGAGGTTTATAAATACAGTTCTGGTAAGGAAAAATATTTCATCTACTACTGAAAGAGCCTTTTTAGTAACTTACTGAATCGCTGGTGGTCTTATAAGTACTAAAGCTGGTAGTAACAGATTGAATTTAGCTGTCGTAAAGTGCTTGTTAGAGATATGCCAGAAGGTGTTGTATTTGCATCTTAATTTACACTTACAGATGTGTGTATGTTGTTGTTTCTGCCTTGTGATTGAGTAACTTATGTAATATCAAAATGGAGTACTTTGTATAGAAGTTGCATTATATGTGTAAGCCTTATCTTGTTGTGTATATCGAATGATGGAGGTATTTGGACTTGAAATTGAAACTTAGGAAGAATATCTGTTCTTACCATCTGTTGATAAACTGAAGTGCTTGATAGAAGATGAGTAAAAGTCATGGATGCTTTCTTAACCTGAAGGTTGCAGTCCTAAATGCTAGGACTGAAGTGGCACTTGTGGTTATTTAATGAGACTATTAAAAACATTTATGTGGCTCTTATAAGAGATGTTTTTCCAGTATCTAATTGTTTGAGTAACGTATATAATATTCAAGTGAACTTGTTGCAGTGATTCCTAATAGAGTTGTGTTTCTTATTTTGATAGGAGTCCTACACATACAGGGACCCCATCACAGAATTTGTGGAATGCCTGTATGTTAACTTTGATTTTGATGGTGCACAGAAGAAGTTGAGGGAGTGTGAAACAGTAAGCTCTATAATTCTATTTTTTTCTTTGACTACAGGTCTGTATGAAATTCTCAAAAGTCAGCTAACTTACTTGAAATTTGAACTGAAATTCCACTGCCAGTGTTTTTTTGTTAGCTTTAAGATTATATTTAGTCAGCTCCTAGAACATAAAGTAAGTGATTGTGCTTCTGGCTGAGCTTCAGCTTCTCAGTTAGTGTTAGATTGAAGAAATGGGTGGCTTTAACTTCTGTTCCAAGGAGTGTTGTGCTCTGGGATGGTGACATTGAAAAACACTGTAAAATCAGGGTAGGTAAGTGTATATTCATGTAAAATGTGTAGCTAAAGATAAGCAGTGCTTGGGTTGACTAGTGTAAAAGTTAATGCTTCTCACAGCTGAAAACCGTTGTCAGATCTTAATTTTTTTTTTTTACTTTTGACTGATACTGGTTATCTTAGTAGATAAGAAGGTTAGTAACTCTATTCACTGCTAGGGGCTGGTGATCCTTTTATCTGAACTTAGCATGCACAGTTGTACTGCTGATGAACCTGGCTTGTGTGATAAGACAGAATGAGAAGAATCTCTTGAAGTAAGAGGAGAGTAGTTAAGTTCTGTGTGTTACTGCAGGGGTCTTCAGGTTTTGGTAACCTCAGTTATCAGATTAGTGTGTAATGTAAACTTAGCAATCTGCAGATTCATGAGAAGTCATTTTAAATGCAGACTTCTTCTGTCCATCATGGATTATGCTGAGAACAGTTTTTAATACATTGTTCCATCAATAAATAAGATGAGTGACAAAAAAAATTACTCTTTCCATGATGTTTGTTTTTAGTGTTCCTCTTCTCCTTACGCTTGCAGGTGCTTGTGAATGATTTCTTCCTAGTTGCCTGCCTTGAGGACTTCATTGAGAATGCCCGTCTCTTCATATTTGAGACTTTCTGTCGCATCCATCAGTGTATCAGCATTGGGTAAGAGAGCTCTTTTTATACAGCCGTACGGATAAATCAGTTGCAAGTGAGATCGACAAACAGCATAAACTTTTGTACTAAAGATGTTCAATCATCAAATGTAATGATTTTTTTCATTAACTAAAACCTAATTAGGTAGTTGTCTTTCTAGATGCATAGCTCTAAAGGGATTTGTTTTAATTATAGCAGTCATATTTTAAAGCTACGTGATTTTAATGAAATTTAACACAAATTGTCTTTTCTCCTCCCTTCTCCACCCAGGCAAGCATTCATTTCTGCACACATTGATAAAAAATGATAGTATTAAGTAAATAATAGCAAATACAATAATTGTTTACCTAACCATAGGTCTGTCAATCAATTATGTCTTAACTGCACATCCCTTGAAAATGATTGGAGTTGTACTGCTTTTTTCAATTATATCTTCATTCCTGTGCATTACTGGAATGATCCAGCTATAAGGCAATGATATTCCCATAGGCAAAGATGTCTGCTACTTCCTCAAACTAATATTCTAAAAGCAGACTTTTCCAATACCTTTGTTGTAAAAACTAAGCAAAAAAATGGTGTTATGCATGTTTGAGATCTTGCTGCAGTTGGTGCATGCCTCCATTCTCTGTATGTCCATGTTACTTTAAAATTTTCCTGGAGAATATTGGAGAGATCCCCCAAACAGCAGAAATCAGAGCTGGTAAATCAATCCAATTCAGTGGAGTCTTGTTTTGGAGACCTACTAGCAACAAGTGGTGTTTGTCTGGCCCTCTGAGGAAGCTGTTTAATGCTTCCTGATTTAAGAAATAGAAGAATTTGATTGAAAATTCTTCCAGAACCTTGTAAGCTTATTGAAAGGATGACTTTTTGTTAACATTTCTAGTAGGATAAGCCCCAAAAATTACTTTAATAATGTATCTGGAAAATGATCGTATTTTGTTAGGTGCTTAAAGTAATTAAGTTCAATGCAAAGGTAGAAGGTGATTTTTTTTTTTTTTTTGAGAACTTAACTCTGCTGCAGTGTTTTAAGCATACTTAAAAGGTAGTAAACTGAACTAAACAACGTGAGCAGAGCTTTTTTGTACTTACATCCATGTTTGTAAGGAGACTAATACTTGAATCAAAGTATTACACGAAGGGACTTTGAAATAAGAATTTTGGAATAATGTCTTTGTAAACTAAGCTCTGTAAGGGTGGAGTTTCTGGAATACACGAAACTACATAGGGTCTTGCTATCTCCTGCAAATGATCTTTCTGTGAAGAAGATTCTTCCGTGAAGGCGCACGTTGTTAATGAAGTTAGATGGTTAGATAGTTTTTCTTAAACTAAGTGCTAAATGTCATTCTTAGAAGTTTATTAGACCTCAGATCATAGAAGTGATAAGTAGAGAGCCTAGAAGATGCATTTTAATGCATTGCAGGTGTCTCTGCTGAAAGAAATGATTCATGATAGCAAAAATAGTGAGCTTTGTTTGATGTTTCAAAGTATGTGGCACATTATCCTCTATGGAGCATTTATTGCTTTATGGTTTATACAGTTTTGTACCACACATGATAAAAATATTTTAGTTTGTTCTCGTTGTGTGTTTTGGAAGTAGAGGTAGCAGTGTCTTTATTCCATAATTGCAATGATGTGTTCTGAGGAAAGTAATAAATTGAGTTAGGTGTGGATATTGCTGGCATAATATCGTTTCTGGTGACTTCATGTGGAATCAGTCATCACTAAGGAGATAGTTTGCACTAGGTCATAGTGTTTCAAATGACGGACTCAAGCCTTAAACTTCTGCACAAGTTGTGACAAGCATTAGATTTGGGCTTCTGTGGGGTACATAAGTATTTCTTGGTGCATTCTAGGCTTCATTTGAAGGAACTGGCACATCAGAATGCTCTTATTGAAGTTTGGCTGAGCAGAGTTCTTGCATTTCTCTCTCCATGAGCAATTTCAACTGCTATTTCTGTATATTAAATATATTAAATTACTTATATTAATGTCTTTATTAAATACTAAATAGGAGGCTTATTTGATTTCTCTAACTACATCTGTTAGGCAGCTGATACTTTTTTCCAAAGGACGTAGTTTCCTTATCAGTTGTAATTTTAAATTTATCAGTGCTAAATCATCCTGTAATTAGTTTACTGTTTAAAATACCATGTTTAGCATAGGGTAATAGATTAAATTATTTCAGAATGTGATTTGATTAGTTTTGATATGCCTGTATTTAATCGAAGAGCTCAGTATGCTTTATGCTTCTGTATCTTATCTTTCAGTGCACAGAGCACAACAGGTCTATTTATATATAGAGGCTGTGTGGAAGTTCAGTAACCGTTCTGTTTATGCAGAGGAAAACTTTAAATAGCATTTCTTCCAGCATGAACCAAATAAGTGAGCATCCTGTTAAGACAGAAGGGTGGAAATAATCTGGAGAGCTTTATTTTTATTTTTTTTGAACAGCATGAAACATGATACAGTAGACAGGAGTACTGAATACATGCATATTTAATAGTGCAGTAGAAGAATGGTGTTTGTAACATAGTTATAATTAGGATAAGTCTTCAGTGCATTCAGTTTGGAAGGATTGAAAATGCTTTCTGGCTGTGTTACTTTGCCAGAGGATTATCTCCTCGCGCTGCGCATCCAGGCACTTTAAGGTGGTGTTGGCTGCTTCAGTGTGGCCTGTGAGGGAACTCTGAGCTGGAGCCTAATTGTAGCAAATGCTGAAATTGGGTTGTTTTTTGCCTTAAAAATTTGATTGAAGTCTTAGTATTACTACCAGCATTAAAAAGCCCTTTGTTTTACTGAAAAGTGACTGTTCTGCTGCCTGTTATTTTATATTTAGAATCTTAAGTCAATTTGAATTTCAAAGTTAGAAGTTCAGGTAAGTTTCCTTATATCCTTCTCTGCCCTCTGTTACTTTCATTATGTAACTTTGAAGATTTTTAAGTGCATGTTGGAGGAAGAAAATACCTGTACAGAAGTTGTACAGAGGTGTGCTGTATGCTTGTCCATATAACTATTTTAGCATACTTGCTCAGCTTCTTCAGAGGTAGGCTTATTTTGTAAACTACAGACATGGATAAAGCAATTTATAGCTCTTATTTGTCCCTTCAAGACTAATAGTACATGAGTGTAGAGGATATATATTCCTTCTCATAAGTCATCTTGAGGTTTGAAGCACTTCCTAGGGCTGTGCTTATGTTGGCAAATAGTGGGTGTAAGAGGATTGGATCTACAGAGAAAAATGTGTTGCTCAGGAATTTGCTGGCATCCATACTCCATGTGTTCTGCTTAAAACAAGTTATAATTGGAGTAAACTAGGCTTAAACCCATCATAGTAGTTAAAGTGCACTTTATTCTTTGAGTGCATCTTAACTTTCTATCTAATTGGAAGAATCTAGTTTTCAGTCTGGTTTTGATCATAGTTGTCACTGCAGTCTCCCACAATAGGAAGTAGGAATGATTGGTCTAATTTCTTGTGCAAACATACATGCTAATGAAGACTACTGGGTTAAGAAACCTTATCTTCAGTGGCTCTTGAGAAAGGTACAACTTATCTACTGGATGATGTCAAGCAATTAATTGTTTCTGCTCTGCAGTAGAGCTCTTCCCTACAAGCCTATGTTGCACCTACACCCACTGCAGTGCAGAGGGACTGTAAGTTAAGGAAAAAGTAAAATTTGGGTGCTGTGACTTAGAAGTGACCACTGGAAGTCACTTGATTCAAGTCTGTGCACCCAGTTACAACTTGGTGCAGGAGCCACCTCACGTTATGCTACCCAAATCCTTGGCTACTTGATTCTTGATTGTCTCCATAGCCAAATCGCAAAGGTTGGTAACTTAATCCATGAAGTTGTGGCAGTGGCCGCTTCGTGTGGTCATCTGGAAGAGTTATCAGTAGGATTCTAATAAAATATCTCAAACAGAAAAGTAGGAGAATTCTCCTAGCTTGCTCTCCCCTACTATTCTTTCAGTTCAGAGTTTCTTTGTTTAGTCAAGTACTTAATAGCACAAATTCAAAGACTTGGGGGGAAAAAAAATTGTAGTTTCTTCCTGCTGAGATTTCAGTACCCCTTGCTTATATGCTGATAATTCCACAAAAATTTTACATCTGTGTCTTCTGTTCTTTTGCTTTGTCTGCCATAACTGTAGTTTTGAAGTGCTCTACTGATTAAAAGTTCAGATGAAACAGTAGCAACTATTTTTGGGTTTTACTTACCTTTTCTTTGTAAGATTCCAGGTACCTTGTTGTGTATTTGTTGTTATTTCACTGACTGAGGTCAATATTAAAGTTACTTTGATTTTTCTCCTTGCTTCATTTCATATTCATCTGTGACAGAAATGAAATTGGAAGAAAGTTAAGAGATAAGAGTGTGTAAAAGGAGAGACCATATAAAGAATCAGTAGGCAGTCTAGCTATGTGGACTGGCTAATAATTGATAGAACAGTAATCAGTATAAAATTGCTTTTGGGTTCAGAAAAATGTTTTAGCAAGACCCTGTAAATTGGTGACAAATTGACCTCTTGTGCAACTCCAGTGTAACCAGCTGGGTTTTGGTGATGTCTGCAGCCCTTACCTCATGTTTGTCAACGCAGTCTGGAAGCTGATGGAAGAATGAGTGTTACAAATAAACTCTGGGAGCCAAATGCCAGCAGGAAGCTGGAGGAGTTGGCTGCGAAGCCACAGGAAACAACCATCAGAGGGAATTATTTCTGGATAAGAGTGCCTGTTTCATTAAGCATTTTCCTTTCTCTGTTTTCCTCCTCTGCTAATCACCCTTGAAATTGCAGAATACTGTAGTGTATCTACATTGAATGCATGATGAAGACTCAATGTATTGTGTACCAAGCTGTGTGCTCTTGTGGCCCTTGTTTCTGGAAGTTTAAAGTTCATTGGTAGTTGTGTGACAGTCAAACAGCTTTACTGGTCTAATTACTCTTAAAATGTGTCTGCTGTCTGGGTTTAAAGAAGAGTAAAAGGAATTCAGTTTTTTCCCTTGTAGTAACAGTTGCTGTTTTATGGAGTCTCACCACAACGTAATAGACAATTTTTCAAGGAATTCTTATGTAGGCAAGCTTTAATAGGAATATAAATAAATATATAAGTTAAAGATAAGATATGCAGTAAGCACGTACTTCAAGGAATGAATTCCTTATTCAGAATATTCCAAGCAGTTACAGGATTTTTCCTTTTTAAGGAGGTGAAAAAATATAAGGGGAGGGAAACAAGGATTTTATGTTTTAAAGTTATTTCAATTGAAGGAAAGTAGGTTTCCCAATTATATAAAAACAGTGAAGAAAAGCCTTGTGCTGTGCCATGTTTCGTGTATTGGTTTAATGCGTATTTCACAGGCTCTGAGTATATTTATCAACATGAGAGAGGCCATATTTGATCTTCTGATAAGCCTGTTATCTTCTAGTATGTTGGCAGATAAATTAAATATGACACCTGAGGAAGCAGAAAGATGGATCGTCAATCTAATTCGAAATGCACGATTAGATGCCAAACTGGATTCAAAGCTGGTAAGACTGCATGCATGGATCCAAGTGATTTCTTACCTAGAAGTAGTGTGTTCCACTTCATTTTTCTTTGCCCACAAACTACAGTAAGCTTCACTGCTGTGTTTTGGCTCTGTGTAAGAGAGAGCTTTTGTAGAAGCTCTGAAAGCAGAGCATTAAAATAAAGGCTTATGTACTACTGTTAAATTTCCTTATTTTTATTGCATTTTAGGGCCATGTAGTTATGGGCAACAATGCAGTGTCACCTTATCAGCAAGTGATTGAGAAGACCAAAAGCCTGTCTTTTCGTAGCCAAATGTTGGCTATGAACATTGAGAAGAAATTGAATCAGAGTGGTAGATCAGAGGTCAGTATGAGTTGTATTTTTCAGAATCTGTTTGTTTGTTTGTTTTCTTGAACGTGAATGATGTTAAAAGTGTAATTCTAGCCTGTTCCTTAGTTCCTCAGGCGTGCTCAATTCTAGTTCTGGTGCCAAAAGTGAACCAACTGATAAAATTGACAAATGTTTATTTTTTTACAGCAGTTCTTGTTTTCTTCTCTTGTTTCCTCTCACTACAAAACAGAAAAAAAGAATGCCTAATTATTTGTTTCAATCATTTGATTGTTCTTTTTTTTAAATGGTCCCTTTCACCATCCAAAAACACCTTTTAAGGAGTGACATGTATGAAAATAGCTAGTATCTTTTCTGAGTGAATTATACTTGAATTACTCTGAATATTAACACCAAGTTAAATCACCCTCTCCATCACACATTGGTGCTCTTTGACAATACTGGGTTGTAAGTCAGTGTTCCTCTGACGGTGTCATTTGTGATACAAGTATTTGTGGGTAAGTATTATTAGAAGAAAAATGAACAGGGTTGCAGACTCAGGAGTAGAAAATATGTTGGTCAGCAACCAGTGAAAAAGGGGAAGTTAGCAAGTTGATTCTGTTAGATGGAAGTTGTATGAAACTTAATAGGAGAAGAAATGAGTATTGCATATTTTTGACTGATGCTTATTTTGTTTGTTTTTAGGCACCTAACTGGGCTACTCAAGACTCTGGATTCTATTGATACAGTTCTGTAGCGGGAAAATTATCAGTTTTCATTTGAATAAAAAGCGTATGATAAGTATGTCTAACTTGGAGAAGACAATTGTTTCATCTTAAAATCATTTGAATAAAATTGGCTACTTTTAACTACCTGTGTTATCTCCAATTTGTATAGATTAGTACTATAATTATATTGTACTGGGGCTTGTTAGTATAATGGTATTCTGGAACATTTTAGATCAGTTTGCAGGATTTTAAACGTCACTTCTATTTTTACTTGCCTTGTACCAAGGGATGTTATGGCTTTTAGAACCATCTGAGTTTATAAGCAGGGAATTTTATATGCAGCTATTTTCTTCTGCAAAAGTTGCATTTCAAGAAAATGGAAAGCACACAGTATGAACAAATGCATCCCTAATAGCCAGATCAGAATTGTTTTTTCTGTACTTCCGCATTTGTCATAGAAGCTTGTCATTAGTAATGCATTTCTAACATACATCTCCTGGCAAAACCTAGCATAGTCCATATGTAAGCAGTTTGGATGGGCATTGTGCTTCAGAATTATAGATTGTTCCTGTTTTCTTGTCTGGTTTTGGAGATTCTTTCTAGAGTGGCACTTTTTCAGCAGAAAAGCCTTTCTAAAGGTGTGGATAACGAGCTTGGTAGGTTGAAAACTTTTATTTTTGGAAGACAAAATTCTGAAGATTCATAAAGCAACCAATAAACTAAATTCTGTATTGTTTGACTGTTGTAACTTTTAAAATCTATTTTAACATGGTTTTCTTCAGCCATCATTTCAGTGATTTTTTTGTTGTTGTTGTTTTGTTTTTCTTCCTTAGCATCTCTTTTTCTGCAGAATATAACATAACACCTCCCAGGTCAGATCCCTAGAAAGTATCCTGGGTTTTCTGTGAAGTACAGACTGATTGGTCAGAGCAAGCATTGGAAAGGAAAAGATGGCATCTGCACAATTTCACTTTTAAGATTGGGGGTGGGGACGTAACTCCCTTTTACTGTATCCCAGTCACATATTAATTTCTTAGCTCTTTTTGTGAAGTTCTGTGAAGTGATGTACTGACATACATGTAGCAAGTTGTTTTAACTCATCCACTCTCTTCCTACAGTATTTTCCCAGCTAGTTTTTTTCATCTTTGTTTAAACTGAAGGACTTACTGGACAGTTAGTATGATGCCAGAGCTGGCAAAAGGTGAGTTGTAGAACTATTTCATGTAAAGAAGGACCTTTGTACCTTGTGACTTGATCATAAGTTCTTAGAAAATATTTAGTTCTGACTTGGAGTGTTTCTGTTGTTTTGCTCTTCTCTGTAACAACATGTTCATCTCCTTGCATAAGAATAACTTATGAAAAGTATTAAATACCTAATTTGGCATAAAGTATCAAGTAATGTGAAAGATACTGTAATAGACTAGGAGTATAGTGCTTTTAAATCAGCTTGAAGTCTAAGTTGGCTCACTTGTTTTGTGTTGTTTTGTTTTGTTTTTTTTTTTTTTAAACTACTCATATCCTATCAGTGATGGCTTTGTCATTGCTTGAAGTTCTGTTTCTCAGTGCTGCTTCTAAGGAAGGATTGGCTAGTACAGCTTTTCTTGTGCAAAAAAATTTGTTTTCAAGGTGATTTTATCTTACTTAAACACCAGTATTTTGGCACTGATAGCATACTGAGGGCATGTCTACAGAAGTGTTGAATGCTCAGTAATGTGCAAGTTTAGCCTTCATGTGACTGATTCATCAAAAATGGCATCCAGACTGCCTCATTAATCAATTTCTATATTGCATTATGCAATGAAAAGAGAATCTGAATTGTTAGTAACAGTGAAAAGAAATTCCTTTTCTTTCCCAAACTTCTACAAATGTAATATTAAACTTCTATAAGACACTTAATGTCTGTCATCTGTTATCCAAAAAACAAAGTCGTAGGAGCAGATTTTTCCATGAAAATAGCAGGTATCTCTTTAAATGTGGTTAAAATTCAAGGCAGATATTTTTTTCCCTCTGTCTAATCACATACAGTTTGCTGTACCAACCTTGGAGGTAGTGAGAAATCCACCTGCTGGAGTGCAAGGTTGTAATTCGGAATAAGTGAAGCAGGCTAGAAGAATTGACTGATGGGAGTTGTCTGAGTTTTGGCAAAGCAAAGTGTGAAGTCCTGTGTCTGGGATGGAACAACCCTAGTATAAGGCAGATACTGATCTTGTGCAAGTCCAGTGGGGATTACCACCAAAAGAGTGAGGAGTCAAGAGCACGTGATATAAAACCTCCATCTGAGGGAACTGCATGTTCCTTAAGTAGAGCAGGCAAAGAACAGATTTCATTGCCGTCTTCGTTGGTACGTAATTGGAGACTTCAAGCTAGAACTTCTTTGAAAGTCACTTGGTGTAGAATAAGAAGAAACAGTTGGAAGTAAATTGTAATTGGAAAATTCCAATTAGATTTAAAAAGTAATTTTTTTTTTTTTTTTCAAGCACAGGAACCAGTCATCCAGAGAGACTGAGGAATGTTTACCCTTAGAAATGCTCAACTGAGTATGTGAGCATTGTGATAAAGTTACAACTTTGAGCAAGGAGTTGAACTCAATGAATCCCAGGGGTTCTTTTCAATCTAAATCATTTTGTTGTAATATGTCAGATGTATTAATATGCGTACTAATAACTCTAAAACATACTTCATCTTTAATTCAGCGGAGTATTTGTAGTAGTTTCCAGTAGATGCTTAAATCTGACTTATCAGTGTATTACAATCTCTAATCCTGTAATGTTTTGTGCTTTTTTTATTAAGTACAAAGGAATAATACTGACAAATTATCTTTCTTGATATGGTACAAGGGATGGAACACCTTCTCTTTGAGAGCAGGCTGATAGAGCTGGGGCTGGTCAGCCTGGAGAGGAGAGAGCTTCAGGGAGACCTGATAGCAGATCTTCAGTATGTAAAAGGGCGCTGTAAGAGGGAAGGTGACAGATTCTGTGGCAGGGCCTGTTGTTTCAGAACAAGGGGAAGTGACTTCAAACTAAAAAAGGGCAGATTTTCTGTAGATATAAGGAAAGTTTTCTACAACAATGGATGAGGCACTGGAAAAGGTTTTCTAGGGAGGTGGTTTGTGGATGCCCTGTCCTTAGAGACATTTAGTATGGACCAAACTCTGAGCAACCTGATCTCTGTAGATGTCCCTCTTCACTGCAAGGGAGTTAAACTAGGTGACCTTTAAAGGTCCTTTCCAACTCAAGTGATTCAATCATTCTGTAATTTTGCTTTAATAAATACTGCTTATTGTTACTGCTTATTGTTCTTACTGATGCTTCTCATCTCATGACTGTCAAAACAATTTTGCTGCCCTGATGGAAGTTAGCAGTTAATGGTGAGTTGTTTTGGTCTGTACACATGAATACAGAAAGCTGTTCTAATGCACAAGGATTCGCCTTGCTAATATATGGGATTAGTTCCCAGGATGAGAATGGGGAGGGAGGAGGGTGGGCAGAATCAGAGCTGGAGGTAGTATTTGGTATTGTAGTTTCCTAGAGCTGAGCACATTCATCTATGCTGAGCTTCTTGCTGTTTCTCAAGTTTTCTCTTGAGAGTGATGAAACTGCAAAGTGTGAATTTGTTCCAAATTATTACAGTGCCAAGCTGCTAAGTGAAGTAGCTTTAGAGCAATCCAAATAGTGTAATAGCCATGTTCTGTTTGATAATGCAGTCACAGTACTGTTGTGTAATAATTAAAGAATTTTAAATGAGATAAAACTTGAATTTTTTTTTTTTTTTTTTTGTGAACTGAGGGGAAGTGACCCAGGTACCTCTTTACTTTTGGCAGTAAGAATTTCTTTGAGTATAGTCATTCAGTTTTAAAATCATTGTCATGTTACAGCTTTCAAATCTTCAGTTTTTTCTGACCTTTCATCTTTCAGATATGCGTATACAAGGAGGTGTGTGCAGACTGTAGCACTGCTTAAATTCCAGAAGTATGAGCCTTTATGGGATCAACTGCTTGCTGCAGTGAGTTTCAGTAACATGTCAAACTCAAATCTTCACAAAATAGAGTTGTGACTGAAACAAACAAAACTGGGAAGCAAAACATGTTCTCAGCCGAAGGATGAAGCTGTCTGGAGCATGTGTTGCAAGAGGCTGGCAGTAGATGAAACTCATTTTAAGCATGACAATTGCAAATTCCATCATAACTTTCTTTCCATTGACTAATCTTTATAAATATTAGTAGTGATGTTTTATAAGCATCCAAGAATAGTTGCTCTCATCCTCAAGTTACATGATAATATCAACTTTGTGCATCTTTTGACTGTTTCACAAAAATATTTGTAGCGACTGTCTGAAGGAGTCCTTGAAAGGGGAAGAGATGAAGAACTTTAAAGATTTTTGGGAAAGAGAATCAAAAGAAAAAACAGGAGGGAAGAGGGAGGAAGACTGAGGATGGAGAAGTCTTCTAGTTTTACTCCTGCAATGGCGTTTTGAACAAAGCTTTTTTTTTTTTTTCCAGTAAACTTGAGCATTTGCAATGTTATGTTAAGTTCTCTGTTAGTAGAAAAGATTAAAAGATTACAGTCTTTTTAAAGATAGAAAAGTGCAAATCTGTAAAGCTGTGATTTATTTATTTTTTCTGAGGGCTAGGTTGTTGGTCATTTCTTAATTTTATGACCGTTTCGCAATGTCTTCTGATGGCAGATGAACACAGGAATAACTCCTACAGCATCCATTCAAGAATTCTTAAACAAATAGGGTTCTGCCTCAAATAACAAGCTCCCTGTAGCATGTGGAAGTGTAAGAATGGTATGAGGATCTCCCAGTGTACAAGTTATGTTCTTTCCCTGTCCACTAATTATCTTACTGCTAATGAGCTTTAACAAGCAAAATCAGGTGGCTATGAGCTGTGTCAGCAGCTTGGAAAGGCAGGTGTGTAGAAACATCATGAGGCTGTAGCTTTCCTGTGAATGGGAAAGGCAATTCGTCTATTTGTTGGAATAGGCAGATGGAGGGAGTTGGAAATCGTGGTTGACACACTGCTGGAAATCTGACTATGTTTACCTTGTGCCTTCTGTGGTGCCTTGGTGTACTATCTCTGTAAGTAAACATGGCAGCAGTGAAGAAATACCTGCCTCCTCATAGCAAAATGATGCAGACAGTGGGTATTGTTATGGCATGTTGCTCAGTACTGAGAGCAAGTTGTGGAAAACATGCATAGGAATTGCATGTGAGCTCCCTGTGGACACATTCATAAATCCTGTATCCTACGAAAAGAAGACAACTGGCATCAGGAGCACAGTTACAAAATATTTGTTACCAGATCTTAGCAGCAAGCTAACAGGCTATAAAATAACTCTTTTTTTTGCTTGTATAATGCAGTCCTGAGTGAATAAACTATACTTTTAAATAGATGGAGATGCTTCTCTGCAAGCCTCCTAATGCATATTTTCACTTCAGGAATGAGTGGTACTTTACAAAGAGCAAAAGCATCATTGAATTATAGCTGTCCAAGGATATATTAAGTTACTGAAGTAAATGTTATGGTACTTTTGCAGTCTGAGCTAAACATTAAGCTACACCTCAGCACCTTTCTTGGTTCTACTCCCTCCACAAGCACCACCTTGGAGATAGGATGTTTGTTTCTTGTTCTGTGTCCTCAGTGTTATGGAGGCATTTTAAATTCAAATGGTATACAATCTCTTTTTCCCCTTTGTGAAAGAGTAGGTTTCATGGTGGCAGTTGGACTGGAAACAGCAAGTCCACACATCTACACTGTGCTAATGATGTGGACTAAAGTTCTTTATCCTGTGTTCCTAGACATCCTTTATGAGAGTTTGCATTCTTAAGTCATGGACTTCAGACACATTTGATCTTTAGTAGCCAGTAAAATCACGATGTGGTATAAACATGTTCTATAGCTCAAGGAGCATGAAAATATGCATTAGGTTTTAATGTTGGAGCTTGTTTTCCTGGAGATAATTAAGTACCAGCTATGGACATACTAAGATAGCTGTGAAGAGAAATCTAGTGCTAACTATGTGAACATTTAAGCCTATTTAACTAGGTTGAGGTTTTAATACCCTGAACACCGAGTATCCATAGGAGACTGGCACAAGGAAACACCTGGGTGCTGGTGAGAGGGCTAGCAGTACAGGGCTAGCTGTGCATGTGCAAAGAGGAGCTAGCCCTGCTGCTCAGCTCCCACAGACTGGATCCCATGCTACGAGACTCGAGGGTTTTATTCCTCTGATAATAACCATTGGCAGCGTATGCAGAAGTCACTAGGTCAGAAACCTTTTTATGTCCAAGTTGGGAACGCTTATTTGTTAACTCTAGTGAGCACAAGGCCTGGTATTTATCTCATGCTGCACCTAAGGGCTCTTTATTGATTGCATAAGCAGGTTTTGATGTCATGGTTAATACAAGACTGGATGTGATGCGTGGCTTGTGTACCTGGCTTCAACATGGAACTTTTGTGCCTGCAGTAAGGAGTTAAAGCACCTTCTTAGAGTATTGTGATGTTAACCAACTATTTCAGTGTTTTCATATCCTAGTACTCTAAAAAGGGTACAGAAATACATGATATTATTTCTTCAGATGATACTTAATTTTTTTGGCCTATTTTCACTGCTTTAATGAGCATGTTTCAAGGATCCTTGTTTCCTCCCTTTATTACTAGATGGATATGTTTTGAGTAAATAAGAAGGTAATAATATTTACATAGTACAAGTTTATCCTACATAAAAACATAGTTCATCCTTCCATCCTGCCAGAGTGTTGTGATGAGTAATTTCTTTGATGTGAAAACACTTTTCCTAAGATTTTTGGAGGAAAAAAGCTTGTTCTTAATGGAGGAAATTTTGACCGTTAAGCATATATAAAATAGAGAGTTATTTTCCTCTCTGTTCCACGCTTCCTGGTGCCTGAAGGATCTGAAACTCGCTGAAGGCAGTCAGCCTCCAAAGTTTGCAAAACATTTGTTAGGAGGTATTAGTACAAAACTTATAGTTCGTATGTTGCACAATTTGAATATAAAGACTGATCAAGAGTGGGAAATGACATAATTTCTCTTGGACTACAGGGGGTTCAAATTGAGTTAGAGGGAAAAAAAAAAAGACACAACTATTTTAGCTTTCAGTGTGTTTAGGTGTCAGTTTCTTGCACAGATTCAACTGGGATTACTGTGTGGTAACTGTTGAGTCATGGCCTGAACCACTGATTGATCACCTGGGGAAAGGACCCAGTTAGTCCTGGGAGCACAGGTGAAGGCAATTCAGCTGTGTGACTGAAAGGGATGGAGTCTGGCTGCAGCTCTCTTAGACATCATTTAAGGGCTGACTGCCACTGGGGAAGAATCTCTAGTTGGAGAGCCCATGCTTGTAGAGTTTCCCTTGTGAGCCTTGATCTTTAGAGATGGGTGAGCACTTTTCCTTTTGCAATACCTTCCCACTGTGCTAGTCCCTTTGTCATTACAGCTCTTGAATCACCATTCCATCGCGTTGATCTCTGATCATTATAAATACATCATAGCCTTAGTTCTGAAGGCTAAAAAATTATTTGCACCATTCAAAGGTGCCAGTAATTTGTGAAGCCCCCTCCCACACAGTAAACAGAATTTGCGAGACATCAAGCATTTGTGATTATCAACTTATTAACGATACATCCAAGTAAAGACCAAGAGAAACCTAATTTGGGTAGCTGTGATAATTCAAGTCTTGGTTACAGCGCTTAAAGTGCCTTTGGAGTTCTTTGGATAAAGGTGCTTCCTTTAATAGTATGTTGAGGAAATACCCCTGATGTGAAGTGAGCTTTTTGTTTTGACTTCATTCCATCCTAATCCTCCCAAAAAACTATCAGACAGCATCTTGTTATATAATTTGTCAGCTCTGTCAAAAAAAAAAAAAAAAAAGAGCTTGTGTTACTTAGAGGGCCTTCATGCCAGTTTCAAAATAAAAAGCACTGCACACTGCCAGTGCAGCAATTGCCTTCAGGCTTATTGGATTTCTGTCTTCACTCCCACTCACCACCAAATTCAACTCAGAAGAAAAAAATCCTCAAAAAGTCTTGTTAGAAGGCAGCAGAACTGAAAGCTGATAAAATGCTAAAACCAGAATTTCATTGGGGAGGGGTTGGGAATTGCACATTATTTATAGCCTATCGTATAAGTGCTTTAGTAAAGTGTAGCACTGGAGTCAGTAGGGCTGTTTAACATGTGGGCCAAAGCTACAAAGAAGTTAATTGTGTGAGTTTATGAACACAGGTTTCAGTAGCCTAATAAGTTCTCTTTACCTTTGCTTTGTCTGCTAGATCCTGGATTTATTTGGAGGGGATTGTCACAGGACCCTCTTTTTACCCCCTTTATATGTTGACTGTGTTATGTGAGGAAAGCAAATAGGATATAAAAGTATATCTACCACCTGGCATTATCCTTCCATAACAGCATCCATCAATTTGTGCAGACTGCAGCAGGGAATCTGAGATGCACTGCATGCCTCACACAAGTTCTTTACAGCTCTGTGATATGCTTGAACTGAAGCTTTTTTTATGGACTGTCACAAGGGAGTGTAAAGGGTGCAAGGGGAAGCCATGGGGGAAAGTCTCTGCTCTAGAGGAGAGTTTGAAAGAGATATCTAAAGAAATGGGATGCAGAAGTGGAAGAGAAGACTGAGGGGAAAGCACAAACAGTGCTAAGTGTGTTGTGGAGAAGACAAAAGAAGCTGTTAGAAACAAATCAGTAAGTACTGAGCAAAGGTAGGAGGAAATGAGAGCTGAGGTGTGGAGAAATAAGTGTTAATGGCCATGTATATGTGGAAGAAGTGTTAAATTTGCATCAGTGTAAGGGGTTGTTGGCCAATGACCTGGCAACTTTTTCTCTGAATACCTTTCTACTTTAGTTAATGGCAATAGTGGGGCTGGAGAGCCAGGCAAAGCATTTGGGGAAAAGAAAGAGGATAAAATAGTCTAGTGTTTTTCTCTTAATTTTATCTGGTCTTTTTTTTTGTTGTTGGCTCATTAAGAATCCCACCCATCTTCCAAGAGAGAAAGCAGTTTGGTTTCTCCTTGATAAGATATTTCAGGCACACCATGCTGTTTGCATGGAAATATTACAATTGAGGAGTTAAATGGCAGAAACAGAAATGGAATAATAAGCTTGGGGAAAGTAGTCTCTGGCAGCTGGTTGGAGGTTTTGGTTAGTACTTATAACAATCCAAAGGCTTCTAGTACCACAGGCTTCTTCCTTTCCTCTTTGGTTTACTTGTGATGAGAGAAGAATGACAAAAAAGATCCAATTCTAAATTTCCAACATACTTTATTTTTTTTCTCTTGTGTTGGAACTCTGATTTATTAAGTGACGCCGAAGCAAGCTCTCTGCTGGGGGAACAGCTCTTGCTATCAATCTGATGAAGGCTCCAAACTAGAATTTTCATAGGAGCTGCAAGTAAATAATACAGCATGAGGACGGCTGAGAGCAAGGAGTCAGCACAGTCCAAACCTCCCAGAGTTAGAGGAGCAGTCTGGCTGGGAGATCGTTGGCTTGAACAAGGGGGAGAATGCTTCTCATACTGAGGTGGCCTGCCAGGAACTGTAAGAATCAGTTTATTAATGCTAGATTGATCTAAAGTGAGGGCAGAAATTTATGGAGTGTGATTGTTCCAGGTGGCTTGTGCGTCCTGGTGCTGTCAAATCACAAAATTGTTGGGATTAGAAGGGATTTCTGGAGATCATCTAGTCCAACCCCACTGCTACAGCAGTTCTCTACAGCAGGTCACAAAGGCAGGCATCCAGATGGACCTTGAATATCTCCAGAGAAGGAGATCTAGAGCTTCTCTGGGCAGCCCTGTTCCAGTGCTCTGTCACCCTTGCAGTAAAGAAGTTTTTCTTTGTGTACATAAGGAACATTCAGTGTTCCAGTTTGTGCCCTTTGCCCATTGTCTTACCCACTGAAAAGAATCTGATCCAATCCACTTGACTCCTGCACTTTTTGTATTTATCAACAGTGATGAGAGATCCTGCCTCAGCCTTCTCCAGGCTCAGCGGTCCCAGGTGTATGAGGAAAGGCTGAGACAGGAGATGCTCCAGGCCCATCATCATCCTTGTGGCCTCACCGCAGCAGAGTGGAGGGGGAAGATCACCTCCCTTGATCTTCTGGCCATGCTCTTTTTAATGCATTCCAGAATATCATTGGCACTCTGGGACACAGGGGCACACTGCTGGCTCATGGCCAACCTGTTGTCCACCAGGACACCCACCCAGGTTCTCTGCAGAGCTCCTCTGCAGCAGATCAGCCCCTAACTGGACTGGTGTATTCCTGCTGCCTGCCTGCCTGCTAGGTGATGCTCACAGTGCAGATGTAGTGTGTTTAAAAACACCTACCTCAATCTGCAAAGCCATAGCAAAGTCATAGCAAAGCTAGGATCACCCAGTGAACATCAAAGAGTCAGGTTATGCCAGGGCTTCTATAGCAATACTGTCCTAGCCACACTGTACATCCCTAAAATTTTCTGCCTAACTTTCTAGTGAGCAGTGTGCTAACTGTACTTTTACATCCAGTGTCAAGTAGGTGGGGGATTTACTGCAAATATTACTTGGATCCTTAAAGACTTACAGTATGGTGTTTTCTTCATGTTTTATTTTTAAACATAACTTCATTGACAGAGAAGGAAGAAACGTGCTGCTTAGCACACTAGGCTGCATGTGTTAGTTCAGCAGACAGAAACATGTAAAAGCAGTCTGTATTCAGCTATCTCTCTTCAATCAGCCAGTGGGACCAGAGCAGTTTGGGCATCTAGCTGACAACCATTGCAGCTTTTGTCAACAGCAGTGTCCCTGTGTGACCCCACAGGATGAATTAGTGGAAATCGCTCCTTTCACCCCCAGGTGCTTAAATCCGCAATTTAAATCTGTGCTGCCTTTCCCAGCTGCAATCCAACCTCTGGGGCTGCTGAGCTCCCTGCGTGGCTGAGATCCTGAGGCCATGCATGCAGGCACAGCTTTCCAAGCACTCCTGGTGTGATGTGTGTGCACGCAGTGCCCAGCCTGTGTGGTTCACACCCCGAGTGCAGCTCTCAGACCTGGCCAAGAAGGAAAACAGAGAAAATACGAAGGAGGGAGATTGTGTGATGCCTTGTCTCAGCATGTGTCTCAGCTGCAGGCGTAGTCTGTCTCTTGCTGATTTGGAACTTCAATATCACACCTTTCAGGAAAGCATTGGAGTGGCTTTTTGTCTTTCTGTTTTTGCACTTCTTGAATGGTTTCTTGGAGCAGTTCTACTCCAGCAAGTGTTAGTTATTCCCTTATAATCAGTGTTTGCGTGCTTTTTTTGAAAGCCAAAGAGCTGTCTCGAGGAAAAATAAACAGGCTATTAACCTAGAAGCCAGTAACACAAACACACATGTTTTTTATACCTCACATACAAAACAGCATAATTTAGGGAAAGGTTTGAGCAAAACTCCCCAGTAGCTTGTCAGTTGTGACAGCTTTTTTGGTTGATGCGTCAGCTAATGATATCAGAGATAACTGAGACAGACACAAAGAAAATCATTCTAAGTGTAGCCATGCTAATTGCTAACTTCAAGTAGTTAACTCAAGTTGACTTTGTTCAAAAAAATTTTGTAATACTGCAGGATTTTTCCTATATGTCCTCAGTCTGTTTTATCTGTTAAGATACTGTTTGCTTTTACGAAAGCTCTCTGCTTCCCAAGGAAGACTGAAAAACCAAATCATAATAATGAATCAACTCCTTGGTCAATATTGTAAGTATTACAGTGGAAAAGCAAGAGCAAAACTGGGTGCAGACCACTGGAGGTATAATTAAGCGTGCTGGAGCTACCTCAGCCAGATTTGCTGACTTGGTGGTACAAAAAGACTACCAAGTCAAGTGCTGAGATCATACTTGTCACATAATGTTTGTGACCTCTATTCTGATGAATCTGGAACTGTATGTTTTGGTGGCTTATCAGCTTGTCTGATGAGGTTTTCCATAATAAGACTCAGACCTGTTGTCCTTGTGCTACCCGAACAGAGTCAGGACTGTGTCCATCTCAGCTGGCATTTCTGTGCCACCATTCATTTATCCCATTCAAGAGAGAAATGGACGTATTCAAGTGATCCCAAGAGAATTGTGGACTTCCTGGAGTGAGCCCAGAGAATGGCCACAAAGATAGTGAAAGGACTGGAGCATCTTCTATTGAAGAAGGGGCTGAGAGAGCAGGGACTATTAAGTCTGGAGAGTGGAATGCTCAGGGGATTCTTATCAATGCGTATAAATATTTGGTGGAGGGGAATGAATAAGAGGGATATAGGCTTTCTTGGTGCTGTGTGACAAGGTAAGACAAATTAAAAAGCATTCCATTAAATCTGAGCACAAGAAAACATATTTTTACTGTAAAAGTGATCAAACTCTGGCACAGCTTGCCCGGAGAGTTCATAGAGTATCCAAAGAGTTATTCAAAATCTGACTGCTCTAGTTCTGGGCCCCCAACTCTGGGTGAGCCTGCTTGAGCAGGGTTAGACCTGATGGTTCCAGAGGTCTCTGCCATGCTCAGCCTTTCTGTGGCTGTATTCATCTCTGTACTTGAGATAGCCGAATGGAAATGTGCAAGTACCAAGCAGTGCAAGGCACCCATACTTAAAAAGAATGTCACAGCCATGCTAGGGCTAAAGTCAGGCCCCTGGATGGGGCCATAGAACTTGTTAGGAATGCTTTCTCCAAGGCTGGCAGTATGTGCTCCCTCTTGCCTTGAATGGAAATCCAAGCTTTCCACAAGTCCACAACCTGTCCACACAAGGGCGATGTCTGAGATAAATTGGTTCCTACCCAGCAATTGCAATATGGGTGCAGCCAGGATCTGGCACGGGACTGGACAAGGCTGACTGGTGGAGGTCTGGAAAAATGTTTTAAGGGTACTGATGGGGTCTTTGAAGACAGAAGGATGTCCTGCTCCTTTTCCAAACATCTGAGTCATACTCTGGGCATGAACATAGATGGAGAGCATTCTGGAGGAGCCATCTTCCTTTAAAATTAGTTTGCATTTCTCAAGAGAGAAGCTCAATATAAGAATGACATATAGCCTGAGTGAGTAAGAATACTGTTGTTGGATAATGGTATGGAGAGGGCTGCCCTCTTGCCAGCAGTATTTTGTGCTGCAACAGTATTACCCGTGCACTGATAAAAAAGGTGATTTACAGCCCTCCCATCTAAGAAGTGTAGAATTAGCTCCTCAGAAATTTTCCTCTCTTTCCACATCCCTCTAATTATGGCTGATTTTACAGTTGTGTGTAATGGGTTTGCTGTCTTTCAGCATATCATGCTGCTGCTGGCTGGCCCTGGCTCCTACTTGTGTCCTCCTGAGGACAGCACCGTTTGCCTTTTTCCAGGCATCTTCCAAACAGGAATGAGCAGTTTGGTTGGGCAGTGAGCAGGACAGGCTTTATTGACAAAGCTATATGTTGTGACCCAACCAACTTGGTCTCTTCTATGCTCACCGCTTTTGTTCTGTGTTGGTCACATTCCAGCACATTGTGACAATCTTGAGAATCCAAATGAAGGTACAGAAACAGCAAATATAGCTTGTTACAGAAGGAACAACATGGAAAAAACTTGTCTAGCTTTGGAGGTGTATGTGCTGCTCCCTGCCTTCCTGTACCATCCATTCCCTGCAGACAATGATAATTTAAGCATCAAACGTCTGACAAGACATCTTGGTGATAAATGTGAATTTTAACCTGAAGTAGCAAACCAGTGCCATTTATTACACGTCTTGTCTAACCTGGCAGGCAGCTACTTTGCCATATCTACACATTGGATGATATGAGACATGCAAATACTGATCTGGACTTCCTGTAGCTCGGATGAAGAGGTGTTTCCATGCTCTGGATTATCACATTCTGCAGTTTTGAGGACTACAAGATATGTGCCAAAGCAAATGAGTGAGGTTCAGCAAACACTATTAGTGCTGGTTCTCTTTTTGACAATTTTCCCACCCTTGACTCATGATAGGTATTTTTTAAGACTTGAAATAGTAGATGGATGCAAGCCAGTGAACCACAGAATTCTGCGCCCTTCACAGTACCCCAAAACCTTCCCTGATCTGTTGCATGGAGAACTGCTGAGGAAGTCCAGGTGTAGATAAGAGTTCTCTATGAGCAGCACCATGATTCAGGGTGGTGGGGAGGCAAAACAGCGTGCTGAAGCCTGGCGGGAGATGTGTTACTTCCTTTACTCACGGCAACTTCATCATTATTGACCACAGCGTGTTTGCTTTCTGACTGCTCAAAAGGATACACAAAGGAGGCTCCTTTGTGAAATGGTTTTGAATTAAAGAATCATAAGGGTTGAAAAGACTACTAGGAACATCTTGTCCAACTGTCCACCTATCACCAATATTTCCCACTAAACCATGTCCTTAAGTACAACATCTAAGTGTTTCTTGAACAATTCCAGGGATGGTGACTCCACCATCTCCCTGGGCAACATGTTCCAGCACCTAGCCACATCCAGAGAAAAAATTTTTCCTAATATCCAACTTGAATCTCCACTGGTGGAATTTGAGGCCATCACCTCTAGTCCTATTACTAGTTACATGGGAGAAGAGGCTGACCATCACCTTGCCACCACCTCCCTTAAGGTAGTTGTAGGTCTCCCTGAGTCTCCTTTTCTCCAGACTAAATAATTCCAGTTCCCTCAGCCACTCCTTATAAGACCTGTACTCCTCACAGCTTTATTACACTTCTCTGGACATATTCCAAAGCCTCAATGTCTTTCTTGTAGTGATGGGGCCTCAAACCAGCCAGCTTCTCTAAAAGAATACTGTGTGAGACAGTGTCAAGTGTTTTGTTGGACAGTAGGCAGACTACATCAACAGCCTTTCTCTCATCCACCAGACTGGTCACTCAATCATAGGAGATCAGGCTGGTCAAGCAGGACCTGCCCTTCATGAATTCATACTGGCTGGGCCTCACGACCTTGTCTATACCTCTTGAATATCTTCAGGGTCATGACTCCACCACCTCTCGGGGCAGCCGGTGCCAGTACCTCACCAGTTCTTCTGAGAAGTAATCTTTCCTAATATCCAGCCTGACCCCCGCCTGGTGCAACTTGAGGCCATTACCTTTCATCGTATCACTGTTACCTGGGAGACAAGGCCAATCCACACCTTGCCACAACCTCTTTTCAGGTTGCTGTAGAGATCGATGATGTCTTAACTCAAATAAAATTTTCTCTAGTGACTGATGATGGACATCTTTTGGGGCATAGAAACTGAAAGCTCAAGGATGTGTCTTTTTGATGCTACAGACTGGTTTTTCTTGTGTCCCTCTAATTTAATAAATCCTGGTTCAGTGCAACGTAGGGACCCAGCAGCAAGAAGGAAGATATAGATTGCATCCACCTGCCTGCCCTGCCTTCTCCTCCTGAATTCTTTGGTGACATTCAGAATTGGAGATTTGGGTATTATCAGGCAAATGAGGGAAAATAGTTACATAGTTAGATACAGTTTTAGTAAACATATATTAAAAAAACTATACATACGTATATATATAAACTATATCTATAGTTGGATATAGTTTTTTCACCCTGACAGTGGTGACACATTGGAACAGGGTGCACAAGTTGGTTGTGAATGCCTCATCCCTGGAGGCATTCAAGGCCAGGCTGGATGTGGCTCTGGGCAGCCTGGTCTGATGGTTGGTGACTGCACATAGCAGGGGGGTTGAAACTAGATGATCATTGTGGTCCTTTTCAACCCAGGCCATTCTATGATTTTATGATACTGACTGAGTCTTCAGGCAAAACATTTTGCAAGTGGGCCATTCTGAGAGATTTTTTCAAAATGTATGTGGTAGAACACTCCAACAGAACGAGGGTGATAGACTGAAAATAGCAATATACATTTTGTGCCTGTTCTGCATTTGGAGTTTGAGAATGATGCTGTCAGAGAAAAGCTCTGCCTTTCACATTTGCTGGTTTGAGGTAGACACAAAACTCCTCTCCTAAAGGGTATTTGAAATCAGACTAAAAGTTGCTATGGAGGTAACAGACTGCGGGATGAGGAGCAACCTGGGAGAGGATTTAGTTTTATCATTATTTCAATTTTGGACTTAGATGCAATAATTCAGGTGAAATTCAGGTGCAGATATTCAGATACTTAATCCATCCTTAAAGCTCTTCAGGGATTCAGCCCCCAGTTTCTATTCCACACATATGTAGCACAATATTTATGGTGTCTCACCTTTTCCAAATACTTAAAAAGCATCTTAATATTTCTAATCTTAAGAATAGTGGCACTGCAAAGGGGACAGCAATAGCACAAGATGAATTCACTTTCAAAATCAATTGCTTGAAGCTTTCCCAGCCACGTCCCATGATGATAAAATGTGGATTTTGATACTGCAACAACTGCTTACTGTGCAAGATGCTGTTCCATAGCAGAACTAAGCAGCAGGGGATGGGCTGGGGCCGAATGTTATTACTGGTTGTATTCACCAACCCAGCTATCAATCCAAAAATATTCAGCTTTCAGTGATGGGCCAAACCAGGGCTGGGGTGAAGGAAGGTTGGAGAATGTCATGAGGGCACTGCAGCTGATCAATAGCTGTTTTCAGACTGTGCCATGTGCTTTGTTATATTCCCTTTGTTAATTGTCATGCTGTCTGAAAACCCAAACCTTGTGTTTTACCTAGGGAGAAAAGCTGATATTAAGCAACAAAATCATCACAAAGTTCCATCTCCAGTCGCAAGATATTCATTTAAGTGGTAATGAAAACTTCAGTGTTGATTTCAGGGAAAGCAAAGTGAAATATCTCTGGCATGTCCTCACTAATTCTGTTTAAAAAGGCCCTATGGAGAAAAAAAAAGAATGGTCCAAAAGGAAGCAGTAATTAAAGGTGGATATCATTTACTCGATTGCTATTTGTATTATTCTGCCGGTGCAGGACTGAGTCCTTTAATACTTATTTAAGCCTTTTAGTCCCTTAAGAGTGAAATTTATGGGCTCTCTGCAGAAGATTAGCAGCACAGAGCCATAGAATCACTAAAGTTGGAAAGACCAATAAGGTCATCCAGGGCAACTACCACCCCATGCCTGTGACTGTTCTAGACCATGTTACTCTACTAAAGGCATGGTTAAAACCTAACTCTTCTTATGTGCTGTGGTTTATGCTTTTGTCTCTAGCAGTCTTATTCTGACCTCGCAGTTCTTCTGTTCTATTTTATAACTTCATTTCACACTGAAGAAAGATAACCTTAAGATTGCACTTTTTCCCCCTCACTGTTTAGCTTTATCCTACTGTAAGGACAGTTAAGGTTACATGTTTGTTTCAGAAGCTGTATGATTTATCTTTCCAAAATGTAATAAAGCAAAAAGCCATTCGGTTTTGGTCCCATCACTACCAGAAAGACATTGCAGCCCTGGAGCGTGTTCAGAGAAGGGCAGTGGAGCTGTGAAGGGTCTGGAGCACAGGTTTTATGGGGAGTGGCTGAGGGAACTGGGATTGTTCAGTCTGCAGAAGAGGAGGCTCAGGGGAGACCTTATCACTTTCTACAACTATCTGAAATGTGGTTGTGGCAAGGTGGGGGTCGGCCTCTTCTCCCAGGGAGCTTCAGGTTTTGTATTAGGAAAAAATTCTTCACTAGAAGAGTGGTTGTATTTGCACAGGCTGCCAGGGAGGTGGTGGAGTCACAGTCCCTGGAGGTGTTCAAGAAATAAGGAGATGTGGCACTGAGTGACATGGGTTAATGAGCATGGTGGTGATGGGTTGATGATTGAAATAGATGATCTTACTTGTCTTCACCAACCTTTATGATTCTATGAAAAATTGGCATTCAGCTCCTATCATTATTAGCCGAGCATAGAGCCAAAACAAAACAAGATTCTACTGTGGTTTTTGCAGTTTTTAAATTAAAAAACTGTTGTGACTCTCAAGTTGTAAAAATATTTCCTTGGGGACATCAGTGGAATTCCTCTGGCAAGACTGAATGTAACTCCTTTTCTTGCTCTTTCACTGGAAACCTTCTTTTCAGTGTGTGGATATTTGTCCCAACACCATGCCAAGGGCTGGTATGCTGAGCAAAGTGATGTTTCATGTCTGTTTCCTATTAGCATCACCACTGGTGTGACCCTGGCTCCTCTCCTGTAGGGTTATCTGCCAATCCCAGCTTTCTTCTCTGATGGGCTGAAGAAGGTAACAGTGTTTCAGAGAGAATAATAATGAATCCTCTCTTAATTTGTTTTCCTCAGCTTTGTTTGCCAGATAAATAAGACACGGGGTAATCAATGAGGTGACAGTGGAGAAGTGCAATATTCTACAGATTATGCAAGTATTTCGCACATATGTTTTTATATTAATGAAGGCAGTTTTACTTCTTAAACTCATTGCAGATTAACTACACAATTTGTTAGGATTTTATCTAGGGATTCTCAATTGTCCAAAATTCTTCTTTAAGTCTTTTCTTTACTATCACTTGGCAAAAATACTTCTCATATATTCCAACAAATATTGTAATCGCTTTATTGCTAAATATATATACTGGAGAAATCATGTGGTTAACATCACAACATTTAGAACTTTATTAACAACAGATATTAAAGATCTCTAAGTTGTACTGGAACACTCCTCCAAAACAAGTTACAAAATTAGATTATTCAGACAAGTTGTTTTACACAAAATCTATCTATCTATGCTGTACTGTGCCTCTGTTAGAAGTAAATACTCTGCAAGCTCTGATGTCACAGCCGTTTTTTATTGCCAACGCTTATCCCTGCAACAACTCTCATGTTTGCTGCTTTTTTTCTTCTGTAATCAAGAAAAACAGAAAACATGAGGTAGATGTCATGTTGGCAAATCTTGAAGATGTCAAAAAAACTTCAGTATTGTATGATGTGTAGGTAGCAAAGAAATAGAGGAAGTTAAATGTAGAAGTAAAGGGAAAATATTGAAAACAGAATACGCCAGCAATATACAAATATTTATGTATAAATATGTAGACAAATACATTACAAATATACATGTAAAGGTGGATTAAAAGAAGATGAGGTGTACTGGGAAAGGCCGAGGGGTAAAATTCACAGTTTGCATCAGATATATGGCAGTAATTTGTGAGGGTGAACAAGTCTCAGAAGAGGTCTCCTGGAAAGGCTGTGGAATTTACATTTTCAAATATCTTTAAAACTCAGGTGGATAAAGCTCTCAGCAATCCACCCTAAATCTGAAGTTAGCTCTGCTTCGAGCAACGGGCCAGATTTGATGATCTTCAGGGTCTCTTCCAAACTCAGTTAGTCTGTGACCCTGTGTGGATTTCTTTGTATGAATAAGAGCAAGAAAGCAGTCATTAAGTCAAGCTTGGGGCAAAAAATGGGGAATCTATGTAAAAGGAGGTAAAAAATACACGTAAAAAAACAGTTCAGTTTTCATCTTTGCATTCAAAAGGTCCATTCTTGTGAAGTCAATTTTCTGAAGATATACTAGAGCAAATTTAAACTCATATGTACATGTTGCAAACCACAACTCTGTAGTTTGAGTGTGATGAAAAGTATTCCAAAACACAAAGTCTGATAGGCATGGTATGCACTAATTTTTTTTTGTTGTTGTCATTTTCTGATCTATACGCTGGCAAACTGATTCACCATTCTCCAAGAGAAAAGGATTGTCAACTGCCAAGCTGGCATTTGAGCTCTCTCACCTTAAAAATGTGATATCCATGCACAAGCAAACTGTATTGTGCATTCTCCAAGAGAAATATGGTGTCCACAGCTGGCAGACAGGAACTGGTTGTCTTGTGCCAGTCCAAATTGGACGAGAATGACACACATCATTTAGAGCATATTTTTCTCATTATTTTTCCTGTGCTTTTTCTTCTTCTTTTTTTTTTTTTTTTTTTTTTTTTTTTTTTTAAAAAGAACTGGAAATTAAAGTCAAGAGAGCTACTAAAGTCATTTTAGGGATGTTATTCCTTCTTTCTATGTTTTGCCATTATACCTCCTTTCCATTTATTTTGCTGAACCCTCAATGAAAACATTTATTTTTAGTGAATTTGTTCTCATTCAGACAATATCTTCATGGATATTCTTGGAAGATTTTCATGAGGAAAGCCTGAATAATTGGGTCAGAAACTGTGAAGTTTGATTGTTGCAGAGAAATCAGAGTCAAAATGATGACAATCTTTGATCCCTCACTCAACTTGTAAGAGAATTTAGTTGGATTGCTTCTGATCTCAGACTCTTAATATCTACAGTCTTCTTCTATATGACACCGGATATTTTTTCTGAGGCTAAACTTTTTTAAAATGAAAATAGCTTTCCACAGAGATTATTAACATTTCCATAACCTGACAAAAGAGTATGAGATAGTTTTGTTTCACTGACTTTATGCAGAAAATAATTTTTAAAGATCATTGTAGCTTAAAGCATAAAAGAATATGATTGGAATTCTTCCTGTTGCTTCAAAACCAAGAGACAGTTTTATGAAGATTTGTTTATGAAGATTTGCTTACTGTGGATATTTCAGATTAATCAGGTGTGGCCAGTTAGAGCTTGATGTGAACCTAAGCTGGTGTCAGAAGGATACAGAACAGACTTCTCACCCTATTTTGGGAACTCGTGGTTGTATAGAGTTGGTAGGGATGCTGGGAGGTCCCCAGAGCAATTTCCTGCTAAGAGCTGGGTCACCAGAGTTGAGATGAGGTTGTTCGAGGCCTTGTCCAAGGAGGGTGAGTCTACAGCTTCTCTGGACAAACCTCTTCCTGAACTTATTCATTCCCATAGGGAAATTTCTTTTCTATGCTACCAGTGAAAACCCTCCTATTTCAGTGCATAAACACTGTCTTAACCCATTCATAACCCCTTCTGTCATAAACCCATTCTTCTGCCTGTCACTTCCATTAGCAGCCTAGCTTCACCTGCACAGTAACCCTCTCGTGGGTTCAGGAAGGGGCCTTTAGGGCCTCCCCAAATGTGCTCGGCTCCCTCAGCTTCCCCTCAAAGGGCCACGCTCCAGCTCCCAGATGTGCTGGTGGTCTTCCCATGGCCTTGCTCTAGTTTAAGAAGGCTTAGAAGTGGGCAGAATGTTCTTGTATTACTAATGTAGATCATATTTTGAAGAACTCATTAATTAAGTATATTTCAAGAACTTAAAGGACGTAAAATTTGACTCAGAAAAACAGTGTTGGAAGCAAGGTTGTATATAACTATTTCTTTCAGTTGTAAAGCTTATCAAGATAACTCATTTCTTCCTCTGAAAATAAAAGCTGTACCTCCTCTACTGCAGTACAAAACTACGTAGACTTTCATATTCTTGCTGATACTCTGATCTTGGGAAAGACAGTGACTGAAGCATGGAGGAGTTGAGTCTCCCAGGCATAGCAATTTGGAGTGATGTAGCAATTTCCTTTAAAATTAACTTTGGTATTGTTTATTTTAAATCTCTCTCTGCTACATGATGAAGTTAGGATGGTTGCAGATCACATCCTATGGAAACCAATAAGGAATAGAAAGATTCAATTACTTCATACTGTAAAAGCAGCAGCATTTTGGCTTTAATATAGCCGAAATGTAGAAGTCAGTGAAACCTCTGTGGAGCACCGCACATAAAACTATTCATGGAACAGAGTTCTAATTCTACAAAATAATATGATTTCAGGACGGTGTGTAATGAATCATTTCAGCACTGTTCAAGTGCATTAAACTGGCTGCTGAGACTTCTGAATAAACTATCTAAAATGCACCCCTTCCTGGCTATCCACACAGCTGAAACTGCTGCCCAGACTCATCTGGTATTTCAGTTATTGCCACATCATCTTTTTGGGCCTTCAGTAATGTATTCTTCCCATGAGCATGTCCATCAAGCAGTGCAGTTCAGATCATATTCCCAGTTTCTCACTTTGACAAAGCCTCCCTGGAAGGCACAAAGTGCTGATTAATGGCCTAATGCTGCATGATGGTGCACAAATAGTTTAATGCCTACAGTGAGTTCTTCTCTGATGGTTTCAATGAGACTCAAAACAGATGCAAAGTTTTATTGTGTCCAGCAGAATCCATCCTAGTACCTTTCCTTCCTCTGCTCATTAACATCACAGACAACTTGACTTTTCCCTCTCCCCGTAATTAGGCTTCTGAACCACCAACATCATTCTTTTCAAAATCTTTAGTTATTTTTTATTAATCAAATCTCAAAGTTACCTTCACTCTTCTTGATTTACCAACCATCATAGACAGCTGGCTATATTTGAAGTTTTGTTCTCCATTAGCTCTGTGGTTCCGCTTTTCAGCTTTCTTTCCTGTTACTGTTCCTTCTGAAGTTCACTCAGAGGTGATCCTCATCCACCTTCTAGATGCCCAACAGGTGCTGACTAATCTCTTCAAGATATTTCTGCTTTCTCCCTCTGCCTTCTATTTTCTTCTCTTAAGAACACAAGTTCAGGTATCACTCCCATAACAGTGAATAACAGCTGTCATTTTTTCTCTCTTTCACTGAATCCAGAATCTGTGCCTTTCTCGAATGCTTGTGTAGACAAAAAGTAGAGCTTTAAGAGACTTTTCTGGTGCTTTGAACACATTTATTGTAAACAACACTATCACATTTGATCAGTGTGAACTATCGTAGTCATCACCTGTGACTTACCTTTCTGTTTGTTAACCAAGCTACACCAAGAAAGATTATTTCTATCCATCATCATGTCACAATGATTATTCAGATACTTACGGCCAAATATCTTGCTTTCGGCAGCACGGCATTCTGTGAATTTAAATGTAATTGTAGTCTGACATCTGTCTGGAACTCTGTTCTTGGACATTGGCTTTGACTATAATGTTCTTTTTCTCGCAAACTTCTACAGATTCTTCCTCATGATAGGAAGCACTTCCTGCCTACTATATCTCACGCAATATTGAGAGTTTATTTCCCATCTCCAGAATGCATCCATCACCCAAACACTGAATCTTTCTGACAATTGCTTTCATACCATCCCTTTAACAGCCCTTCAAGCATGGAAAGAGCTATTGAAAAAATACTGATAAAATAAAAATAATATTTATTTAAAACTGTCATAGCTATGATTCCTATAGCAGTCTTGAAAATGCCTCTTGTGTTGAGCTGTCTGCCTGTTACAAACCACTGGTGGTCTGCAGGTGTTCCCCATCATCTGTCTTGACAAAAGCCATGCCCTCTGTTTACAAGGTCAAGGTACTTCACCTGGAGATACTTTCCAATAGGTATTTCTTTTCCAGATCTGGGAGACCATCAAAAGAGCCCAGAATAGAGAGAAGAGTGGCATGCTGTTCTGCCTAAGGAGCTGGAGAGATGCCTGAGTCCTGCATCCCCTAGAAGCCTGTGCTATCCTCAGGGAGACCTCAGTCGCCTTCAGTGGTAGCAGGCCACCTATCTGAAACTCCCCTTATACCCTTACATATTTCTGACATATCCAGGTCTGGAGCTGAACTAGCTGGAAAGTGCAGAAATCAGCACTTACACAAAAGACTCCCAGGCTGATCTCTAGAGATGAGATTCATACTCAAAGCCCCAAGGTTCATAGATCTGAAAATAGGAAACAGTGGTTCCTGAAGCTGTCTTTAAGGTGTGGTTAACACCTCTGTTTGATTTCCCCTTCTTCCACACCAAAAGATGGTAACTGCATACCCTAAAGATACTGCTACTGAATAAAGTCTTATACTCAGCTATCTCTGGCATACCCGGACTGGATATACTCATCCTGAAGAACTGTTTACCTCTAAATATCCTCCACTAAGGTGACTTATGACCTCTGTTACAGTAAGCCCTATCTATCTGTCCGTCTGTCTATCTATCTATCTATCTATCTATCTATCTATCTATCTATCTATCCATCTATCTATCTATCTATTCATCTCTCCTTTGGACAGTTTAAGTGTATAAGTAAGTATGGCCCAGGGCCCCATCCATCCTGGCCTTGAATGCCTTCCAGGGATGGGGCATCCACAGCTTCTCTGGAAACTCTGTGCTAGTGATTCACCAGCATCAGAGTAAAGAAGTTAAAAGTAGAGTAAAAAGTAGACTGAAGAAAACAATAAGCCACAAATTACATATATGCAAGCCTTATTTCTTGCACTTTTCCTTAGCAACCACTTTGAATCCACTCAGACATCTCTGACGCTGAGCTGGAAAGACCTTGGCTGACCTAGTTCTTAGGCTGAAGATTCTGGCTCTACAGGAGTAGCAGAGTGGGACCTCATACCCTGAAATCTCCGATAACAGTTATGGTAAATAAAGATTTGTCACCAGAAGTTATTATTCTATATTGTGGTCACAGAATCAATAAGGTTGGATAAAACCACTAAGATCATCTAGTCCAGCTGTTAATCCATCACTGCCATGCCCACTAACCCATATCACTCAGCACGACATCTCCTTGTTTCTTCAACACCTCCAGGAATGGTGACTCCACCACCTCCCTGGGCAGCCCATTCCAATGCATTACCACTCTTTCTGGGACAAAATTTTTCTTCACATCCAACCTGAGCTTCCCCTGGAGCAACTTGAAGCCATTCCCTCTCCTTCTATCACTGTTACTGGAAGAAGAGGCCAACCCCCACCTCCTTTCAGGGAGTTGTAGAGTGATAAGGTCTCCTCTGAGCCTTCTCTTCTCCAAATTGAACAGTTCCAGTTCCCTCAGTCGCTCCTCATAAGACTTGTGCTCCAGACCCCTCACAGCTTTGTTGCCCTTCTCTGAATATGCTTCAGGGCTGTAATGTCTTTCTTGTAGTGATGGGCCCAAAAGTGAACACAGTACTCAAGGAGCAGCCTTACCAGTGCTGACTACAGAGGGACATTCACCTCCCTGCTCCTGCTGGCAATTTCTAATACAAGATAGGATGTCATTTGTCTTCTTAGCTGCCTGGACACACTGCTGGCTCATATTCCTCTTAGCATCGATCAATATTCCCTGATCATTTTCCTGTGCGCAACTTTCCAGCCACTCTGCCACAAGCCTGTAGTGTTGCCTGGGGTTGTTGTGGCCAAAGTGCAGGACATGGCACTTGGTCCTGTTGAAGCTCATACAGTTGGCCTCAGCCCAGCTATGCGGCCTGTCCAGGTCCCCCTGTGGGCCCTTCCTACCCCAAGGCAGATTAACATTCCTCCCAACTTGGTGTCATCTGCGAACTTATTGAGGGTGCACTCAATGCTCTCATCCAGGTCATCAGTGCAGATGTAGAACAGGACAGGCCCCCAGCAACAACCACCACTCTGTGGGCCTGGCCATCATCCAGTTCTTTACCCATCAAAGAAAGTAGCTGTGCAAACCAGAGGCGAATCATATAACTTGTAAAAATCTTCATCATTCATCCTCACAGTTACACAAGTGTAGCACTGCTGCTGAGCCACAGGTGAGCACAAAGGAAGGCAGCCCAGGGGTTACAGCACTGGAAAACTCAGGACTGAGTTTTGGCTCTGTCCTATCCCTGCCTTCTGGTTCCAGGCAAGTGACTCAGATTCCTCGTAACTCACTCTGCTGCCCAAGGGTACTGATGCTTCTCTGCTTTAGGACATGATTATACTGATAAATACAGTCAGAAGTTCTGAGGTGTAAGGGCAGTGTGGTAAGGTAGATCAGCCAAGCTGTGGAGGAAGAGGCCTGCCCAGGTCCAGCGGCTGTCAGTGAAGTGGATGAGGAGATGACAAATCCTCCTGGACAGAGCTACGTGTGCCTGAGAGCTCCGGGGTGCTCTCCTGTTCCATCCTCTCCTGGCATTGCTGCTTGGTTCCAGCTTCACCAAGGAATCGGAGTTTGCCAAGTGGAGATGTGGAGAGGAATGGCTAAAAGTCACTCTGTGCACGCATATCTGAGGACTTCAAGAATGATTTTCCCAGAACAGTGCAAGTGGCTCCTCAGGGGAGAGCTTTGGGAGCTTGAGAGGTATGATTTTAGGAGCTGAAAGAAAAGAGGTGAAATCAAGTGGCTTAAGGTCTTAAAAACAGGGCTGAAAGAGAGAAACATTTAATTACTGAAGGCTGGGGGAAGAAAAGAAAGAAGGAGCGAAGCGAGTACGCTATAGGCACGCCAGGAGTCTTTGCAGGAGAGGCAGCGGCGCGCCGAGGCGAGCCCGAGCCCCAGGGGTCGCGTGGCGGGCGGCGCTAGGGCCCGGGCGGGCGGAGGCGGGGGCGCGGCGCCGGGCGGCGCTAGGGCGGGCGGCGGCGGCGGCATGGCCGGGAGCGCGGCGCGGCTCCATCCCGCGGCCCCGGGGGGCGGCCCCCGCCGAGCGGCTGCGGGCGGCCGGGGGGAGCGGGCGGCGCGGCCGGAACGTGGACGTCGCCCGCATGCGGCCGGGAGCTCCCTCCCCCCCGACTCGGGCCGAGCGCGGGGGGCAGCCCCGCGGAGCCGTGTAGCTTTGCGGCCCCGCCGACGGGGCGGGCTGGTCGCGGGGCCGCGCCGCGGAAGGTAGGGGAGGCGGCTCCGGCCCCGCCGTGCTGCGACCTGAGCGCGTGTGGGCGGGGTGCGCCCCTGCGCCGGGATAAATAGCGGCTGGCGAAGCTGACAGCCCGGCCCGGGGCGCGCGGGTTCGGAGGCTGCGCTCGAGGTAGCGCCGGGGAAAAAAGTTGGGGCTGTCGCTGACTCCGCTCCGAAGCCCCGCTCCCGCCCGCAGCCCGCAGCCCGGACCGAGCCTTTTTTTTGTTTCTTTTCTTCGTTTTGATTTTCCCAGCCTGGGAAAGGGGAGGACCGGAGAGCCGCGCGGAGCTCGAGCCGCGCTTTCCCCCGCTCTACGCGCACCGCAGGGGCGATGCTGGAAGGCGCCGCGAGTTCGCAGCGCGCGTTCAGGGCAGCGGGAGGCGCGTGAGCTCCCGCAGCAGCCGCTGCCCCCTCCGCCCGCCCCGAGCGCCGCCGCCGGAGGAGGCTGCCCGCCCGCCCCAGCGGCCCAGGATGCGGTTTCGCCTCTTCTCCTTTGCCTTGATCGTCCTGAACTGTATGGATTACGGCCACTGCCAAGTCGGCCGCTGGAGACGCGGCAAGAGAGGTGAGTGAGGAGGAGCCGCGGGGGCCGCCGTTCCCGCCCCCTGCCCGAGGCAGGTGAGCCGACCCCGGGCCGGCAGCTCCGCCGACCGCGAGAGTACCGAGTCCTGCGGCCGCCCCCCGGTGCCGCCGCGCGGCTCCGCAGCTGTTGGTAGCGAGCGGGGTCGCGGGGCGCGCTCTTCGGACTGGGCGCTGGGGCTGCTCCGTCCGCCCTGCGATCTGGTCTCAGCACGGCGGAGCCTCGGGCAGTGGCTTGCAGAGGTTTCGCTTCGTTGTGTGACGATGTTGTGCTCAAAGCGCGCAGAGCCCTTCGAGAAACGGGGAGAAGCGGTGCGTTGGGATCGGGTCTGTTTGGCTGAGATGTTGCTGCGGGGATTGCGGAGTTGAGAGCGGAGCAGTGTGTCTGTACAGCACCCGTGTGGCCGCAGCGGTTACTGCAGCTCTTCTCAGCTGTCAGCCGCCTGCGGTCTGCTTCCCTCTTTGCTTCCCTCTTTTTTTCTTTCTTTCTTTTGTTTTTTATTTTCTGTAGGATGAATCACCTTCACTGTAAAATGTTTCTGTTCTCCACGTGTTCTCAGTCGCATTGCCGTTCGTTTCCCCCATTCTTTTCACAGCCGTTCGTCCCATTCCTGAAGCTAACGGTAAATCAGGTGGCCCCAGTACTGAAGACAGACGTTGGGATTTCAGGACAAATTGCACCGAATGGTTATTTGAATGGAGGGGGGGAGCGAACATCTACAATGTGAAGCCGGTACAGATAGCAGTGAAACCTGCAGAAGGAGAAGAGCTGTGCTTCCCTGCAGCCTCAGAGTAGGCACAAATAAAACTGTATAGCACTTTAGTTTTGATGGTTCTTCAACAGATGGTTTCCAGAATTTAACTTCAGTGTGTGGCTAAAACGATAGCAGTCCTTGAAAGTGACCAGCCTATCTGTGCTAACAAAGGGGATACTGTGTCTTTAATTAAATGTGGAACTACTTAGAGTGCTGACGAGACAGCGGAGGGTGATAGCGCGGTATTTCTGCTTTACAACAGAGCTTAAGGGCTGCATTGTGGGAGCGCGAAATGAATAGGCATGGAGCTCGAGTGGCGTGAATTGTCCTCTGACCAAAACCTAAGCTGGTTTTAATTGATCTTATGTTCGACGATTGATCTCAGAGCGATTGTTGGGCGTGCTGAACAATTGGCTTTTCCAAGGAGATTGATTTAAATTAGTTTTTAGTTTAGTTATTGGATAAATAAAGTCGGTATTGACAGTTGGCTTACTGGCACTGTTTTGTGCCATCACCTAAGGGTTCTGTTTTGTGCTTCGAAGAATGCAGCCTTTTCCAGTCAATAAGGCTGAAGAAGTAAGCGCAGCCAGTTTGGAGCACTGAAAGCAAAAGCTAAGAATGCATTCAATACTATAATAGACTTGCCATGACACATGCAGTCTGAAGTAATGCTTTCGTACAGGATTCAAAATTCCAATAATTTCACAATTTTTCCATATCCCATCTGCAAATAATCAGGCATTCACTGTGGGGTACTGGCAGTTAACGTTTCTTTGGCATTCTGTTTTGTCTGTTATATGATCTCAGATGCTCCATAATATCATTTTCTTAATGAAATGAAAATTTTGGCATCGATTCAGTCTCCTGTGTGGTAGAAATCAATTGCATTCAGTCTGGAATCAGGGCAAAAATCATGTGTAGCTGACTTCTTTTTTCTTTTCTTTTTTTTTTCTAAAAAGTAGCTGAATTATTGTGTATTCTGAATGTTAAATATATGTATATGGACACATATTTGTGTGTGTGTGTGTGTGTGTGTGTGACTACTGTGGGATACTCCAGTAAACAAGAATTTAGTTAATTCTAGTGGACGTTTCCAGACTCCTGTATTCCCCTTCTTCTTTCTTTCAACCCTTTCTCATACCAAGGAATCATGTCACACTGCAGTAGAAGTGGAATGAAGTACTAATGCTTAGAGTGTGCCTCCTTTCTGGCATTGGTTTCTGCTCTGAATGCCCCTGCTTTGAAAGTTGTGCTTTATATGTATCACAGTCAGCAGATGCTGTGAATGCCACTGCTCCTCTTAGTTACACTGCCTGGTTCAAACAGACCAGAGCCCTTAGTTCTCTGGAAACACTCTAGCACCTCCTCACCTTAGAAGTCTTGAGCCTAAGAAGGTAGATAGGATGATTTGCCTTTCTAACAGAATCTATTCTAAAATGTAGGGGATGTAGCTTAAAGGTCAGTAGTCCAACCTCATAGCTAGCTGATATCAAGACACCTCCTTTCCCTTTTTCTTTTAGTTGTATAATTTGATTTTTAACTACTTTTGAATACCTTCTACTTGTTCATTTCAATCTTGGATTTCTTTCTCTATATCACTCAGCATAAGGTGAGTGACTCCATGTCTTAGGACTTCACTGAACATGGTGGTGTGTGTGAGAGACAAATCGTTTTTTCCTTCTCTGAGAAGTGAGGAGAACAACTTTCCTAAACTTCAGATCCTAATGGTAGCATGTAGAAACGAAGACTGTTAGCCATGCTTACCAGGAGGAGTGATAGTGTTCTGCAAAAGCACTGACTGAAAAGAGTTTGGTTTCTCTGGAAATGACTGCCAAAAAAAAAAATTAGTTGAAGTCAATGTGATAATAATGATTGCATGGATGGGGAGACTTTTCTGTAGTAAGAGAGACTAAGAAGAGTTGATGAGACCCTGCTGGCATGGTGAAGAGATGCAGTGGGACACATTTGCATGAGCAAACTGGAGTTTATCTACATCCAGAACTCCAGAAAAAGCAGCGTAGAAAACTTGTCTTTCTATTCAGTTTATGAGATTTCATATTCAAGGAGAGTGATAAAGGCTACTATATGTACTCATCTGCCAAATGTTCTCATTCTGCATTGGATAAAGGCTGTGTCACTGCAAGTGCGTGGATGGTGAGCAACAGTAGAGATGGCAAAATATCTGCAGGTAGAAATAGGAGGGTCTGGGAATGGAAAGTTCCCTGTGTCCAAGTGGCTCAGTAGAGCTCTGCGTGGGGTGTTTGTATATGCATATATGGAGGAATGTAGTCACCACAATCTGACTGAAGCTGCTTAAATTTGTATCACCTTATGCAAGATGGAGATCTTGACCGCACATCAGTTATTAATTTACATGGATTTACAGCTAAAGGAAAACTTATTGAGATATAGGGGTTTGGGAATTAGCTTTATTAATTACGTGATTACCTAAGAAGGGGATAATATCAGAGCCTTTCTCATTTGTATGTGTGGTCAGGCTATAGGAAAGATTGAGCACTCCTTTATTAGGGAAAAGGAATTAAGGAAAAATGCATTGATTCAGGCATATACCACATCTGCTTTGCAAGAGCTGTACCAACTCCAAAGAGCATTTACTGCCTTAACAACAGCAGCATACAGACAGAGCAGGGAACACCTTTTGGTTGTGGGTCAGTATCCTGGCTTTTTGTCTGTTCTTACTTCTCTTTGAACTTGAAACATGTGTTGCATTTGGAGGACTGTGAACTTTTTGCTGGTGGGTTAAAGCTTAAAATCCTTCCAGGAAGCTGTACTTTGAACTCTGTTTTTTCCTCAGGTGTTATGTAAGTGCTTGTAACAATTTGTAAAAGACATGTTAACACTTGCTGGAGTTATTCCCCAGGTACTTGTGATCAGTAGTAAAGCTCTGGAGGGTCGCTTCTGTTCCTCAACCCTTTACTACTTGGAGTAGTTAGTTACAAAACACTCTGTGTATACAGATCCTATTACACCAGCAACAATATCCTAACAATGAATCTGCTGAAAAGTCAAACTTAAAAAATAAATAAATAAAAAAAATTGGCTACTCATACCCTATTGTCTGGTAAGTCTAAGGAAGCTTCTCACTAAAATGTCAGCAGAAACCAAAACTTGTATGAATGAAGGAATAATGAGCTAGCTAATGGCACAGTGTTGCTAAGGATAATCGGTGCTCAAGTGGATTGTGAAGGTTTGTGAAGGGATGCTCGAAATGCAAAAAGTGGTTCAGTTTGAAAATGGGCTCTGAAGTCCAGGAGCTTGATTCAGTTGCCTGATGTAGGTTTCTATTACTGCTTGTGATATCTAAGCCACCCTTTTGGACCTGGCAGGTTTGGTGGGGATGTACATGACCTTCTGGAGCAACAGTTGGAGGATTCCCATAGAGCAGGTCACATGCATCTGACACCCTGAGGTGTCTTTGTGGTGGAAGATGAAAATGGAGAGCATGTCCCAGCACATGCTGTATGTACACATGCTTTCCATTCCTGTTTGCATCCATTATCTACCATTAGTGGTCACTTGGGATGAGTATACTAACCTAGATAAGTATCTGGTCAGGCATGGTATCTCTGCCTTTTACTCTTCTGTATTAAAGCCTGTAGGAAGATTTGCAGAATAGTTTCAGTGTGATGAAGGGTATATTTGTCTGCTTTTTGACTTATTTGAATACTTTCCAATGTCTGGGAACATGTCTTCCAAGGCTTAGCTGAAATCTGTTGCTAGAGCAGGTCAAAATGCATGGCAAATACCCAAAAGTGAGGGTGCTTACTGATTAGGGAAATTAAGGTGATAGAAATAAGAATGCTAATTTACAATGAAGTCTATCATCTGCAGTATATAAGGACATGCAATTCCTATGATAAAATAATACCATGCTAATATACTTGACATAAGTCATTATCAGTAAAAATTTTGACATTATTTAAAACACAGAATGTGGAAGGTGTTCTCTGTCAAAATTCAAGGCATAGAAAGAAAAACAATGGTCTTCCTTTTTATATTATTATTATTTCTCTTTCTACTTCTAAGAGCCTGACTATGCCACAGAGGTCTGCTTTTCATTTCTTATGTAGCTATTTTTAATAATAATAATAATAAAAAAACCCCAACCAAACAAAAACCTTAGCTATTGATTTTTTTTATTTGATTTTATTTTTATTTTTTGATAGATCAGAGAGTACTGTCAAGTCAAACCTGCAGATCATCACATGTTGCAAACTTTTTCCCAGTGGAATGTACATCAAACTCAAAAACTTACAGCTGAGTCGTAATACCCCTTTCCAAAATGCATCCTTGATATAAATTGTAGAAATGGAATTTACTTGATTGCACAAATTATCTTCAACATGAATGTCATACATTTATTTTGTAATTGGTGGAACTGTGGTCAATGTGGTCCATGGAGCTGTTGGTACAAGTTAATCCATCCTGTTGTAGATGCATCCCTTTGCCTGGGCTCCAGAAATATTAACAAACTCAATAAATGTTAAATAAGATTACTTACTTGCCTTTGAGTATAGTATATATGAAGTATATATGAAGAAGATATGTACATCTTTGTTGTTGGTCTCTGAAACAAGCTGAAAGCAATGGCAAATGAGAAGGAAACCCCCACATCCAGCTTTCATATGTTTTCTTCTCATATTATGTTGGTGTAGCTCTTTTAAAGTTACAGATGTAGTCCCTGGAAAGCTGTGCTTTCTTTTTTATTAGAGAGGCTTGATAAACGAGAGGCTTGTTTAGGTTTAGACATTTTTAATGTGTGTTGCTCTGAAAGTAGTACCTCCTTTTCATTTTCATGGAAACCACAACAGTTGCGAAGAGCACAATAGCGGTATTTGATAGAGCAAATTCTCATCTACAAAGCACTGTTTTTCAACATAGTCACCATCATTAGCAGATGAACTGATCTAGGCTCTCTTCATTTTATGGAGTGACAGCTGTGTATGGCCATCTGGAATATGGCTTGTCTTTCATATTGCTGTTGCCACTGTTGAAACGCACCATCCACTGCCTCACTGTTCTTACATCCACTGTTTGGTCTTGGTAAACATTTGGCAAGTACCAGCAAATGCCAGTGGGTATCATTTTTTTTCTGCATGGAGGAATTCAGTTCTACCCCTTTGCTACATAGGCACTTCTGTGTCAGATGCCATTTTGTCAGACTGCCCCTCTGCTGCCATCCTTCACACAACAGCACGTAACAGAATACTGTTAGGAAGATTCAGCCTCTGCTGCCGTACCACCAACATCTGTCTCCGATGTTGTGGGCCAACATAATAAAATAGAAGGCGTTACTTTTGGAGCAGCCCTTGTATGATACTAAATTTAATCACTTTTTTCCCCCCCCCCTCAAGCATTCTTTTTCTTTTCACCGCAAAGATTTGTTTGGGCACAGTTTGAGAACCTTCTGGTATTTGTCTAGACTCCAAGTGTTTGCTAATCCTTTTTAGTGAAAAGCGTGACTTCATACATGTTTGCCATTGATAATGCAAAAATGTAACAGCTTGATCCTTTCATCAGAGGCTGCTTTAGATACTAAAAGTAGGTACTGCCATAATGTGTATAATCACTGTCTGTGCAGTGCTTGTTTAGTAGATGCAATACCTTGGGAAGTATTATTTGGGTGCTGCAAGGTAGTGTTATGCATGCAAAATCTACTGCTTTTTGAGTAGTGTTGTTGGCTTTATAGCCTGTTAAATCTCCTAAGAATTTTGTTTTAGAGAGTGGAAAGGATTTGCAACAACTCTTTGCTACCTGGATTCTGATTAATCCATCTCACTAAGCAAAGGATCAGGTGAATCCTGCTCCTGAGGGCCATTGGGCAGGTGTAGAGTTTGAGTTTGCATCTGCTTTTGTCTACACAATGGCTTTGTTCAGCCAACTCCATGCATTAAAGCCATTTGTTGACTAGGGTTTATTTTTGTATCTCTTGAACTTCATATACCTGCAAGCAACAGTCAACTTGCCTGAATTGAGAATCAAGCGATGGAGCTATGTTTCTCTATATCTGATCCAGCTGTCACTTGGTTTACCATGAGGTGAACAGTTCTGTTCATTTTTACTAGTACTTTTGTAAAACTTTGAGGACAAACCCGGGTGATTCTGTGATTCTGTGAGATATTGGCTCCCAAAAAGGCATTCTAGTGCAGCAGTGTGTCAAGCACAGAAGAGGCAAGAATGAGAGTCTGATTGACAGGCACTTGGATTAATGGTACCTTTCCAATATAGCTTCCATATGGAAACTATACTTCTAAACTAAACTAAACTTCCATAGGGAAGGGGGGATTACAACAAACTGGTGTTTGTAGATACTGTATGCCAAAAGCTTAGTTGATGTGAAGGTCAGTGTTCTGTCTGTGGAGTAGAAGCAACCACTGTAGGTCATCAAAAGTGCTTCTTTCTGCAGATTTCCTCATCCTGTGAGACCATAAGGGTTTGAGACATTGTGTGCTTAAATTTGGCCCATTGCAGCACTTTGGTTCAGAACCAAGCACATCTCTGAGCTTTGTATTGTCAAACAGTGTTCCCAGGAGCAGGCGCATTTTGTGAATGTGTGCACCTTGTCCTGATGTCAGTACTGAAGTACTCTTGAATGCAAGACTGAAATTAATTTATGTAGCTTTGCATTAACCTCACTTCATTGTAGTACAGTTGTTTGTTTTTTGCCATTTCAAGTTTCTTTTTGGATGATGGCATGAAAAGTTGTTGGTGATTGCGTCTCTTGGTCTTTCCTCTGGAGTGTAAAAACTGTAAGGTGTGAAAGAACACAAGGGAATAAAATGTTAATGTGAGGCAAACGGGTCTTTTTCTAGTTGTTGGTTTTATTTTTTTTATTTATTTTTTTTTTTAAGTTATCTTAAGTACCTTGATTATGTGATGGTAAAGGAATGGGAGGCTTTTAAGATCCCATCAGTTAAGATGTGGTGAACAGTGTTTAGAAAAAAAAAAAAAGTTCATAATTTGTTTACCCATGATAGGAGAAGCTTGTGTTATATCCTTCTGTAACATGTAGTTTGGCATTCAGTAATTAATTAATCATGGCCTCCAGTAATTAATCAGTTATGTATTACAGTGGAGCCAAGCGTTCTATGTATCTGTGAGATTTTGTCCTTTTATAAATGAATGGAATTTGTGCTATTTACTCTGACTTCTTTTTGTTTGTTTTTATGGGATGGCATTTGAGTGGCTTTAGTGAGGAAAGTGTAATTAATTACAACCAGTATTTAGAACAGGCATGCAATTCTGTAATTACTTTTCAGAACAAACACTCATAATTGCATTATGACCACTGTTTGAAGAGGGTACCAGCAAATATGTGTGGTTTGCATAGATTCAAAATGTTGTGGAAGTCTTTCTAGTAAGATTTACAGTTAGTAAATAATAACTTTTTGCTCTCTAGGATTTTTAAAAAGTAAATATAAAAATAATCCAGAGCCTATGGTTTAGGGATTATGAGTCTCAAATTCACCTTGTAGAAGCTTGTCTGTTCTTTTTTCAGGGGCATTTCGTTTTTTTTTTTTTTTTTTTTTTTTTTTTTTTTTTTTGTGAATCATCAAGATTTTCTTCATCTTGATGAAAAAGACACAAATATGGATGTAACAAGGCAGAGGGAGGGCTCAAAAAGAGGAATGATGTTTGGGATATCAGCAGTTGGGTATTGGCACTGAGAGGTTGCGTGAACCCTATTTCCCAAGCAGACTGGATCCAGCAGTGAATCTTTGCTTATGTACTGGGTAAAACTTGTACACATTTACTCCGCAAAGGGAAAACAGCTTTTGTGTGAGAGAATTGCAGTGGTGTAATAAAGTATAAACTTCCTGATGCGGGCAAGTTCTTTTTTTTTTTTTTTTCCCCAGAGTTGAAATGCTGGCTGAAATATGTTACAGACAAATACATGTACTGATGTATGGTCTCTGCAGCCGTATGGTTGCCACCTTTGAAATTAAAAAAAAAAAAAAAAAAAGCACCATCCACCCAACCTCAGACCAGCCACATCAGAGACGGCTGTAGTGCACGCACACATCATCTGCACATGTACTGCAGCCCAGACATCAGCCGGTGTGTCCATGCTGGCATTTGCCAGGCAGGTTGGAAACCACAGAAGCAATGACTATGCTTGGCAAAGGTAGATATCACTGACTTGCTCAATTCTTTTTCCAACTGCTGCAGATTTTTTGGTTGCTGTGTTTTTATTATAAACTTGCTAACCTTCGTGTTCAATGTACAGGCAAGCCTGTAGCTAAGCCTATATTAATGGTATCTAAAGGTTAATAATCTTTTATGTTACCTGCAGTGAGTTAGCATTTAAGGATCCCAGCTGAGGTGGGGTCTGGTAGCACTGACATACTGACGTTGCTTAGCTGACAACCAAGGAAGAAACTGAATCAAAGTCACCAGAGCAAAGCCTGGCCTGGATTCCCCTCCATTAGCAGGAATGATCTTTGGCCTTTCATTGCAGCTTGTTCAGACCTGCTTTATATCCAGTTTTACACAGTACATGCTAATAACATAATGGACATGGGCTCAGTTTTGACTTATCAAGAGGAGCTGTAACTCAGCAGGAGGCTGTAATGCAGCCATCGGGCCTTAGGTTGTGTTTACAACACACCAAGGCAGCAGCCCCCTGTTTTAGTTTGTTCCAAGCTATTGCCCATCATTGCAAAATGCTTATGTATGGCCTCTGACTTGAGATGCTTCATCTTTGCTAGGGGTGGGAAACCAAACGATGTTTTGTAGGGTGTTTGTTTATTTACTTAGCCTCATGGAATTGCATATTTTAATATCTTCATCAGGAGCATTTGCAGGGGGTGGTTTCACTTCTGTGTTTGGTCTTCTCTTCTAAATTGTCAGTCTGATCTCCCCTGTTTGGAACCCTCTCTTGTGAGGAAAGCTGACCTGAGCAGGCATGCTGCCATTTGCAGATTTCCCATGCATAAAACTTTTGTTAACACATGTATGCATCAAAGCCAGTGGTAAGAGAAAATAATTTCCTGCTTTATGTAAATGTGAAGCAGCATATTGGTGTGGGGGAAAAAATGACGTTATGGCAATGAGGGAATTAATAATTAAAACATGCAATTGAAAAGGTGCTTCTAAACAAGTGCTTTGGATTCCAGCTGTGTTTCTCACAGCAGTAGTGAGGTCTGCAGGACTGCAGTGACTTCACTGATGCTGAGATGCCAGTGGCCATGTTTTTTGAAACCACCCAATTTTAAGTGCTCATCATAACTTTTATTCTGTCTCAGGTATTACTGGACTCACTGGTGGCCCCCAAGAGGAAGACTTGAATTTTAGGAAACATGGAGAAGAGAAGGCTTGGGGATCTTATCAGCATATCTTGGGAGGGTGCCAGGAAAACAGACCCAGGCTTCTTTCAGTGGTGCCAGTACAAGGAGAGGAGGCAGTGGGTGTGAACTGGGGCACAGGAGTTCCTTCTGAGGCTGTAGGTCTCTTCCTTGGGGATGTTCAGAAGCTGCCTGGCCATGGGCCTGGGTCCCCTGCTCAGCAGGGGCTAGAGGGGAACAGGGAGCCCTGCCAGCCTCAGCTATTCTGGAATTCTGGGAAAAGCAATTTGGTAACATCTCAGATACCTAGCTTGTGCCTGCTTGGTTTTTGTAATCACCAGCTGTGGAGAGGAAATATAGAGCGCCCAGTCCATTTAGGAATCTCTGAGGTACATGATCTAAATTATCTGCAGCTAAATTACCTTAGCTGTGTTGAGGGACTTGGTTTGGACTTAACATTGTTAAGGTTTTGAGCAGTGCAGAGGAGTTTCCTTATGTTGAGTGGTGATACAGGAGTTCTGAGTTCAGCAAGACTCTGAGGCTTGCAGAAGTCACGAAATATCACCTGCTCCATCCCAACTTCCCTTCTTGTCCCTATGTAAAAAAAAAAAAAAAAAAAAAAAAAAATCAAACAAAGAAAGCCAACTAATATTGTTGCACAGGGGAAATGAAATGTTGGAGGCAAAATCAAACAAAAAGAATACATGAATTTATCTGGGTGATTTGGGCCGTTTCAAGTTACCAGGCAACACAAAATTGGGTTCTCTATCATACCAATTTTACATCATAGGAGTTCTTTGCTCCTCAACGTTTTTCTTTCTGAAGTTAACAGTTTCCAAATACCAGAGGCTGGCTTGTGAATGAGGTGATTGAAATACTGGAACTAACTTTGGTCTCCCTCATTTTATCAGTGGATGATGCCAAACTGATCCGGTAGAGTGCATACAACCAAAATGGTGCTTGTTCTGGTAAACACTGCACTGTCATGCAGTAGTATTGTCAGATTATACAGGAGGGCCAAATGTCAGGCATTTATCTTAAATAAGAACTGTAATATGCTTTTTCTAATGCTGTATCTGAAAACTCAAAACTTTTTCATTCCTTTTTGTTCTTTCCATCAGACTCCTGGAAAAAGTCCTGCTGCTTCCAAGTTCTAGTTTTTGTAACTTTAGCAGTGGCATAAATACATGTAGGGTTTTTCAGCTTTTGGAAGAGGGTTGAAATGTGACTCTATTAAACCTGAATCTGAAGACTGACTTGGTTCATATTGTTTTCTCTTAATAGCTTTCCAAGCAGCCGTTAAGTGAAACTACTGCATATTGAGCCGGGTGTAATATGAGGCTCATTGGGTAAAATAACATTAGTCTGTGCTACTTAAACACACTCTGAAAGGCTTAAGGAGGAGAGGAAGGAAAATATTTGAAGAGATCAACTGGGATGTGGTGGAATACAAGTAATGTCACCTGAGAAGGATTAGAATTCGCCAAAGCTTGACCTGAATGAAGACCTCCATTTAGGGCTTGTGTTCCTACCAGATGAGCTGCAGTAGTTTTTCCATGCAGGGCTTTCTACCAGCAGTCGTAGTGAAAGAACCCAGTGATTTACTTGGCTGCTGTGTCTCAGTAGCAGTGGAGCTTTTTTTCTTCTTTAGTAAATAAAAAAAAAATCCCAGTTTAACATTCTTTCTTATTAGCTGCAGCTGGCTTTTTCTAATTACCAAAGTCTTGAGAGAATGCAGCTGAGAAAAATGTTGCTATTTTCCTCATTGGCAGCTCATTGTATGCACTGTAACTGATAGGCAGCTGCATATCCTATTCACATTCTTAGATGCAGAAAGCCTTAAAAATATGTACTGACACCTCAAAATCCAGGAGAAGACTATGGAGGAGCTGATAGCAATGGCATTTTCTGTTGTGATTTTTTTTTTTTCTTTTTTTTATTTCATAATGAAGGGTTAACTAACCCAGCAGCCCCATACTCTTAACAACATGCCTGCTGTGATGGTCTCTTTGAAAACTACTTATTCTTAGATACCTAGTGCCTCTGAAGTAACAAGTAGCAATGAGGTGAGCTAGAGCTGGAAGTAGACAAAACAATTACTCCTGTGTCATGTCGCTAGGTGGATGTTCACCCCTAAGGGCCATTATAGTCAGTCATGGAGGTCTGAGAATTGCAGCAGGGTTAAGTGGGAAATCCTTTCATATGGAAGTCAACATGATTTATGCTTGCTAGCATCATAGATGTTCAGAGGAATTTTACCTTATGCTTCTTGGTTTGGGTTTGGGGATGACAGGTTGGGAGTACCAGTGTGGAGAGGAATTTGCGTTTACCAGCAAGAGGTTCTTTACACCTTTCTTTGAAGCACTATTGACTGCTGCTGCAGGGAGTAACACTTTTGCTCTGTGCATCGATGTCCATGTGAAATTTTTGTTCCGATTTCTCTTTTCACAGAATAGCAAGATCCATGCCAATGGTATTTGGTTCTGGATTTCTGTGAGGTTTAGCTTAGTGTGCACCTTTCAGGGCTTGATTTTCCTGAAACACATCGTAAGTCACAGTTAAGCCTAGCAGAAAAGTAATGAAAAAAGGCATGCAGTGAAAAGCAGCACTATGGAAGAATATGGCATGTCTCTCCAGAGGCTTGTATGGGAATGATTTAATGTCAGAACTAGTTAGTGTTATCCCTCTCTCTCATTTATGTCTCACTGCTAACTTCTGAAACTTTGGCAAGCACTATCCGTTTTGTTTAGCCACAAACATTGCTGACTTGTTTTTTCATCAGTGCTTCTTACTGTGGTAATTCATTTCTTGATTTTTGTCATTCATGCTTAGTTTGTAACAGAAACTCTATATCTGCTTTCTCCATGAAGTAAACATATAAAAGATCCCCATGGTATTCTACTGTATGGAGTAATTTCTGTTTTGTTTACGTATTTTAGCCAAGGAGAAGCCTGATTAGCTGAATGTTTAATAGCGTTCAAATACGTCCTAGAGCTTTGCATTTGCTGTTTGATGTTCCATTTTATAGCTTTACTTAAATGCTCTGCAGGGATTGTGGTTTAGTGGTGGGAGCATGAAATTTGAATCCAAGGTGCCTGTTTCTCTTACCAACAGAGCTGGTCAGTATGTTTTAAACGTCAGATTCTTCTATCCCACCACCCCCATAATGCATTTTCTCATGTATGCAAAGAGTTCTTTTTTCCTTTTCCCCCTTCCTCTCCTCCCCCTTTTGCCTTTTTTTCCCCTCCTTTTTTGAAGTGAGTGTTGAAGATTCATGGCTTAAATAGGAATTGCAAGTGCCTCTGTTTCTCTGGTGCGTAGGACAGTGTTTTATCACACTGCGTTTTAAATTGTATCAGTGATTTGTGTGGCTGAGGGGTCCTAGAGTGTTAATCTCCAGGCATGTATACAGTTCTTACAAGGGATGATAAGCACATAAATGAGTTTCCTGCCTCCTCAGGTTCACTGACGGAGCAAACATCTGCATGTAGAACATTACATCCATGCCAGTGGTCTAAGAGATTTAGAAATGTTTTGTTCTGGCTGATGTGAAGTCTATGTTCTCCGCAGATTTTTTCATGGCAAGATGTGTCTGAGAGACTTTAAATGCTTTTTTTTTTTCCTGACATATTTTACTAATTTTCAGACACAAAGGATGGAGCTCTTCATATGCAAGTAGTTATTTGCAGTAGACTGATTAATTGCAGTGTGAAAGATTTATATATGTGTAGAGCCCAAGTATATCTTATTTCATACCTAAGAAAGATAAAGACTTTGGAAATGGCAGGAGACCTTGGGGCACCTCAGACTGCAGCTTTTAAGTTGTTTCAAAGAGGTCTGCTTTTAGAGAACACCTTCCTGGTTTGTTTGCTTTTTTTTTTTTTTTTTTTTTTTTTTTTTATGGTAACTTACCTGAAAATGGAAGCATAACTTTAACACTTAAGGCATTTTCAAAATAACATAATGTAAATTTCTTACATTAAAAATGAATATTTATAATGCATATTTGTCGTTACCTCCTCAGTGCTGCCACTGTCTTCCCTTTAATTCTAAAGTCCCTTATTATTCACAATACAAACATCACCTATGGAAGGTGAGCCAACTAGCTTCTAGCTTTTTATGAACACATGACTTGTCTGCTTTTAAGACTTTATTCACATTCCCACAGAACTATAAAAAAAAATTCAGTAGCTTTTTGCCAAACAGTAATCTTAATTTCTGCCTGAAATGTCCAGAATGCTGAACATGCAGGGTGCACAGGTAAATCAAACACTTTTTTTTTTTAATTGAGGGAATTCTATAGCCATGAAGTGGTGATCTTTCTTGGCTGCTGTGATATAAGTGGATATGAAAAACAGAAGCTGTTTTTTTTTCTTAATGTAATTCCTACTAGATGAGGAGATAAAACTGTATGTATCTGAACAGCAAATGAGCTCCATCTGTTCTAATTCAAGATCTCAAAGTCTGGTCCATCATTTTTGTTTGATGTCTCAAACTCTGATGCCTTCAGTTGACAATAGGGAGGATGACAGAAGATTTGGTGGATGTTTTGAATGTGCTAAATTAGTGCAAGCAGGATGTAAAGTACTCTGTAGTGGGGATTGAATTAAAGTGAGGTACTGCAGTGAACCATGTATTTGTGTAGTATGCAAGCAGTGAGAGTTTGAGATATCTTTTTCTGTATCTTACTAAAACTTGGATACATACATGTATGGTAACATCTGCTTATTTTTAGAGTTATATCTTTCAAGTTTAGTGTTTCTCTACAATGTTTAGCAGCACTGGCTTTTTTTTTCTTACTTTCTTCCTATTAAAATGGATTACTTTGCTACTCGTCTTCTCAGTTACATGCAGCTTTGACATAACTTTTAGTATTTATTTATCCATACTATGTGAAATCGTGTGGAAAGCCACAATGCTGTGGGAAGCCAGACAAGGGCCGATCTCTGATCAGGAATTGGCTGGGTGTTGGTCAACAGGTGGTGAGTAATTGTATTGTGGATATATGTGTGTGTGTGTATATATGTATATATATATATGGATGTTATTGTTGTCACCTATTTCTTTCCCCCCCTTTTTTTTTTCTGTCTTAGTAAATAGCTTTTATTTCAACCCACAAGTTCTATTTTGTTTCCAGTTCTCTCCCTCTTCCTATCTCCTTCATCATCGGGGGTGAGAGAACAGCTGTGTGGTGCTGAGCTGCTGCCAGGTTAAATAACAGCACTATTAAATTAATGACACATCCTCCGTTGACCTGAGTGGAATGGGAATATCACCATTGGTTCAGAAGTTTTTTGTGAAGAGCCCTTCATGGGCCGCATTGCTTTGCTTGTTTGCACAGTACTTTCTGTATCTTCTGTAGATTGTGATGAGGCCTTAGATATCTTAGAAGTAGCTGAGGTGAACTGGAATCGTAGAGTCACAGAATGGCCTGCTTTGAAAAGGACCACAATGATCACCTAGTTTCCACCCCCTGCTACGTGCAGGGTCGTCAACCACCAGACCAGGCTGCCTAGAGCCACATCCAGCCTGGCCTTGAATGCCTCCAGGGATGGAGCATCCACAACCTCCTTGGGCAACCTGTTGCAGTGCATTGCCGTCCTGTGTGTGGAAAAACTTCCTCCTAATGTCTAACCTAAACCTCCCCTGTCTCAGTTTAAAACCATTCCTCCTTGTCCTATCACTATCCACCCTTGTTAACAGTCATTCCCAATCCTGTTTATATGCTCATTTCAGGTATTGGAAGGCCACAATTTGGTCTCCCTGGAGTCTTCTCTTCTCCAAGCTAAACAAAGCCAGTTCCCTCAGCCTTTCCTCATAGGAGAAGTGCTACAGCCCTGTGATCACCTTAGTGGCCTCCTCTGGACCCACTCCAAGAGCTCCACGTCCTTCTTGTACTGGGGGCCCCAGACCTGGGCATGGTACTGCAGATGGGGCCTCACAGCAGCTGGGTGAGAGGGGGACAATCGCCTCAAAACAAGCTTCTTCCAGAAGAGGCAGGGTTGTTCGTAATAAAATAAATAGAAATAAAAGAATAGGACTTCCTTCAGGTTTCTGAATTTTTATTTACTCAGTGTAGTTTTAGCATGTGAAATATTATGGGCATGAATGCAACTCTTTTGCTAGCATTGTTTCCAGTTTGGCAATAAATAAACTGTGCCCTGTCCAGCCTCTCAGTAGATAACTACTTCATATTTTATTAGAACAATTTGGCTCCTGACATGAACTGTAGTCCCATTAATCCTGTAATATAGTGCATAGGATTGGAAAAATACAGGATGTAAACATGTTCTTCATTATGCACTTTAACACAAAACAGATATATAGAGCTCATTCTAGAACATGGTAGTCAGAGTGTACTAAGAAAATAGCAAATTGTTGACTAGACTCATCTGCTATTAGTTTATTTTGGGGTTAGAAGCAAAAGGCTTAAGAAATCTCAATTATTTCACATTACATCTTGATGCCTATCATATCTTGCTGGACATTACTTAAGTAGACAGGACCAGTGATTCTATTGCCTCCATTGAATCCAAAATCAAGGCAACTTAAAGTCTTACAAGAGAAAAAGACTCAATAATGAGAATGGTTATGTTTGACAGTGATGTTGTATAATTATAAATAAAAATCTAGTCAATGTACGGAGCAGTAAATCCAGGCTCTTTTTTTCTACTGCAAACTTTTAACCTGAGACTTTGGGAAGGATAACAAGTTTAATCTGAGAGTTCCTCGGATTGTTCAGAAGTAGGAAATAATAAATTCCTTTTAATACTGTAGCATCTACTGTAGAAGTCCAAGAGGTCATAATCACAGTGGTCCCATAGCATTATGTTGAGTGAATTCATTGGTACTATTCAGTGGCAAAATGGACTGGAACAACCTCTACAAGTAAATGGTTACACAGATGTGCTTCAAGAGATACAGTCTTTTAAAGTTGAGAATTGGATAAATCTGATTTGCTGGTTTCTTGAAGATAGGTACTTAGTTGTGTAATTGTCTCTAAGACTGATGAATATCAGTTGATGTGAAGTCAGTGGTTGGGCTCCAGACTGGAAAGTGTACTGTAGTCTGTATCTTAACCTCATCTATGAGAAGCATGCACGTGGAAAAGAAGATTGAAGACCTTTTAATACAGTTATCATATTCTTATGCAAAGTTTGCCTCTTAGATTGGTACTGGTGCTATCAAGGTGGTAGGTTACTGCTTCAAATTGGTTAACAGCAAAATACTGATCAAATTAAATTCATATGTGATGTTTCAAAATGTAATTACAGAAATGGATCCACACTATACTTCTAAGTTTGATTTTGCTTACTGAAAGCTATATTTTTTGGTGAGTATTGGCTTCCAGGGTAGATGAACTTTCAATTCATTTGTGTATGTAAAAGGACAGTTCCTTTAAAAATGAATTTGGAGACATACTTCTGGGAGCACTTAATTGTAATGCTGCAAAATTCTGATATTGCATTAGCGTGCTGCCATATTACCTCTTTTCCTGTCCTTACATGGTAGGATAGCAGAATTTTCAGGTACTCTGAAACAGTGTTTGTTAGAATATGATTTCCGTGACGCTGGTTGCTGAGCAGGAGCTGTCAGTACTGGTTGAGATGGAGAGTAAAAGAATCCGTAGCCTTACTATTGTCCCTTTCCAAAGTCTTAGATCTTTCCTATTAGGAATGAAACCACTATGCTTCCACAGCACAGATATGGTTATTTGGGAAAACAATCAAAGGATGCAGTGGATTTGATGGAAGAAAATAAGGAGGTGTTTCCCAGTGGGAGGAGGCTAGATAGAAAAGTAGGGAAAGGAAACAAAACTAAACCTTTTCACGAATACCACTCAACTTTAATTAGAAATATAGCTAAATAAAAGGGCAAATAATTGCTAAATGAGACATCAGTGTGATACTTACAAGCAGTTGCAGAAAACAGCATCTAATTGATTGATAAGGGATTTGGGGGTGTAGCTTTTATTGGGTTTGGCCAGAATGTGTTGTGTCTCTTTGGAATGAGACTTCATGGAAATACACTAGCAGCCAGCACACAGATTCAGAAAACATTCCTGTATTTGAAGTGGTTTCACAAAATTCATTTATCTATTAAATCAAGAATTGTGTTTAGGCTGCAGAACCCAATGGCCTGAATAACGTGCACTGGGCTCCTAGCAGTCATATGTAAACTGTCTAATCGCTGTCAGCTGTGTTAAAACAAATAGTCAGAAACTTAATATCTACAAGTATTGGTACCTGTATCTGTTACAGTAGCATTCCTGTTTTCTAAAAGAAAAAAAAAAAAAAAAAAGACAAGATCCCTCAGGAAAAAAAAAAGTTGTTTAGATTTCTTTAAATTCCTTTTTACTGCTACTGTAAAACTGCTTTTTAGAGCTTGGCTGCTTTTTGTCCATTGTTTTCTTTGAACAAAAGCCAGTCTTTTTTTTTTTTTTTTTTTTTTTGGCAAGTACTTTGCCATCTGAACAACTGTCAGTAGAGGGAGATGCATTTGTGTGTTAAGACAGTGATGACTTTAACGGGTTGCTAACGCAGTGGAGGATGTTCCTGAAGCATTCCTGGATATTCAGTTCTTTACTATGAACCCTTCATTTTGAGTCCCAAGGCACTGAATAGAGGGCAAGTCTGTCTTGTCTGCTGTGTTGGTTTTCACATGGGTTAAAAGACCAGTAAACTCTTTTGCAATAACATTTTATGTTACTCAGTGCACGTTTTGCGTAGGTCTGAATGTGTGTGTGGGTTGCAAAAGCAAGGAAAAAAATTGCACCCTGTGTTATGCAGAAAGATTTTCTGTTTTTGTAATGTTATTTGATATATTGGAATTTTCCAAATATCAAATTGAGAAACCCAAGTCTGCTGAAATGTAATACAAGACCTGGGAGAGTAGTCGGAAGGTAGTATTGTGGTGGGCAGACAATATAGCTGTGCACTCCTTTTAAAAACAGAAAGGACACTTTTATGTGAAAAATCATAAATATTTTGCTTCAGGATGTAATGAGATCTCTTGAAAACTCTCATTACATACACTTTGATTTTTAATTCAAATATGAAACTAGTGTCTGTTACAAGAAATCCTTTTTTTGTCAACAGAGGCGTTTGAGCAGATATAGCAACTTTGCTATTCTATGGTTAGCCTATTGATTAGCTGGAGATTGCTCAGCAAAGAATCCAACAAATCAAGAATACAATATCTCATCTGAGATATTTGCTGTACATGATAGTTCCGTTGTTAAGTCTTGGGTATATGATTACTGCATGACTTATTCAATGTTTTATAACTACAGAAAGGAGATAAAGTATAAGAGGTGGTGGTTTTCAAACAAAAGTTATTTTCTTGGATTCAAATGGAGATGATCTTTCTCTTTCCCATTCAGGAAGGATAAAATAGGGAAGGAGAAAGCTGCGCTAGTACTGGTGATGGCACCTGATTGATTAAACATTTAAATGGGAACCTTATGTTCAGTTAACTCTGTCCTCAGCTTTGTAGTATTTAGTTATGTGTTAAGTTCTGACTACTTGCATGTTCCAGCATATGGTCACCTCCACTGGATCTGCTCCTGAGCTGAATGTAAACTAGTGATGCGCCCTGGGCTGATTGCTCAACTAAGACCCATGTGTATTAGCATCTACATATCCTTGCAACACTTCAAAGGCCGAGGGAAGCAGACCAAAGGGAACAGTCTTATATGGCTTGTCCTCCCTTCTGTTTTCAGTATATCCATATCTAGTGGACAGTGTATCTTTGCAAACTGTTAGGCGTGGTTAGAACGCCTCGCAAAAACTTATAGTTTCTCCTGCTCAGTGTTACTACATTAAATTTAATGTGTTGGTGATGTGGACTTGAAAACTTGGAGTTTTCATGAAGACAAGAGAATTAGTTCCTTTACTTTGGTTTATGCCTTTCAAAATCTTTCTCCTTCACTACTTGAGAAATTTATTAAAACCAGCATTTTTGCATCTTAGCAGCATCTACAAGCAACAGAATTCTGAGTAAATAACCCTTCCTGTCTTGCTTTCTTGTAGTTTTGTCTGTGAAGATTTTGACCCAAAATCCATACGTGCATAAGGAAGTGTGCAATGCAGTACAGATACATTTTTCCAGATATCTCTTAAACCTTACATCTTTTGTATTTGTTACTTGGTAGGATGCTTTACAAGCTAGTCACTTGAATCTTGAGTGTGGACCCTTGCCTCTGCCTCTTGGGCTCTTCTAATGTAGCTCTGATCTTGAAGGTATGCACAAGGAATTTTGAATTAATGTAGAATTTACGTAACACAAATAAAACTGGTGTCCAATTGCTTTAATCTGGAAGTTCCAAATGAGCACAGTGAAGAAAGGAGGATGGGAAAAGAAGCAGACATGAGTGTGCTCAATGTGGCACTGAGAGGAAGTAGAAATGGAGAAGGCATTTCTTACTAGGGAAGGAGGATCAGTTGAGTTGATTGATTTCATGTGTTGCTAAGATTATTTTGCAAATATTTGTTTATAAAATTAAATATAAATTTCTTACTAGGAAGGAATATTGTGGTTGAACACGGCTATGCATTTGTGACAGATAGCAGATAGCAATGTATACGTTCTGTGTGGAGGAGGGGGAGGGGAAGACAAGACTGTTCAAAATACAGATTTATAGGGGAAGCACCTCTTCACTGACTTGTAACAGCAGCTAAATTGTGTTCCTGCCTTAATTAGTGTCAAAGTTATTTGGTTCTCATCATATTAATCTTTGTTACAGTTAGCTGAAATATTGTTCAAGTGTTAGGTGCTGATGAGAAAGTCTGTGCATCTTATAAATTGCATGCAATGTGTGGAGTTCTTATTAATTGGTGGTGGAAGTTACAATCCATATTTTAAATAAGTAGCATAATACAGCCATTCAGAATTACACCACAAAAAAGAGAGGGTTTTAATGGACTCCATATGTATGCTTTTAGAACTGGTTGAGTAAAACTTTTGCTATACCACATAATGGTAAACCATCAGTGCTATAATGTCTTTAGGGTCTTTTAAGAACCTTCTTTATAGACACTCTTTTGACAAAGATTAATTCATTAATGGATTCAAGCCAACAGTATTATAGTTTTTACTGTTATGATAAGCAGGCGTCAGTGTTGGTTGCATTATCCCTTTAAATTCCTGAAAACTGAAATGTAATAGCCCTGCTCTCTGTGGGGAAAAACTCATTCTGAACAACAAGCACTACTTCAGTGCATTGCTTGAATTTTAAAACAATTGTTTCAATGCTTATTTTTGTTTATCCTTTTTCAGAATAAAGACTACAAAGACTAGATGTATGTGGGAAGACATAGATATAGGATGTGGTATTTCTGCCCTTAGTGACTTTTTTTGTTTTATATGGAAAAGTTCATCTCTACTTCTTTCAAGTTCTTTTATAGGATGTGGTATTCCTGCCTCAGTGACTTTTTTTGTTTTATATGGAAAAGTTCATCTCTTCTTCTTTCAAGTTGTTTTTTTTTTTTTATGGCTGAGCTCTATTAATTGCTAAGAAACTAACGATGAGCTGCTAGTGGGTAGTTAACTTAAGGCCACGCTATGTTAAGTGCCTGACTGCCCATAGTGCTTACACCTGGGAGTATTTCATAACCCACTGAACCTGGCTTACAGAGGCAGAGTTGCACTTGCAGTGCAGCCTGGCCTAGCCACCCTGTAGTAAATACCAGATCACTGGGTTTAGTATCAGCATTCCTGTGGGGAGCATGTTAAAAGACTTGCAATGATCTCTCCTTCACCTCTAGCCTTTAGACATGGGCTGTCTCAGTGAGACAATGGTATGAGACTGGGCTTCTCTTCACTTGTAAGTATACCACTAATGAGACAAGCATATCTTGGTAGAAAATAAAGACCGTGACTTTATTGAAAGGGCTCACTTTTTTGTTAGGTGTCTTAAAATGATTTATTTCAGAAAGTGCATGTTTGTGAGTGTTTTTAAATCTGTGTAAGTATACTGATGAAGTTCTTGTTAAGTTCCATTTTAGCTTAAAGGCTAAAACTTTACAGAATGTGTACGCAAATGGACTTCTTGTTTTGAGAAAATATAGGAAGTTTCAACCAATTGCTTTAATTCAGTATTTTTTTTTCATGTTGAGTTAATTGCATGAACTGCCTAGATTAACTCTAAGCTATATTTAGAGCAATTAGTCTTTCAGTCTGAAGTCCGGTGCTCTGTTCCATCTTCCCACTTCCATCTCCACGTGAATATTGATACTTTGTCTCCTGACCGTTGCCTGTGGCTGTGTGCAGTGGCTTGACCTTGGCTGGTGGCCAGATGCCCACCCAGATGCTCACTCAATCCCCCTCCTCCACGGAACAGGAGGGGGAAATAAGATGAAAAAAATTTGAGTTGAGATACCAAAGTAAATGCTCTTTTGCTGTATGAAAATAATAGAAGTAAAATCTACTTTTAGTTCCTGGACGGGCAGAGAAGGCTTATGGGCCATGCTCTTGAGAGTCGTATCACAGTGCTACCTCATGACTGCAAAGTAAGATTGTTTCTTCAATAGTTAAGGAAATATCAATATATTTTGATAAAGCAAAAGGGGGCAAAGCCTCATTTTTATTTCTTTTTTTTTAAATCCTAGGAATCCAGAGGCTTTATGTGTAGAATCCCATTCTTCCACATCCTAGGTGTTGGCAGTGCCAGTTTTTGAGTGCTCTGCTCTTGGATATCTGCACTTTTTTTTTTTTTTTTTTTTTTTTTTTTTTTAAAGGCAACTGGAACTAATTAATCTACCAGCGCTGGCTGTCCATGCATTTCAACAGAAAAACAGATCCCTGCTGGAAGGAAAGGAATGATATAGCTGTCAGTCAGAGAAGGAAAGGAGGACTCTCATCTCCTAGCAGTTTAAGACCTTGTTCCTGTTTTCTTAAAAGGCTGATAATTAATTAGCTTAGTTGTTGTCAGCCCACATTTGAAAAAGAGGTAGTTACTGTAGAAGGAAACATCCGTTTGTTATTTCAGATGTTGGGATTTAATACGTTCTCCCAACTACCTTCTGCACATATGTAATACATTCTAGCTTTTTATAAGGCTGTTGGTTACAAATAGCTTTGAAATAACTACCATGTCTACCAGATCTAAAATTCCGTAATAATTATTCATTATATCACCATCATTTTTATTATACCAAAAGCGATTTCTTCACAACCCCTCCCACAGCAGAATGATGCTGTAGAAGAGATTTAATTTGCCCTCATTAATCCAGGATTGCTCAACACAGCAGTACAGCTATGTCATCTTTGTTTTAAGAGAAACTGGATGGAGTGAGACAGCCACTCCATGAAACTTCAGTAATTGGATTCATATTTAAGCAATGTGTGGGCAAGAAAACCCCTTCAGCTTCCTAGCTTAATTCTTTTTATTATCTGCATGTAATCTGAGTAGGTTCTAACTAGAAGTTCTCTAAGAATTAGGCTAGCTGGCTTTATAGCTATAATTTAGGCATAGTTATACATACCTCTGACAATTCACCACTTCCTGTTACATATTCAGAATGAGGCTGTTGGGACAGAAATTTGTCTCTGAGAATAAATTTTGGCTCTTTCTTTTAAATTCAAATTTAATATTTATCTCCCAAATTTTAACAATGTTTCTCGAGCTTAGGACTATATATGTCTTATTTTTCTCTCGAGTTTTTTAAAGACTACTAGAGGAAGTCTGATTTTAACTTAATTTTAATGTGGTGCGTGCTATTGTAACATCCAACTGCTTGAATGTCTTTTAGGCTTTAAAATGCAGTCTCTTAAACTTCTTTAGTTCCAGAGTATCTGATTTAGGTACTTGTATGACACAATGTGCTTTCACTTTATTTTAAGAAGTGAACACACAAGATACTACTTTTTTTTTTTTTTCATTATCTGATCCTTATGCATTTGAACTTGGGCTTCTGTGACAAAGACACAGTTGTTTGTCTGCTGATTGAATTTAACAAGAAGCTGGTGTTCTCAGTGCCCCATTTCCTATAGCATAACCATACAGTAATGCTAAATGCACGTATGTACAAAAAAGCATTAAACCCCAGAAAATCCCCTTAAATCTCAAAGCTGGAAATTCAACCACTGAGAGGTAATTGTACTGAAATTTAAGCCAAAAAGTAATTTTCTTATGTGGTTAGAGATTTTAAATGTAATAAACTGTGATAAAGGGAGTCTTTAGAGGCAACCTAAAGGTGATGGTATGAATTCATATGTATTGAGTGATCATAATTTCCATCTGAATGTGCAAGAAAAATGATATTTTCAAACCTCTTGTAAAATAATAGGCAAGATAACCCTTGTATTACTGCAAATTCTAAATTACTTCTCTTAGATATTTGTCTTTGGAGCTGTTGCCTACCAAACAAGTACTACTGGGAAATGTCTGTCTGCCTACCCTACAAAGTTTAGCTTCCTTACATCGCCTAAGTTATTTGAGCAATCAGTACAAGAAGATCATAGAGTAAGAGTTCAGTGGGACCCATTTTGTGTAATTTTAGCAATCCGAAGGTTAGATTCCATCTGATCTAGCCAAGAGTCAGTGAAACATGCCTCTCAGCAGGGAAATTTGGCCCCTTAGCTTTCAGGTTCTTCTGTAGTGGATGATGAGTGTCTTTGGAGGGCAATTTATCTTATCCTAAAGGGCTGACCTGTGAGTGAATCACTAAGATTTTTAATTTGTCTTATTGGAAAATGGGAAAGGACCTGTACAGGTTGGACAGTGTCAAGGCCTTTTCATATTGTCCTGCCTTCTTTATTCCTGTGTTTTCAAGGCACAAAAGCAGATCGGAACCCAAAAATCCTATAAACTTTTTGTGCAGAAAGCTAGCACAGTTCCTGTGGATAATATCCTTGTTCTCACAACTGTAAATGTGTGGCAGTTTTAAAATCAAAATATTTAGGAATAAAGCAGCATGCTTGTTTCTGACTCTGTTAGGCCAGCTTGAAAGCTGAAGCTTTTTCAGCAACAGTGCTTCTGAAGAGTCTTTCCAAGGCAGTTTGAGTTCCATGATTACCTTGAAAGCACGTTAGGATGTCCTGCCAAGCTCCTGGGTCTTCATATGTTCACTAGCACAGCAATTATTTCCCTTTGTTTCCTATCTGGTTCTGCATAGTTACCAGGGATCCTGGATTTGAAGGGGGGGTGGGTTTTTGGCACTAGTGCTTTGCTGGTTTCTGCCTTGTGTTTAATTCCTAGGTACTTGTCCTCTACATTGTAGTTTCTGATCTCTATCACTAATACTTTTGTTGTTATACATTTCTTTTAGAGTTTGCAGAGCGTGCTGTAATTTGTTATGCGTATTGTCACAAATGTTCATTTGCTAACTTTGAGAGCAAAGAAGAAAGGTACTATAAAGGAAAAAGTTTGTACGTGTTTTTTCCTACATCAGTAATCAACACAAAACACCGTGGAAAACACAGTTGTTTCAACAGACTCTTGGAACTGAGATTTAGGTAAAGTTTATAGTTTCAATGGGACTCAAGGAGCCATGCATGTTCTGCCAACACTCAAAAGACTTGAAAATGTGTTGAAATCTTATGTGTATTATATTTGTTTTGTCTGTGTAGACAGATGCTTCTGTGTGGCCCCTATTTTCCTTGATAGTCTCTGCAGCTGACCTTGTAGGTGGGTTTTATGTCTCTGGTGTTGATCAAAAGGAGTTTGTAAAGTGCATCTTAGAAGTGCTTTAAGGGTTGGTTGGACTCATGTTTCAAGGATTGGAAGGATTTATTCAAAATATGTTCAACAAATTCAGGTTTTTTTTATGTAAGGATTTAGAATAGTGTCTTGAGTAGTGTCTCCCCTTACCCCCTCAAGGGAGAAAAAGAGATTTCTATTATGCTATTTATATCTTAAATAGAAATAACAATTCCCACTGTATGGTCTGATTATTTTTACCCAATTTTTTTTTTTTTTCTTCATAACAAATATGCAGCCATCTAGGCCTATGGCTGCAGAGCATGCCTGAGCCTTTCACTGGCATTGTATGGCAGAAGAGAAAAAGAACTGTGTGAGACGTGAGCAGGTGGAGGGCCTGCTTAGCCTGGTGGCAAGGCTACATGATAGAACTGATGGGCTAGAAAGTATCAAGGGGGCAAAAAGAGAGAAGGAGCAGAGGAGCTGTGCTCTGCCCTCACTGAGATGTGTTCAGCCACAAGATCTAAGGTAGTCTGTCTGGATCTTCTCACTACTAGGCTGAAGGCAAGAACTAGAAGGAAAGGAGTGAATGGAGACAAGTCCATGCTCGAGGCAGCAAGCAAAACACCTCCTTGCCCATTCCACCCCTCAAGTATCTCTGTACAACAGGTACAAGACTCTGGTTGCATGTCTGTGGATAGAGGAACAAAAAAAAAAAACAACCATCAAAACAAAAAACAGAAAGCCTTCCTCCACTATCAAAGCTTTATCATCACAGAATTGCAGGGATTGGAAGGGACCACAAGATACTGAGTCCAACTGCCCTGCTAAAGCAGGTACCCTACAATAGGTTGCACACACAGGTGTTCAGATGGATCTTGGATATCTCCATAGGAGACTCCACAACTTATCTGAGCAACCTGTTCCAGTGCTCCATCACCTTTCTTGTAAAGAAGATCTTCTGTATGTTAGTGTAGAACTTGTTATGTTCAAGTTTTAGGACATTATTTGTTGTTATATCACTACATGCTACTGAGAAGAGCCTGGTCTCATCCATTTGTATCCTACCTCTAGATATTTATAAACAAGTACCAGGTCCCCTCTCAATCATCTTTTCCTCAGGCTGAACAGACCCAAGTTGCTCAGCCTTTTCTCATACAGGCCCTTTATCTTTGTGGCCTTCTACTGGACTCCTTCTAGCAGATTCCTGTCTTCTTTGAACTGGGGAGCCCAGAACTGGATGCAGTTGTATAAATTTGGCCTCTGGGCAGGGCAGAGTAGAGAAGGATTGCCTTTCTTGACCTGCTGGCAAAAGAGAAGAGATTGGTATTAGTTATCCTCCTTGCAGGGATCTCAATACCCAATATGCCAAGCAGACCCTCTGAGAGAAGTCTGCTGCCTCCTTTGGGCTTGGATGGAGGATGTTGCCTTCTCTGTTCAATCTGGAGAAGAGAAGGCTCTGGAGAGACCCTATAGTGGCCTTTTAATATCTAAAGGGCCTATAAGAAAGAAGGGGACAGACTCTTCAGTAGGGTCTATTTTAATAGGATGAGGGGAAATATTTCAAACTGTAAATGGGAAGATTTTGACTGGGTAGAAGGAAAGTGGTTTTATGGTGGTGGTTTTTTGTTTTTTTTTTTTTTTATAAACAATAGGGGATGGTGAGTTACTGGAATATGTTGCCCAGAGAGGTGATGGATGCCCTGTCCTTGGAGACATTCGAGGTCAGGCTGGAGCAGGCTCTGAACAACCTGGAATGTTCTGTGTGTGAAAATGTAAAGATGGGGGATCTCACAGGATCATGCTTTAAACTGTTCCATGTTTGTATGCAGATGCTCTTCTGTGGCTTGTAAAAATAACTTGATTTTTTTTTTTTTTTTTTCCCCCAGTTGTATGCCAGAATTTTACTTCTGTGTACTTTCTGGAATGGTCTGAAGCTGACAGACCAGATTAGCAAAAATCAGTCTCTTCTTCCATGTATACATGCCTAATGTTGCTGAAGACACTGAGATACCATGCAAAGGTGCTTGGATATGCTTTTTTCATGTTAGGATGCATTTCTATTTATTTGTTTCAACAGATGATACCTAGATCATCTGTCTTCAGAAGCAATGGCCAGATGGATGTGAGACTAATCCTTAGTGCAAACAGTTAAAAATCTAAACAGATACAGTAATTTCTAGAATCTTCAAACTATTTTTCTTCTAAAATGATTTATCCAACATTTTTCCTATTCTAAGAAATGTGGTTTTTTATCATCTCTATTTGAGAGGAGGAAAATAGGGAAAGAAGTTAAGTGATTTGAGGAATTATAATAGGATGTCATGTTCTACATTTTGTCTTTTCTGTAGTCTTACTGAGTTCCACCCTCTTCACATTTTAAAGACCTCAGGTTGCCCAGTGAGGTTGTGGATGTTCTCTCCCTGGAGATGTTCAAGGCCAGGCTGGATGGGGCTTTGAGCAACCTGGTCTAGAGGGAGGTGTCCTGCCTATAGCAGGGGGGTTGAAACTAGGTGATCATTGTGGACCTTTTCAACCCAAACCATTTTATGATTTTTTGTATGATAGATGCAGAAATGGGCATTTGTAGAAAAATTTCCTGAGCTGCAGGAGCCTTGAGGAAAGGCTGATGAATGGCATATGTGTTAGCTTTTCCCAGCAGGAATCCAGTAATACTTTCTGTGCCTGGAAGAGCTGAGTGATTCCCTGCCTTTCCAGCTGAGTGCAGGACAGCAGGAATCTCATCCACAGGGATGAAGCACCTCCATGACTTCAAGCCCTGTTGAGTAACCTGTTTTCTGGACTGACTGTTCCTACTGCTAAGTGAGAGGAAAGGTTTGGGATTAGCATATTTGCAGTTTATAGTTACAGCCTTTCTGGTCTGTTTCCTCAAAGATTTTTTTTTTTTTGGTTCTCTTATGTAGACTTTACTCGTAACACGCTGCAGGAGGTCTGGTGGTGAGGTTTTTATGTAGCCCAAAGGTGATCTGGTCACCACTGTGTACGTGAAAAAGATAACAGTTTTTGGGTTTCTTGGGAGACAGTAGCAGCAGAAGCTCAGGACAACCTTAAGCTTTGCTGAAGGCCAACTTCTTGTCCTCCTTGTTAGCTTCTAGTTGGATGTTACCAGTTAGTTTATCCCAGCAGCATAGAGATCTGGCAGTTGTCAACCTGGAGGTGAGCGTGGGACTGCAAACTGCTAGAGAACAGAAGAAATACAGAGCATCTTTAGTGTTGCCTGGAGTTTCATAGCATGCAGATTTTATCTGGAAATTAGCTATCACTTCTGCATTTGTAATTGAGATAGATAGGAGTTAAAAATCAGTCACCATTGTGAAATAGAGTACTAACAAACTCCTTTGCCAGCTTTACTTTGGTCTTTTCTTTATGAGATCTTTGTTCAATATCCACTTCTCTACACACCACCACCCTCACCAAAAACCTTTTCTTGAAGACTGAGGATGTGGCTTAGCACTGGATGCAGATATACATACACACACAGGCACAAACAAATGTGGCATCTGACAGTTACAGAAAGTGTGACTTCCTGTTACAGTGAGGGGTGGGAGTGGGAATGTGGGGATGAGAGTGGCACATTTAAAAAGCAAACAGCAAAAAGGCAATCCCCAATATACAATACTTATAATTTAAATAATAAAATTAACCAAATGCTGGTACATGTGCCAGTGGTTCAGTACAGCCTTTCTGACAACCGGACTTGGACTATGGACAGGGGGTGGATAGCAGAAGAATTTAGCAGGATTGGCTTTAAGCATCTTAGTACTCAAAATTAAGTGTCATTTTGCTGTCAACTAGAAAAAAAGATAGGGAGCTGAGGCACTGCATTAGAAGTTCCTTTGCTGAAATGTAACTTAGGTTTCCCCTGTGGTTGTTAATATGCATCTTGTACATTAAAGAACTGGAGTAGGGAGTAATTAAATGCTTCCTAGCCTGAAGTGCAATTGTTTGCTCTTTCCTCTGATTAAAAGGGTGGAATAAGGTGAAAATGGTGGAAATATGATGGACTCATTTTCCTCTTTGAACCTTTTCTTGTGTTCATATCCTCCTAAACGTGTTTTCTTTTCCTCCGTGAAATCTTCTCACTTGCTTATCTCTCCACAAGCTTATTGGAATTCCTTCTGTGTACCCTTGATTGTCCCACATGCCCTCAGACCAGCCTACTTTGTGGTCCTCTTGGAAGATGTACCACTGAACTGATTAAGTTAGATACTTGGGATGTAGATGCTCCTGATTGAGAGAGATGATCCTCGTTCTTCTCTCCTTCTCTAATAGAAGAATGTGGACCTATGCGTGCTAAGTTTTACAGGGGCCGTGGGAGGACTCAGCAAGGTGGTAATTTGGTTGGAACTTTCAAGGAAAGGAGAAGGATGAGTTGATGCTGGTATGGCCAAATTTTCTCATCGTCCAGTTTAAGGCCTTAGAGTTTTGTCACTCCAGGAACACAGCTGTGAGGATGACAGTGTTCATCTTTAAAAAGAAAGGGAAAAAGTTGACAACAGTTATCTGGATGAACCCAGAAATGCACTCATTATCAAGCAAGGCACTTGTTGCTCCCCAGCCAGCTATTTACGGTGAAGAAATCTCTTCTTGAAAAGGAACAACATTTGAAACTGCCATCTGTTTATCAGAGACTTCTTCTGAGCCTCCCAATGGTTTTGCAAACCTCTAAGAGAAGGTAAACAGAGCGTAACTTGGACTGAAAGAGCTATGACAAGCCATTCTTTCTCTCCTGATCACCACATTCTCCAAAATGACACCCCCCGCCTCCACCAATAAACAAATATTATACTGTATTCCTTTTCTCTTGTGTTTTTGAACATGATAAACTGTTACTCTTGTGTGCCTACAAAAAATTTTATTTAGATGTCTGCTTTCCTAAAAATAGCAAATGAACGAAGCGTTCCAAGCAGCTAACCGCAGCTTCCTGAGTTAAAGCTTCTAGCTTTAAGATAGTTTTATAAGTGATATAATGTTGCAGATTCTACACCCAGTTTTACAGCATTGCTTTCCTGTGTGCTGCTTGTTCATATTCATTTAACAATTATTGGGTGTAAAGCATGTTAGTTGACCAACAGAGCATCTCTACTTTGTTGTATGTGTGCCCAGTCCACTGCCTGACAACACTTTTTATCCTGTTTGTTGTTTACTAGACTGTAGTGCTCAAAATACTATCTGCATATTTGGTCATATATTTTATTGCTTACTATATGCTGAAAGTGCAATTCATTTTGCAGAATACATTTAAGAATGATAGAAAATGTGTGCTTCAGAATTTGCACTTTGACTCTTTGTTCAAGCTATTGTTCTGGTTTCTGAAGCCTGCTTACTCAAACTGGTAAAAAGGGACCTGGCTGGGATTTAGTTGCCAAATGTGTTCTGAAAAGGCATCGTAAATGATGAATAATGATTTCAAGTCTGAGAGAAGTCCAAGCATGATATATATTATGTTCCAAAGTTAATTTGGCAAAATGGAGTGGGAGGAGCAGAGAGGAAAGACTGAAATGATCATTTAGCATTATCAAAGCACTTAATTTTCTTGACAAAGTTCTTAATATTTTAAAACATTTCCATTTTTTTTGGAAAGAAACCATGCACTCTTTAATTACTGGTAATAAAATGAAGTAAAGGATTTAAGACCTATGAATGTTACAGTTCGAGGAAACTATAATTAAGGTTGGCAAGACTGTTTCCCTAAGGAAACAGGGAGTTCACACAGCTTTTAAAAAGAGATGGTAATTATTTTTCCCACTGAACTTCTATGTATTGATAAATGTGTTCTCCAGTCACTAAGCAGTAAAGCATATCCCAGGTAACTTCTTAATTTGTGTTTCCCAATGCGTTACTTTAGTTTCAAGATGATTTATCTGGAAATAACTGTAGCTTTTTCTGTCTGAATAGGAGTCTTCTATTTTTCTACCTTATGTTATCTGCTGCAAACAGGAGCGATGTAGAACAAAGTGAAGTTTGGATATGTTTAAAAAGTAAGCTGGCTGTGAAAGACTGCAATACATATTCCATTTAGGATTAACAGTTAGGAATTTAAACATGGAGGTAGGGATTTGCATGCTCTCTCTTGCAACCTGTGTGAGCAGGGACTTCTACTACTGGATAAGACAGCAGGGAGATTGTCAGCTGCAAAATAAATGTGGGTCTGTATAGGTGTTGCCAGTCAGATGGTTGTTACATACAGCTAAGTCTGGACTGTATCGGAATCACTGCAGAAATCAGTGTTTAGATAAAGCCACCTTGATCTTGTGAGCTTCCCTGGGTCATTTCTTCTCTAGGAAAGATGCCTTGGAGGCTGCAGCTCCTGATGCTCTCACATGACCTCAGTGCTCCGGGGCTGGCAGGACTTGGGCCGCCCCAGCAGCTTCTTAGGTAGGCTGGGCCATATGACTGGTGGCTCATGGCTCCGAATGCTCTTTAGCTCACGGAACTCTATTGAAAGGGAAGCGCTCTGTTGGGAAGCACTGGGGATGCCAGGTCTCTGTGTCCATCATTTGCTCTGGAGGCAGAAGTCATTCTTTTCTCAGGTGGGCAGTGCATGAATTTGGTTTTTCTTTGAGAACTTCATTCCTATGTTCTTGTGCACTGGGGTGAAGACTGGTTTCTGAAACTGCAGAACAGGCTTTTGTGAAGCGAAGTTGGATTTTCCGTATGTCCCTGGAATTGAGGTCCGTTTTCTGCCATGGAGATTTGGATTATTAGGTGTACTCAGATAAGATTTACACAGTTAGGGAACAGAATAATTAAAAATAAATAAACAAACCTGAAAAAAAAAGACATAGAAAGTAATCATAGAACTAGTGTTGTTAAAGTAAAGTAAAAATTCAATACTACTTTGTAGAATTTGTGTAATCAACTCCCTATTTTTCATGATGTTATTGAATTGACCGGTTGTGCTTCGAAGAGTCAAGCATCTGTGGTGCTTTTACTTTACTTTTGGTGAGCAGAGTTCTTGGCTGTGCTTTTGACCAGTTCCTTGTGTGAGTTTGTGTAACCAGATCATTCTGCATGTGAGTGAGTTCATCTTGTCAGCTTCATCAGAAAATGCTTGGTCCCAGTTAGAACAGAGTGCAGATAAATCAGTTGCTATAACCCTGTGGAGGGGAAATGCAGTGTATTCATGTGTTCTTGTTTATTTTTCCAGATACGAATGATGTAGTTTTTAAAAGCTAAATCATAATGAACGTGTTTCACAGTGCTCGCACCAAGCAGAGCTGGGCATTGCACAATGTTTTCTTGCAGGTCGATGGCACAATCATGTTTTTCTTTCCATCTTTGGAGATGCAGGAGACAGCTGTTCAGCAAGGGCCATAGAGGACACTGAGGAAAATGTGATTTTCACATGTAATTAATCCTATTAAAGCACATAAACTGTTAAAACACAAAGCTGCTGCTTTTTAAATTAGAAAGTCAGTAAGATGGGGAAAGCTACTGCTCTCTCACTGTGCTGCACTCCTAGAAGTCAGGAAATGTACAATGACAGTGCATGGGGCAGCTACCAGAGGTCAGTCTGTGCAGAGCCAGGTCTAGGTAGATGATTTTGGTTTGGGTAGATGTCACTGTTGTTATATTTTGTTGTGCTCTGGATATCGTTCCATAAGTTATGCTTTCAGTGGATATTTTAACACCTTATATCTATTTCTTAAATCTTTTGTGTAATTGGTCCTTTTCCTCTGGTTCACCGCAACATTAAGTAGCTCCAGCACACTCTTCCAATTTACGATGTCTCTGACTGGCCAGCTGGACTCCACACATAGCCCTGGTGCTCCAGGAAGGAAGAGTTGGCATCAAGTGAGTCTGGGGTTAATGAAAGCCCGGAGTGGGAGGTTATAAAAATCAAATGGTTATAGTAGCTGTAAGGAGCTATACACTGAGTTTAATAGCTCCATGGGGAATGGTGATATATGAGGAGTCTAGGAGGAGAGAATACGCATGTGAAGGTGCCATTATACATGCATACCACCTTTCCCCTCCGCTCCCATTCCATCTTTGTGGAATATTTTATATCTTTTTGCCAAAATCCAGTCTGCCTAAAGTGTGCTGAGTCATCTAACAGTTCCTACAGAAAGTTTGCAGAAAGGGGAAGCTGCTTCCAGGATCCAGCCTTTTCCTTTGGCTGCAATGAAATACATAAGTCTGATAATCCATGTGATTATCTCTCAAATATTTCATGATGGTTCTGTCATCTGCTTTATCTTTTATCTTGGTCGGGCACTTATTTGGATTTATTTACTTATTTCTGTTCAGAGAAATGTAATACAAGTTTCTAAAAGGAAAACAGCCACAAATTTAATACTACTTTGCATGCATGCATGTCCTGAGTTCAGGGCTGATGCTTCTGTTCAAATGGAAACAGGGAGTAGCTGGAGGCAGGCCTCCTCTAAGGGGTTGATGCAATCCCAAATTTACCTCCCTAGCTCACTGTGGTGGGCAGCGTGGAGGCAGCAGGGCTGAGTTAGGAGCTCACAGCTTGGGCTGTTGTTCTGCCTGCAGTGCTTGGTGCTCCTCTTCCTTTGTGGAGGTGATGCTGTGTCCTTGAGTTTAATCAGCTGGGCCCCTCATCCTGTGACCTGCAGTAAGAGAACTGTGATGTTACTTTATAATGAACATCAAAACCTAGGCAATAGTGAACACTAAAGTTAAGAGCTGCTTCATGTTCAGCATCATGCTGTATATGAATGATTGTTATATTAGTTGCTGGAAAATGAATGCTTAGGCAACAATTAATAGTGCTACACTGAGATGTTTTTATTATAGTTTAAATAAAGAATAAGATGAAGCTATCTTAAAAATAAAAACATTTTATATGAAATGAAACTTTCAGTGTATGACTACTTGGCATGTATTCTCCATCATTCTTGCTTCAGAATTTTAACAAAGTGCTTGCTTGCCTTGTTGGCTTTGTAAAGTCATTGTTTGCATAAAAAAACGCTTCAGATTCCAGCATGTATGTTTTAAGAATAATGAAATAAATTGGCATTGGCAATGTAAATTCTGCCTTTATTTACATCTTCTTTTAATCATGAAGGCCATGGTTTTCAACTGATTTAACAAAGTATGGTGACTCAAAAATCTCTGAGGGAGACAGAAAACCTTCCACGTTATGATTTAATTAGTTGGGTTTTTTTTTTAGGACTGGCTTTGGCAGGGAATAAGCATGCATGTGTATATGTGTGCATGTACACACTCAATACGTGCAGCTCGGAACCTGAGAAAGCATTTGAGGCACAAGTGTGGAACACCACAATGTTGTTTTTGCAGCCCACGTTTTGGGGGAGAGCAGCACTTGAAGAATATCCTAATTGCATAATCTATTCAATTTTTGCTGAAGCTATGTTAGTTAAGGTTAGGATAGCCTGTTCTCTTGTATATTTTACAATGTCAGGAAAAAAAACATACAAAAAATCCCACTCTCACACTTTTTTCTTTTTTTTTTAAAGAAGCCAACAAGGAAAGCAAAACCACCCCACCAAGGAAGCAAAAACATCCCCAAACCAAACGATAGGGATTGCTCGAGTAACTCAGGGTTTCAGATGAAAAAGCGAATATTTAAATATCAATTTAAATAGCAGTGTGTATAATGACATTTCTTGGAGGCAAAACCAAATGTCATTGACTTTAAAAAAAAAAAAATAAATAAATAGTCTCAGTTGGTGCAGTTCAAAATGTGCTCCTATTTCTCAGCTGCAGCTTTGTGTTAAAGAATATTCCCTAAATTTTGTAGTATGGCTGAGACACAAAATGAGATACATGTAAAATTTTTTCATTCTTCCTTTGAAATATCACTGCACAGAGAATACATCACAGGTGTATAATTGGATTTTTTAAGCTTATTTTCACTTCTTGTATTAGACCTACCCACACCAATGCTTCTTTTTAAAGATAGTTATATGAATGTCTTGGAGCTTTTTTTTTTTTTCTTTTGGTCCTTGTGATATATACAGGACTTTGGACAAGTTCTATCTAGGAGATCCTATTTATTACTGCTAATTTTTAGGATGCTCTTGTTAAGTAGCAGTATGTCTAGCTTTTACTTTACTCAGAAGCTGCTTTGCCGGCTCTCCAGGGGCTTTGCCAATAGTCATATTCTGAAAGGGCTTCTGCTTGTCTTTACAAAAACCTCATCTCATCTGTTTGCAGTGGGAAAATATGTTCTGAGTAATTACTTCAAGTCAAAAATGTAATAATGAGAATTGTAATCATTGTAAGAAATAGCTGGCTGACTTAAAGACAGTAGTTGCTCTGAGGCTGTACTTTATAGTCCTCCCTCACTGGAAACCAATGAACAAGTATTTATCACTTAGAAAACAGTACATGGAGAGCGGTCCTGATGTGGTCCTGGCTCCTCTGGACTTATTTGGGATGTACAGCAATGTCACACATAGGAACCCACTTGAATATCAAAGTATCAATTTGGCTGGAAGGTTACAGGCACCTCATTTGAAAATATTAGTCTGATTATTATTTTTTTTCAGTAGATTTTTCAGTGGCTTACACAGCATTTACCAGTGGTCTCTAAGATGAAGTGTTTTGAGAACTAAGTGAGGGGAGAACTTAAGAGAAATCTTTTTTTCATCTATGAAATATTTCAGGAATGAAGAACTTATTCATCCCAAGCCCCCTCTCCCCCACCTTTTTTTTTTTTTTTTTTTTTTTTAATGGATTTAAAATCAATTTTAAGAATGAGGCAACAAATTTCAGTGTTAAAACAAAGTTGCTTGCTGTACAGGTTTTGGCTGGGATAGAGCCAAGTTATGTAAACAACTGTGACTTAATTACAACTTGAACCTGGATGTTTTATCCTACGCTGAGGGCTCCCTTAAGTAGTTCATTCTTCTTCTTCTCAGACATACAGCCTTTATAATAAAAGTGAATGATAATAAATACCTTTTTAGACTACATAGAGGTATAGGTAAGACTGGAACTTGGAAGAAAACATTTCATTTCTCAAGGGACCAAACTGTGATACAAACTGCAGCAATAACTGAGGAGCCATGGAGCACTTAAGGCCAGATACCTTAACTGAAGAATTGTCCAGACAGTCCTAGCAAGTAAACCACACCACATGTTGCATGTCTCTTTTGATTTGATGGAAGAAAATTCCTTTCTGAGTGTAATCTGATAACTAGCTTGATTCTGACTATGGGGGACATACACAAACCAGACACAAGTGTTGATCTAGCATGCTATTTCCCCTAGTCATGGTCAGTCTGATTACTCAGAGGAAGAATAATAATTTTCCCTTGTTCTTGGGAACTATGTCTGCCTGCATGTGAGTAATCTTTACAGATTACTCATTGAGCCCTGAAATGTGAGACCATGTATGATTTATAACTACTGCTCTAACAAGTGTGAATCAAAGGCAGTCCAGACATTTGTGATCTTCATGAGATAATGGAGTCCACTCACTGACCATAGCTACAACAGATACCAAGAAATGAAGCCCAGTGGGGTGCACTTGTAGAACCGAATAATTAGTTCTGGGGACCTGGTGCCCACACTTTCACAAATTTCAGGGTTTTATGTTAGGCTGCCTCTGATCCGGTCCTGTGGACTGAGTGATGCTGCTTGTTGAAGTGTGTTAGTTGTACACTTGGAGCACGCGTTTCAGTTCAGGTTAATTTGAAGGAAATGTAGCTCCAGGACTGCTCTGAGTTGTGGAACAAAGCTCAGTTTATAGTATATAAGCTTGCTGCTGATCCAAACTGACAAACACACAGATCTTATATTCTGAAGTGTTTGCTTGACATCTCTTGGGTCAAGGACTTAATACTTTATAGCTGAATGAAAATGCATGCATGAAAATGCATGAAAGCATCTATGTTCTAAAGTCTCTTCAGCTCTGTTAAGACAAGGTCTCCAAGCCAGTCCAAGCCTTTTTGCATTCCATTCTCCCCTTGCCTCCATCCTACAAGTAACATTCCATTTTGCAAAGTGGATGCATTCAGTTTTATTTTGAGCCTACCTACATTTTCTAATCATCATCAGCAAGATGTACTCTTTCTCTTCTTTCACCTGAAGAGCTCATATATTTACTCAACTGCATTTGTTGGATTGTATTTAGTCTTGAATTGAGTCTGTACCAAGGATGGGTCCTTCTGCTGATGCGTTAACCCATAGTTTTGTCACCTGAAGACAATGCTAGAAAAGGTTTTGCATATTCACTATGATTAGCATTGATTTGTCTCTAATGTCAGTATACACTTTGAGATGTGTTTGTAAGCTCAGATTTAAAATCAAAATGCTGTGTCGTACTAAGATGACTTGAAGAAATGCAATTATATCTTTCCAACAGTTTTTGTTCCTTCCATATTCAAAGGGAGTACCAGTTTGATCCCAAACCATACATATATACATATGTGTGCAGTATATATAGATACATAGATTCTCAGTCTCTTTTTATGATGTTGCAGCACTTAAAAACTTAATTTTATTTATTTATTTTTTTTCTCCTGACAGTGATGGTGGGTGAATTATTTTTTTGGTACATAGTTACCTTCTAAGCTGGGCTAAGTTGGACTTTTCTGTTTTCTTAGTAAAAATAAATAAACAAAAAATAATGATTGAATAGCAGTGATAGTTGATTATTTAATCTCTTTGATAGATGCTCTTGCATAACTTTGTTTAGTAGGGATGGTAAACTTTGGATTAGAGCTATGTTATCACATTGGGTGGATACATCCTGCTTGATTCCAAACAAGAGGTGTAAATGTTAGGGTCTTTTTGTTTTCTTTCTGTCTGTTATTTTAAGTGTTACAAATATGGTTTATTATTCTTGTCTCCATTCACTGTCAAGTTTGGGGATTTTGAGAACATAAATGGGTGGGGTTGAGGTTTTTCTTCTTACCATTATTTTTTTTTTAACCCTTTGAGTCTTTTGTCAGTCATCTCAAATTTTATTTGCTGTTTGTCTTCTTCTTCCATTCTCTGAGGCTGTGCTTTAATGCTACTTCCACATATTTGTTTGTTTATTTATTTTTTAGACGAGAGAGAGTACATGTAGAGCTATAGCTTATTATTCATCCAGTAGAATATCCTCAAGCAATTCCCAATTTTAACTCTTCCCGACACCTAATTTTTGTTTTCTGACAATTATGCCAATATGTAATTTAAACTTTACTAATTTGGCCCTTGGAAAGTTTACAAAATAGTCACATTTATGTCTTATACTGTATATTACTTAGGCAGTGGAAACATAGCCAGACCAAAACTCACAGATATGCGCTAATTTTTCATTAGCAGCTGCCTGTTTATTCTCTTAATCTATATATAATCTAATTTTGAATTGCTCCAAAGCAAGTCCACTGAAACAGTGCTCTTTAGAAACAAAACAACTAAAAAAATTCCCCAAACTTTACTAAAGATGCTCTAAATTGTTGTTATTATTTTTAATTCTTAATCAGGCATCTCATATCAGATTTTTCTAATGCCAAAATTTTCTGAGATACAGTTTTTCTTTTTGATAGCTAATGACTAAGAACAAGTTTATCCTGTTCTCTTCAGAGGGCTGAAGGACCAAGTCTGCTTTTGGGAGTGAGAGTTTTATAGGCCTTGGAGTTGCTTCTGTGTGTGTGACATTAAAAGGTAATTTTTGGCATTTGAACTTACAGGTCTTTCTTCTTAGCCTTGTTAAGAAAAATCCATATCTGTATTCAAGTTGTCGTGTTTGGTGTGTTGATAATGAAGCTTGTGCTCTGGTGACCAAACCACCACAGGGCAGGTGGTTCATCATTGCTGGAAGTCCTCTACGGTAGGTAGTGAGTTGCTACCTGTCCTTCTGCAATGTTGTTTCTGCCTTTTTCAAAAGAGAGTTATCTATAAGGGAAGTCTTCGGGTGTTTTGGCCAGTGGTAGGTGCTTTTCTGAACTTCATCTGGTTGGAGTTAAATCATATTACTAAATATAGGCCTTTTCTTTCTGTGAACTTTTGCAATTTTTTCTCTTAAGATGGTTCGCTTTATATGGAGGTTACTTCCAGCTGTGAAGATACATTTTAGGTTCTCTTTTTACAGTGCATTTCCAAACTACTTTGCTTCTTTGCTTCCTTGATACTTGTTGGCTCTGGAATCTCCTGTACAATAGAATACATCTGGACACCCAGAAAACCTTCCACGTCCCCATGTGCTCTGCTGCCCATTCCGCCTCTCTCAGAACTATACAGGTCATAGCTCAGGTTATCTCTTTCCTCAAGCAAGAAGTCAAATCTGTGTGTCAAATCTTCAGGAGTGCAGGTCATAGGACCACAGGATAAGTCAGGCTTAAGGAGACTGTGGAAGGTTGCCTCTGTCAGGCTTGGACAGTTTGCAGTTCTGCTTGAATAAAATCCTACAGAAGCTTTGGTAGGAACTGTCTTTTGCCCTCATAAGGAACTATACAGCATTCTTTCTGTAAAACATACAAGATTGTGAATATAACCTTGCCTGAATTTTAAAGGTTCCTACACAAGTTATGGCTGAGGCCATTAAAACTTCCAGACTACTCACAGCTATCAAAAACTTAGATTTCTTCATCCTTAGTGGGTATGAGTTTCTGTACTTTCCAGTTTAATAATATTCATAAATAAATAGACAAAAGGCTACGTTTGCATTCTGTCAAACATTTCAGAAATTCGGTGTTTATAAAGCACTCATCATTGTGTTCATTGCTATATAAACTGGAGAACTAGGGCATGTTCTTCACTATTACAAATTTACAATCCACAGCCAATATTTATTTGTTTGGCATTTCCTTTACGTGCCGGTTCCTGTTGCACAATAAAAATGTGATAGTAAACAATAGTTGAGCATGTAGTCATTAGTGTTAGATGCCTAATCTAGCAGTGAAAATAGTCGTATAATCTTTGCATCTTTTAATTTCTACTGGAATTGCTATATACCGTATCCAGCTTCAGAGTCCAGATTTGATATCTGTCTCATAAAAATTGATTGAATTTGGTCTTCCAGGAAAAGAAATACTTCAGCTCTTTCTCTCTATTTTTCCCCTTTTGTTCCTCAATCTTTCCTACCTTTTTAGGAATTGGTCAGTAAAAATGTGAAATTGGAAAATGAAATGTCATGCATCTACATAAAGTCTTCTTATACGTCACTGTACTTTCTGTGTTAAGCTGAGTGTTCTGGATCTTCACCTCTTTAGATTTAATGCTTCCAATAATGTTTTGTCTTCAGCGGTTTGGGTGGATCTGGATTTAGAGCTGTGTTTTTGTTGGAGTGCCTCTATGTTGGATCCCTGCAGCTTTCAGTGCTTGGAAAAGTTATAACTTACAATAGAAGACAAAGTAAACACACCATCAAAGAGGAAAAACTTAAATCTCTGTTTATTCACCTGCGTGCTAGAGATGAATCTTATTCACAGCAACTAGTTGAAATATTCTAGATATTAAAAGGCTTGGCCAAAAATGAATTTATTTAAATGCCTGTGACTGTGTTCCAATAGAATTTGTGTACCAGATGTTGGTTTGCAGAAACAGCGTGCTGGATGAAGTTTGAAAGTAGTGTCAGATAACAGCGCAGAATATATAGGTGGGGAAAGTGCATTCCTGGACAATTTTGTAATTAAGGAATAGGCTGTGGCAGCCTGTGCATTTCTAGATGACTATGGCATGGGAATTTTAAATAGACTGGCGAGCAAGTGGTTTTTCAAGACTTGACAGGTGGAATTACACCTTGTGATCTCCAGCTGATGTGACCTTCTCACCAGCATGGCAAATAAGTGTTTGTTGGTTTTTCTTTGTGATATCTGCTTTAACAATTAAAACAAAAATTTGGTCCAAGGTATAGTAAGTCACTGGAAGAAATAAAGCTATTTTTTCTGTTTTAAAAGTAGAACTGTCTATGTTTGAGACTATGTTTTTGCTTCCAAATGCAATTTATTTTCAGTGGAAGGCAAGTCAACTTAGCATTCAGAATAAACAGTCCCACCACCCTCTTCCTACATATGAGTATTAGAAGGAGCTCCTGGACCTCATGCATAGATGAGATAGAATCATCATAGAATCATAGAATGGCCTGGGTTGAAAAGGACCGCAATCATCGTTTGTTTCAGCCCCCCTGCTATGTGCAGGATTGCCAACCACCAGACCAGGCTGCCCAGAGCTGCGTTCAGCCTGGCCTTAAATGCCTCCAGGGATGGGGTGTCCACAATCTCTCTGGATGACCTGCTGCAGTGCATCACAACCATCTGAGCGAAAAACTTCCTCCTAATATCCAACCTAAATCTTGCCTGTCTTACTTTAAAACCATCCCTCCTCATCCTGTCTGCTATCAACCCATGTAAACAGTTGTTCCCCCTCCTGTTTATACGCTCCCTTCAAGTACGGAAGATAGAAGAGATACAAGTGAAAAAGAGAAAGATTAAAGTGGATGTTTTAGCTTAGTAATGTGAGTTTTTAAATTAAAATATGAATTTGAAAAGCAAGACTAGGAGGATGTATAAATTGATTTACAGTTCCCTGTTATCTCTGTAGGAGTTTTAGATGGGCCCAGTGCAGGTGCAGGCTGTAGCTGACCAAAGTTGCCTGGCTGAGACAGAGAAACTGTGGATATCTCATCCCTGAAGTTTTTCAATTGCCAGATTGGAATGGGCTTTGGGTGTAGTGGGAGGGGTCTCTGCCTATAGCAGGAGGGTTGAAACAGGATGATCTTAAGGTCCATTCTGACTCAAACCATTCTATGATTCTATATAGCATTAATTTAGTGAGATTTACACCAAAATCATTGAAATGAAATGTCACCCCCCAGTTTGTATCTTCAGAGGAAGATTGTCACTTTAGGTAATGTGGGAGTTTTCTGTGTGGCAGGCAGCTTGGAAGAAAATTATTCCAGGTGTTTAAGGATCAGTATCTTGAGAATGATCACTGGGTGATCTCCAGAATGACTGCAGAATGCACTGGGGAACAAAACGGCTTCTTCTTACACAGAGCAGTGTGGTACTTGGGAAGCAGTGTCTTTTCTTTGTGGCAAAAAAAAAAAAAAAAAAAAAAGACAAACAAAAAAAACCCCCACACAAAAAAACTAAAAACAAAAAAAAGCCCTTACATAATACATAAATGTTTCAAGTGAGTAGTATCTAGGAATAGTAGAGAAGCTGTATCACTTCTGTATCTGGCACTGGTACAGTCACTTTTCCATTGCTGTGTTCTTTTTTGGTGTCCCTAAGTCTGTTGATAAAATGGTAAGGGATTGATCAAAGGACTGGATACTTTGCCTTGCGGTGAGACATTCTGGAATCTTGCTCTGTTTATCTTATCCATGAGAAGGCTAAGAGTTGACCTGATCAGAGTGTCTGCACTGGGGAAAAAAACATTGAAAAACTGTTAACAATCTGGCAGACAAAGATATAAAAAGGTCCAGTGGTTGCTATTTGAAGTTCAGAATTCCATTGCAGGTTTTCAACAGTGAGAATGATTAGCCCCTGTGATATCTTAACAAAGGTTGTGGTGGTTTCCTTACCACTGACAATTTTAAAATCAAGACTGAATGGTTTCTTAAATGATACGTTTTAGTAAAGCACAAGTTTTCTGGCTTCTTTGTACAGGGCATTGGAGTAATTGATCACAAAAATGCCCCTTGACCTCGAATATCTTAATTCTTTTAAATTAAGACAATAGCTAGAGTCTAGCTGGTCATTTTTTGTTTTGTTTTTCATCCAAAACTTGTGTTTACATAGCTCGAGTGAAAAATATGCCTTTTTCTTGGCCAGCTCCTTTTCGTAGCCCATTAGATGATTTTCAACTGTTATGACTTTGCAGTTTTATAGAGTTGGTACATTAGTATACTATAGGATGTTGGTGCATCTATGTAGCTGTATTAGTTGTTCAATTCCTAGGTACCCTGAACTCATATGCCAAACAGGAGTGTAGTTTATTTTCTTGAACTGGAGAGAGAAGTATGGGATAACTTTTATAGCATTAATTGAATTTCAGGTTATGAAATCTACTCTTTCTGCAATAAGCGCAGCTTGCAGCAGTCTTATAGTTGATTCTCTCCTCCGAGTTCCATCTGTGCACCTCATGTTTTGCTTTCAGTGATAAGTGTCTCAGAGACATTCTTGCTAGATCTGAGCTAGAATCCAATTACCAGAGTCTGTGTAGCTGCAATCACAGTTGTTAACCTGACCAGTGTACCGATAATCTCAGTTTCTGAATTCAGAGAACTTGGAAGTCCAATAACACAATGAACGGGCAGTGAGCAATGCTAGTATCGTAATGAGCATGGTGTCCTGACCCTCGAAAGAAATTATGTTCAGATGATGTTATTTTCTACTGCTTCTTCTATTTCCAATTGATTTTGCACCCGTTCATCCGTTTTTACAGCTGCATAAAAATTTCATGTTCTTGGGGTGAAGTGAACACAAGATTCTGAAGCGACTTGTAACTACTTGCAAGTGAGTGTACAAGAAAGAAACAAATTGGTAGCAGTTATTGTGGTATGGGCTGCAAGACATTAAAATCGATAGGAAATTAAATGCTGCTAGTTCTTTTGCTCACAGAACAACTTGTCTTACTGTGGGGAACAGACTAGACTGGTTTTGCATCATTCGTTCTCTTGTGATTTCAAATAGTCATAACAGTTCACTTTAAGCCATATTGCTGAAGTGGTTTTAATACTTTTGATCCAGACAAGAGTTAAAGTAATTAGCTGACATTTGATTTTACTTGATATGGATCCAAACCATGAAACTTTGAACACCCCTACAGTTTAGAAGTGTTTCATTCAGTGTTTGGGTATTAGTCTGTGTTCTCAAGTAACCTTTTCTAACTTGGCGTATTTTATCCCAGATTTAAAATAATAAAAAACCCAACAACACAGGCAATCAAGTCTGTAAACGATTTTTATTTAAATACAGAGATGCCCTGGAATGTAGCTATAGAAGCAGCAAGCCGAAGGAATAAGAAGGACACTGCCTGTGTGCTCTTGTGTTTATGTGCAGTGTTCACACCTGGCTACATATCTGTGTGGCTGTACAAAACTTTGCTCCTGCTGCAAGGAGCTTACAATGTTAACAGACAGCCAGGGCAATCATGTGCTTTGAGACCCAGAGGATGGTGCTAACTTAGAGCATGTGTGCATTTTTGGTTTTATGATGTGATGACAGCAGCATTCTGACACTGGTTAACATTTGTGGGCCTTGTGGAAGGAGTGAGTTTTCATGAGGGATTTGGATAGAGAAAACCTGCCTGCTTGGCACACAGAGTCGAGGAGGGTGTTCCAGGCAGAGTTGAATTAGGGATGTGAGAACTGAGAGTGTAGTGTGATGTTTTACATTGTATGTGACGCAACTGGTAACTTGGAATGTAGCTGACCATGTTTTGTAAGCTCCTTATTTTTTTTCTTGCAGTCTAATACAGAAGGGGAAAAATATGTTGTTATGAAGAAATTCAAAAGGAAACATATAGATATTACTGCTGAACATAGATAAGTTTACTTCCTCTTTCAATTATCTGGGGATTAAGAAAGCTGTATACCATAAGATGTATTTGTTGTGTTAAGAGACGAGATGGAAAGAGAAGGCTTTCCAAGGGGGTGAGGGATTTGTAGAACTTGATTATAGCCTGTGTGTATAGGGGCAAAGAGCTAAAGGTAAGTTGATATCTTCAAGATGGCATGCTTATGTGATGCTGGAAACAGTGCTGGAATACTTGATTTGTTGAAGTATGTGCTCAGTATCCAAGTAATTTAGCAGCAGAGCATATTGTGATTCTTTCTGCTTAGAGACAAGTTGAACTGAAAGAAAGGTTGCAGAAGTTGTTTGTCTGCTTCCTGTGAAGTTCTGCTAAGAATGACTGATGGCAATGTAGAAGAAAGGCAGTTCTGTGACATACACTTCACAATAACTTTGTATGCAAAATAGTTGCAGGCTGTTCAGTTGCCTGAAGCAGCACAGTCAGAAATTTTCGGACTCTCTCAGAAAGTTTACTCTGGACTATAGCATACAAATAATTTTCTGTCCATATATTCTTTTCCCTTACCGCCGTCTAACCTTTTTTTGACTTTTTCCTATTATGGCGAAGAAAGAGAAAAAAATACCTGATGCATTTTCAGGTTTTTATTGTAACTTAGTAAATAGGAGAGCGAGAGGGAAACTCATCATTGTATGACCATCATGATCTCCCCGTTATCCAAAATCAATGTGTCCAATAATCAGCCATTTAATTAGAAATACATGTACTTTATCTGTAACACCTCTCATGAGGATTTCAGAGCAGCTTACAGGTTTTAATGCTGCACCTCACAACAGTGTTCTGAGAAGAAAAAAACACAGTGGAGAAATTGCAAATTCGTTTAGGTTGTTCATGAGATAAAAAGGCCAGTTGATATGTTATAGTTCGGTGAACCTATACCCAACTTAAAATTTTGGGATAAATGTACACTACTTACAGAATCTCTCTTTCATATATTCTGTGTTATCTGAAGCTGTGAAGGATTAACCCTTCATCTCCTAAGTAAGACTAACACAAGGTAACTGAGGACCATTTTATGCTGTTAGCTCCGTGTCATATGAGAGTCTGTTGGTACAGAACTATGTCTGAAGTCCAGGGAAGTCAGCATAATTTAACTTGCCTTGTCGATCAAAGGGTTGACAAAAAAAAGCGCATCTTAACAGAAACAGGGAAAAAGGAAAGTAACACACGGACAGTCATAGATAAAGGAAAGCTGGGCAATGGAGTCAAGTTCTGTAGCCAAGATGCCAAAATTTGAGAAAGTTCAAGGAGGATAGAGACTATGACCTACGTGGATTCTACATATCTGCTCTGATGTCATCTGTGCTCCTCTAGCCACACTATTGAGAATTGCAGCCTTTAGCTTTATCTCTCCTGTTGTGCAATTAGTCTTGTGTTCCTTTTTCACCTTGGGTGGTTGCACTAAGTCATAATCATACATAAGCTTCTCTCTGTTCAGTCTCTGAAATAATGTAAAGATTGTACTGTGTGACTGAATAGTGTTTTTTTATGAAAACTGTTAGCTGTTGAGTGGTGTGGCTGTACGAGGCACTGCGCATGAAAGTCATACTTCTAGTATAAAGGGTGGATCCTGCTCATGGCTGCCAGGAAAAGGTGTGAGGGCTGTGGGACAAAGCAGGGCAGTCTTCCTGCTGCCTACCCAGAAGATTCTCCAGTGCAGACTGTTGCTGTGGAGGCATGCATGGGTTATGTTGTGGAAGAACTTAGTTCATTCCAAAAGAGAGCACAGGGCTGGAGCAACAGTTACAAAGGTAGATGGGCACGGCTGAAGCTGCCTTGTTTGATACCGGTATTGTGCAGCTGCTCCAGAGGGGCAGAGAAAGAAAATTATCTGTGATTCGAGGTAGAAATATAATGCTGGAAATGAGATCCTGACCACTACTCTTTCAAAACCCCGAAAAGGTTTATGAGTAGTGGTGAATAACTGAAAGCATCTTGTAACTTTACTTTTGTTTCATTCTATTTAATTCTTTTTCTTAAAGCACAGGATTCTGTGAGGAACCTTGAACGAGTTTGAGGTACAGATTTGCTGGAGGTGAGATGCAAGAAAACTAAAAGGGGACCCGGGTCTCACCATGTGTTAAAGCAACAATTGCTTTGGAGTGCACAGTCCTGTGTTTGATGTGGTTACAGAAAGGCAGTCCCTGTGACAGAGAGGGAAGGGATGCACTCAGGCCTAGCTCATTGCCTGTTTCCTTCATGTACATCTTCAAAGAATGAGGGTATTTGCAAGATGAAGTTGTCTCGGAGAGAGTGGATGCAACAGGATGCGTGCACAGGTTCAGGGATTTAAGGCAGTTGGTCTTGTAGTATGTGCCTTTGCCATGGGCGCATGGGTGTGAGAATTTAGTAGTATGTATACCAGAAAGGATACCATTCCCATCAAGAGAATCTTAGTACATGAACCTGGTCTCAGAGAGCTTCAGCCTTCACAACGTGTCCCACAGGCTGAGCAGCTTCCCACCACTCTCTTGGCTCCTCATCCTGCCTGCCACACACCCAGAGTGTTCTGCACAGGATAGGAGCTGAACACTGCCATACTGAGCTGGGAGAAGCGTGTTGGGGGGGATGGAGCAACCACAGAACGAGAATGTGTTGTGCAGATGTGTGAAGGTGAGAGTAAAGCTTATCAGCTACTGGTTCCAGAGGGTGGTGGGCTTTTTCCTTTCTTCTTTTCCCAGCTCGGCTGGTGAAGTCAGCCATTAAACAACAGCTCTTATACATCCGCATAAGATAAAATTATTGGAGTACTATGTTAGGGCATAGATACACTGGAATACTTTAAAACACAGCAATTAAGCATAGTCTTTGCTCTTTGGACCAGCTGCTGTCAGAATGACCTCTATTCAAATGCTCTTGACATCTCAAAGACTTTTCCCTTTTCATGTATAATGTTTCTCTTTTGTTTGTAGTAAAATAGATGTAAACAGGCAGACTTCTGTGAAGTCCTGTAACCAATTTCTAAGAAAGAACTATTATTACATTATTCTGGTTTCAGGAACAACTTGAGCCTTCAGACCTCTGCTAACCTGCTGTGCTGACTCAGCGCCTAAGAAGGAGCTGACTGTGTATAGGGCAGGGACTGTTCCCTGACTGAAGGAAGGCAGAACAGTAAAGGTTCATAAGGGCATGGAAGGATGCAGCCAGGGTTTGTTGCACTATCACTCAAGTCACAAAAAAGAGAGTATATTTAGTTGAAAGCATAACAGCTAGTGACCTAAAATAGTGATTAGATGCTAATGCCTTTCTTCTGAGATGCCTGTGCATGCTGTATTCAACTCATTTTGGGTAGAACCTCATAGAAAATAAACTTACAGATTCTCTTCCTTTTTGGAGATAATTCATTTTTATCTTCACATCTTCACATCACATCTTCATTTTTATTACAAAGACCTAGAAGTGCAGGAAGGCGCTACAGTAGTACCTGAGAGATGTGCACATAGCAGGTGTTGTACCCATTCTGTAGTTTGCTACACTTAATGCTGCTGTGTTCACAAGTCAGAAGTTGCATCTGTGTTGATAATGGGTTTCAATGGAAATAGCATTCCGGATGCATAGATTATGGTGCCAATATTATTATATTTTGTTGCTGTTTTGTACTTAAATGCTCAGCTTGAAATTAGAATTGAGCATACGAGTTTTGTTTATGTTTTGCTTTTGAATTTTATGTACCTTGGTCTCTGCTTGTTTATACCTTTATTTAAAATGTATCAAGTTCATTAAATTGCTGTATATGCTAGTTAAAAATACAGAGATTATATTTCTTTTTATCCACTTCCCAGTGCAGATGCTTGACAATGAGCACGCTTGCAGAACCTCCTTTTCAAAACTATTTGTAATCATGCAGTAGAGAACATTTTACAGCAAAGAGGACCTCCAGCCAGAATAATTTCCAAATGATCTTAAAGTGTAATTTTTCTTCTTCTTATTTTGTAGCTAGCTATGGATCAAATCCAATTTGCAAAGGCTGTTTGTCTTGTTCAAAGGATAATGGATGCATCAGATGCCAGCATAAGTTATTCTTCTTCCTACGAAGAGAAGGAATGAGACAGTATGGTGAATGCCTACATTCCTGCCCATCAGGATATTATGGACTCCGAACACCAGATATGAACAGATGTTCAAGTGAGTTCCGTGGGTTTTTTATTTGTTCTGTTGATGTTTTTGAAAGCTCAATGCAGTTTTTATTGGGAAGCCATAATTCACACTCTGTTTTTAAGGTGATATGTTGTGGAACACAATATTTTTATAGAAGTCACGATCTTCATAAAAACTTATTTGCTAATGTCCAAAGTCACACCAAGATTTGTTATGTTTAGCAAATTAGATAGTTGTGTTAGCCTAGCTGTTATTGCTTCTTTAATTTTAATTAAAACAAAGGTTAGGAAAGAGTTATGATTTAAGCAGCAATTTTTAGTTTAAAAGAATTAATTCCCTTTACATGAAAATAAGAAAAGATTAAGCATATATTTAATAATGCTTTGTGTAGATACAAGCCCAGTATACGCACTGGGATATGGGTGGGCTTCTTATCAAGCCTTTTGCTCCGACACAATTTTCAGGTGACCAGACACCTCACAACATACATGTTTTAATATGTAAGTGTTGCTGTTTTAATAAAACAGATGTACTATTAAGAACAAACAAACAACCTTTCACTGTTAGTGCTGCATTTTATTTGGAAATTTACAACCTGCTAATGTGCAACAAGGTTCCTTGTTTGTGTGTTTGTGCCTCACAGTACGGCTGTTAAAGCCTATGAGTGCTCTGCTATATCTGCACGTTGTTTCACTGCTATCTGGCACTTGTGCCTATTTGTATCGATTTTTCCATATGCTCATATGTGGACGATTACCCATATGGATTATTAATCATTGCTACCACCCCTAATTCATAGCTTTTTCATGTGTCATAGTCTGACCAGAATTAGGTCACCAAACTGAAGAACCTGAAGTGAGAAACAGTTTTCCTTTGCTTCCTGAACTAATCAGACGTTCATTAAATGTAGGGCACTTTCCCGTGGGTCCTGCAGCATGTCACAGGGATGCTCTGTGTTGTGAGGAAGTGGGTGCTGTCCTTCAGATCGCACATAATCTTGACAGGCCTATGAGGTCATTCTGTGGCACTTTTGGCTGGAATAAGAGCATTAACTGCAGTGCTCTGGCCACATTCCAGCCCTTGTAATGACATCTCGCCTGTTTCTCCCCGATCCCTGTGCGGATGCAGTGGATATGGTATTCTTTGCTTTGTGATAGGTAGTGCTGTTGAGTGCTGCCTAATCTGTACCAGGTGGCCAGGTTTTGATGAAGAATTCAATGAGAGCAGAATAGCATTTATACATCCCTTCTGTAAAACAATTTAGGAGCTTGGCCCTAATTTTCATTGCACGGTTGTGAATTCAGCAACTTGTCCGCTTTCAGCCTTTTGGGAGCGGGCTGTAAAAGCTGGGCGACATGAAAATGTTTTTAAATATTGTTACAGTTTTGGGAAATAGATGAATGTTTTTGTATTAGCCTGTATTGTGTTTTTGAGATAGGAAACGTTGTCTATGCTGATAGTTGTTCTTTGCTTTCTTTCAAGCAAACAAACCGTCCCAAAAAACCCCAAAGCTTGCAAAAGGTGAACTGTGAATTCAATACCACTTATTCTACATTTTTACCACTTACAGAAAGTGGCCTTTTTTCCTGAATTACAGGATTGGTTTTGAAAAGCACAAATGTGAGGCTGTGTCCAATCTATATTGGCATGTGTTGAGTGCTGGATATTTAACTCACCCTCATGCCTTTGACAGTCTCTCCCTCTGAGAATAATTATACAGTTGCATTTACCAGACCAGTGCTGGTTCCCCTCCAGTGATTTTTGAGCTGTGTATTTTTATTTTGGTGTGATCGCCAACTGGTGTATTTATAAATCATATCTGCGTTTTTGCTCTTGGTTTGGTGATTTTGCATGGTACACACGTTGCGCTGTGGACACGGACATTTTGTGGATTCAAGCTGAGATAAAATAAACATTCCTGAAAAATAGAATAGGTTTCTTCCTATTTGATGTCAGATACTTTTAGTTACAGCTTGTTACAGACTATTGCTCAGATAGTATTATCTCAGCTAAAAATAATAAAAATTCTGGCTCCACTAAAATCTGTCTGTGAGTTATAGGGCTTGAATTACTTGGGTTGAAATGATTTCTGCCCTATTAATGCCTTTACAGGCACAAACGCTGTTTAACGTTTTATTACTGGAACACTTGCCCATTTTTGTTCAAGAAGCTATAGAACATATTTTTATGGAAAATGTTGACATGATTTTAAAAGCCAAACATAGTTAGTGCCAAACGTAACACAATAAATACTACAGCCAAGTGCAACAGCTCCAAAATTATGGAAATTTTGAATTTCAAGGCTGATTTTCTTTTCTACATGTAAGCAGTATGTGTCTCTTGAATTTGCTGAATGGTTCTAGACTGTTTTTCTAGTAACAGTGAATCATGTACTTTCTAAATTGGTTTTCCCTAGAAATCAGTGTAGTGCTTCCTGCTTATTTTCATCTGGAACACTGAAGTTGAAACACTTGAACATGAAATTGAAAAGTGTTTGGTCTTTCCTCCACAAGAGTGCCCAAGAAGAGTGCTACACTTCATTAATTTTCCAAGAAATTTTCATAGTTAATTACTTTGAAGCAAGGAGGAAAAATAAATCTTCGGAGAAAAACAAAACAATAAATTTGAATAAAAGAATAGAATGAACTCTGTCACCACAGTGGTTGTTTCAACTTTGGTTTAATTAATCTCTCAAGCCTGTCTTGAACCTTCCAACCTGGTCAGTGTCTGTGGTAAGTTTTTTGGCGGAGGACCTGGTAACAGTTTAGAAATCACAGTTCCCTTCAGCTTGAGTTGGCAACTCCATTTGTTTATGTTCACCTTCTTTCCTCGTGGGAGGACCAGGTATTTCTAAAATTGTCATTAGCTGTTCCATGTGCCTTCAGTGAAAACAAGATAAAGAGAAGCTTTTAATAACTAGCTTATTAACCCATTATTTATGATACACATGAAGTTAATTCACTGTGTAAAGAGAGGTAATGATTTTTTTTTTTAAGCTTTCTTACAAAATAGCAAGATATCATTGATATCTAATGGTTTAATTATTGCTTAGGTAATATAGCAGAACATACAAAGCTCAGGGGCTGTTTATTTAATTACTTATTTATTTACAATTATGGTACAGGCATCAGAGGCATCAGACTTTTTTTTTTTTTCTATTTATTTGCACTACTTTTTCCTTGTTCAAGTGCTTCTTGGTAAGTATTTGGTCGTGTTCCTAATTTTTTTTTTTTTAATTTTTGACCTTATTTTGTGTTTTCCACCATTCTGGCAAGAAAAAATCTTAATAGTGCTTTGAATTAAAGATTTCTTAATGCTGTAGTCAATTTAGATTTAATATAGCAGTTGTGTATTTGTAAAATACTAATTGAAACCACTGTGGTTTGGCAATTGTTTAAACGATCTCAACTAATAATAAATCGAGATTAGAACATAATAGAACTATATTAAGTGTTTAGTAAGTGAATTTATTAAAATAATAATAATAATCCTCATTATGGTATTTTATAAGCAGCATTTTATATTGCAAGCACTGATCTCTGTGAAATGATAGACCTGGGGTAAACTTCAGTAATGATTACTGGCAAGTGGCTGCATTTGTTGTTCTCCAGACTCATGTTCATCCACTGCCAAAAGCTGCAGCTTGAAAAGAATTTATAGTTTTAATACTAAATCCTTCAGCTACTGAAGTCTCTTCTGTTTAGGAGTTTGTTAGCACCCTTGTAGTCTGAAGCTCTTTTGCTTGTGATTTTACTCCTTTATTTCCTTAAAGCCAATTGATGCTTTGGTCTCTGTTTTTTCATAGAATCACAGAATTGTTTGAGTTGGAAGGGACCCTTAAAGGTCAACTAGTCCATCTCCCCTGCAATGAACAGAGATTTCTACAGCTAGATGGTTTGCTCAGGTCTTGACTGTGTCCAGGGGCAGGCATACATCACGTCTCTGGGCAACCTGTTCCAGTGCTTCACTGCTCTGATTGCAAAAAACTTATCCCTATATTCAGCCTAAATCTCCCCTAATCCATCAGTCACTCAGCTAATTCTCCATCCTTTACAAGAACTGCTCACATCAGAGTTTACTTTAGCTCTGGCCATATCTCCTGCTCTTAATAGCCCTGTCTGTTCCCCACGTGCCTTTATCTTCTGTCTTCAAGGTGAATTATGAAATCCACTGCGGGGGGTTGGAGCTAGATGATCTTTCTAAGCCATTGAAGGATTCTATGAAATGTGTAGTCCAGCTGTATTTTTGAATTGTCTCCTAGCTCAGGAAATTCTGCATGGGAATCAGTGTAGGAGGTGGTATGGAGTGCCAAGGAGTGCTAGCAGGCAGTCAGGATGGCAGCCTGGGGAAAAGACTGGAGCACCAGGGCTGCAGAAGAAAGGTGAGAGTAGAAGTAGAAGCATTTTATGCTTCAATTTGATTTTCAAAGGTATTATGTTTCCTTACAATTCATCTTATTCTGGCATCTTAACTGCTATTTGCAGATGTACTGTGGAAGGACAGTATTTGTTTCAATAACATCATACTTTCTTTAACTGCAGTAAAGACTTGAGTATTCACAGGAGTGCTTTTTTTTATTAATCAGACCAAACATATCTACCTGGTCAAAGTTTAATTTATATTTTGAATTCCCAGGCTTTTGATTTTTTTCCTTAAAATATGAATCTGTCAATTGTTTAATGCTTATTATAACAGAAGAATTAGTAGAATTGTCTTACCATGACTGTCAGGAAGTCAACACAGGCCAGGGAAACCTTTTTATGACTGTAGTTCATTGGACTTGGCTTGTAATCCAGGCCTCTTCCCTCCAGAGTTCTTTAATTTACCATTTATGTAGTGCCCTATAAATACTGAAAACTATCTACCTTAATTAGATATATTTTTGTAATGATATACAATATCAATATTCATATCAATATAAATGACATAAAGCCTAAATCAAATATTTCATTGCTGATTAGCTAAATACCCTTTTTCTAGAACAGATTGGTTTCTCTAATATTGACTGATATAAGCTTCATGACTATTACATAAAATAATAATATAATAGAAATGGTTTGGAAGAAAATTATTTCTAAAGTACCATGGGGTGCTTTGCTTACTGAAAATTAAGTAGAAGAATAGTTTAATTTCTAAATTTTGCCCACAACTAATTTTTTTGCTACTCTGTTTCAGTAAGCAAAGTCTAAGTTGTTTTAAATTTCTGTTTTAAGAGTCTTTTCTGACAGTGACCCTTTTGAGGGAGATATTCTCTTCCTCTAGAGGACAAAAAGATATTGATGCTCCGGTTCTGTGGGTCTCCTGACCATTGGTTGAGGTGGGAGCATGGTACTAGTTCATGCAGGGAATGATGGTGATGCTTCTTTCTTGAGTATGTTCTGTAGCTGTTCTCAAGCATGGAAGCACTGTGACGTATCATAATCTATCTTTGTGCTGCACTGAAATGTCACTTAAGTTCTTACTCTTCTCTCAGGCTAAATTAACAGATTGCACAGTACCAATAGACTTTTCTATCAGAGTCAGTATATATTTTGTATCACAAATCAAGCTTTCAGAGCTCTATCGAAGGGATACATCTTTGTTTAGCTTTGTTTCATCCAACCGCTGAAGACACTTCAGCAGTGCGCTTCAACTTAATTTCAGCCCATCTCAGCTTCACCAAACTAGTGACTTCTTTTCCACCCTTTCCCCTGAGAGGTGAAGTCATGGAGCTGTGTATTTACAACCTCTCCTGTGACACTTTGTGATCGAAAATAGACTTGTAGAAAGTCAGCTTTTCTGACTGCTTCATTTCTCACTTGTCATTCTGCACATGTGTATTTGTCATGACAGATTGTATCTCTTCAGGGGGTTTTAATATTGTTTTTGTCCATTAGGGTGATTATAGTGGGTTGTGGTCTATCTGATGGCATAAAAAAAAAGTTACTAGTTTAAAATTGCTCTTGCTGCAGCAATTAGGACCTTTGCCATGGATTTCAGTGAAGTCAGAATCTTGTAGCATTTACATACAGCTCTTGTGGGAATATGGTGTAACACTTTAAAAAGTGCCATCTGTTTAGAAGTGGAGTGTGCTAATCAGATATAGCACAGATTTCTTTGGGCCCCTCTAAGTGCGTTTTGAAGTATGGACATATGAAGATTGTAGCAGAGGAAGATGTCTGGTTTTCATGTGGTTTTATGGGTGTCTTATACCTTTTGAATTGGTAGGACAGAAACAATAATGTAACTTCCCTTTGAGTACCAAGATAGGAACATTAGAAAGAAAAAACTATGCTAGATGAGATACAGTGAGAGTGCAACAGTGAGTCTGGGAGATCCTGGCTATGTAGTAGCTGGTAGTTAGTTCCAGTGGGATATAGGGATATAGGGAGACATGATAAGCAGAAATAGAAGGTATTTGGGTCTGGTAGGAAGCAGACCCACTGAGAATTGAGTACAAGGGAAAGAAGAGATAAGGATTCTAACGTGCAGACTTCTTGTTGCTAGCTGGATGGGAACAGCAGCAATGGAGCACTTTTCTTCATTCAGGTTCTGAAGACTAAGTGTCCTAGATTCTTGTTGCCCTGCAAGAGTGGTTGGCCTGCCAAAGGTATGTGATTGCTCCTTAGGGTTCTTCTGCATTATTGAATTAATCAGTTAATTCTCTCCTTGACATCCGCCTTCTATTTCTCCAAAGCATCCATTTCTAGGCTCCTTCTTGCTACTTTTGCTCCAGAATTTCTCAGCAGTTACCCCTGTCTATCTGGAAGCCTATAGTGACCGTAATTTTCTGTTTATTTTTTGAGCAAAAATCAATGCATTTCGGAAGCATACTGGGGGTTGTGAATATCTGTTTCCTTCCTTTACAGAATTGCTTCTATGTAAAATCTTAATTATGCAATTAGATCTACAGGTGGTAAAATGAATCCACTCAACTGGTTTTGTCAAGAGTCTTCTCATGATTTAAAAACAAAAAAAGTCTCACGTTCCAGTCAATTAAAATTAGCTAGTAAATTTAAAAGGCTTTAGAAAATTGAGGAGGATTCTACTTTTCATCACCACACTTAGAAATAAGATGCTAAGATGAAAAAGTTCAAATGATTGAAAGCTATGGCGATCAGAAGGAAGCAGTTCAGCTCAGTAACTGTGAACAATATTTTCAGATTTTTATTCTGTTGTTTTGTGTAAAAGAGAAAACCACTTTTTAAATGCTACTTTTCTTAATTACAAGGCCTGCTTTGAAAGTAGTGCCTCCTGTTTATTTCCATGAGAGCTACAAGAGGTACAAAGAGCACAATTTAATAGAGCAAATTCTCAGCTACAAAACACCATTTTTAACATAGTCACCACCAGCAGTGAACAAGAGCCTGCATGCCGCACTCATAAAAATCTGCCTGTGTGGAGATGGTCCACTTTTTTTCACAGCTAGTACAACAGCATCATTGCTAGGAAGTTGAACAGATGGGAGTAAGAAGGCACCAACTCTGGACTATACAGTGGGTGAGATAAGATAATCCAGCCAAGATTTGCAATATGCTCTATGGGATTCAAGCTGGCACAAGGCCTGGTGTTATCATCTTTGCAAGAGAAAGGTTGTGTTCTCCTCTGGCCTGATGCTGGAAGTTTGAGCCTTTAGCTTAATCAGTGTCGTGATGTGGTGGTCAGAGTTGGTGGTTTGTCCAAGTTCCAGGGAAATCCAGAAAAGATCATCCATTTCCTATCCCAAAAAGCACCACACATCACTTCATCTGCTTATTCTTCAATGGTTAACTCGTACACTGTCACACTGTGGACTGCTGATTTGACTCTGGTGACATCATGTCTCACCACTGGTAATGATTGGATCCAGAAAACGGTTACCTTCAGCTTTGTTTTGGTTCAGTAGATCCTGCCAAACATTGTGTGCATTTGCACACATGCACACACACCTGGAAAAAAATTTGCAACATTCCAACACTGCCACCATCATTTCCAGTGCACTGAACCCAAATTCAGCTCCCTGGTCATTATCCATTGATTTGTGTGGATGAGCTGGTCAAGAATCTCTTCATTTTGTGGTGTGACAGCTATCCGTGGCCATTTGGAATGTGGCTTTTCTTTCATGTCACTGTTACTGCTGAAACACACCACCTGCCACCTCACTGTGCTCACATCCGTTGTTTGATCTCCATACACTTGCTTCAGCAATCACTGATGCCTGTCAGTGAGTGCAGTTTTTTCAGTTCCACAACTTGGCTTCATAGGCACTTCCATATCAAACATCATTCTGTCAGACTTCCCCTCTGCAGCCATCTATCTCATGGCAACATGTACTGCGATGTTGTTGGTAAGGTTCAGCCTCTACTGCTGTACCACCACTTCTCTGATAGTTTGTGATTGAAAATAGGCTTGTAGAAAGTTAACGTTTCTAACTTTCGGAATACTTTCTTTACCTCTTTAGTTGATTCCAATTGTCCTGCAAGGCTTAAAGCTGCTTGAGCATCTTTAATGGTTTGAAACGTCACAAATAGCACCTAATGATCTCACATACCAGGAATGGTTATCACTCTGGTGAATTAATGCTTCAATTTCAAAAATCTTCAGATTTTTTTTAGTATTTTTCCCCAAACTGCATCTTATATGGATTAAATAATAGGCGTTTCATATTTGAAACCTTAACCATAGCCCAAGAGCCCCTACTATGTCTTCAAAATATAATTGTCATGGCAAAGGCTCTATTGTAACACAACCTTGCAGACAATTCACCTAGGGAAGTGATTTTGAAGTATTTGTTGCATGAAAATTGATATTCTGTTCTTTGGAGCCTGGTGCAAACTTTGGGAGAAGGAAGTGGTAAATCTCGGGAATTTCCTAAAGGAAGACTGTGGGTAAGAAGGCAAATTTTGCTGCTGTTATGCACAGGAGTTCTAGGAATCCCTTTTAGAAATGCTGTATACTGGATTTGCTAGGAAATGGATTGTGTGATTGTCTCTACACAATGAAATGTGTATCTTTGGCAGTGGAGGACTTCAAATTTTGATTTCTGACTCCTTTCTACACCAAAGATGTGCCAACATTTTCTGCTTCTTATTATTATTTTTAATCCCCTCTATGCTGTCTGTCTAATTTCTTGTCCAGTGTCACAAGAAAGCTGATCTGAAAAGTTTCTATACCTCACAATTCTCACCACTCAGTTTAAGTGTTGTGGTATGCCCTATTACAGCCTGAAGCTTATGAATAAATGTTAAAATCCGTTTCATAAAGATTGGCTAAATTTGCAGTGCAGGGGGTGGAATACCAATGGCTATTTCAGAAGTACCGATGGTTATTTATTCATTTATTTATTTATTGCTTTAGATAAGAATGAAAAATAAATGAATGACATGAATGACCAAAATATTTAGTACATCATTACATGAAACAAGTAACAAATGCTTATTGCTGTAACTTCAGCTGAAGACAGGATACAATTAATGTAATTTACATGAATTAAGCACATTTGCTTAAGGAGTGGATAAAAAATGATAAGCTCTAATGTGTTCATTACTGTTTCAAATATAATGACTTTTACTTTTGAAAGTTTTTCCAGGCATTTTTTCTGTGCATGTATGAGGGACTTCCATAGCCTTCCATGGAAGTGTTTCTGTTTTACAGGGGTGCATATTGTTGTTGCTATCTAGTTCGTTACCAGTTTGCCAGTTTTAGTATGAAATAACAAATTCCTGAATGGTCTGCTTCCGAGTCCGTAGCCTACTGAGGAGGATAGTTGTCCAGAATTATTGTGAAATTATTGTGAATTATTGTGAAATTGTATATTTTAAAAGTCAATAGTTTTTGTTTGTTTGTTTGTTTTCCCCTCATTATTTTTATTGCTTTGTCTTTCAATCACTTAATAACGGTTAACTTTTATGCATGGACTTCAACGATAATAGAGAAGTTACATCCAGAACAGTTCTATTTAATTATTTGTTTTTGTCTGGTAGGAAATGCAGATGTGTAGATATGGAAATCAAACAAAGCTAAATAAATGTTTTCATGTATTTTTTATAGGAGAAATAGGGAAAAATTTGTATCCTGCTTGCGACGACAAATAATAAATCAATTGCAGTACATGTAGTGCAAAATAACCTGTTTGCCTTATGTTCCTTAATATTAATAAAACAGAAAATAATGTACATTTTTCCTCCAAAAAGATCAAATCAGCTCAGAAGTCATTTAGTTGGAAGCTTTATCAACATTGTTTATTGTACAATAGAATTAAAAGGATGTATGGAACAAGCAATACAGTTAACTGGTTTCTCCTAAATAGTGGATAGATTTTGGGATGGCAGTATTTCTCAACACAGTTCTTAAGATTTTGCTATTCTATTCCTTTATAAATCCTTTCAATTTGAAGGTTCCCCTAACTTAGCAGCATTTTTGTTCCTTATGATCCTTTCAATTCAGGATGCAGAATAGAAAACTGTGACTCCTGCTTCAGCAGAGACTTTTGCACCAAATGCAAAGCTGGTTTCTACTCCCACAGAGGCCGCTGTTTCAGAAGTTGCCCACCTGGATTTGCTGCCTTGGAAGAACTCATGGAATGTGTGGGTGAGTCTTCCAGCCCAGTAGTGCTGCTGAAGCCACTTTTTTTTTTTTTTTTTTGCCAGGTGGCCAGGTTTGATTGCTGATGACACTGCTTTTAAGCTAATACTTAGTAATTCCTCTACAGTGAGTGCCTGAAAGGAGGTTGTAGTGGAGTGGGAGTTGGCCTCTCCTCCCAGGTAGCAGTGAAAGGACAAGAGGTAATGGCTTTCAGTAGCACCATGGCAGGTTTGGGTTCGGTTTAGGAAAAATTTATTCTTGGAAGGAGTGGTGAAGTATTGGGGAAGGCTGCCTAGGGAGGTGGGGGTGTCACTGACCCTGGAGATGCTTAAGAAAAGGGTAGATGTGTCACAGAGTGACGTGGTCTAGTGGTATGGTGGTGATGGGTCAGTGGTTGGACTAAATGATCTTAATGGGCTTTCCAACCTTAATGATGCTATGATTCCTATCAAGAAATATTCACTAAAAGATTGTGTCTGGATATCTTTCTCCACAGTAATATATATATATATATTTCTTCCAAACTTTGAAAGAATACACTGTTGGGAATGCTGTTGAGCATCTGAAAGGTCTGTCCTGTACATCATCACGTATGTACATGTGTAACTCAGAATTTGTAAGATTTCAGGAAGGCCTCTTTTTGATGAGAACTTGAGTGCCCCTTGAGTTTTCACCTCCATAAGCTACCTGCTCCTTTTTTGTTTCACAGAGTCCAGAACCCAGGGACAGGCCAAGTAGGATCATATGCCCTGTTCATGAAGCTCAGCAGTAGCCATAAAACCATGACAGGCATCAGAGTCACTTTTAGTTTCTCTACAGCTCTCCCCTGTTCTATTTTGCAAGTAACAGGGAAGCAAAGGAGTTGGATATAGCAGCCCATATGGATTGCTGATTGTATCACATGTATTGTACTGGGCATTCATTCTATAACCAACACTTTTCTGCTGGTGGAGGGGAAAATTAAAAAACAACAACAACAACAAAAATGTTCAAGTCCTTTAAGCAGTGTGTATAGGTGGTCACATCCACATGCAGGACAAATGAGAAAGATGAGAAAGAGGAGAGTGAGCAGTAGAAACTCAAGTTGGTCTTCTATATTTTGACTCTCTTGATTCAGACAGGGTAGATAATTCTTTGCAAGCTCTATAAACTCTGTAGCACTGAGTTTTTTTTGTTCAGACTTTAGTTTTTTCGAATGTAAAACTGAAAATGTGTTTTTTTAGTATAGATTTACTTTGCAACTCTGAGCTGTTTCTGGCAACTTTGTTAGCCTCATAGCTTGGTGTTTTACTTGAGGTGTGGGAGCTATCAGAACAGACTCCTCATTTCAGGAAAAGTCCTTTTGTTTCATGATGAAGAGGACCTAGGAATGTGAACTCCTGAGATGTACGCATCCAGGTTACAAATGAGTAGGATTTATCAAAGAGAGGAAAATGAAATCAATTTCAGGATTTTAGGAGGGCTTTGCGACTGACATGATGTTCATACAGGCAGGTTAATAGTGTAACTCTTTTATGCTTGGGGTGGGTGTAGACTGAAAAGATTCTTTCAGATTCTGTGAGATATTTTGTTTCTATTTTTTGCCAGTAAATAGTAAATCTTTTAAATAGTACGTTCTAATTTAAGTGGTCCTTGCTAATTAAAACATCTTAAAAAGAGAAGGAGAGAACCAGAAGAATATCTAATAGGTTTTCTTTTGCTTTATCAGAAGGCTGTGAAGTTGGTCAGTGGAGTGAATGGGGAACTTGCAGCAGAAATAATAAAACATGTGGATTTAAGTGGGGCCTGGAAACGAGAACAAGGCAAATAGTGAAGAAGCCAGCGAAAGATACAATACCATGCCCAACCATCGCGGAGTCCAGACGGTGTAAAATGGCCGTGAGGCACTGTCCAGGAGGTAAGCCTAGAGCATGCCACAAAAATCTTTATAAGCATTCCTTAAGAGAAATCCTAGTTCTAACTTGAAAACAGAGCCATTTCTTCTCAGCTAAAGCAGAAATCCCGTCTCTGCTCTGCCAGACGAGGCTGATAGGCGGTAGTGCTGCTGTGGACCTCATTTCTGCAGCAGGACTTGAGGGAGAGGCTCAGCATGGCAATGATTAGTCTCTCAGTGGACTGTGAAACTGCTTTCCTGGTGTGGTTTTTCAAAGAGGTAACTCATCAAAGGACTGGAACGTGTTATAGCTCGAGCTGCACCATAAGAACTGTTGGGACTGTGGAATATCTAGTTGTGTTGCACACTGCAGGAAAGGTCATGAGTCTAAATGTTTCTGCAGGTGACACACAGTGCTGGTGTTATGGGCATTTAAATTAAGAAACTTACACGTGGCATTGTTAGCTGGAGCTATTAGCTAAAATGTTACTTGCTCTGAATATCTTGTTTTGGTCAGGGCCGAACCATGCATTTCATTTCCACAACAAAAGGAGTAACAGTCAATTACAAACTGGATCTGGTAAAAATATCACAAAACAGAGTGAACAAAAGATGACTGATGTGATATGTAAGCAACAGTGTCGCACACTGCACTCTGAGGCTGACCAATGTTTCATACAGATCTCTGTGATTAGCAGAAGTCTCTGGAAGCACTCTGAGCTTATTGCAAGTAATTTTAAACATAACCCGAATAAGAGATTGTGTGGAGTTCTTAAGCTGCATCACAATGATCTATGGTATAAGTGATTAAGGCCCATATCATCATCATTTGAATTATTTACATTTTTTAAGACTTTGTTCTTACATTCTGAGTTTATTGGTTAGTTTTCTAATACATGTAAAATAAGACAGTAGTCTACATATTAAAAAAGGGGGAAAAAAGTTATTCTGTCCAGCAGAATAACTGGATTTGGTATCAGTTTTGTCAGTGCAGAAGAGAAGTGATATATCTTGAGATGAGATGAAAAAACCTACAAGATGCACAACTTTGGAGAAAGGAAGAAAAAAAACATAAAAATCGATGCTGATTGCTCTGTCAAATTTTATTATCTGCAAATTTATTTCACAGACTGAAGATTTACCTTATTTTTATTGGATTTCAAGATAGAGGTAGGTTTTCTTTAGTCAGGAAATCTACTGTCTGGTCAGCATCAAGATCTGTGTTCTTTTTCTCAATACATATCAGAAGAGTTGTAGTACAAAAGTACAAATTCAGAGTGAAAGGCTGGTTTCCCACAGGTCCTAAAGATTCTAGTCCTTTCCTGTCCTCCCACCGTGTGGAATTCCCTGATAGCATTTTTAGAGATAAAAAATAGATATGTACAAAACTGCAGGTGTGCATTCTCCATGCTGAGTGCTGGTGATTGCTACTGTACCAAATGTTTCCTGCTTTGTAGTATGTTTCAATTATGATTTTCTACACAGTTGGTCTACAATCTTGTTTATCGCATTTCATTTAGTTAGCAGGCCGCCCTTTTAGTCATTCTAGAATGCTTAGCTGCTTTCTCAATCGTGGTGAAGTATCAGGAAGCAGTGATGCTGGTTTTGGGGAAACTCAAGCGGATTTTAGATTGCTTCTGTTAAAGAAGAGATTCTGGGACTTGAAAAAAATGCAACGTTTTAGAAATTTTCAAATTTTTAACTGAGGAAATCAGAAAAAATGCAGTTAGTGGCACTCAATGAGCAAAGAGCCGTAATCCCTGGAAATATCTGTTGAGAAGCTACGTTAAATCCTTTCATCCGAACCTTCTCAGTATATAGAATCACATAGATTGTAATGGATTAAATTGAGCACAGGAAGTAAGGATGTTTTTGGTTGAACAGGGTCAAATGAAGTGCTTTTGGCATGTTTTCTATTTACGTACATTTTACTGTTACTATTTATGATACATAATACAGAAAAACTTCTGAAACAGATTTTTCGTTTGCAAAAGAAATGGAGTTAAATTCAGTTTTCCTACTAAATACTTCAGTTTCATATTTATCAGGGATTAAGATGTTACCCATCTGGCCATATGGCTGTAGTACAAATCTTGTTGATGAAGAATTCTTTATCGCTTTCCTATTCTGTGCAGAGTTATAGAGATGCAAGCTGGAATGCAAGTGAAAGATGATTTCACTTCTTTCCTACTGAAGCCAGCAACATGTAAGAAGATACTCTCCTTGATTTCAAAGTAGATTCATTACTTTGCAGTATTTTCTTATTGTCAGTACTAACTGATTTAACTGTTATTACCAGATGGGATTGTCACATTTGTATATCTGTTCACATTATGTATGCTGCCCTGTGGCTTGGGTGTGACGTGACTCATACAGCAAGAGGTTACACTTAGAAAAAGATGGCTTGGATCATTCGCCTTCTAACATGTTGGTCTCTCTCTGATCAGTCCTTAGCTCAAAAAGAAAGAAAAATAGATTATATTTTTAAAGAACAATTCAGTTACAGGGAATGGGGAAATTACCAAGCAGAAGTATGGGCAGATACACATTGCTGTCTTAAAGGTTTTTCATGCTTACTACAAGTATTCACTTTTTACCTCTCCTTTTTGCATGTTTCCCAAGTTCACATAAATAAATTACTTATTTTGCCTTCTTTTGTTTGTACCCCTCAAGTACTTGCAATACTCGTGCTTTGTGTTAAGTATTACAAAGCTAAACAGCTTTCTACTTTTAGTCTTCCATGACACTGCAGATCCTCACGCTGTCTTGATACACAAATACTACTCTACACAAAGCTGTTATTTCCAATAAGAATCACTGTGCCAATCAAGAATGCTTATTTTGGACATGAGGATGAGATGTGTCTGCTTTAATTTCCTAATGCTGAAAGGGAGAACATCACGAGGTGGGAGGGAGTTCTTTCCTCAACACAGACATATAACTTAATGTACTTTACGCTGTTTGATTCAGTTTTGAAAGCTTGTATCTTCCTATTGCTGCAAAAGAATACAAGACTTCTGGTGGAGCAACAGTAAAAACACCCAATCAGGATGTTTCCTTTTTTAAAACAACATATTTCCTCCGAGAGTGAATGTGTTAAAGATGATGGTTTAAATTGACAACATGCACTACGAAGGATCAAAAATGTCCTTGTCATCCTCTCCTCCCCTGCCAAGCTTGATGCTAGCTACATACATTCAATTTCTTTTGAAATCAGTCAGAGGAAATTTGGATTTCTCTTTGACTATAAAGAAAGTTTTATTTAGAAGAGGCTAATAAGATTTTTTTTACTTGCACACCCAACTTAGTCATAGAATCATTGAATAATACTGGTTGGAAAGAACCTAGAGAGGTCACATATTCCAACCTACTGCTCAAGGAGACGATCACTTCCGTGCTGTCCTGTTAGTACAGTCAGTATATTGTTTGCTTTCTTTGCTGCCAGGGCATGTAGCTGGCTCACATTTAACTCAGTTTTAAGCAGGACACCTCAGGGCCTTCCCTTCAGCCAGTCAGTGCCTATCCTGTAGTTTTTTGCAAGAACTGCTTCTTTCCCATGTGCAGTACCCTCCACTTGTCTCTGTTGAATTTCATGAGGTTCCCTTCAGCTACAAAGAATCTCTCTTTTCTAAAAGGCAATTACAAAAGAGCTCGAAATAAATGCAGCACCAGAGTGAGTGATCTCTGTAACCAGAGAGATTATTATGTTTGAGCTTTTTGACTGCATCTACCTTAAAGTGTGCGATCTTGAAAAGTTTATAAGCCAGGATGCACTTTTCTATATTGCATGTGTCTCAGTTCACAGTACCTACAAATACCATCTGTCTTTTGAGAGCCAATACTAGGGGTTTCTAGACTGGACTCAATACACATCAATACCACAGTTTGTTTCTTTTTTTGGTGATGTTATATTGGTGCAAGAGCAATTTGCCTGAGTGGCAAAGACAGTTCTTGCTGTTCCTGGACCTGTCCTCTTCTTGAGGACGGTCAAATACTGAGGTAGATATGTCCAGTAGACTGTGCAGTCACTATCTTTTTGAAGTTTCCAAGGCCTGACTGGACAATGCCCTGAACAGTGTGGTCTGAATGGCCTTGACCCTACTGAGAGCAGGAAGTTGGACAGGAGACCAACCAATCTGTGGCTGTGAAACTGAAAGAACATTGTTCTTCCTGACTAGATTTCAGAATTTCTGATCTCTGCCACTGCCAGTTAGAGAGAAGCTAGAATGAATGCCCAAAGGGAAAAAGAACAAACCAAGTCTTTCCCATGTTTCCTATACTACTGAGATCTCCTCTTTTGTATCATTTAATTTTAACTAACATCTAAATTGTGTCTAATGTTTTAAGTGTAATTCTGATTCACGCATTTGAATCTAGCTTTCATCCAAATTAAAGCTTAGTTGAAAGTTCTGATTATTACTTTACCTAATTATTGTTTGATCTGTTAACTTGTCTGTCTGTGGCTAAATGCCTCACAATCTAAAAGAGATGCACCATGATGTATACTTAATTTAATGTACTATGGCAGTATAAGAAAGCACTTTAAAACTAGCAGTTTTACTGTAGAGATGCAGATATAGTACTCCATGTTAGTTTAAGAGCTTTGATATATCTTTTAAGGGCTGTGTTAATTTTCAAGAAACTTGAAAGCTTTATAATGCATGTAAGAATTTGTATTGGAGTGTTTCTACACCTGACGCCTCATAGATTTGCAGATAAAAGTTGGATGGTGTACCTCTATGCCAACAGTGCATTACAAACTGAAGTACAGCAAGAAACAAACAAAAAACCCCAACTCCTGTGCAGATATGTTTTATTTGTCTTTTTCCCTCCTGCTGTTGGGATGGGAAAATTAGTGATTGGTTATTGGAGGAGTGCACTCCTCCATGCTTTCATTTCAAAGCAGTAAAGAAAACTGAGGTATAATAATGCTGAAAGGTAAGTAGATACCTTTTAATATATGCTAATGAATAACAAATCTATTAACTCCTGAAAAAAGCAGTATGATATATTGATGTTTTTGCTGTAAGATAGGTATAGAAAGGTTAATATAAATAGTATTTATTATACAGCGTAATGTGTTGTTTAGTCATATAAATGAGGAAATGATTGAATTAATTTATGAAATCTTATTTTAAAGTTTACCTTGCACACAAAATATTTAAGATTAATTTGTCTAGCAATCTTTAAAAAAATTATATATCTATATATCAAAGAAGAATGTCACCTTGTATTTTGATGAGTGAAGTTCTGCATTTTATAAGAGTGAGCTCAACTGTTATGGTAGTGTGTCCTTCAGGTTCAAGCTAAGATATCGTAACATGGTTATACGGCTGTTAATTTAGTTATTTAGTAATTACATGGAGAAGGTAAATGTTACATTCATCTTCAGAGGGGAAGGCCTGGGGAACTAAGAGGTGGTCAGCTTTACCTCACTTCTTGGGAAGATCATATAATAAGTCTTCGAGACAACTTGCTTCCAGGCAAATGAAGGACAAGAAAGTGTTTTCAAATGTGGTGTCTTCAAGCGAGCATGGGTTTGAACCTGATTGACCTCTGAGATGAAACAGCTGCCTCTATGGATGAGGGTACAACAAGGGCAAGGCTTCTGATAGACTCCTATAATGTCCTTCTTGTCAAATCAAGAGATAGAAAATGTTGCACCTTTATCACAACTTGTCTAACAAATGATCAGTGAAGTGGTTTAGGAAGTGGAGCATATTTTCCGCTAGTAGAGGCTGGCATCATAGAATATAGAAAGTCCTGAGTTGGAAGGGGTTCCTGAAGACATCTTTTTCAACTTGAATGATTCCAGGACTCTATGACATTGTGTCCATCTCCTAACTCCACACGGGGAGTGCTGTTATAGTGAAACCTAGGTTGGATTTGTTTGTTTATTTAGCGAATGGCTCATTTTGTTATAAAAGTTTTAAGAGGCTTAGTTCTTTGACTTAATCAGAGATAAGAAATGATTGTACCTTAATAAGGCTAGAAGTAAAATTTGTCTGAACAGACTGACCTTTGAATGGAATCCTTCAAGAATTCTGATTTCTTTTTTAGTTTTCCAGTGCCCAATGAATGTCTTGTAAAGGACTGCATATACTTGGGTGCAGGACTTTAGTTTTATTCACCTTAACTGGACATTTCAGTCTGGCCACTGTTTTATCATATTGCAGCAGGATAGTTTTCCAACTTTCAGAAGACTGTCAGTGAATTATTGGAGTGCCAGCTAAAACACATTTTTCCCTTTTCAGTATAAATTATCCTTCAGTCCTCCTTTTTAGTTAAAGTAAAGCAATAGGGAACTTTTTCCTTCGAAGGCTTTCATACTGTTTTTCCAATCATTAAAAAGTTTTACATTCAATTTACTTACTGCCATTTTTGTATCTTAGGTCAGATAAATACTTTCAACATGTGCGTTTCCTTAAGTATAATATATTTCAGAAGTAGCGTGAGTATCATCTGATGCAGCAGCTCTGATGGGAGTTATCTGTTTTTAATGAATAACTAAATAAATGGCAGTGCAAATCCTTGTAAATAACCAGAGTATGAGTTAGAGCCGTCCCATGGCAATTACACAGTTCAGGATTGTTTAAAACGTGAAAAGAGAGCCAGATGCTAATCCACATGGAAATACAAATACTGGAAACAGTTGTAGCTGATCCAAGTGCATAAATTGCATTTGTCCATAAAAGGTACCTGACAAATTTTATTGTCCATGCCTTTATGAAGTAACTCCTGTTGGTTTTGTCTCTTGCTCATTCTGAAACTACACTTCACCTGTACGTGGAATGCTTTCTCATTTCTCAGCCAGACAGTTCCTTTTTATGCAGTACAGTGTTTGCTGTTTGCGGTCACAGCAGAGAAACCTGCAAACATACACCTACCTGAGATTACTTTTTCCTCCCTAAGGATCAATGAGTGAGGAAGAATTCTGTGCACATTCTCTCCCAGACCATGGGGCTGGGTGTAGCAGGTCTGGAGATGCATCTGCTCCAGGTGCGGTATGTCTGCAAAGCATTCTGATCATTTTTAAGGATTCTAGGATTCACTAAGCCTTTCCTCACTCATTGTACCACTGTACATTGGTACAGGACCATATTCTGACAGCATATTTGGGTGATTCTGATACTCCTCGTCAGTGCAGTTCATCGTTCCAGCAGTGTTAACGATGGCAATGTTCAGGTATTGGAAGTGTTGTTCCATAAACAACAGCAACAGTGACTGGAGTAGTGAGACAGAAATAGGATTCTTTGGATGCAGATGTGATTGCCAACAGTTATATTGTCATTTTAAATAGTTAAAACTCTTCAGCTGAGCCACAGTTGTGTGCATACTCCCTACACACTTCCAATGCAAAGTAAATTATCCAAGTATACATCACCTTCTGACTGGCTAGCAGGGTGCTCGCAGCTAATTACAGCTGCTTGGCTGTTAAGCAAAGAGCTTCTTATGCTTCTGTAACTTGATTGATCGTGATAGCCTATCTTTACCCTTTGTGATAGCTTTCTTCTTCTGGAGAATCATTTTGAGTGCTGTACCCTGCTTGCTTGATAGCTAGTAGCAACCTAAGGTAACCCACAACACAGGCCTCATGGGTTCAGGTTGAATTCAACAGAAATTGTTAGACCTATTCCACAGCCAGGCAGTTGAAACTTAGAGAGTGAAAAATTCAGCAAAAAAGAATGAGAGAGGAAAGAATCTGAGAAAGGCTGACTCACATCAGGCACAGTGATATGCAGTTCAGAGACTCTTGAGCTGGTGTGCTGAGTAAGGGAGCTCCAGAAACTAAAAGAATTTAAAAATGTCAGTGTAATGCTATGCAAGAGCTGATTGCCTCTACTGAGAGACAGGATTTATTAGGTCTTGCACTGTGCTGTGCAGATTTTTCAGGACATGAGGTAGCATTTGTGATTAGGAACTGTTATTTTCTGTAGAGATGCATGGCTCATGAATGTAATTTGGGGGTCTCATTTTCTTGTATGTTTCATTCCTGTCAAATAGTTATTACAGAGAGGCTTACAAAATTCTGGAAGGGGACACTGCTCAATTTATAAATGCAACAGCTTCTATTGCTCTGCTGTAGGTCAGATTTAATTAAATTAGCTTGCACCAGCTGGCTTCAGGAGTCAAAGGGGAAGGCCAACAGGGAATAGGTGGAGAAGCAGTTTCCCCAGCTGCTCTCATGTGATCACCACCAAGGTTAAACCCCTGGAGTCAACTGCACTGTTTTTTAAGGATGTGCTGTGGAAATCATTTGTTGATTGCTTCTAGATAGGGCTGCATTCTTTACCTCTTATGAGATGCGCAGAAGGAGCAAAATGGAGGCTGTGATATTATGTATTTTAAGAGCTTTCTAGGATAATGTTTACCTCAGATTGGAAAGCTTGGACACCACTGGTTCCTGTAATGCTTTTTGCTTAACGCTTCAGATATGAATATAGAACTTCTTGGAGGATTCAAGTTCTGGGTTCATTCTGAATCACTACGAAAGGGCATGCAGATGATGTTTAGAAGAGGAGTAGCTGTAACTAGCAGTGAAGGGAAGCAATAGAAAGCAAGCAGTGTTAATAATGTATGGGGCTTCCCTATTCTTTATTGCTATTTCATGATTTCATTGTCTCTCATTAATAATTTGAGTAGGTTTAAATAATTTTTAAATGTAGCTGTAGATACAAATTAGTCTTAAATGAGTAGTAACAAGTGAAATAACTTTGTGTTTCACAGGCGTAGTTCAGAACTGTGCCTGAGTCAGTATGGCATTTTGCCCCAAATGATCAGGGATAGATGTGGTATTATGACAGAAACAATATGCAGTCAATATATTTGGTCCCCAGAAGGGCTCCTTTATGCCTTGGCAATTGGTCTTCTCTCTTCAATTTATTTCTTTGGGGTGTCTAAACTGGCATAACTGATTCTGAAGGTTCACAAAATATTAACTGCCTGCCACTATATTAGAATCTGCTGTATCCTTTACCATTTAATATGTAAATATTAATATCAAATATTAAATATTAAATCAAAGAATAATATCAAATCAAATATATCAGTAATATATTAAATGAAATATAAGGAAACTGGATCTCAAATTAAGGCTGCGTTTGCACTGCCCATCACCTCTAAGTATAGCACTTCAGTGTTATGCTCTACACATCTATTGCCTGCAATACATGTATGCAATGGTACAGTCTCCTAAGACTGTTTGTTTGAGGTATTATTTTCTTGTAGAAGCTGGTTAGCTTGGCTCCTCACATATTTGTATGTTTCAAGCCTTTTAAACAAGTTACCATGTATTGGTTTTTCTGTGAGCATGCCTTTACACTTAGCTCTTCAGAAACCAAGTTGGATACCTTCTGAGAACCTGGTACAAAGTCAGACTGCTGGAGAGTATCTAGCTGCAGAGAGCAGCAGCAGTAGGATACCTAGCAGAGCAGTTGCTTTCTGTCATGTGAGATTTATTGAGAACTTTGTTTTAAAAAGTTCAAACAGGGGACATGTCTTCCAAAAACCTATGTTTGAGTTGCACTATCACGTAACATAAAGATCACCCATATATCTAGTGATGTTAATATCCTATGATAGCACTGTGGCAGGTGTTATAATGAATTTCCAATGAAAATGACAGGCAGCTCTTAAATTATTCTGCTTACCTGTTGGATACAAATGTGGACATCATGAATGGGTTGCCAATTGTACCTATGTGAGCAATTTCAGCATGGTAGAAATAGGACTGTGAAAACAGTCAAACTGATTTTTCTTCCTTTGTTACATTTAGAGTGATACAATGAAATCTCACCTCTTGACAAGATGTGTATGCCAGGCAGCTTTAGTCAGATCTAACACAGTTGTCTTGAAGGTATATTTTATTTAGCTTTAGTCCCATGGCATCTCCAGTACAAAGAAATCTGCTCTATTTATCTGCTACTTGAGGTGACAAATGTCTAAGTGGTTTATAAAACACAGCTAGTTTAACTACCACAAAGATGATTAAATTCCAGCATTGTATTTTCACTCTGAATTTGTGGATTAGATTGTTACCTCCTGATTTACCATCTGTTCCTTATAACGTCTAAACTGGAAGAAATGACTTTTATGAGGCCTAGCAAAGAAACTCCCAATTTGGCAAAATACAAAGAATAAATTTTAAGCATTGCAAAAGATTGTGCAGGAGAGACACACTAGAAGTCAGTTCACAACTTTGCCATATAGCACTAGGAGTTGTATGTGTAATAGAACTCTTTTGAGTGTATTTGTAACAGAAGGAAAGATTTTGTGTTTGGTAACTGATGGCTGAGGAAATTTATGAGCCGTAACAACTCCACAGTTGAAAAATATCTCCTGAGCAAATCCTGTGCCAGGCTTCAAACCATTTCTCTGGTTGGAAACTGGGATAGGTAGAAGGTTTCTAGTTTTAAAAAAAAAGTGGTAAGATACAGGGGGGTAACTCATGAAGCAAAAATGAAGTTGGTTTCAAAATCATTACAGACTGTGTCTTTTTTATAATGTAAAATACTGACATTTTGATGAAATGTTCAGAACCAGTTTTTCATAATCGCTGAAGGATCTCTACAGGATATGAGAATAGATGCTATCAGCTGTAATATGCAGCGCTCACTCAGTACACAATTATTCTGCCACCAGACTTTCCTAATCAGCTCAGCAATCCAGTGCCAGCTTGAGCGTAGGCTGTAATACCTCATTTGAGAGCGAGGGAAGCTAGTGGATCATGAGTCCTACACATATAAATGGAAAATTCCTCTGAAATAAGGTTCATTTTTCTTGCAGCTAAGGCAATGAAAAGGAGAACAAGGTTTTATACTTTTTGCAGAACTCAGTAGTAGGGATGCCCAAAGAAGGACAGTGTGTTTCATAAGAAGTTTTATAACATGCTGAATATTTCTTTCAGCTGGAGTGATTTTATTAAGTAATTGTTAAAATTTCAAACTCTACAAAATATTGATTCATGCATTCTTTGCAGAATAATGTTTTTGGGGTGGAGTATGTTATGAAAGATTAGTATATTCACTCTCTTACTTTTCTTCCAACTATCAGAATTAGTTTTTGAGGGAATAAAACAAAACTCCAGACTTTTATTGAAGGGGAAGAAAACCCACCTCTTTTTTTTACAGTGTCTTGAGCTAATTGTATCTCAGACTGTGATTCTAGGTCACAAAGCAGTCGCAGCCTCTTTGTATGAGATACTCAAATGGAATAAGTCGGTGTTGCTCTATAGGTGAGCATCTATTAATCTCTAACAGCGCAGATGAGTGAGAGCTTTTTCATGCCTATGGACAGAAGACAAGAGAAGCTCCAGCAATTTTTCATTATTCTAAGATTGGTAGAAAGCAAGAAGCACATCTGGCTGCTTGGTAATAAGTAATTACTCCACAAAATAAATAGGAGCTCAGAATTTAGTAGCAAAATTAAAATATGAGCCAGAAAATAACTGCAGTTCTTCACACTTCATTGAGAAATCTGTACCTAAAAGAGAGATGTTTGTCATAGAAAAAAGATTAAAAAAAAAATCAAAAAGAAAAAGATACACCTCTCTCAAGTGGATGAGTATAGAATAAGTAGAGCTGCTGGAGTCAGTTGTAGCTGAGTGCACTGCTATGTGCTCTTCAAAGCTGGGAGAAATATGTTACAGAGGAACCTTTAGAAAGTTATTTTAGACATTGTTCGTTGTTCTCATTAGAATAGGATGTGGATCGGTTGGTAGGACTGACTGTTACTATTTTTTATGTGAACAAAAATTTCATCTAATTATGCAATTAATTATGTGAACCAGAGGACTGTTCATTTTGTGGTAAAAAAAAAGTCCTGAAAATTCACTGGCATTTGAACTGTTCTGTCTAGATTTATACCACTTAGACTACTTTTTCAGATGGTTTTGTTTTACAGTATTACACAAAAGAATAAGGAAGGGCCCTTTGCTGAGAATAAAGCTACAGGGAACATTTGTCCTTCTTCCAAAAAAGTAAATAGTTGACCTCAGAAAGATGCTTTTTCTGAAAGCGAAACTCTGGTACTGTCAGCATTGCAATGCTTCAGCTGCCCAAAGGAAGGTATGCTGTATCAGCAGTGAATCTACTGTAATCTGTACTCTCAGTTTGCATGGACTCTTGCAGAAAGCCTGATTGCTTCCTTAAACAGAATGCTTGGAGCCATGGAAGTTGCCATGCATCACTCTTGCAGTAACTGCTATCCTTATTACTTTCAGGGATTTCAGATGATTCAGGGAAGTAAACAAAATATTAATGAGGTCACTAATGAGAGTTCCCTTTCATGCATGAGTTTTGTCACTAGTTGACTGATTTCTTAGAGTTCAGCTGCTGAAACTACTGCATAATAACAGTTTTTCAGTCATTGTAACTGCAGGAGAAATTCTGAAAACACAGACATTGTTTCAGCACCAGAAATGAAATAAAAAGCACTGCAAAGTAATTATTGCTTTAAAATCTCATGATTTTTAATCTTTACTGATGGCATTGAGACTGACTCATTACATTTGACTCAACAGGGTTGTGAAGCTTGTACCTGACGAGCAACCCCAAATGGTGCTGATTAGGAGTTTTCATTGTCTGCTGTGTCCTATTTATTCCCATGAAAGCTCTGATATATTTCTGTATGAAAGCTCTTGGTATATGTTTTGTGAAGAACAGAATGATGCCATGTAGGACTGAGGATACGGTGTGTTTCTGAAGGGCTTCCTTTCATTGTATTTAAACAAAACCTGGTCAGCAGCAAAAAATCAAGTGTTATCAATGAAAGAACACTTGAATGCAATAATCTGGCGTGCTAATTTGAGAAGATTAGAAACTCATATTTTCATTTCGATTCTGAAAATGATGTAATGTAATACGCCGTGTCCAAGCTAAATAGCTGATAATTTACTTCCTCAGCTCCTGTCAGCCCTTTCATTTGTATTGAGTAGGTATAACTGTGCGTCCTCAAAGAGACGGTGCTAAAACCGGTGATGAAATAGTCAGGTTTTCCGAATGCTTTATGAAGCACAGCAATTTCCTGCTGGTGATAAAAAGTACCTCGGTCTTCAGTTATATTTACATTCTGCTAGCAAAAAGTTGCAGTCTTTTAAAAATGTCTTCAAAGTTGTCCTGTCACATCTGTGTTCGTATAAACGTGGAATTGAGCTGAGAAAACTTTAATAATAAAAACCCCCCATATTTTTAAAAGGCAGTGAACAGTAAGGGGCACCATGGTACCCATGCTGAGAGCCAGTATCTTCCTGTTGTTCAGTTGTCCAAAGTTAAATAACGGGAGGGCATGGAGGTTTCAAGTTTAAACTATTGTTCAGAAAATGAGCTGATAACAGCTACTGCTGCTCACCACATGATTTGGTGCAATAAGTTTGAGAAAATTTGTTTACGTTTGTCAGAAGCTGAATACTGAACAAGCTCAGTTTCTCATTTTTGCTAGCTAACCTATTTTGCCTCTAAGAAAGAGATCAAATATACTTATGGTGATCTTATGCTTCTGAAGATAAGTGGAAGCAGTACATACTTTGCCTACAATTGAAGTTCCTGCTGAATTTGAAAGTAACAATCGGATCTGGATCTCCCTTGCTTGAAGCTTCATATAGTGTTTATTGTAGCCTAGCTTTGTTTTGAAGGAAAAATAACACACTTTTGAGTATTTTGAGTATTTAATCATGTATATAACATTAATGTTTGGAAATGTTTTTGAGTTACTGTAGCTCATGAGCCAACGTTAATTATTCTGCTTTAATTTTCATTTGGTTAATACATGTGGTCAGTGCATTTGATAAGATATGAAAACTTAGATATTGTAGATGGTTAATTTTTTCTAAATAGACTTGTCATCTCTCATGTTTTTCATTTATATCTGTAACTTAAATTATCACCAAAAACAAATGCTCCATTTTACAGAGATTGGGACATTAGGTGTTTATATTTATAAAATGGAAATATTAATGTGTGTGTAGAAATAAAGGTGTTTGTGAGTTTCCAAACTTGTAGTAGCTTCTAAATTAGGAGATCTCTAGCTCTTGATGTTTCTTTTAATACACAGTTCTTGTTCAGGCTTTTGAGAACTCATCAAATATACTAGTTCAATTATAATTTTGTTATTGAACATTTGCTGCTTGAAGAGCATCTTTTCAGAGGAGTGTGTGTGTTTAAACAGATTCCTTGGCTTCTTTCAAAATGCTTTTTGAAATGTACTGACTTCTAGTTGCTATTCTGAATTCCTCAGATGCGTGTGCTAGTCTTTTTCTGTCTAAAGTAATGATATTATAGAGGTTGCTGTGGGATTTCTGCAGTCTTCTCCATACTGAAATTCAAGATTGCAAACTCTTAGATTCCAAATAGTTCACATAGGAGGGGATTATTTGCTCAGAGGGCAATGAGGCACTGTCACAGGCTGACCAAAGAAACTGTGGGTGTCCCATCCTTGGAGGTGTTCAAGGCCAGGCCAGCTGGGGCCCTGGGCAGACTGAATTGGGGGTGGCAGCCCTGCCTGCAGCAGGAGGTTGGCACTGGAGGAGCTTTAAGCTCCATTCAAACCCAAGCCATTTTACAATCACTTTTCTTTCTTTCTTTTTTTTTTTTTTTTAAGCAGTGGCCTAAATTATGAAATATTTCTGAATATATCACAGTTAAACTTAGTCCAAATGGGACAAAATAATCTGGTGGTCACATATACTGAATGCTCCTCAAGCATGACTTTGGTTTAGGAATTGGGTTCAAATCTGGCAACAAAACCTTTCATGCACTATTCTTGGAATTGCTTGACATCAGTGAAAAGTTGCTCAATTTGCTTTTAAGAATTTTAAAACATATTTTTATAAGAGCTAAACCAAGGAGTGGAGTAAACGGGATAGAGAGGGACAGATTTCTTTATTGTGATACTTGCAAGTTGTGTATTAGTTTGGAATAACAATAGCACAGTATGTCTTTGAGTAGTCAGGATATCAGCCCACATCCTTTCAATCCTAACCTGCTTCCTTGACTTCAAGAATATTTGTTTGTCTAGATTATGGCAAAAAGGCTACAGCATGAGTTAATTTATCTTACTCTTAAAAAGAAAAGATGAACATTTCACTAGATAAGAAACATGTAGAATCTTTCTGTGAAGCTATGCCATAAGAACAATCATTCTCTCAGTTTTTTTTGAGCTTCCAGTACTGGCTAAAAGTAGGAGTTGCAGAAGCATATGAAAATATTCAAATGGTGGTTAACGGATAGAGTTTTGTTTTCTGTGATTATATTGTTATTGTACTGTGTATAACTGTTACTTGATATACAGCTATTTTTCTAAATGTCAAGATGTGGCTAAGTAAATAACCTTAAAACTCCATCTCATGGTAACAACAGTGAGTGAGTTTCAGTGGAATAATACAGTTTGGAGAGGAGACAGAGCTGCTGTGCACACTGTGCATTTTTGTTGGGAAAGACCTACTTCTTTTTTTTCCCTTTTCCCCAGCTCCCTAACATAGCTCTCTTCCTCCTCATCCCCACAAAACAGGTCTTTTTTTTTTCTTTTAAAGTCACTTCAGAAAACATTAGTCCACTGATATTTCATAATGACTCCATTCAAATCTTATGTGTAATTTGTTCTGTGTTGAGATAAATTATGCTATTCATTGATAGTCTGATGGAGCTGTACTGCACTTGGGATGCTTACACAGAGCCAGAGTAGCTAGCAAGTGCTAGTAAAGTTTCCTTGCATGGTGTGTGCTGCAAATGAGAGTCCAGGTATGTATGTCAAAATGTAGTAGCCTTAACAGAAGCTGAATTTTTGGAGTTGCTGAGTTTAGTAGTTGTACGTAATGCTATCAGATTACTGCTCTCCCTTAAATTAATATAATTATTTCTTTTAAGAATAATATATTAAATGGATAATTACCCCATTTGAGGGGTATTAAAAATACAACATAAATTCAATCAAATTCTACATGCCATTCCCTCTGCCTTTAGTTAGTGCCTAATGACTATCAGTGTGTCTATCTTAGCATGTTTCAAAATTTTGTGGAATCTCCTGTTTCACTACATGCTATCTTCTTTCTTCCATCTTTGATACAGTTCTCTCTTTTTAACTACATTCCTCCTACTTTTCCTGGTCTCTTTCTACAGCTATGAGATAACTTTGAAGATATTATCCTCTACTTATTAGATACTGTAACGTTGGCATATTTGTACAGACTTCAACTAAGAACTGATGTCCAACCTGTTTGTATGCATAATTTGAATGCAAAAAAAACAATTTGAAGAGATGGTCAGTAACAATTGTATTGGTATCTGTCTTTGAAATAAGATTGTTGTCAGAACTAGAAGGTTTGTCAGAACTTGAAGGCTTTGAACTAGAAGATTTTATTATTCATTATGTGGTTCTCCATCAATAAGAGGGAAAAAAAGTGATGTGCCTGGGTGCTATACAGTTTAGAACGTGTGATGCTTCAGTTCACCTGCAGATGTTGCTCTACGGGAGAGAGGCAATATATGTGACTGGATGAGTGATGGGAATCTTAACTGTCATTGGAAAATTGAGAGCAGTTGTTGGCAGTTTTAAAGCATGTGGAGAACTGTGTAAAATAAAAATAAATATAATTTTTAAAAGTCCCAATGACATAATAACAGAAGCAAAATACCTGCAGCCCACTGGATGTATTTTAAGAATATTTGTAGAATATCATTATTTGTTACATTTGTGGATGATCTGTCCTTACGCATGAGAAAATAGCGCAGTTCTTTACTATCCTAAAAATACTTCCTCTGTTTGACTCTGGCTCTCGCTGGCTCTCTATTACAGTAATAATAATAGGAAATATCATAAGCTACTGTAGAACATGGAAAGATTCTCTGAAAGTATCAGCACTGAAGCTTGAAACCCACTAGCAACTTGTGTGTCCTTTTCTAAGTCATCCTACATTTTAATCTTCTCTAAATAGTATTTGCAACCAAAAGTGTGCAGTTTTTTTGGCTGTGGCAGGGTTGACAGGAACACTCTGTGCTCAAAATTCTCTTTTGAAATGTTTATTGAACTTACCATCATCTCTGTTGTGGAGCTTTTCAACGCAAAAAGTGCTGATGATTTGACTGAGTTATACGTAACGGCACATCTGCAACAAACTGTTACCATTTGCATTAGCACAATAGCTGGTTGAATAAGCGAGCACCAGCACAGAATATTAACAGATGTCTTTCTGCTTTCTGGCCCCACTTAAGCATAAGTGGAATAATTTTGTTTCCTTTTCCAATGGTCATGAAGATCTTACTTCAGAATGCTGTCTGATGTTAACAATTTATAAAAGAGGGGATCTTAACCCTACAGATCTACAACAGGGAGAATAAGGCTTTGCCAACCATTCAGTTATTTTATCAGAAATTAGCATCTCCATATGCTTTTGTGTTTCATAACTAACATTCAGGATTACTTTTCAAATCTGTAAGTAACCAGAAGTCATAAACAAAAATATGTAATACTTTCTATGGCTGTAAACCTAGGATAACTGAAAGACAGATCACAGAATCCCAGAACAGCTGAGGCTGGGAAGGCTCTCTGGCCCACCCCTGCTCCAGCAGGGACACCCAGAGCAGGGGGCCCAGGTCCATGGCCAGGAAGTTTCTGAGCAACCCCAAGGAGGAGATCCCACAGCCTCTGGGCAACCTGTGCCAGCGCTGCCTGGTGCTCAGAGGGAGCCCCTGTGCTCCAGCTGGTGCCCATTGCCTCCTGTCCTGGCACTACTGGGAAGAGCCTGGCTGTGTCCTCTTGGCACATTTCCTTCAGGTATTTACGGACGTTGGTGAGATTCCCCTGAGCCTCTTCTGCAGTATGATCAGTCCCAGCTCTCTCAGCCTCTCCTCCTGTTGTTGTAAGCTTAACTTGCAAGGCATTTAAATTAGCCTAAATAAATTAAATAAATGAATTAAATTGATGTATTCAATTAAATTTATTTAATCAAATTAATTAATTTATTTGATTTATTTAATTAAATTTGTTTTAATAAATAAATGATGCTCATGGTATACAATGAAGCTGCAAGTTTTTCAGCGTCAGTTTCTCTACAAGTGAATTGTACTGTAGGTTGGCATGGAAGAAGAGTTTGGTTCATATCCTGCAATATCACAGTACGGCCTGATGCAGGGAGCCGTGAAATAAGGTATGTAAATTTTAGAATGGGAGCACTGATATGGTCAGCTATAACTCTACTTTCTTCCTCTCCCTTTTGGTCTCAGATGAGACTAAGATCTGTATTATCTTTATTATTTGTGGTCTATCATGCCACAGACATTACAGGTTCAGTGCATGTCTTTTGCTTTTCCCTTGGTAAAACTAGGCTTCATGCATTTTCATTGTCATGTAAATTTTGCTGTCCCTTCTGTACAAAAGAATTCAGCCATGATCAGCTGTAAATAGCTGAAAAAAAGACTGAAAAATTATGAGCCAAAATGCTATAGCTGCATGATCTTAATGAGCATGGCAAGGTGAGCATCATGCAGCAGTAAAAAAGAAAATGAGCAGCAGAAATACAGTGCAGCATTCACCTCCAATTGTTTTACCAGAAAGTGTATTCCCCACTAAATTCTGTTTGCAGGCTCTTCTGCAGAAAATTACTCAGTGTGGCCGCTTACATACCAGGCCTCATGCATGAAATTCTGGGGGAAAGAAATGGTTTATTTTTGTCTCCCTCTTCTACCATTACTAACACATGAGTTTTGGGCCGCTGCTACAATAGTGGTTTGGTGGACTTTTGGTTGAGTCAGAGCAGCCACTTCTATATGTTCTTGCTACCAGCTGTCTGTCTCAGCCTGTGACGTTCTGCACCTGTGCTGTTGAGGATTTGTCGAATTTAGGGCCATTCCATTGCTTAAGACTTCTGGCCAGAATGAAGTGAACAAAATTGTTCTGTTTGCTCTGTTGTATGAAAGCTCAGTTGTGTCCCCAAGCAGAATTTTTGTACTTAAGGAGAAAATAAATCAGCTCTTCAAAAATGACCAGATTTTCATTGCCAGATGAAATTTTGGAGCAGAATCACTTACCAAAATAACATTTTGGAAAAAGGATGGGATTGGATCAGATAAATTTTACATTATGTAAATTATGGATAAAAATCAATCCCATCTATTACCATCTAGTAAAAGAAAAGAACTGCCTTCCCACTTAGAAACATACTGCATTTATTCAGTGTTAGTTTTAGCTTCTGTTCTTGGCCTGCTCACAGATCTGCAGTCCATTACAGTGGCGCCTGTTAGGGTAAATACAGTGAAAGTTGGGCCAGTTTTTCTATGATAAACGGTGTTTTCCAGTAATTCATACTAAATCATAAGAAAAAAAATCCCTCGTATTTGACACTTGGCATGGAAAGCCTTGTTTCACAAGGGTTTCACTTGTAGATTTATACAGATTTAAAAAAAAAAAAAATTAAAAATAGATCAACCTCATTTATTACAACAAAAATATTTAAAAGTAAGGCATTGTTTAAAGATCATGTGCTTGTATTTGTTAGCAAAGAATAATATAATGATGTGTTTCCTGAAGTGAGTAATCACTTTGTTGCTCATGTAGCACAGATGACTCTTAAACATTTCTTTGTGTTTCTTCTCTTGGATAGATCTGTGCAGAAAGCGGTCGCATTATTTTTAGTATCCTAAAAATATTCAATTTCCACGATGTTTTGCTTTGAAAAGCCAATTGTGTACCAACGAAACTTTAACTGTAGAAATAACCTTTATGGTAGGATGTTGATCTTAAACCCTAATGGTATTTTAGAATTTAATTTTCACAATTTAATTAATTACATGCAAATAACCACATAAGTGCATTCTTAAGGTTCACCATGGAGATAAGAGAATTCATCTGCCTTGTAATTCTTAACTTTCTCATACACCAAGAAGTTTTTTGAATAGAAAAACAAAATAATTGCACATTTTAAGAGGTAAGTTCCTAATAATATCCAAAAAACAAACAGATGTGTACATATGATAAATAAAGTTAAAAGAGAATATTCTCTACCTTTGTATGATTCTGAAAGAAAGAAAAAATTGTAAGACTTGCAGTTTCTAACTAATAACCCACATAACGGTGAAGATTTTAGTTATTTGCATAGACAGGCAAACCAAGGTGGAAAACATATTTTTTTTGTTACGAGCATTTCTTTTTGCTTGGATATTAGTATATGATCCTTTCCATTGAATTCAGGCCAGGGGAAAGTGCTATTATCTAAAGTTTATTTACACAGAAAGTAACAAGAACAGGAATCACATCAAAGCCAAACATGTATGCAACACTTAAATGAAAATAACTGGATGGTGTGAAGGAATCAGTTATTGTTTGGCTACGTGGAGGAAACTGGCAAGATGTTACATGTAATTAGAAAAATAGATTCCAGCAGATTTGAAAGGAGTCTCTTGAAGTCAGCAAGTGAGAATTCAAAATGTTCTCCACTCTCAATTAAAGAGAAGGAAAGTGGCGTAAAACAGATTGTCTCAGTAGAGAAAATGAACAGTTGAGTGGATATTTGTAACTAATGTAGTAATTATGTCACAACCTAAAATGATCCAGTTGTCACCCATTATTTATCTTATAGTACAGGTTAAATTAACACATGGAACAAATTGTGATGAAGGCAGTGGCAAAGAAATGGGTGTTTGCTAACATGATGAAGTAGTTAGCATTCAGTAGAGATCAACTCTACTTCAGTGTGTGAAGCTGATAATCACTTAGCTGAGGTTGGTTCAAATAAGTACTTCCTTCCCACACTCGAAGCAGTATTAACCCAGTCAAAGTATCCATTCAGATGTCTGATTTTAGATTCTTACATTTGAGTCTTGGGGCTTAGCACACGTGCATCCAAAATCAAAACTGTAAGAACTGCTGCTTGAAAAGCAGCTGCTAATTTGAAGTTGGTCATGTCTTAAAACTTACAGTTAATTTTTTATTTTTTTTTTAATCTTCTCTTGATCTGCAAAGGAATGTGCAGTCTTTAGGAGAATGACTTAGTTGTCGCAGGTTGGAAATGTGCATGGTGTTTTGGGAGAGCATTCAGACCTGTGCTATCTTTGTGGTTGGCCACCAGTTAAGCAAGGAATATGTCTGCACTGCTGTGCCAGCTGAACTCTGTGTCAGGATGGGCTCACTATTACTGGCAGCTTTAATATCTGCTGGTACCTTTGGCCCGCAGAGAACTGTTAGCATCAGGCATTTGGTTTCTAAGCCTAAAATAAATTTCATTTATGCAGTCTTTAAACTAACGCCATCACAAAATAATGAAGCGAAGATCCTTCACCTATCAGATGTTTACCCTAAAAGTCAATGAGAGTGTGATGATGTGGAACAGGAATCGCATATACATTGAAAGTTTCATATGGTTAATTAAACCCATAGACTCGCTCTGTACATAGTAAGGTTTTATTGGTATTAGAATAAAGAATTTCTTTTTGGAAAAAAAAAAAAAAAAAAAAAAAAAGACTGATAATTACTTCTCTCTGTGCTTCTAATCAACAGTCTTTGATGTACATCTGTTTTTTGCATACATCTGTGACTTCCAGTCAGGAAAAGCCTTTTATGGCAAGTGGCCTTTAAGCTACATGCTGAGTTTATTTCATATATTCCTTTTCTTTTTCTTAAGAAAGCATCCATGTTTTTTTTTTTTTCCCCAGCTTTATCAGTGAATATATACTTAAAAATATTTTATGCAGGAAAAACCCCTCTAGTTTGCAGTTTAGTTTAGAATGACTTAAAACTGTTGGAGGATATTAGAGTTGTCTTTCTTGCAGATGTATATCAGAATAAGTAGAGAACCTAATCTGTCCACTCCATATGTATTATTAGATACCACGGTATACTGCTTCTTATCATGTGATGCCAAGGCTGCATCCAGCTGCTGTGGATGTGAGGGGGGAGGACAGACCCTGTGGTGCTGAGAGCATCTGTGGCAGCAGGCTGTCCTCACAGCAGAGTAAGTTCTCCCCCCACAAGTCCATGTCTCTAATCTCTGGGAGAAAAAAAAGTATTTTGGTGGTGTTCTTCTTTAAATAGTGGCTATATATATGTAAATAGATATATTTAAACATTGCATATTTAAATTCTGGTGAAATTTGTACTCATTATTCAGCCTAAATTTGTGGAACAGCTCATGGATAAATTTATTGTCAAGGGCTGACTTCAGTTTAAGGTTGTTTTCAGAGTGAAGCTATGTCCAGTTTTGCATGTTTGCTCTATATCTGAATGCAGCACTGACCTTTTGTAGGCATTCCTGGCCATACAGCTGTGCTGGGGAGGGACCAGAAGTACTCTTGGGCAGGCCTGAAGCATGCAGAGAGATGATTTGAGCAGTCCTGCAGGCCCTATTTTGTACTTGTCTGAATTAGCACTTGGTAGTGAAGTTTGCATACAAAGCTGTGAGAGTGAATTATCATTGTCAGGAAGTGGCACTAAAGCTACAGCTGGGGCAAAAGTGTACTCAGCTGTTCCGGCTGTAGGTAGCAAAGGGATGTTCCACGCAGCCTCAGCAAAGCTGATTTCATTCTGGAAATATTGTCTATTCAGGCTTCTTATAACTCTATGTAGACATGAGTTCTAAAGGGAACTCAGTATTTAAAAGGGGGCTATATGAAAGAAGGGGACAGGCTCCTGCAGGGGCTGTTGTGATAGGACAAGAGGAAATGGTTTCAAACTGAAAGAGGAAAGATTTAGATTAGATGTAAGGAAGATGTTTTTTACAGTAAATCCCTGTTCAATGCAGGGGAATTGGACTCGATGGCCTTTAAGGGTCCCAACTCAAAGGATTCCATAAGCTTTTATGGAGAATAACAATTTCAGGTTCTGTGGCACTTCACTGAAAAGTCATGTTATTATCAATTCTGAGCTAAGATTCATTAGAAGCTCTAAGATGCCTACAGTTAAGTCCAGCCCACTGAGGGCTGTTCTGTTTTTGTCGTAACATCAGCAAATAACTTCATGCATACAGAATTCATTTCAAGGTAAAATTTTTCCATGCGAGGACTCGGCCTGTGGAAAGTTTCTGTAAAATCAATTGATCTCGTTTTAGCTTAATATGTGCACTTGTAGAAATGAAGCAAACAAAAGCATCACAGAAGTCCCAGGTGGAAATAACTACTGACTTTGTTCAAACTTGGGATGTTTATAGATCTATACAGTTTTCTTACCTTTATCACAATAAAATTAAACTAAAGGCTGGCAGAATGACGAGGAGAAAGTGGTGATGGCCTTAATGTGCTTCTGTAAGTGCTATTTGTTTCAGTCAATTGTATAACAATTTTTATTAAAGAAAGAATGTGAGTATAATGGTAAGCAGCGCTCTAGAAAATAATCCTTTCTTTGCTTTGTAATTGGTGAAATGCAATGTTATACAGGTTGATCGAACAAGAACAGACCTAGGAATGCATGCCTTCAGGAACTGCTTCTGTTAAAACTGTTTCTGAGAAGAAATCTTAACAGGAGTCCACTACAGCATTATGGGAAAATTTCAAATGCTTTTTTTTTTTCTTTGTTTTTTTGGCTGTGTAATTTCAGTAATAGTGAAAAAGCACAGAAAATTAATTGTATCCTGCAGAACTGTAAGACTCAGTCAGAGGAGAGTGTTTGAAATGTTGACTCTTTCTTTCACTGTGAAAATTTCCGAGCATATCAGATTGAATTTTCTGCATTTGGCTGATTTTATACTATATTGTCATTAAGCTCAAAGAAAAAAAGTGCCGTAAGGGGTGGGAAAGTTAGGTGGTCCTGTGGTCTGTGTATGTCTAGCTTTCAATAAAGCTTAAAAGAGATAATCTCAGTTTACCTCAGGTCCTTGGTGATTTGGTGACATTTCCTATTGTCCACAGCCAGCTCATGTTCAAGCCACAATTGCCAGTTGGTCAAAAAAGGTCATCTAACAGCACTTCTCAGCAAGGCAGGGACAGTTCAAAGAGGTTGCTGCTGTTGCTGTTTTTGTTGTGGTTGGTAGTGGGGGTGCAAAGTTTATCCTATGGCAAGAATTATGCAAACACTTGAACCATTCATTGCTCAAACACTCAAAAAAATCTAGGAGGGAAGTTGAGGAAAACTGGATTAGTAGTTTTAAATCCATGCTGAATGTTTCTAAAATTTTAATGGCCAGATTTGAGGTGGCTTCTGCGGGGACTGTGTGCCAAAAACACTGACTTGCTGGGAGCTGGGGGTACAGCAAAGCCCTAGGCTCATGGTGCTTAAAAGTTAAAAATAGGCATCATAGTACTTCTTCAGAAAACAGAATAAATCAGAATGCAAATATCCAGTGGCCATACACGTTCTTTCTTTTGTGTTCTGGGCCTGGTCTGGTTGGGCAACAGGAGAAGTCACTGTTTAGTACTGTAATCTCAATACATCTCCTTTAATGCCAAAGAAGTAGTACCATTTACATGTTCTGTTGAACACAGAGTAGCTATGTGAACACATGGTGCACCTATTTAACACCAGTTCTGTGATAGGAAAGGAACTGTGCTTTCCCTGGAGTGCTGAAAGTCAGTTTTTAGTCCAGCTTTTTCCATTGTTTTCTCCATGGCATGTTTGCAGCAAAAAATAAAGGCATCAGTGGCATCCTGGGAAAAGCTGTGCTGCCCTGTTTTGTCCCTCATGTTCCATGACCCTTCCAACAAAGTCAACAAAGGTGTTTCTGAAATTGTGACAATGGTTTGAGAATACTGGGCACAAACAAACGTTTTAGCAAGATGAAATGCCACGTTGGATATTATACTTGTCTATTTTTGATATTACATTTTTATATTTTTTGAGTGACTGCACTGTATTTTATTATCTGTGAAAAACTGATTTGTGACTATTGGGAAACAAATAACAAAATAGGCAAATAACAGAAATGTAAGATTCAGGTATAAAGGGCCCTTTTTTCAAACCTCTGGTAGTGAAGAATCCTTTAGCAGCTGTATGATACAGAAGTAACTCATAGGCTGTTGTGAGAAAGTGCCAGTGTTTAGGCTGGCAATAGGGCTGCCCTGATACATTTAGGGATAAAGCTGTGTACCTCAGTACATCTCTTAAATCCAGACTGACCATGACTGATATTAGTGACTCGGTCTGTAGCAATTAATTAAATGTGCTGGGGGGTGCTGTGTTGTAGAATCTCAGAATCGTAGGGGTTGGAAGGGGCCTCCAGAGATCAAGTCCAACCCCCCTGCCAAAGCAGGTTCCCTACACCAGGTAAGTCACCTGAGTCAACAGGCAAAGGTTGGCACACATCTGCGTTGCTCTGCTCGGAGCTCCCACACCAGGAACACAACTCTATGTGAGCAGTTCTTGGCCTATGCTGTCTCCTGAACCATCCCTTGTGAGGGGCAGGGGAGAGTGGCAACCAAGACAATTATTCCTTAACTGTTCCTGTTGCCTGTGCAGATAGAATATATTTACGTGTGTATGCATATTCTTAATATTATATAAATATTTTTTATTATTTTGAAATTTGCTTCATATTGGACTGCCAAGAAGAGAAAACAAAACCACAAACCTTCCAAAGGAAACATTTTGCTTGGCTCTGCTTGCAAAGCATCTGATCTGACACATCACTGACAGAGAGAATACTAGTGAGTCACCTCTGTGCCACTAATGTCCACATCATTTGGATTCAGAGATAAATCCACATTAGGTAAACATTTAAACTTCACTTGAGACCCACCTGTTTTCAAATTACTTTGAAAGGATGATCTGATTCAGCATTAAAACATCTGTACTATTCAGTTCTGGCAGTTTTCTATGATTTCCATGTCACCTTATGTTTTCGAGCTTTCCTCTTTCCACGCTGTGCTTCTTTTTGCTTTCCTCCTAAGTCTATTAAGTGTGAAATCCTAAGTTTTGTATTGTTTAATTAGTAGAATCAATTGTTCTTTCTCTAAGCAGAGTAAATGGTACTTCTTTAAAGAAAAATGAATATTCTTTCTCACTGCCATCTACCATACGTGTTGTAAAACTGCACTGTGGAGAATGCACTGCTTGTCAGCAAAACCACTCTTCTCAGTCAATTTGCCCTAAAGTTGAGGAGAAATCTACTAAACTCTTAGTAGCTTGTGGCATGTAAATTCTATTCTTTATGTAGCCCTAGTTTGCTAAACATTGTTCAACCCTTGTAAATGAATAAAGAACATTACATAATTAATGACTTTCCTGAGGAGTCCACTGTTATCATGCTATCAATTTGTTTTGCAAATCCACCTTTATAATGTCTGCTATTTCAGGACTAGAAATGGTGGTGTGCACTCCTGATAAAAATATTTTCATAACATCCTTTCTGTTGCTTTTCTGAGGCAAATATGTGTATGCAAGACTTCAAACTAAAGCAGAATTTCACCCAAAAATACAAGGCACTGGCTGCTGACAGTTGGCTCTTTCTGTCCCATGTCCTTAATCCATCTCCTTTTTTCCAGTGTCCATCCAAATCCCAGTGTCTTTCTCTGCCTGCTCAAAATGGCTGTTTTATGTTGGGTGATTCCCCCCAAATTATGTTGGTTCTGAAGCACACACCGAGCACAGATAATTTAAGCCTAAATTTAATAACATTAAAAATAATTGCACACTAAATTCTTATCTGGCATGAACTCCATAGCAGGTGACATTGGTAATGATGCCAATGATTTCTGGTTTGCTATGCTATTAAACCTCACTGTTTTATCTTCCAGTGTGGCCACTTGTCAGACTTGGTTGGTAGACTGCATGGTTTAGCCATACTTTAAGCTTGACTTAGTAGAATGGGGATTTTTTTTCTTTCAATGTGTATACACTTATAAAATTTCTTAGCCATTCATGTATTTCTCTGGCAGATTCTGTATCCACTATTTTTCATTCAACTGAAAGTACTAGCAGATAATTTGCCTTTGGAGGATCATTTCTGGGTTGAATCTTTCTATTATTTGAGTGGAGTTTTTTTGCAGTCACTGCTTTTGATCTGCACTGTAAATGAAGAGGAAATGATTAGGCATCCATGGATTTATACGACAGAAGCTTTTCTTCCATCATGTGAGACAGGGTTCTCCAGCATCTTACATCTTGTTTCTCTTAATGTGACTTGACTGGTACTAGTCATCCATCCTTTTGCTGCTGCCATTAGTTCATGCAGTGTCTACTATCCTGCAGTGTTCCAAATTGAGTCTCAAAACTTCTCTAGATTACCTGCAGAGTAGATGCTGCCACATACAGGATCTGAAGTAGAACTACATCTGGAGGGGAATGATTTACAACTATACAACATGAAAGGACAGAAGAAATGAAAGAAAAGATCAAATAATGCATTTATTGAAGTTTGTTTTTATCCCAGGACATCACTGTGCCTTTACAACTAGCAGTGGAAATTGTGCACGTGAAAATACTAGAAAGGGAAGAAGGCATACCTGCCCAATGCTGTTATTCAATAGTCATCGGTAGAAGAGAAAAAAAAAATTTAAATAAAAATGGAGTATTAAGCATTTTGATCTCTGTAAAATAATTAATATTTTTAATAAGAGAACACTGAAAAATTGTGAGGGAATTACAGTATGAAGTAAATATGCAGATAGCTGCTTCTTTTTCTTTTCTTTTAAAATTAAATCCTTGCTGCCCTCGTGTGGATGTATGCTGTTTTCTCTATCTGCTGAAACTGAAAACGGGCAGGTCTCACTAGAAGAGCTGTACATACAACAGTATTTATACTGCAAATGAAGGATAAATTGGCCATTGAACTGGGCCAGTGGTGTTAAGCATTGTGGCTGGGATTCTCTGTTGTCAGGCATGCCCTGAGTGTTAAGAATCCACCCTCAAGATTCTCTATGTGGAAAGCTGCCTTTGCAGCTGACAGGAGTTGATGAAGGCTCCCTCTGAACCAAATGATGTGCATCCTGAATGGACCAGGAGGAGGGTCCATCCAGAAGGAATCTGCAATGTTTTCAAATTCCTTTGAGCTCAGGGCCTGAGACAAACCAAGGAACTGAGTAGCAGAGCAGAATGCAGCTGCTGTAGGAGCAGTGATGATAATGTGATAAAAAGCAGTAACAACAAAGAATTACCCACATAATACCAATTATTTATAGCTCTTTGGTGTATGGACAATTGCTGCGTATATTAGCATAAATAATTTTTTTCAGGAATGGATGTTGGAATTGCAGAATTACCTGTATGTTTATGTACCTTTATCTATATGTCATTATACTGCTAGAAATTGTAGCATAATATTAGCTAACAATTAACTGACCATCCTCCTACCATGAGCATGTAATCCAAACAGAAGTTTCATGGATAACACTGTAAAGAGACTGATGACTGTGATAATGTATTTAGTATAAAATGATGACTTATTTATTGGTAATTCATAAAGCAAATAGCAAAACTGAATTGTATAGTATTGTAATAAAGGGTGGCTTAGCTTTGCCAGTTTTGCTTCTGGGTAGAACTTGAGATACAGAGTGAAAGATAGGCTTATAAAGGGTTTCAATTGCTAAATAACCGAACACCAAATCTAGGTGTGTTTTGTCTCTTTCCTAAGCCCTATACATATTTCAGTGTCCACACCCAACTGTACAGATTCTGTACATTTCTACAAATCATGCTCCAAGCTGTCTCAGATAGTGAAAGTTGAAGAGCCCTTTGTTAGGTATGAGGGCTGCTCTGACATTTTCTTATGTTGACCCACAGCGTCAAGGATGGATGTTGGTGGTACAGCAGCAGAGGTTGAACCTTCCTGCCAATATCCTGTTACATGTTGCTGTGCGACAGATGGCAGCAGAGGGGCACTCTGGCAAAATGCCGTCTCACACAGAAGTGTGGATGAAGCAAAGGTGTGTCACTGAATTTCTTCATGCAGAAAAAAAAATTGCACTCATTGACATCTGTTGATCTTACTGAATGTTTCCGGAGACCAAACAGTGGATGTAAGCACAGTGAGGTGGGGTGTACAGACTGTTCTGAGTGCGGCATGCAGGCTCTTGTTGGCTGCTGTAAAAAGTGCACAGCTATGACTGTGTTGAAAAACAGTGTTTTGTAGCTGAGAATATGCTCTATCAAATAGCATTATTGACGTCTTTGTTTTGGTTTCCATGGAAATAAATAGGAGGCATTACTTTTGGAGCAACCTACATAGTTTGAGATTAAAATATACTCTTAAGCTGGAAAAGGAAAAGTTAGCGAGTTAGTTAGCATGCAAGAGAAAAGCCAGTTGAGGAATACAGTAATTTGAACAGCCTGTGTTCTGATATCCTGCTCTTCAATTGAATTACTTGTACTTCTCCCATTGCTATTAACACTAAGGACTTTCAAGGATACGTTGTCTGCAATAAAAAAATGAAGATTGTAGATCAGACCTGATGTGGAGGCCTATAACTTGGAGAGAAGAAATGAGGCCTGTGGCTATCTGCCAGCTAACAGGCGGGTAGATATCACTGCAGATGACCCAGTGTCACGGGAAGAGCATTGCTGGCTGCAGCCCCAGGGCTCTTGCTGCTAAGGATCAGGCTGTGGGGATGGGACATTCTCTGTGAGATACCGTTACCCTGTGTCTGCGCAGTGATGCTGTGACCTGCTGTTGGAGGAGAGCTGGAGGCAGGCTGGGAAGAAACGCTGGGCTGAATAAGAGGCTGTGTCAGAGCCTGGTGTGAGGCTCCAGAGCCTCCAAGCATGTGCACAGGGGGACTGTTGAGTTTTCCCTTTCTAGCAGGCCTATTTTTATGCAGACTGGGCCATGTAGGTTTCAGCGGTTTGTAGAGGCAGCTTCATCACTTGTACCACAGGGGTGGCTTGCTCTTCTGGAGGCTCTCTGCAGTCACTGGGATGGCTGCTGCAGGGCATCTGAAACACAAGAATGTGTTTGTTGCACAGTGCCTTGTCAAATCATTTGAATCTACTACAGTTTAAGGATGCTGTAATGGGAGCATGCTAGCAATATGGTTTGGTACTTGTTTGTTACACAAATTACTTTGTAAGGCTTAGAGATGCACACCAAGTGGGTTGTATGTCCTTTTACCTACGCATGTCAGAGTTTTTAGAGGACAAAGAATAGAATTTGTTACTCTCTGAAACATACAGTGAACATTTTACTTCAGTGGAGGAGGCCACAGGGAAAATTAGATGTGCTGATTGGAAATTGTATTTCCTTTGCTGACTGGTGCGGTGAAACTTCGCAATGAAGATCACTAAGCAAGCTGGGTAGCAAAACTCCAGTAAAGTTCTAATTGATTCCAATGGTCTTTTGACTAGTAGCACTGTCACTTGTTTCAGATCGTCTAATACTTCCTTAATAAGTATTTCCAAGATTCAGGTTAAATAATTAGAATATATTTAAAGTTCAAGAAAGAATGCAGTGTTCAACTATATATCAACTATATATTTTGATGCTCCACAATATACCAACTAGTAGAATCACATAATAAAAATTTGGTATGGAAATGTGTATAATCAAAACCATCTTGTTGTAATGCCGCTCTGTGTCAAGTATTCCTTCTCCCTGACCTCATTAGGTGTACCTAGTCATTAGATACAGTGTTACTAAAGAGTTTAAACTTAAAAGCGGCTTTGATTAATGATTGGTTGGACTGAAGTTTAACTGTGTAGGATTAACTAGATTTAAAAATGGCAAAATGCCATAGTAGCATTAATGCCAGACTTTAACAAGAAGCAGAAGTAAACTCCAAGGACCCTTATGATTTTCATATGGACTAAACTCATGTTCTCATTAACTTAATGTCCTGTCCTGTTTTCAAAGCTAATGTTCTAATAATTCCTAGAGAATAGTAGCTTAGGCAGCACATTGCAAATATGTAATCCTTGTATGTTTAATGAATCATACATCTTGATAATTTTAATATTAGTTAATTCAGCCATGTGCTGTCATTGTAGCTGAAAAGTACATTTTCACATTTCTGTGTTGTCTGCCATTTGAATTTTATTTTAATGTCTTCTTCTTTTAGTTTTCCTGAAAGTTTACAGTTGGCATCTCTACAGCCTAATATCCTTATTTTTTTCTCCACTGATCACAAATTTCTTTATATCACACTGCTGAGAAAACGCAAGCAGTCTCACTTAAAGCGCTATTCAGTCATCTTAAATCCTACTAAAGTATATAGGATTTAAATATAATGTAATAAAATAAAGTTAACATAATGCTGAATTGGGTCCATTCTGTCTAGCATTTTTTCCAGTCCGTGGGATCTTTGCTGAACTAATCAGAATTCATTGATTTACTATTGGAGCTGAACAGGAGAAAAACATTCTCATTTCAGGAATCTGAGAATCCTTTTGGCTGCATTGATCCCGATTTCATCATTTGGGTTATTTTTCAGTGAGCTTCTAGTCACAAGAAGTGCGTAATGAAACTTGTGTTTCAGCGCAGTAACGCATTGTGAGAATTAGGCAGTGTGTGTTAATAATTAATAATAGCAGTTCTTTACAGAGGCAGCACTCTTTCTGCCAAAGCACCCAGCCAAATACTTGGGCTGCAGTGCCTAATTTCTCATTGAAATCCGGGATATATTAGACTTGACTTAAATAGGATTACTCACTCAAGCAAATTTACGCAAGTGTATGAGGCATGTATCCAGCTTGTAGTGAGTTAGGAGTCTACCTACTTGTTTGGCTCTGGGCCCTAGGCACTTGCATAACGTTGCTTGCATGAATTATCCCATTAAACCAAGACCCACATAAATACTGTTACTCAAACCAGCAAAACAGTGTTGTGGACAAGTGCTGACAGTCCAGGATCTTGCTTCCTCTTTATACCATATCAAAAGGTTCTGTTTTTACTAATGATCAGATTGTATTAACTAAACTTTATATCTGCAGTCCCCGTTGGTAATTCCTGTGCCACTGAGGTTTTTGGTTGCATTCTAATACTACCTTTGTATTTTTTGCTTCATTGACTCAGTGATATTTTTTCTCTCTTTTTTTTAGGAAGAAGGGCAACAAAAACAAAGGAGAAGAAAAAGAAGAAAAAGAATTTGATGGAGAGGGCTCAGAAGCAGCACAGCATCTTTTTAGCTACAGACAAAACAAGCCAGTAAAGACTTGATTTACTTTTTTTAATATATTTTTGCAAAGTGCACAAAAGCTGCTATATGCTCCTGCCCATGGATGCACTACAATTCAGCTGCTTTAACAGTATTGGTGGCAAATAACTTGTGAAAAGAAGCCCACAAGCTTGTTTGTTTTATTTATATATTTTTTATTTTATTTTTTCCTCTTATTTTGACCTGAAGACTTCAAGGTCAGGAGCACACTGAGTTGAATCAGTGGAAGTGGTGCTGAAGTGTGTCAAAGATTTTGTACTGAGTGTTTGGTCACTGTGTTGACACTGAGTGGAAGCAGGAAAGAAACCTATGTATCACCATTAGGCGGACTTGTGCATATTTAAATAAAAAAAAAGAAGTCTTGGAGGTGTAGGTACTATTGCATTTATGGCCTTTGTCTCCTATATTTGTACATTTCAAGAGTAAATGGATATAACTCACATACTTAGCATTAATATGCGTTGTTCTCAACACCTACTGCATTGAAACTGTTGTATGAGTATAATAAAACTGCTTTATGACAATATGCCACAAGAATCACTGCTTAGAGTTACGAATGTGCAGCAGACTTTATGTGTACATATTACTCTGTCTACGTATAAATGAGCATATTTACTGTACATCTATGCATTTTTATGTATAATACTATATACATGTTTAAAGTTATGTCTGTTGGTTCTAGTAATACACTTTAAAGTAATCCAGTAAATGTTTACTTTTGACTATGTTTTAAGGATCTTTTCATGTTTCTCAATAGTTACAAACTGGATTTTTTTTCTTGTTTGTAAAGCACATTCAGATGCTAGACTACCTTGTACTGATGCTCATAGTGGAGTGTCAGCTCTGAAGTATACTTGCCAGACTGGTATAATGCAATTCTTTTCTGCTCTTCTTTACTCCTATCTCAGCCCTAGTGTATTTTGTCTCAGAAAAAGTAGGGTAACTTTTAAAGATGAGGCATGATGATAGATGTTTTGAGTGTCAGGAAAGAAATTTTACAGAAAGTTCTTGGTATCTAAGATTGTATATGTAGTTTTTCAAATGTAATGCACAATGTTTTATTTCTCTTAGTCCTGATCCAGTGAGATACAGCAACTGAATACTTGAATAAGGAGAAACAAAAGAAAAAGCAGTGTGTAATCAGTCATTCAGCAGTATAGCGAGCACCAGTCAGTTTCCCAGTATTGCCAGTGAACTGTCAAAGTTTAGCAAATTTAAACCCCATCTGGGCTGGGGGAAGGTGTCTTTTTACATAGCTAAAATGGCTCAGGATGTGTAATTTGGTATTCTTGCATTATGGGGCTTTTATTCAAGGAGAGTTTTGAATATCTTCTTGGAAAATCCCACAACTAAAATGCCTGCCACTTATGCTGTCACTTACAGAAGTTATAGTTCTAGGACTAAAGCTTGCATCACTATCTGCTCAAACAAGGGTGTTTTTTTAAAAATTATTTATACTTAAATTTTGACAGGTCTGGCTAAGAAGTTAATTCTAACAAAAGGATAAATCTAAATCTAGGACTCTGTGAATGTTTCTAGCCTCTGTTTCTGTACTCACTTCTGAGCTAGGATAATACTGGCTCCACTGCTACAGTCTCCACCAAAAGCCCTCTCTGCATACTGCCACAGTGGACAGCTTGAGGAGTCCACCTCCCCCAGGCATGGGTATTTGGCTTTATTAACACAAAAATGATTATCTGGAGCCCATCTTCCAAGGGTAGACACTTAGCTTAGTATCTGAATGGTTTTTCTCCTCTCTTGTCCTTCTGAAGTAGTTTTTAAGTGGGGTCTCTGCAATCACTTGCAGAGAACTGGGGACCAGAGAGAAAGAAAGCTGCTTAAATGTTCTCTCACTGTGATTCTAGTTGATAAAGCTTCTGTACGACCTGGTTTAAATTGTACTTGTGTTACCAGGCACATGGAGTCCTGATGCTCTCGAACAAAGGAAAAGGAAAAACAGACCCCAGAGCCCCACAAATATATTTTTGAGATCTATTTTAGAAAAATCCCACAAATCTTAGTTTTAGTTTTATGGTTTATATGCTTCATAAGTAAACTAGGAAATAAAGCATCTATAAGTACAAATATATTCATAATTAGCTAGAATAAGCGTTGACTAAAAAAGAAGAAAAGTGCACTATTTAGACACATATGAACATTACATGAAACTGCTTGTGGACTTCCACTTAATCTTAAGGTTTTCTCCCTTCATTTAGAATATGACCGTATTTACCTAGAACATAACAATGATAAGGACAGTAAGATTTTTCTGACCTGGGCTGCTATTTCAGACTTTAAATGCTCATTTTAAAATAATAGGAAAAAAAAAAAAAAAAAAAAAAAAAAAAGGCAATATAAGCCGTAGCTGCCTGTTTGCTTACTGGTTATCAAATTTGGCTGTAAGTGCAGTGAATACCGTCGTACCATCCTTCTAGTAGTGGTTACAGATGTTGTATTAGGCATGTCATAGAAAGAATGCTACAAAATACAATAAAATGTCACAAGCTTCTGACTAAAACATCTCTGGTCCTTTTTAATTCAAGGAATGTATTCCTTTGGAATAGCATGCACACAGATGAATTGGAGAAGGGCTGTAGATCCAGATTTTTTCCCACTGTACTGGAAAATTTGAGGATTGTGCAAACATTTATTATTTTGTTGATACTTACAACACGTTTGGAAAGGATACAGGCACTGTGCATTAGCTACACACTGATTTCCTTCTTCCTAGTCATCTTCATATTGAGATTTTCTTGAGAATACAGACGCTAGAAACTCAACCCTAAGTAACAAGTGCCCTCATACGTAGCTTCTGCTTTGTCCTAAACAACTGTTTCAATTCCCTTTTGCACAGTAGATCCTGTCAAAATATTTATAACATTCTGAGTTTCATGAGGTCATACTTCTCCTGAAGTTGGAAAGGACCTCAAGAGACCACTTAGCCCCAATCCCCACTTATAACAGGGCTAAGGTATGTCTAAAGTGGAGAATTTTGTAACCTCTTTAGTCCCTGGTGCAGTATTTGACCACTTTCACAAGGAATTTTTTTTTTCTTTTCCAGTAAGAATTTTATCATTGCAATTTTTATCTGTTCCCACTTGACTTTCTACTGAGAAGAGTTAGGTTAAGTCTCCTCTATACACTCTGTTCAGGCAACTGAAGACTACAGCTAGATTTCCCTCTAACTCCTTTCCAGATTAAATACTCACACATACAGTTTTTTTCTTTTTTGAAGCTGTCACTACCTTTTGAATCTGGACAATTTCTTTAAAATACTGGCAGGAATTGGAGCAAGGAGTTTCTGTCTTCATACTTAGGGTTTTGTGCCCAAAGGTTAACCATTAGCTACTGGAAATTTGCTTAAAACTAAGGAAGATTCAAATTAGTCAAATAAAGAACTTTCCATGCTATGTGCATTGGTTTAAAAAAATGCTGTATTACAATTATGTGCAAAAAAACCTTTTTCGTAAGCATATATTCTTTAATATTGTATTCACCTTTCTCAGAAGAGACAATTTTACAGCCTCTCTCTCCTTTCAGGACCTCTGTATCTTTAGCACGCCCAGCCTTCTTCTGGCCTCCTAGTTATGTGTCTGCTTAAATGAAACAACTAAAAATCTACAAAAACACAGGTGCAAGGTTAAAGTAATTATTTTGTGGCTGACTGGTTTTTAATACATCTCAGCTGTTCCTGCTAGTGAGAGATTATTGCTACATTTCTCTTATTACTGGGGGAAAAAAAAGAAAAATTGTGCTTGACATTATGGTAATGCAAACTTTCCATGCTACAAATGCCAGTATTAGAAAATTGTTCTCTGACACTGAATGCTTAACATAAAGATGTCAATGAAAATTTAAAAAACAAACAAAAAAAAGATAAATGCTAGATTGAGAGCTTCTAAATTAAGAAGACTTTTGCAAACAAAGACCAAAATCAACTTTTCTTTCCTTCTTCTATTGTTCTATAGTGTTGAAATACAATACAGAACAAAACTGACTGGGTATGACCTGCACAAGTGCCATACTTTTTTAAATGGATGAGGCTAGTAATGAGTAATAATGCTACCACTTAACTGGAGGTAAAACAGCCTTTTCAATTCAAAAAGCATATCTCCTTCCCTCTGCCAACAAGATGTACTTGTCTCTTGACACTAGTTCACTTCCACTTGTGATGGTGTCATCCAGCATGAATTTCAGTACACTGATGTTATTTTGGACAGACACCAGTAAGAACAAACTGTACCCTTCTGAACATGTAACCTACAAACAACTATCAGCTTTTCGTTTAGCTCTTTACTGAAAACACTGAACTTGGCATCGTTTCTTTCATGAAATCCTCTGTCCACGAGACAGGAAACAATATTAAATTTAGGAAGTGTTAGAGCAACCTGACCTACATGATGCCTTTAGCTTACTATGTAAGCTTACTTTTCAAGGCTCCAACAGATTTTTAAAATTATTTTCATTTTGTATGCAAGCTAGAACAATTCATGTCTAATGAACTCCAGTAAAGCTGGATCCTTACTTAAACTGGCAAGCAGTATCTCTGTGTTTATGTCTGCAGAGAAATTGCTGCTCTGTCTCCCTGTTTTCTAGTTCAGTGAGGCTCATGTATTCTTGTTCACTTTAATTGAGCAATGCAAGCAAACAAGCAAACAAACAAAAAAATCCCTAACTAATAGCTTATAGATTACAAATGAATAAACAGTGATTTGTTTTTCGCCAGTCACTTCTCAAAATAGAAATTAACCTCGAGAGATAAGTGATTACCCAAATAGTGGCACTTGAGTACATGTCTTGGCTTGCAAATATTGTGGTTTTCTGACTGAACTTTAAGAGGGCTTTATAGGAATCGCAGAATCATTAAGGTTGGAGAAAACATCTAAGATCATCTAGTCCAACCATCAACCAATCACCACCATGCCAACTAAATCATGTCCCTGACACCTATCCTTTTCTTGAAAAGCTTCCCACCACCCATACAGAGCAGCCTGTTACAACACATTACAGCTCCTTCTGAGAAGAAATGTTTCCTAACATCCTGCCCGAACCTCCCCTGGTGCAACTTAAGGCCATTACCTTTCATCCTATCACTGTTACCTGGGAGAAGACACCGACCCTCACCTCGCCACAACCTCCTTTCTGGTAGTTGTAGAGAGCGATAAGGTCTCCCCGAGCCTCTTCTCCACACTGAATAATTCCAGTTCCCTCAGCCAATCCCCCATAGGAATTGTGCTCCAGACCACTCATTTTGTTACCCTTCTCTGGACACACTCCAGTGCCTCAATGTCTTGTAGTGATGGGCCCAAAACTGGACACAGCATTCAAGGTGCATCCACAGTGGAACTGATTACAGAGGGACATGAGGTGGTGGGGTTGAATATCTCGAGTGAAAGAAGTAAGACAAAAAGTAGGATTGCTACCCTGGAGAACCAACTTCAACCTCTTCCAGGGCCTTCTTGGAGATACCTCACGGGCTGGTGTGCTAGAAGGTAAGGGGGCCTGTGAGAACTGGGCAGCATTTAAACAGCACTTCTTCCAAGCTCAGAATCACTGCATCCCTAAGAGTAGGAAATTTGGGAAGGGAGACAGGACACCTGTGTGGATGAGCAAGGAGCTTATGGATAAGATCAAAGAGAGAGTTTATGAAATGTAGAAAAAGGGCCTGTCCTCTTGAGAGGAGTATAGTAGTGTTGTCAGGACCTGCAGGGATGTGACGAGGAAGGCTAAAGCCCATGGGCCTTGATGGGATGCATCCATGTGTGCTGAGGTAGCTGACAGAGGTGACTGCTGAATGCTTTCTATCATCTTTGACAGGTCTTGGAGAACAGGAGAGGTGCCTGAAGACTGGCGGATAGCCAATGTCACTCCAGTCTTCAAAAAAGGCAAGAAGCAGGATCTGGGAAACTACATGCCAGTCAACCTCACTTTTGACTATGTAAAGGTGATGGAACCGCTTATTTTGGATTCCATCTCCAAGCAATTGGTAGAGAAGAAGGCTACCAGGAGTAGTCAGCAGAGATTCACCAAAGGGAAATTGTGCTTGACCAACTTCATAAAAGGAAGAGGGAATGGCTGTTTACAACACTGGATAGTGATAGGACAAGGGAGAATGGTTTTAAACTGAGACACTGAGGTTTAGGTTAGATATTAGGAGGAAGTTTTTCACACAGAGGATGGTGACACACTGGAACAGGTTGCTCAAGGAGGTTGTGGATCCCTAGAGGCATTCAAGGCCAGGCTGGATGTTGTTCTGGGCAGCCTGGTCTGTTGGTTGGTGACCCTATAAATAGCAGGGGGTTGAAAACAAATGATCACTGTGGTCATTTTCAACCCAGGCCTTTTTATGATTCCATGATCTTATGATGGCACCATTGGCTCAGTAGATGGGGGGAGAGCAGTGGATGACTGCTACCTTGACTTCAGCAAAGCTTTTAATACTGTCTCCCATGACATTCTGATAATGAAGCTGAGAAAGTGTGGGATAGATGAGTGGACAGTGAGATGGGTTGAGAACTGGCTGACTGGTTGAGCTTAGAGGGAGGTGATTGGTGGTGCAGAGTCTTACTGGATACCTGTGACTAGCAGTGCTCCAAGGAGTCAGTACTGGTTCTGGTCTTGTTCAATATCTTCATCAACAACCTTGATGAGGGGATAGTGTCCACCCTCAGCAAGTGTGCCAACAACAAAAAGCTGAGAGGAGTGGCTGAAAGACCTGAAAGCTGTGCTGCCATTCAGCAAGACCCGGACAGGCTGGAGAACTAGGCAGTAAGAAACCAGATGAGGTTTAACAAAAGCAAGTGTATAGTCTTGCATCTGAGACGTAAAAACCACAATACAGGTTGGGACTGGTGCATTAAAAGGAGTGTCAACGGAGATGATCTTCCCCCTCTGCGCTGACCCTGTGCTGGTCAGGCCTCACCTGGAGTACTGTATCCAGCTGTGGGCTGCCCAGTACAAAAATGACAGGGATCTTCTGGAGAGATTCCAGCGGAGGGCCACAAAGATGATAAAGGACCTGGAGCATCTCCCCTATGAGGAAAGGCTGGGTGACCTGAATCTGTTCAGCCCTGAGAAAAGAAGACTGAAAGGGGATATTATTAATGTTTGTAAATAACACAAGTGTGGGAGACAAAGGCCAACCTCTTTTCAGTGGTCTGTGAGGACAGGACAAGGGTCTGCCTGTGCCCAGGGCCATTAACTGGAGCATGGGGAAGTTCTGCACCAGTATATGAACTTCTTCACAGTGAGGGTGATGGAGAACTGGAACAGGCTGCCCATGGAGGTTGTGGATTCTCCTTCTATGGGGATAGTCAAGACCTGCCTGGACATCTACCTGTGCAACCTGCTGGAGGGAGACTGCTTTGGCAGGCGGTTGGACTTGATGATCTCTGGAGGTCCCTTCCAACCCCTCCAATTCTGTGATTCTGTTTCTGTGATTCTGTGATTTTGCTATGTAACAGGCTGCTATATTTCATTGATCTGAGACACATACCTAGGTGCAGGACCCTCATTAGATATTGCAGCTGAATCTGTAGATTTTCAGATGCCACTGTAGTCATCTGATTTCTAAGATCCCACGAGGACCACAAAAACACCCAGTGAGTCACCATGAATTTGTACAAATAGACTTGGCTATTGTCTGAAGCGTCATCTCATTTTTTGAGAAAATTCATATTGGCATTAATTCAGATGCAGATAAAGACAGAAACAAACACATTCCAAAGATTTTCTGCCCAGGCTGAAGAACAATGTAATCTTAAACTGGCAAAGTTAAACTTCCAAATATTTTGGAAGTTAAGATCAGATGTAGTCAGAAGCACAGACTCACAAATGCTATTTGCCAGTAAAATCTCTCTAGCAAGATTACATGAAGTTTCAACCTTCAAAGCAAAGTACTTCTAAAATGCATGTTGTATTTACATATTTCATAATTGTTTTTTAATAACAGTGGTTCAGAAAGATAAGATATTGAGTATATGCGGAATTAAAAAATGCAAGTATTGCAAGAGACATTTTAAAATAAAATGAGGTCATTGAATATCTTTACTGACTAGGAGCAGCTGTATCTTTAGGATTGCATAAAGCTATGTGCTGTATGGTAGTGTGTAGCACATTCAGCTCCAGATCTGATATGAGGATGGATCTGGTCAATATTTTCTTTATGAATGGGAAAACGGAAATTTATTTCATTATTAAAATCTGAACTTGTAGATGAGATCCTGGCTTCTTCCCGTTCAGTCTATGTAGGTAAACTTGTTGTCTTCTGACACAATAAATCTTTCATGAAGACAAAAAGTCTTCAAGAAAAATACAATTGCTAATGCAGTTTTTCATCAGTGGGGGACAACATGAACTGAAAAACTAATATAAGCTTAGTAAGCCTTCAGAATTCTGAAAATACTCTCATTTCTTCCAAGAGTGTTGTTTTTACTAGTTCTGGTATCTCTGGATCACAGGAGAGATAGAAAGCATGTGTGCAAATGGAAGCTTCTCAACAGAATAAGAAGCCACTGGCCAGAGCCCAGTGTCTTGCATATTCAAAGCCAGTTCAGTGCCAGCTATACAAATTGCTACCCAGAAGACTGTGAGCTTCATAATTGTTACTTGTTTTTTTTTTATGAAAAGTTGCTAGACTTCTAACTTCTACTCTTTTGTTTGTAGAAAAACTAAAAGGAGAAAATATTATTTATTCATAGAATAGAATCATAGAATCATAGAATGGCCTGGGTTGAAAAGGACCACAATGATCACTCAGTTCCAACCCCCCTGCTATTTATAGGGTCACCAACCAACAGACCAGGCTGCCCAGAACAACATCCAGCCTGGCCTTGAATGCCTCCAGGGATGGGGCATCCACAACCTCCTTGGGCAACCTGTTCCAGTGTGTCACCATCCTCTGTTTGAAGAACTTCCTCCTAATACGTAACATAAACCTCCCTGTTTCAGTTTAAAACCACTCCCCCTTGTCCTATCACTATCCAGTGTTGTAAACAGTCATTCCCCCCTTCTGCTTATACACTCCCTTCAAGTACTGCAAGGTCACAATTTGGTCTCCCTGGAGCCTTCTCTTCTCCAAGCTAAGCAAGCCCAGTTCCCTCTACCTTTCATCATAGGAGAGGTGCTCCAGCCCTCTGTTCATCTTAGTGGCCCTCCTCTGGACCCGCTCCAAGAGCTCCACGTCCTTCCCCAGCTCCAGGCCTGGACGCAGTTCTGCAGATGGGGCCTCACTAGAGCTGAGCAGAGGGGGACGATCACCTCCCTCTCCCTGCTGGCCACCCCTCTTTTAATGCAGCCCTGATCACAGTTGGCCTTTCAAGCTGCAAGCGCACACTGCTGGCTCATGTCCAGCTTCTCGTCCACCAGGACCCCTGAGTCCTTCTCCACAGTGCTACTCTCAAAGAGTTCTTCCCCCAGTCTGTATAAATACCTGGGATTGCCCCATCTCAAGTGCAACACACTGCACTTGATCTTGTTGAACTTCATCACTGCATATGGTGTTGATCCCTCAAGAACTTTATTACTGTAGTCCCTCATCCTGCCCAATGCTGTGCAGTGCTCAAGTGTCATTTTTTCCTCACTCACCAAAAGAAGTAACAGTGACAAACTTCAGAGTGTGGCATTTCTCATCCAAGGAAGAAATGGTCAAATAGGCTTGTTGAATTAGAAGCTAGGGAATACTTCCTTGCTAATTCTAGTTCTAGTAAACCAGAAGCATTTCCCAGTTGCCAATCTTTTTCAGCAGGGATAAATCCCTGGTGGATGTCAGGCTGGCAATGAACCAGCAGTGTGCCCTGGTGGCCAAGAAGGCCAAGGGGATCCTGGGGTGCATTGAAAGGAGCGTGGCTAGAAGGTTGAGGGAGGTGATCTTCCCCCTCTACTCTGAGATGGTCAGGACTCTCCTGGAGTTCTGTACCCAGTTCTGGGCTCCCTGGTACAAAAAAGACAGGGATCTCATGGAGAGAGTCCAGCAGTGGGCCACAAAGATGATAAAGGGCCTGGAGCATGTCTGTCCTCTATGAGGAAAGACTGAGCAAACTGGATCTGTTCAGCTTTGAGTGGCAGTACATAAGCAGACTTTTCTGCACTAATGTAATAATTGTGTCTCTCAGTATCTTTCCAGGTCAACAGTACGGACAACATCTGCTTGGACGATAGTTTCACACATGTTCCACTGCTATTTGACAGCTACTCATCAGGATCTCACAATTCCTCTCCATGTTAGAAATAATTGCCTCTATGACCCTTTTTAGGAGGCTCCTTCAAGTAATTTACATGACTGTCACAGTTCTGTGATTTTTAGTTATCAGTATTCCACATCATAACATCATGTGGTACACTGACAGTTAAAGAGTTAATGCTCCAGGACCAGGTACCATTCCCAGAAGAGAAGAATTACAGACAGCACCTCCCAGAGGGCTGTTTGCTGTTCTGTTATCATTTCCACTCGGAGGGAAGGATAAAAACCATTTGTAGACCACGACATCCACCTTTTCTGACTGCCTGGCTTGTCTCTGTTGCCAGTGCTGTATCACTCCAGCTTACTTAGAGTAAGGCCTTTTGTTTTTGGACACTCTCTCTCATTTGATTTGTTAGCTTCAATTCTAATTATATTGTATTATATTTATTATAGTGTATTATCTTGTATTCTGATATCTTATTAGTAAATTAGTTTATTTCTCCTCAGATTGTTGCTGCAGTTTTCTTTTCAGGCCCTTCTCCCTACCCTTTTCCTGTTTTCCTCTTTTTCCCTTTCCCAGGTCATGGGTCCATGGGTCCCCCCACCTCGCTCATCAGAGAACTGGGCCAAACCAGCCTGTAAACTGTCGACAAAGATACATAAGCATTCCTACCAAACAGAAATCAATACAAATAAGTACAAACATCAGTAGTGCAGGAAATCACATTTATTTAAAAAAATAGTGGTCTTCCAAAACCATCCTGCTTTTGCTGGCTGGATGGCTGGAGTCATGGCCCTGGCCTGCCTGCCTGCCTTGGCTGGCTGGTAGGTGTTGAAGTCCCTGCCTTCCTGCATTAGCTGGCTGACTGCTGTTGCAGCCCATGCCTGCCTTATTTGGCTGGCTGACTGGCTGGAGTTGCATCCTCTACCTGCCTGCTTGTCCTGCCTGACTGGCTGCCTGGAGTCACATTCCCTGCCTGTCTTCCTGCCTTGGCTGACTGGCTTGTAGTCACAGTCCTTGCCTGCCTGCCTTGGCTGATTGGCTGCCTGGAGTCGGGTCCCCTGTCTGCCTGCTTGCCTTGCCTGACTGGCTGCAGTTGTGGCCTCTGTCTGCCTGGCTTGGCTGACTGGACGTAGTCATGGCCCCTGTATACCTGCCTTTGGTAGCTGGCTGGCTTGTGTCACAGTTGGTGTTATGATGTCAGGATCCTCCTACTTATAGCATTTTGCTGGGATGTGGCACGTAATGTCATAAGGCCGTGGCATGAAGATAAAAACTACCCAGTGATCTTTACAGAGAGATACTAGAGTACTCAGTGGTCATGCTGGAAGACAGAATCATAGAATAGCCTGGGTTGAAAAGGACCACAATGATTATCTAGCTTCAACCCCTCTGCCATGGGCAGGGTTGACAACCGCTAGACCAGGCTGCCCAATGCCACATCCAGCCTGGCCTTGAAAGCATCCAGAGACAGTAAGTGATTTACAGGGAGATGACTACAAGAAATTGGCACTATTGGCACCTGTCAATCAGTAAAATTACTTTATGAAGTAAATAATCCCACCATCATTAACCTGTGTAAATACTAATTACCAGAACAAATGATTCATTTGATGAGAATTGTTCGGAAGTGTAGAACATTAGAGTACGATATAAATATCTGATGTATTAGAAATTCAGTGCTATTTTCACAGTATCTTGTCACACATGATCATTTTATTTTTCAATACATTTTATTTTTTCCAAATTTATATTTTGCATAAAAGTGTAAGTGGGTATAAGCTGCAAGATTTAAGCCAAGGGGCAAGCAATGGTGACCTGTACAAACAGGTGGTGAATCATACATTGATGGCCACTACTGCATCCAGCTGGCTCTGAAATAGGGAAAATCCATCCCATATAAACAACCTGAGCCAAATCCAGAAGCTACAAGTGCTGTTATCCAAAAATACTTTAGGAAGACACTGACAGCTGATGGGGTCTGAAGTGGTACTCTTATAGCAGAAAATGCTCCATGCTGAAGGGGTTATGGACACTCTGAGGGAACTTTGGCCAATTTGCAGTAGGGCACTGACAACCCCCAGGGCACTGCAACCCACTCTGGAGCAAATACACCTCTGAGTCAGTGCAGCTGTGGATATGCCTACGCAGGGGCACCCTGTGGGTCTGCAGCTCAATCCTCATGGGAGGAGTTTTGATGGACTGAGTGAGACTAACAACTTGAAGAAACATAAACCAACAGCTTGTACTCGGTAGCAGCAATATTGTTAGGTATCCAGGTTAAAGAAAATACTATTAAATGGAAATTATTCTGAGTGTCATAGAATCATTGATGTTGGAAAAGACTACTCAGATCATCTAGTCCAACCATCAACCCACTAAACCATGTACCTCAGTGCCATAGTGCCCCACTGAGTTCCTGCAGGGCACAGAAAAAGACAGCTGAGATGCAGTGTTCCAGCTTTGGCAGGATTCCTGTGAACCAGGAGTTGACAAGCTCCCATTAACCATTCATTTTTGCAACATGTGTATATAAGAGCAATTTGAAGTTCCAGGAGTGTCATGTCGGGATGATGAATCCATCAGTTTTCTTTGGTTGTATGTTTCTCTTCAGTGGCTGTAATGCAAATATGAGAAGCCAAAGGAGAAAGCTGCAAATTATTGGGTACTGTCAACTTCAGTATCATCAATCCGATGGATCTGTGATTTGACAACATTCTCCTTGTCAGTCATTCTTGTAAAATATTAACACATTTGATTATTGATTATTTGATGAGTTAACCAAATGTTCACTCCAAAAGCAAGCACAATCAGAAGTCCAGCGACACTATGGTTCACTTAAACTGCTCACATTTGTGTTGCAGAGCATCTGCTAAAACTCAAGGGCTGCTCAGCTGCTCATTGCTGGCCTGTGACAGCTGTTTGGTGTTGTTTAGAAAATCCTCACTGAGGGATTTCCGAGCACAAACGTTGTTGTCCAATTGCAAGGAGATGGAACCACAGGGAAGAGTCCACCAGACATTGGTGGGATTCCTTGGTGATGGGAATAGGCTTGTGGCAGTGGGAAGAAATCCACGGTGCAGTAAAGGAGGGTTGCCCATTCTCTCTTCCAAAGAAATATGAATTTTAAGATTTTTTTTTTTTTTTTTTTTTTTTTTTTTGTTAATGATGAAGGAAAACATCACTAGCATTACAGCATAAAGTGAAAGAACTATGTGATGACAGCCTCCAGCACCTCTGCTTATGGAGCCACTGTAGCAAGGTATGTAGAAATATCTACTAAGACGACCATCTGTTCTTAACAAGCATTAGTTTAGTTGTCCCCACTCCAGACGTCGCAGCAGCAGGAAGAAGAAAGGCAAGTGGAGTGGGAGTGACAGGACAGTCTGCAATATAGGCTGCTGCACTCTGTTGTATGAAAAATAAAACTCCCAGCCAGCAAGAAATTATGAGCTTAAAATTAAAAAGGCCTCTTCAAAATTCTTGCAGCTTTTTCTTCTTTTTTCTTTGTGTGTGTATGTGTGTGTATGACTGTATCTAAGTCCTTGTAAAAAGGCATGCCTGCAGACATGGCACCATCTGCTGGCTTAGAAAGCTTCAAGATACCCAACAATTTGTCTTGGCAAACTTTTATAGCTCAGGTATTGACCAATTATTACATTTAACTGCTTGTATGGATTTTTTAAAAAGTTGTATCTTTAAGCATACTGGTTTGCCTTAGAAAATGATGATGAGCATTGGTCTGTCTCATGCTGTAAATTGGGATGGACTGCTATAGATATGAATGTTGTGCTAAACATTAACAGTCACCTGGAAACAAATAAAAGTATCAGTAATAACGAAGTATAAATGTATCCCCCATACATAATGTGCTAGCAAATGCTGACATTCAGAGACAGGTAATATGGTACAAGAGGAGGATATTGGCTTTTGCAATTACAATCACAATCCATCCTCAAAAGATTAAAGTTTTACACAGTGGTTGTTCTCAGGAAATGTGCTGAATCCTAATATTTAAGATGAAAGCACAATAAAGAGTGATTTTTTTTTAAAGAACTGGCAGATAGATTTTATTTTCCAGTTCTCACTGAAGCAGAACTTTTTACAGACTTCAATGATCAGTAAACTTTGTTAACCTCGATAAGGATGTCTGCAGAACCAGGCCTGAAGCACGAACAGGCTGTTCTGGGCAGAAAAGGGATTGCATGAAAATGGCATCTTCTTACTCAGCAGTTCTGCCTCCTAGGGGCATACTGAGCATCTGACTTTAATGAGGTCATGCTGCTCTATCTGTCTGCAAAACCTTTCTGTACCCAGGGAGAGTATTCGTGCAAGTGCAACAAGGTTTGAAGCTGGGCACAGGCACAGGCTGACTGAGAAGGTGATGGAGTCACCATCCCTGCAAGTGTTCAAGAAACCTGTAGCTGTGGCACTAAGGTAGTACCATAGGGTACTGAGGTACATAGTTAGAGGGCAATATCAGTGGTAGCTGGATGGTTGGACTAGATGATCTTAGAGGTCTTTTCCAACCTTAATGATTCTGTGATTCTGTGATTCTGAGTATAACCCAGAGCAGAAAGAAGGAAAACAGAGACAGAAGAATAGGGGTTGATATAAGTTGTTAGTGAATTCTTGTTTTTCGGTGTGCATGCATATTCTTGTCCTCAATCCCAAACAAAGTATACAGAAGTTGTGTTTATTGACACTGCAGCATAATTTCCCACACAGTAACACAATTTCACACAACAACAATACAGGATAAAGCAGACTGGTAGCACTGTGCTGCAGGTACAGAATCACAGAATTGTTTGATTGGAAGGGGCTCTTACAGGTTATCTAGTCTAACTCCGCCTGCAGTGAACAGAGACATCTACAACTAGATCAGGTTTCTCAGAGCTTGGTGCAGCCTGATGTTGTATGTCTCCAAGGACAGGGCCTCCACCATCACTCTGGAAAACCTGTTCCAGTGCCTCACCACCCTTATTGTAAAAAACTTCTTCCTTGTATCCAATCTAAATCTCCTCTCTTCCAGTTTGAAATCATTCCCCCTTGTCCTATTGTAATAGCCCCTGCTAAAGAGTCTGTCCCCTTCCTTCCTATAGCCACCCCTTCAGATACTGAAAGGCTGCTATCTGTTCACCTCACAGCCTTCCCTTCTCTAGGCTGAACAGCCCCAGCTCTCTCAGCCTGTCCTTGTAGGAGAGGTGTTCCATTCCTGGGATCATTTTTTGTGGCCCTCCTCTGGATGCACTCTAACAGGTCTTCTCTCAAGGTGAGGCATTACCAGAGTAGAGGAGCAGGATCACCTCCCTCACCCTGCTGGCCACACTTCTTTTGATGCAGCCCAGGAAACGGTTGGCTTTCTGGGCTGTGATGGCACATTGCTGGCTCATTTCCAGCTAATCATCTACCAGTACCCTCACTTTTTTTTTTTGGCAGGAAAATTCCACATGCAAAACTCTTCTCAAGCATTTATTTTGCAATATTCTTGAAAACTGTTTTTTGAATTTGTTGAGCTCTTGTGGAAAATGCTGAAGGCAATCTATTTAGAAAACTTAGTGCCCCCCCAGTGAAAACTGGTTTATAAATCCGAAGTTTGTGTTGGTGTGCCAGCCTAGGTGAGCTTTCAGGATTGGTCTTGCAATGCATGGTCTCTTGCTTAGGATCAAAACAGGCTGCAACAGAAGAAAAAAGATAAGTTGAACTTGCACTGTGATGCTATATAGATAAAAATGACAAAAAGTTCAGCCATGTTTCAGCTGAGCTGAGGAGACCTGAAAAGTCCTGAGATGTTTGGCATGCCAGACGGTGCTGAGCTCAGTGCTGAGCTGAGGGAACCACTGACAATACTCAGGTTAGGGAGGAATTAACAAGGTCCTAAATAGATTAGAACATCACACAAGACAACATCTTTCAATCAGAAGACAAACAAACAAACAGTGGACCTGCCTTTACGGGGAGATGGCAAAGGAAGTGAACTGTGTTGGGTTGGTTGACAGTTTAACATCTGTCTGTCTATCTATCTGTGTTTCTTTGAAACAATATCAGATGTTCTGTGCAAATATTTGTAGGTAGTTTGCTGTCTGAAATGAAGTGTTTGATGAGTGCTCCAGAAATAGATGAATTTCATTCTCTGATTGCAAATTTAGCAGTGGTACTTAAAAAAAAAAAAAAAAAAAAGAAGAAGAATATTAAGGTGCTTCTAATAAGGAATTTATTTAGTAGATCTATGTCAAGCAGTAGCTAGTAATATTTTTTGGTGACAGTAATGGAGACCTAGAATAGAAACAGATGTTTAACTTCATATAAATTGGTGTTTTGAAATGCCCCTGTGTTACAGGATCTCTGATGTTACTGTTCTGTCTTCTAGGTAAGAGCAAATTCAAAGCCATTTAACCTATAAGCCTAGGTTTTTAAGGAGACTTTGGCTGAACACGCTGTACTTGAGGCACGCACAAGAGCACATCAGTACTTCTGCAGTCAATAGATGAGCTGATATTGCAGGTTTTGCTGGCTGAACAAGTAGGAATTATGGTAACTTGTTGCAGCTGTGGGGTATTGTAATTTTAATCCCCTTCTCAAGAATAAGTCATTTGGATGAGTTCTGAGACCACAGTGTCCTGGAAGGAAATCTGTTTGTACAAAGTTGGTATTTTATTTAACAGTCTGCATTAGAAAGTGTTTGGAGAGAGGTATGCTGTTAGAGAGAAACAGGATGAGGCAAAGCAGTTACTCATCTGTCCCATCAGTGAGATTTTGAAAAAGATAGGGTCTAAAGATTCACACAGCTGTATTTCAGGTCTTGCTTCTTTAGTACTCTTCCAGTTGCTTGGTTGATATCCATATCTGCTCTTCACATTGCTTTGACTAGATGTCACTGTTCTGATTAAAACTTAGTAGAAAGACTGGAGTTTCTCTTCTTCACATTAAGAAATATTAACATCACACAACTAGCAGTGCAGCCATTCTCGTCTCTACTTCTGTTGGGAAACCTTCAGAGAAGCTCAGCCTAGTGACTTCAAGGGAGATATACAGCTTCAACCCTGTCCAGAGAACTGTCGGATCATGTCCATATCTACATGACATGTTTTCACATGTTAGAGGACAGAGGCAAAACTGATCCCAGTGCTGAAACAAATGAAAGAATCAGTGGCAGAAATACCACAGGAGGAAGAGCCAAATCAAGATTGCTTGTCATGCCATTATTTGCCCACACAGTGACAAACTGTAGTGCACCTTTGCATGATGGTCATTAAAATGCCCCAGAAAGTACTTTTTATAACTGATTCCCCACCTTCCTCCTCCTTGCTAGTGATCTCCCTGATGAGGACGAATTTTATCAAAACCACCAGGTGTGTTTGAGCACACTACTGCTTGGGCCTCAGTGCTGAGCACACTATAAAGGAGTTAGTTCACCCTTAAAATATGTACAATGCATCCTCTGTTCTGCTCAGTTTACTGCAGGAAACACCCAAATTATCCTTTTCTGGTCACACACTGTGCCACAATACTGCGATGTTGGGATCCTTCCTTAGAAGTAATGTTACATATTCAAATTGCTGTCAAGCTGGAAGAATTTAAGACTTTCAAAACCTTCAGTTTCTGCACAAAATCCTCAATCACTGGTCATATTTGTTGCCTTCATATACTTTTTTTTTTTTTTTTTCTGATTTGCTGTCTTTTCATAAAATCCTCTTACTCCTTATTGTTATTTAATTCAAAGCTCTCTGTACAAAACAACTGGAAATATTCAGGCATTGCACAACAAAAATGTTTATAATAGCAGAAGAAAGCAAGAATGTAACTAGAACGATGGAAAAGATGTATTAGATCAAAGATTCATTAATAAATTTAATATTAAAAAATATTTTTTCACGAGGTAAATATTTAAATCAAGTCATAGAATGACTTGAAATATATAAAGTTTTAAGGAAGTGTGGCGTATTTTGTTGAATAGAATTCCACAAAGGGAATGCTAAAATTCTCATTAAACTTCATTCGTTTTTCTTTGTATCACAAGGCTGAAGAAAAGCCAAAGAGGATGTTTTGCTTTGTTGTGTAGACTGGAAGTCAAAGCAACACTCACTGTCAAAGCAACACCCAATTGTTTTTTACCCTACATGCCTACAGTAAATGTTGCCAAGAGAACAGCAACACTTCATTTCTTTCTAGTTTGTCTAAGTCTTACTGGGCCTTTGAAAGGAAAGTCACCATGGAGGAGAAGGATGGCAACCACATTCCAAAGATCTGAGCTGAAGCATTTTTTTCCTTGCTAGCATAAAAACGAAGACTGTCAAGAACATTTACCTTAGCAACCTCAGAATCACACCCCATATGAAGAAGGGAACTCTCACTTGGAGAGAGGCTGAACAAATCTTTAAAGAAAACTGAGAAAGGAACAAAGGGTTCTCCTTCCCTGCCAAGCCCTTCAGACTGCCCAGGAATTTCAGTGGAGCATGTGAGTTTAGGTGCAGACTCTGTAGCAGATAACAGTTGTACTGGAGCTGTTATTCTATCAAATGTCAAGTATTACCTCTAAGAAACAAAAGAAAAGAGTCACTTTTAATAACAGGCCATGCAACATCACCTCCTGGCATTTTATGCATGCATCTTAGTCTGACTATACCTCATTTCTCCTTTGTCTTAATTTTTACTGCAGTTTTGTATAACTATGACTCTTCTATTTCAAGAGTGATATGTTGTACCAGTGCTGAAGGAGGTATGTGAAAAGTTTTATATTGTACTGTTATTTCCATGGCCTTGCTTCTATTTCCAGTCAAAAACTCCATGAACAGCAGTTCCAGGGCAGAAACCGTGCTCTCTTAATCTTTATGGTAATCAGAACAGCAAACTTCGATTTTGCCAAAGTTGCACAGTCAACAAGGTAGCAAAATAACACCAGGCACATTTTGCATCTCATGCCTATTTTACATCATCAGGATGTAGGACACGCTGTATGTTAGCATGTATGACTAGTCAGCTTGGTTACCTTTGCATGCCTGTGAGGCACCTTTTGGACATGGATCTTCCTCTTATCTACTTCATGTGTGATTTCATTTAAAAATAGATGGAAGATGCAACGATAAACTCTATTCTCAATGCTTTGATTCTCTGTGTTCGGGCAGAGGGATGAAGCTTACCAAGCTTTCTTTTCCTGGAATAAATCAAAGCCATCTAAAGCTTCCAGTCTGTGGTTTGTGTCCACATTATGTAGACTTTGGGCTCTAACATCAGTTCTGATTTGCTCTCAAAATATCATGTTGTTAGATTTTGCCATGTCCTGTTCATTTCCAGTTAACTTCTCTGCTTTCCTAAATATCCTTTCATCACATACTTTTCTGGATAAACTACCTCCACCCCCATTGCACTGACGTTACTGTTATCTTCCGCGGGAATAAACCAGGACTGTGGAAAAAGACCACTATGAGTCTTTTTGGGCATAGCAAAAAGGAGACAGTTACTTTATCACCCCCATCCCATCTGTAATCTCTATTATATCGTGCTGTATAGCATGATACAACAGAACATTACTACTTAACAGCTGTTATATTCATGTACATCTTCTTGCTAACAGTTTAACAGTTTTGCATCAGGAGAAGACTAACAAATTAGATTTCAGAAGGAACCCACATCACACAAATCTTCAAAAGATTTTCTCAAAGGGACAAGAACAAAAATAAATACTGTCTGAAAATGAGGCATTTGATCAAAATTGACCACTGCTTCCTTTGAAAGTAATCAAATGAAGATTTGTGGGTAATAAGTATCCTCTGGTGGCAGAAGAATTGTTTGATTTGTTATGAAAAAAAAATCTGTTAAAAAAGATTATCTTAAGTCCTTCAATCTGTCTAAATTTAGATCAGAAATGGCTTTTCATATGCAATCAATAATGAGTACAGAACACTTTTTCTCCCCCATCATTATAAATAGATAAAGACAACAATGACATATGCCAAAGATGTTTTATTCTCTAGACACTTTTGCTAAGTCAGATTCAGCTTTTGCACAAAATAGAGGACATTTTCTACTTCTCTCATGTCAAACATTACCTGGCTAATCACATTCTTTGTGATTGAAGAAAAAACAGCGTGCATTTTGAATAAAGGTGAGCGAGTTTGCTGCTGTAGTTGTTAGCAATGAAATGGTGTCTCATTCCAAAAAGCAGCCAGATTTCTGCAAAAGAAATGTCCAACCTACTAAGCCTAGAAAAGTTCTGAAAGAAGTTCTAAAAGATTTTGTTTTATTGCTCGAATAGCATTTTTTATTAAGAAATGAATAAAGAAAAAATGCACGAAATCAAATCTACGGGACTTTTTCCCAAAAATTTATCAAGAAACCAACTCACATATTTGTATCTCCCTGTGGAGGAGGGTAAGAGCATTTTTAATAAAAAGGAGCTTGGTTATTTCAGTTTATCTCAGAACAAAAGCAAAACGGTAAAGGTAAAAATAAATGTTTATTTTAATTTCCCCACACGGGATTCCAAATAATGAATAACTACGGGAAGCCGTTCTCCGGGCACTTCCAGCTTGGCTATAAACAAGGCAAAGAAGCACTGCAGTGATGCTGCACAGCTCTTTTGTCGCGGTATCAGTAGGAGCATCCAGCTCCGATCACGGGGCGGCAGCCGCTGGCCGCAGTCCCTGCAGGGCACGACGGAGCCGCCGCCGCCGCCGCCGCCGCCGCCGCCGCCGGGCTCGATCCGACTGGGGAGTCCCAGAGAGCCTGGCCCGTAGCCACAGCGCCGCCCAGCGGCCGCAGCGCTCCATGGAGGCCACAGGCAACGAGGCGCCGGTGGTGGCCGTGGGCGGGCCGTGAGGGAGGGCCGTGCGGAGGGAATGAAGGAAGGAGCTGCGGTTCCGCGGGGGGACAGGAGCAGCGCCTGCTTGTGAAGCTACATATAGGAAATCCCTAACGTCAGAATTGAAAAGAATAAATCCTACACGGAGTGTGTCTTTCTGATTAGTAACCCGCTGAGTGCCGAAATTCACCGCGCAGCAGAAACGTCCAACAAACCAAACATGCTGTGTGGATCCTCGCAGCCGCACGCACGATAGCTCTGCAGCCATGTCGGGGAAGGCTCAGGGGAGACCCGATAACGGCCTCCTCGTGCTTAAAGGGAGCTTCTGAGCAGGAAGGAAAACAACTTTGTACACGGGTAGATAGTGATAGGAGAAGAGGAAACAGTTTTACAGTAAAAGAGATTTAGATTAGATGTTGTGGAAGGTTTTTCACATAGAGGTGAGGTGCGGTACTGCCTGTGGAGGTTGTGGGTGCCCCAGGCTGGATGGAGCTCTGGGCTGCCTGATCCGGGGGGTGGCAGCCCTGCCCGTGGAGTGTGCAGAAACAGATGATCTGTGAGGTTCCTTCCAACTCAGGCCATTCTATGATTCTGTGTCAGGCATTAGGCTTTGTTTCTCATTCGGTGACATCTCTGAGCAAGCCAAATGTGCAAATGCTTCTACAAAGCAATGATGTAAATAGCTGGCAGTGTACAGCTGAAAGAAATCATAGAGTGAATGCAGTCCTTTAAGGATGCACTGTTCCACATGAGAATACTTTCTGACATTCTGTGTGATTTATTATTGTTAGTATTATTATTTTAAAAGCCCTTCAGAAGGTGCTGGGAATTTTTCCATGGGCAATATTAATATTATACAGTCAAAATGTTTTTTTCTATGGCATGTGTCCTCCACAGTCCCTTTTTAGCAGAGACTGCTACATCAGTTTTTCCCTTACGTGTGTTTTTTTAATTGAAAGAAGATATGAGCTGTACTTATAATGTATGTGTTTGAAAGAAATAAAAGATCAGGATCAGGAAAAGACCAGGAAAGATGGAACTGAACTGAAAGGTGCATGGAAGGTGGGCTCTTTTACTGCTAAAGAAATATAATATTTATTATGATAATTTTCACCTCAGTTTAGATGAGGTTCAAGGAGGAATTCCATTCTTATTTCTTTGACATTTCTTCATTTACTATTATGACGAAAAGAGAGCTGGCATGACGAGATCTGTCTTATATACTATGCTTGTTCCTTTTCTGGATGTACCAGTATGGCTTTGCACTGTACACTTAAAGAAAAACTGAAATTCTTTCCTGCCCTGTTGATGTGGCCTGTGATCTTCATATCCACTGTGCTGTGGCTGTGGCTGTAATAGCTAAAGGAAATGGGGGTACCAAAGTTTGGAAGGGAAGACAATTTTTCGCAGGCCAATTTAGTCAAATGAGAAATAGAATCTTTTCTATAAATTCTGTATATCATTCAAACCATAATTACATATAGAATACTGACAAAAGATGAAGGAAAATGTTTTTGTCATGCCTTACAGTACTGCAGTTTATTTTTTTGCCCACTCTACACTGTAGGATAAAAATAACCCACAGCCAATACCAGTGTGTTTGTGTAAAATCAATTATAAATTACATATAATATAACTTCCTTATAAATTACATATAATATAACTTCCTTTCTTAATTGCTGTCAGTTCAGTCATGTGACTTAAAATAGCATCGTGAGTTCTTGAAGGTGTAGTGTTTATACTGCTTCCAGAGGATCCTTGCTTTGTCATTAGCAGGGCATATATTTTAAAGAAATGAATAATATTCAAGTTAGAAGTGATGGCTAGCTTAATTCAGAGCTGAACCTTGCTTATCACTTGTTATTCTTAACTGGCCATGCATTTTTTGTTATTATTTTTGTACTACCGATCTTTTCAATTTCCAGTTTTCATTTCTTCCCATGAAATTTTCAGTTTTCTTCCCATGGAAATTGAGTTTTCATGCCAAGATCCAGTCATTTCATTTGCAAATCAAGGGAGTTAGATTTAGAAGCAGAATCAGAAAATTACAGAGCAGTTGAACTCAGAAAGGACCACTGGAGACTGCCACCCGCCTTCTCAAAACTGAGTCAGCTGGAGCAGAATGCTTATGACTGTGGTCAGATTTTAAGTTTCTCAAAGTGTCAAGAATTCGTAGCCTTTCTCTTGGAAGATGTTCAAGGTGTTCAGTTACCTTTAAAGTAAAATAATAAATCTTTTTCTTAAATTTAAATGAAAGTTCCTTTATTTCAGTTTGCCCTCATTACCTCTTTCCATTCCACAGCAAACCACTCTCTATATATATTATAGATGAGGGCTACTCTGAAAGTAATGCTTTCTGTGTTATTATGTTGGCTCACAATGTCAGAGATGGATGTTGGTGATATGACACCAGTAGAGGTTGAACCTTCCTCTCAATACTCCATTGTGTTTTATTTCTGTGTGACAGATGGCAGCAGGGGAGCAAGCTGAAAAAATGTTGTCTGACTTGGAAATACATATGAAGCAGAGGTGTGTCACTGGATTTTTCCATGCACGTAAATTTGCACCCACTGACATTCATTGATGCTTACTGAACATTTCTGGAGGCCAAATAGTGGATGTGAGCACAGTGAGGCTGTGGGTGATTAATTTCAGCAGTGGTGACAGCATTGGTGGGTCACCTTCACTGGTGCATGTGGCAAACATGCTCTTGTTTGCTACTGACAAAAATGCAGAGTTAATAGTAGTGACTGTATTGAAAAATAGTTTTGTAGTGGAGAATTTACTTTATCAAATAGTGTTATTGTGCTCTTTGTATCTGTTGCAATTTCCATGGAAATAAATTGAGGGTATTACTTTTGGAGCAACTTACACGCACACGCACACACACACACACATATATCTTTAGTTCACCTACAACTACCTTAAATTTTAGTTAATGATACTATTATGCATTTTTTTAAAGGACAGATTACATCTGTGGTACACCATAGATGAAGAATACCTTTACATTATTTTACATGGTCATTTTCTTAAATCTCAGTCCTATTTCACAAATCAAAACTCTCGCACAAAGGCCAAAGGAAAAAGATGCCTTTCTCTTTAAAATACTGAGTTTGGTCTTGGCAGTCTGACACTGAGGGATGTCTGCAGAAAGCTGAAGCTGATGCTTTTTCCTCACTTTCTGCCCTCTTGACTTTTGCCAAAACCTGCAGTTTGTTCTTATTAGTAACTCAGGGTGACTCCAGAGGGGACACATATTATACTGGATAAACTTGCCCTCTCAACTCAGGCCAGAGCAGAGGGATTTGGCTGTTTTAAGTAGCTGACAATAGCAATTATATGCTATGATTCACTGGTAGATAACAGGAAAGGTGAAGTCTTCTTTCTCACTGATAAGGTTCATTTTCCTCTCGTTTGAACAGTCCTGTATAAAAGGACTTGAAGGAATAGAAAAGAGACAGAGCAAGGTTAAAAATCCTTTTTCAGTGTCAAGCACATGGGAAAGTTAACAGGAAAAAAGAAAACATCTGGCTTCATACAGTGAAAAAATCTTTGGTTAAGGATGCTTCTTCACTATTTTCGTTTTAAAAATCTTATATAAAAAATCTTATATAAAGCTGGGAGAATGTCATTCCTCCCATCCTATGCCAGAAAAAAATAATCAAAAGCTGGAGCCCAGGGAGATCTGAGTCTCAGAGGAGCGGGCCAAGGAGATTGTTAGCAACACAGGAAAAAAAGAGGTTTTCCAGAACTGTGGAAATTAGCTACCAAGGGGTGGTTGAGCTGAAGAGGTGGCAAGTAGGAGGCCAGTAACTATGGCATAAATGATGCTAAGCAAGCAAGAGGCTCTTGTAGCCGTTGAGAGGAAGGCACACTGAGGTGTTCAGATTCATGATCAAAATCTGGTTTCTTAGAGGTCAGGATAAAACAAATGTTTCAAACGGTCCATCTGGAATCATAGAATCATAGAATCAGCTGGGTTGAAAAGGACCACAATGATCACCCAGTTTCAACCCCCCTGCTGTGTGCAGGGTCGCCAACCACCAGACCAGGCTGCCCAGAGCCACATCCAGCCTGGCCTTGAATGCCTCCAGGGATGGGGCATCCACAACCTCCTTGGGCAACCTGTTCCAGTGTGTCACCACCCTCAGTGTGAAGAACTTCCTCCTAATATCTAACCTAAACCTCCTATGTCTCAGTTTAAAACTGAGAGTGATCTACTTCAGAAGAAATGTCACATATGACCTGGGTGAGAAAATACTATCTGAATATGGAAATCCTTGCAATCATACTACTCATAGAATGTGAATTAAAAACAACAACAACAAAAAACAAACAAAAAAAGCCAACCCAACAAAAGTGTGATGTAAAATCAAAGGACGTTGCTAATCACACTTTTCAGCGTAGCGGGTAACATTCTGAAAGAAGGAGGGTGCATTTCCTACTCGTATTGGGCCACGTTTCATGCCAACCAAACAGATGTTTGTAGATATTCAGATGATCGTAATGGTATCAGGATGCTGGACTACAGCTCAACAGAACACGTCTCCACGACAGAAAGATCAGCTATGGAAATTTTTTCCCACTTTTTAGTATTATTTTAGATTGAAAAGGGAAATGCCTTTCCCAGGGCTTCCGAATAGTGGCTGGAACAAATAAGGGTCTGGTCAGACTCTTAGGTGGTGGATTTTCATGAGGTACAGGCAGGCGAGGGTCTCAGAGCACTTGACATGCTGGAAGACATATATTAGAGTCAGGCTGTTCCAGAGAGCAGAGCAGACTGATGTTTCAGGAGTATCCCACTGGTATCACAGGGTCACAGAATGGCTGAGGTAGGCAGGGGCCTTTGGGTCCATCAGGGTATTACGTGGAAAGGGCAGAAAAGATTCTGAGTGATGCTTGATTTGGTGCAATAAGCCTGGTCATGTTCAATATGCAAAATATCAGAATTACAGATTCATAAATAGCACATTGCCCAATTAATTTAGTCCCATTTGTGATTCTGTGTGATTTACGTGATTTGAATGGGCTCTCCTGATGACTCTTAAGGAATTTGGCTGCACCCAGTGAGAACTCTCATGGCTGGATAGTGAATAGAGCAGCAGATTACAGATTCTTTTGGATTTCTAGTGATAAAATGCACTGTCTGCAAAGCATGCGATGTTAACCAAGAACATGAAAAATACAGCTGACTGCAATTGCTTTAAATCATGGAATAACTCTACAGAGATTGCTAAGTTTCCCAGCGGAGCACTCGTAATAGAATATGTGAATCTTACCCAGCAGGCGTCCCTATTCGGGGGAGAAGGGCTCAAATGTTTGACTGATCCCAGCTTCTCTGCAATAGTACCCTTCTGCCCTCTAAACTCCTTCTCTTAGGCCAATTCATATTATTTCTTACTTTCAGGTGGAGCTTGAGTGACTGTAATCAAATGTACTTTGTCTTACAAAGTTTACTTGAAAACATGTTTTTGTTAGAAAGATGGAAAATTGCTGGCTCAGAGTTGGCTTGGGAAAACAAGTTCCAAAACAGTTCCAAAAGTATCATCAAATCCCAGTTACTGCAGGATGATCACAGGGTTTGGACATTGTATGTACCTCCATGCTACTCCAACTCCATCTTGCTTTTTTTTTCTGTTAGAGTCAGCATACCAAGCTCCCCTGGTGTTTGGTAACAGCTAATGTTTGCAGGTCTTATGTTGCTTAGGGAACACATCATACAGTGCATTCCATATTGGAGGTTTCTCTCCACCTTCTCTCAAGGTGGATGTGTCAATAAGCCACCTTCAGCAAATATTCCACACAGGCCCAACCCCTGCTCAAACCGGGACACCCAGAGCAGGGTATCCAGGGTCATGTCTAGGAGAGTTCTGAAAATCTCCAAGAAGGAGACTTCTGGACCAAAGAAAGTTTGTCCTGCTGCCTGGCTTTGCCAGGGCTCTTCAATACCAGCTGCGTGCTCTCTTACTGTGACTTAGAGACCTCGTAAGTACAAACAGTGTGATGTTAGCCATTACCTGAAGAAAGACAAGTTACATGGTGAGAGCAGGATTACATCAGAGCAGTTCACTCACTGTGCTTGAAAACTCTGGAGCCTCGCAGGCCAGAGAGCTTTTACAAAGCCAAGTGAGGAAGACACTGCTACAGGCATGGCCTCATTGACAGCTTGAGGATAATAAGTGTTTTGGGAAGATTACCTCATTACTAGCACACAGCTAGGACTGGTGAGTACTCTTCTATTGTTACCAGATTTCACTTGCACATATTTTCTTGCTGATGTAGATGCATACAGAGGAGGCAGCCCTCTAGCCAAACAGAGCTGAAGCGAACAGTTTTTCTCTTGTCTAATTTTGTTTTTTTGTAGACAATTAGCTTTGTATTCTACTGTGTTTCCATTTTCAAAGTTCAACTGTTGATAGAAAATATTTTTAAGCTGGGCTTTTCTTTGAGAGAAAAATCAAGACGAGTAGGTAAATCTCCACATATACTGTAAGAACAGTACAATTTATTTTCAATACAGGATGTTTAGCTCCAATAACAGTGAGGTGTATTTGGATTGTTATAAATTGTGTTATATTACTGGCATTTAAAAATGAAGTGATAATTAAGTGCATATGCTTGTTGAGGGTGTGATAATTAGTATCTGCCAGAGTTAACTCTGTGCAAAGTAAAACAATATATATTGCGTTTTAGCAGTGGATGCATTAAATGATTTTGGTTTGTACATTTGCAATAAATCTACAAGTTCTGCAAGGCATGACTTGCTGCTTCTTTCTTTATTTAAAAACTAATCTGCATTCAATTGTAAAACTAAAGTGATATCCATCCTTTTAATTTCAACTAAAGTAACAGCTGACTCCAATTTTTGTTGTGTTTATAGGAGCAAATTAAACTTGTGCTTTTCCATAGCTTTTCATGGTACAAACTTCTACTCTACTCAAATCAGAGCACTTCCTATGAGAACTAATTCTTGCGCAAACAGCACTGTACTTACAACTGAGAGATCAGTGATATGAGCATGCAGACCAAGTGAACAAAGAAACACTGTGACGCTTCCTATGTTCAAGCCCCAGTTCAAACTCTGTTAACTTAATGTAGCTCTCATACACTGGTGATCCATTTCCAGTAGTGCACTCTTGACTGGTCCACACGAGGGTTTTTGTGAGGCTCACATCTCCTGCTGATCTGCTGAGCTCTCTCTGGATCTTTTGGCTTGGAATTGTGTTCTGCTCTGGAAATTTTTTTTTTTTTTAATTTTTTAGTCAATTTATAAAAGTCAATAGAACTTCTTAAGGACATCTCACTTTACTGAGATGTTACTCATAGGAAATATTTTTTTCTTAGCTAATTTGTTTAACAGTGGAAAAAGCTGGAAATGTCACATACTAAATGAAAAGCATTTGACATTCTTTGCACAGTGGTTAAAGAAACAGTTGCACAATTTTTCCTCCAATCTTTTCTTGTTAGTTTAGGAGAAAGTATAAAAATATGCTGTTATTTCACCACAAAGGATTTTTGCTCCATGAATGAATTAATTCTCAAACAGAAAAAATCACGTTTTTCAAATCATCTTTCTAGACACTGCAAACATAGGCAGATAGAGCTTACAAAATGTGAATTGGATGTAAAACATACTATGATCCTTCCAATCATATCTGAAGGGTTTTGTTTTGTTTTGTTTTGCTTTGTTTTATCAGAACTTCAGAGTACGTTATATCAAGCTGTTGTCACTTCACCATTTGACTTCCTGTGGAGTTAGAGTTTAGTTGCATTTTTGATATTTCTATTCTGATATTTATGTTAAAGCATCAATCCATCCCAGGAAGTACAACTTCTAAGAGAAATCTGCTAATGAAGGCTGTCTAAAATGGTTATTTCCATTTTGTCTTCAAATGGGTGTTCTGAGAAACAATTAGAAACAATGGTGAAGTCTCTGATCTGTCCAGGTCTTTACGTACAGGTCCCACTGTCTTTTCTTTTCCCCTTGGATCTTCAGAGATGAACTGGTAGCATATAATGCTGACATTCAAGGGGTCAGTAGGAAATAACAAAAATTCTTCCAGTCACAGAATCCCAGAAAATCTGAGGCTGGCAGGGCCCTCTGTGTCCCTCTGGCCCACCCCTACTTCAGCAAGGACACCCAAGAGCAGGGGCCCAGGACCATGACCAGATGGCTTCTGAACATCCCCAAGGAGGAGATCTCACAGCCTCTGGGCAACTTGTGCCAGTGCTCCGGCGCCGCACAGCACAGCAGTGTTGCCTGGTGCTCAGAGGGAGCCCCTGTGCTCCAGTTTGTGCCCATGGCCTTCTGTCCTGATACTGGGCACTACTGAGAAGAGCCTGGCTATGTCCTCTTGGCACATTCCTTTCAAATATTTATGGACATTGGTCCCCTCTGAGACTCATCTTTGGACTGAACTGTCCCAGCTCTCTCAGCCTTCCCTCATAAGAGTGGTGCTCCAGCCCCTTCATAATCTTCACTGCTCCCTGTTGGATTCTCTCCAGTATATCTGTATCTCTCGTACAGGGGATCCTAAAACTGGACTTTAGTTGCAATGTCCAAAATACCGAAGAGAGGAGAAGGATCGTGGCTGTTGTTCTGTCCAGGCCATATTGTGAAGCAGCAGTTTGAGAGTTGCTAGGAAAGTTTCTTCAATCCTTTTGCACCAGATAATACTCAGTTCCAGGCTCAGTTTTGCTATTAAAGTGAATGGAAAATATTAATGAGGAAATGAAACTTGTCTTTTCTTGTATTACAGTATTAGACTTCCTAGGGAAAATAGGAAGATAAATTCTTATGCAAGTGAAAAATTAAAGGGATTAGAATATCTGACATATTTTAAAAGTGCTTTAATCATTAGTTGTTATTACCAGCTCCCTGTCTTAGATAATTCTTTTAGCAGTATTGATTTTACAGAAAGTACAAAGAGTTGGGAGGCAATGGGGAATGTAGCACTTACATGCAACACTGGCAGCTATGAATAGCAAGATTTGTTAAACCTCAGGTAACCAGCCAATGTGGTTAATTCCAACATCACTAAGCTCTTTTTGCCCCCTGCAGCAAGCAAACACATGCATTCCTTCTAATGCAAAATTCTATGAGCAAGATTATCATTTCACCACAAAGTATAATTAGAAAAATGATTAAGAGAGATCACAGATGTAGAAACATCTGAAACAGGCAAATACACTTGACTCATTTCAAACACAGTTGTCTGAAAAAAGCATTTATTTGTGGTAACTAGAAAATAATATGATGAATACATTTTACACTGACAGTGGCAAAGAGCTCTATTAATGGTGCTTTCTACCCACATATGAATTTTCTTTGAATATCTGTAAGAATGCAGAATTAAAGACATGGAGTACAGTGACAGTTTTATGATAACTCAGGGGCATTATGATAACATTATGATAACATCATGGGCATCCACAGTCTTTCAGTACAGCAACTTTAGTTTCCAGGATGAAGATTTTCAGCAGTCAGCTTGGGATCACCTGGTACACAGTTCTGTCCAACATACTTTGCTGGTTTCTAAAATGTTAAGCTAATCCCTCTTAAGCCTGTCTTGGTGCACCCTTAAAATTTTCACTAGACACTGAACAAACAGCATCCAGGCACATTCTGTTCTTATACATCTCCATAGTATCAGCAACATTTTACAGATAGACAAACAGATGACTGCAGCCAGCCACTGATGTTTTTAGACATTTTTTCCATGTTAGTGTATTGTCAATTCAGAACAGTGCATGGAGACAAAATGCACTTAGAGACATTTTCCTTCCAACAAGCTCCCAACTTTTGAGTAAACAGCTGCATTTGTAGTTGCCTCCCTAAATGAGATTACATTTGTACCTCTATGTATGTGATCCTTTCTGAAAAGACAAATCTTCAGGCTTTTCTGTACTGCTACTCATTAAATGAGCCACTGACAAGTACTAACCTTACCATTAAGTCATTAAATATTTTGTGCTTTTGCCTGGATTTACAGAACAGCAAACCAAAGCTTAGGTTTATTATTGCTTTTCAAGTCCCAGGTTTTCTGCTTAATAGAAAGACTCTGGTAAATATGCAGTGCAAAAATGCTGCCCTGCTCTCCCAGAAGCAATGTGGGGGCCTGTTCTATGCAATAGACAGCACAGTCTTTAGACATATTTGGAAAAACACTGCTCATGTAAAAAATGGTGATCACAAGAAGGATTAGAATGCTGAGGTAATGCTAGAAAAATATGGATGTTTCTTTTTACTGATGAATGTTTTTTTACTCTGTCATCTCTATTATGCTCTTCTACAAATGAAGAGAACTACCAGTGACAAAGTCACTAGTTTACCACAGATTTTACTAATTCCTGTAAATTATTTATTCTTTTCATAATATAATAGACTGCATCTATTTAATTTAGACCTTTTAAACTTGTCTAGTTTTAGTGCTACCAGCAACTGCATGTTAGCTTTCACCAGCAGAGGAAATGATGAAGCATAACTGTGGAAGGATCTGTGTCTCTGTCTGGAGTAGATACTACAGCACGTTACAGGGATATGCATGATAGTTTCAGAACATTTATCCTGCTTTTGGATTCAGAGGTGCCAGAATGACTGCATCTCGGCACTTATTAACCTGATGAAAGTGCCAGTAAATTATCCATGAAATATGCCTAGCTAATGAAGGACCAAGCTGATGATTTCTAGGGCAAATCTTTGTGTAATGTAGGAATATCAGATTATTCAGTTAGAGATATCTAATCGCATTGCCTTATCTAGTGTAAGTTCAGTGAAATCTATGTGTAAGAGACTTAATGAAGTCATAAAACTACCATCAGCAGGCTTTGCAGCAGAAGGCAAGTGTGAAATTGCCTATATTTTTTTCTGATATTCCTCATGCCAAATTATCCTCTGTGAATTACAAGTCCTAAGAGAATTCTCTTGTTTATGGATTTTTTTCAGTGTGTCTGACATAAGATAGGAGTTAAGCTGCCACATTGCTAGAGAAGAAAAGAAAACATGATTTACAAAAAATTCCAAATGTATGCCTATAAATTATGGCTCTTAAAAAATGCTATTTTGTACTTCAAAGACTATTGAGACACCAAAGGAACACTGTAAAATACTTTTAAGTTTTGTTTTTCTTGCCAATTGTCAAGGACATCTGTTGTAATGCCTTCTAATATAACACTTTGAAACTCTAGTAGTTCTTCTAAAGACTTAGACATGCTTTACAAAAATAAATGCATTAAGAAGTTAATCCAACAAATGGTCAGTGTATATTGTTGATGTTTCCATCACTACCTGGAGTTATTTATCCAGAGCTGGAACACAGGTGAGAGTTAAATTAAAGAAGCACAAAGCATAAAAAATCTCAGAGATAAGATTTTAGTGTGATAGTGACTATGATTGTAATATCTGAGGATGATCTTGCTAATAAGATCATCGTTAGCTTCCTTTCTTCAGTGTAATTTTTTCCCATTTATTACTAACATAGAAATATGAAAGACAGATGTATTGTTCCATGATTATTCATATGAATGAAGAAATGACCATTGAATTTAGCTCACTCCTGGAAGCAATTTGCTTTGCTTGACTGCTTATTTTTCTTTGAGGAGATATTTCAGAGTTCTGTGTGATTCTTTGGGAGATTTCTTGTCTTGTGTTGTACTTTTCTGCTTTTCATTGCTCCAAGTAGTATGTGCATGAAGTGATTTAAGAAGAGATGATCCATCCAATATCTAGCATGTGATGAGTGCAGAATAATTGTATCGTACAAGCCCTCTACAGGAGTACAGACGTAGGCATTGAATTTTGTTATCAGTAGCTGATGTTTGTTTCTGGCTTCATTTCACAAAAGCACATAATGTTTGCAAACCTTGATTAGTAGCATATTATTGAAGTTTTTAAGTAAGTATATGTGCATTTTTCTAAACAATCTAATTGCACTAAGTGTTTGCAAACAAAAACTCATGTATTTTATTGATTTATTTCTGAAAAATCATAAATAATGCATGTCTGTATCTACATTATTTATTTAGATGCCCAGATTTTGTTTCTTTCACTGTATTTTTTTCAGAAAATCTTTGATTTTTTTTTTCTTATTATTCAGCTTCTGTTTGCTCAGCATGGAATTACATGAGCTTTCATTTATAAATAACCGTTTTTTAAAGGTGGTGTACATGAGGTGACTTGAGGACTTTCCAGTTGTCACCAAAATTGTATGTTAACAGTTATATTAGACCCAAGTAAGTCTGTGGGGCCTCTGACAAGATTAACAAATGTTAGAGCTGGAACCCGTCTAGGGAGGTTGCTGTTGACTGGAAGGTGGCCAATGTTGTACCCATTTACAGTGTGAGAGGAAGGCTCAGGAAACTACAGACTCGTTAGTATCACCTCAGTTCCTGTCCTTAGGCTGAGGACTCTTAGGTTTACCTGTCTAGAGAAGAGAAGGCAGAAGGTGACCTCGTTACTCTCTGCAGCTCCCTGAGGAGGAGAAGCACAGAAGGTCATCAGTGATTGAATGTGCAGAAATGGAACAAAGCTGTGCCAGGGGAGGTTCAGAATAGGTATCAGGACATTTGTTTTTACCCTATGCATGGTCAAATGCTGGAACAGCCTTCCCTGAGAGGAGCTGATTCTTCATGTCTGTCAGTTCTCAAGAGGCATTTGAATAATGCCCTTAATGATATGCTTTAATTTTTTAGTAGCCCTGAAGTAGCCAAGCATTTGATCTAGATGATCTCTAGAGGTCACTTAGAACCCAAGCACTCTGTTCTGTTATATTCTGTCTCAAAACTTGTTTTTGATAAGGAAATTACACATTTCTGTGACTTGTTTTCCATTCAGTTCTCATTATACTGGTTTAAAATTCCGGAGTAACTTCTATTGTAACTCGGTGCAACAGAGCAGGCAACTTTCTTCAACTAATAGCAATGGAAAAAAGCATCCTACAAGTCAAAAGAATCCCTAGATTACTAGATAATTCCGTCTCAGTTAGACTGTCCCTTCCAACTAAGGATTTAGTTCTGTACGTTCTCAGATAGTTACTGTCACCTAAACCTGTTCTTGTCAATTGCCCTTAAATATCCTATTTGCTTGCTACTAACTACAGTTAGTTCTGTTATGTGTGCTGTTGGTATAGCTCTTTTCAGTTGAAATGGATTTATTTTTATTTGTGGGGGGAGAAGAAGGGAAATGAGAGCTTTTCATTACTCAGACTTGGATTTATTGTCTGTAAAGCATCTTCTGTGTATGCAGATCTATACATAATATTCCTTTGACTTGCTGAGTTTGTGTCTGTCTATCTCTGTGATTAGATATAGTAGTTAGGTAATTCAGACAAGCTCTCAACTGATCTATAAGATGGGTAGGCATTCCTAATTCGTTGAGATGGATGTCTGTGAAACACTGGCTGTTGTATTTTTTCTCTGTGCAATGTATTTCTTGTATTCCTCCTCAGCATGTTTTTAGTAGCTCAGTATCAAAATTGTGTAAAAGAAGGTACAAGCTGAATATTCCTGCTTATATTTAGATATATTTTAATTTTTTTTTTAACTTGGGCATACATGGTTCTAATGTGATTTTTGATTTCAGACTCTCCAGTGTATATCTGCATATGGGTTTCACTCAGACACAGGGCTGAGTGGAAATGGCAGGAGAAGCTATGCTTTGCAGAAGTCCTGTGTAAAATCAAATATATAACAAACTGGAAGATACTGAAAGTTGTTTTTTTTTTTTTTTTTTTTTTTGTTTTGTTTTGTTTTGTTTTGTTTTGTTTAATTTGGAAATTTCTTAAAGCAGAAATGGTATTACAGAACTCACCTTTTAAGACCACATTTCACTAATTTGTTCTGTGTAATTTGCTAATTTGCTATAAAAACTAGGTCTGCAGTAAGACAGTAACTGCTATATTTTGTTTGCAGAGTTAATAATAGTTAATAACCTAATAGGGTGATGTGGGATAAAGTCCTGGAGGGAAGAGGGGCCAAAGGAAGCTGGTCAGTATTCAAGAACCATCTCCTCCAAGCCCAGAAGCAGTGCATACTGAGAAAGAGGAAGGCAGGCAAGAATACTAGGAGGCTTCCATGGATCAAGAAGGAGCTCCTGGACTTACTTGCAAAAAGAAAGTCTATAGAGAGTGGAAACAGAAAGGAGTTATCTTGGAGGACTACAGAGAAGTTGTTTGAACAGCCAGGGATCAGGTTAGGAAAGCTAAAACTCAGATAGACTTAAACCTGGCCAGGAACATAAAGGGGAACAAGAAGAACTTCTATGTATACATCAGAGATAAAAGGTCAGGGAAGATGTGGGCCCTCTCTGTAAGGAAACTGGAGATCTGGTCACAAGGAATATGGAGAAAGCTGAGGTGCTCAATGATTTATTTGCCTCATTCTTCGCTGGCAAGAACTCTGCCTGCACTGCCCAAGCTGCAGAAAGCAAAGATAAGAACTGGGAGAAGGAATTTATGCCTGTTCTAAGTGAAGATCAAGATGGCGGTGTTTTACAATGGAGTCACAGCTCTTATGATGGATAAAGGAAGTGCAACTGACATCAACTGTGCGGACTTGTGACAGCTTTTGACACTGTCCAACATGACATCCTGATCACCAGATTGAAGAAAAATGTATTTGATGGATGAACCACTACCTGGATAAGGAATTGGCTGTATGATCACACTCACAAAGTTGTGGTCTGTGGCTCCGTCCAAGTGGAGACTGGTGATGAGTTGTGTTCCTCAGGGATCAGTGCTGTGCCAGTGTTACTGAACATCTTTGTTAGGCAACGTGGGCAGCAGGATCAAGTGCACCCTCAGCAAGTTTGCAGATGACACCAAGCTGTGAGATGCCGTTAACACACTGGAGGGAAGGGATGCCATCCAGAGAGGCCTGAACAGGCTTGAGAGGTGGGCCCATGCCAACCTCATGGAGTTCGTTAAGGCCGTGTGCAAGGTCCTGCACCTTGCAATCTCAGGGCACAGATCTAGTTTAGGTGGAAAGTGGCTCGAGAGTTTGTAAATATAGAAATATGATCACCACCTGTATATAGGCAGGGAAATGTTAAATCATGTTGAAAATAAGCCTGTGCAAAGGGAACTTCTTCTAACTCCTCTTCCACAATGAAGGAATTGATAAATTCTGTAGCAGTACTGTGCTTGGGGATTCTCAGCTGTTTCATGATATAGACAATTTTATTACTTCTATGAAACAGAAATAGCCTTTAAGCATCCCCCTGAAAGAAACAGCTTTTGTATGCCTCTGACCCACTGTATATCATTTTATTATAGTAGTCATTGTTCTGTCTGTAGTAACTTTGTGCTCAAAATGATTCTACCCTCCTGTTAGAAGAGTATCTGCACGCCTTGAATGAAGTTCACAGCCTGTGTCAGCTCATCTTTCAGTACTCATCTTATTTTTGTGTAGATTCCTTGAACTTGTCATCATTAGTGAAATAAATTCACATTCTTTGGCTCTTGACTACAGTTTTCTTGAAGAATTTCTACTCCTGTGCCTTTGACAAACTTCCTAGCTGGCTGCATGCTTCTAGTTTTATTAGTGGTTATCCCCAAATTGTATTTCTTTGCTTACATGTATGTATGTGTTAGTTTGCTTCTCTGATCACTGTTATTTGACTTGATCCATATATAGCATTGCTAGTTGAAGTTTTTTCATTATTTGCAGGGGGCACTGCAGTGGAACATTTTTGTTGTTTGTGTGGTTTAGCTAATCTGCTGTTTCATTTTGCTTTGGCGTATTATTGACAGAGCAAGCTGGTTCCTTCTTTACAGAATCAGAGGAGGTGGATGGATTATCTCACAGGTGAATTTTGAAGTTTATTCAATCATGATTTACTTTTTTTTTTTTTTTGTATTGATAAGTAATTTGGGTCATAGAATCATAAAATCACAAGGTTGCAAAGGGCCTACAAGATCATCTAGTCCAACCGTACTCCCATTACCACTGCTACCACAAGCTATTAAACCACTTCTCATAGTTCCTCATTCAGACAGATGATTACATGTTATATCCAGGAAATAAACTAAGAGCCTAAGGGTTAGAATTCATTTGGAATTCTCACATATTACACTAAAGTGTAAATTGAAAAGTAGACACTTATCCTTTTCACTAAAACAACCATTGTGTATAACTGTAGATATTTATGCTTCTGAGTTTAAAGAACTGAGCTGTGTGATGAGGAGTCCTGGATCCCAGTGTCTTGGGTGTCAGACCTTTTACATCTGCCTTTTACATAAATCAAACAATAAAATAAGAAGAAGCTTCCATGTGCCCTTCCTGTTGGATCAGTCAGCAAAGAAGGATGGGTGAACTTTTCGTAGAGGCAGCCCTTTGAAGATGTTTAGAAAAGAAAGGGGAGGCGAAGATCAAAGGACTCAGAACCTGTTCTGCATAGTCAGTGAGTATTGTTCTTGCACATTTGGGTCAGTTCAGAGTGTGTTTTCAGAGACAGAAAACCTTGTCCCTAAAGGCAATGAGAGCTCTCTACACAGTACATTCTATTGAATTTACTATGTGAATTTAATGTTAAAATGAAGTTAATTGTCAGTGACAATTATATACACAATCCTGGATGACAACTACTCTGAGCTCAAGTTAAGGTCACAAGATGTTCAATAATTTGAAGCAATAAATACATCCAAGGGGAATGCAGAACAAATACAAGGAACATAAAGCTATGTAGAAAATCTAAATGAGTCTGATGAAGAAAATGTACAAGAGACATCCAAGCTTCCCTCACCCCTGTCACAATGCATAGTGAAGTCATATGGCAATTTTTTAACTTTTTTTTCACAGCAGCTCAAAGAAACCTGTTTCTTGGTTCCTGTCAGTAGATCTCTGCTTCTAAAGTCACCCACCAAAAAAGGTTTTATCCATTAATCCTTTAGTACCAATGATCACTAAATCATGCTCACGTTCTCTGTAAGAAAATACCTTTAACTGTTTTGTATTTTCTTCAAAGGGACAAACAATATAGTTAGCAGATGAGTGTCCCTGTATAAAGAAATCCAAGCAAACATTACCATGTTTTCCCATGAGCTCTGCTGAATTAAAAAACTCCTTTATCTGGGATCTGCTTCACTTGCTCAGAAGGAAGACTACATTGCATGTTCTGAAAGTCCCTGGTCACTACACTGATCCAAAAACTGAGGCTCTCTCATATCTAACAACCACTGCAAACCAACAAATCCATCCACCTGTCTGCTGCAGTTAAATCAAGTGCATCCAGTTTCTGTTCTTGATTCTCATCCAAATAATTTTGATTCTTCTTGTTAGCAAAATTAAGAAACAGCTGATTGATGGAACAGGCAGAAAATTGCTGTGAAACTCTTCAGCTGCCATTACTCATTTGCTTCTCAAAATCATACTGCGGGCTGGATATTTACTGTAATGCTACATCTGGCTTTTGTACAATATGTTTTTGAGACAGATTGGTGAATAAAACTCTATTTAATTTATAAATATGATCCTTTTCATAGGAAAGAGGTGATTTTATTCGTTGAGAATGGACAGGTTCTTCAGGTCCAGACATCTTTCCCTTGACTTCTCAAAATGTTTATTTTTCCAGAGTCACTCATCAATAACTTCAACTTTTCGCACTTTGTTGAAGCTCTAAAAGAACTTGGATTTAGTTATTTGGGTATCACAGCCCCTGGGTTCTCCAACTGATGTACACAACGCCGATAATTAGTACATGTCCGAAGTACACGTAAAAGAAGACACTATTTCTTGCTGCATTCCTAGATTAAATTCTCCAAGCCAATAGTTTCAATTGAGTGGTCTTTTAAGGATTGGATTTATGGCACTGAATTGAAAGAGAAATTGTGTTAGAACTGCAGGATTTGTTCCTATAGCTGATGACTCATCAGGACAAAAGATGCTTGCAGTCTGGTCGAAATCTAGTCACTTTGCAGAACTTTGTACATTTGCTCCATTGTGAACTTTTCCTTAGAGAGTTTCTACTTCTCTGATGTTACCTTTTAAAATGAATGGATTTTTATAAACTGGCTGTACAGTTCTTTTTCTATTCTAGTTCCAGAGCTACCATCTCTCCTCAAATCCTGCTTTTAACAGCCCTGTAAAACATTACCTTAAACAGTAGAGGGCAACCTAAGAATGAATAAGGGGCTCCTAACAGTTCTTCAACATGAGATGGTGAACATTTCGTGCTTTAAAAGTTATTACCAGTTATTGATAGATTAAATACATGCTAAAAAATCTCAGTATTCAATATTGACTGTGGATGTGATATTACATAGTACAAGGTGAGCTTTTCATTCAAGGTCAATTGACTGTGTGACCTCGCTAAATGGATCATGCAATACTCAGCGTCCTTATACTCAGCATATTCTATCATTCACAAAATAAAGTTGGCAACATATGGAAGAAATGTGTAAATGCAAATGATGAAATGCATCATAAAAGAATACACTCTCATGGAAATATCCTAAAATCAAACATGGATAAAATTAATATAATTTATAGAGCTGCTATAGGTTCCTGCAGACGTAGTTGATCTTGACATGTCTATTTACCTCCTCAGGGTTAAGTGCAAATTCTCTATTACTTTTCATTGCAAAGTTTCTGAAGGAACAGAAAAAAGTTAAGGGATTTGTACAGTCTTTTTGTAAGCTTAGCTTTATGTGATATTATGTTATATTAGATTTAGTGGAAGAAGAAAGAATCAGTTTAAGATACTGTGAGACACAAGAATACATGAAATTGAAGACTGTAAGAAACAAACTTGTATAATACTGTCATAATTGCTTGGCAGCAATGATTGCCTACTTGCTCACAGTCTAAAACAAATAGTACAGCAAATTTGTTTGAGCCACCCTTTAGATTGTGGAAATATTTTCCTGCCACTGCATAATAGAATTTATTTGCATTCTATTCTATATACATTCTAGCTGTGTTCTATTGCATTTCTTTAAACAAAAATTTGGATTCTAAATACAGGTTGTAACAATATATGCAAAGAACATTAGCTGCTACTGTTTCTCTAGGGAGCTTCAGTGCCTTCTTCCCAAATTTCTCTGAGGTTGCAGACTTATCCCTTAATCCTACTTCTGTTTTCCTCTCCTGTGAATCTTTGCAAACAAAATTCCAGCTATCATCATTATTACAATGACTCAACTTCAATTCAAATTCTTGCCCAGTCTTCTCAGATCTCCTCATTCTTATGGTAAGTTTAGAATGCCTGAAACACAACACTTAATCATTCCTTTTCTGTTTCCTTTGCTATCTTGGTACTCCTTACTGCCACTTCTGGCTCTGATGCTTGTAAATTGGGAATTGCATTAAATTCAACTTCCTTTCCAGAGCTGCAGGTCCAAAGACAAAGCTGAAGCTTTGGTCTTTGTTTCTAGGAAGAATCTTTCCTTTACATCAAACTGGAAACAAATCTTAAGATTTACCTTAACATTCTATATAAAATAGAACCAATAGCAATTAAATGTAAGTTGGTGCTGTTCTGCAGACCTTGTTCCCTAACATATTTACACCCTCAGTTGCAGAGCTTCCCCTTCTAGTAACAAAACATAAATTTTCTGTCTTCTATTGCAAAACTATTTCTTGCAACCTTTACTATCTCATCTGCAATTATGAGCTGTTAAACTCATGTCTTTTCTGCCACCATCTATCCTCATCAACTTGTAATATATTTTAGTCAAGTATTTTTATGCCATTTGATTTATATATCAGAAGCAACCTACCGATTTACAATCATTTATTGAGGTTAATGCTAATGGAATTTTGGGAGGAATTACTATACCTTAAACTTTGTGTTTTAGTCCAATCTTGGCTAATTTTTTTCAGTATGAGAATATGATGGTAAAATTAGTTTTGATCAGAATAGATTCCTTCATGAAGATCAAAGCATTAAATTCAGATAGTGTGTTCTGAGGGGCTGGTAAAACACTGGCAAAAATTGGATGAAACCTTTCCAGGCCTTTGCTTTGCATTGTGGGGGGCTGCAGAAGCTGAACCTTTAGATTTTCAAGGGATCTGTATCTCTGAAGTGTTGCCACTCACCCTGCTGTACAGCCAAGCAGCCTTTTTTTTTTTTTTTTTTTTTTTTTTTGTGGAATTTGCTCTGTATCAGAATTAAGCCACATTTTGTTTCTTTGCTGAGTTGCATTTCTTCTCTCTGTGTATGTATGAGAACACAAACACAGTTCAAATTCAACCCTTTCCCTTAAGTTAGGTTCCCATAGGTTAAGAATATGTGATTTTTCAGCCAGTTCTAAATCATTACACAGTTATGTAGCCTACAAGACGTGAAAGAGAATGAAAAAAGAAATGAACTCACTGGATGTGTTTACTGCTCTGGCTAGACTTATGACCACAGTGTCATCCCCATTGTTCTCCCCCTTCTTTTCTGTTTCTTTGTGTATCTTCATTCTTGTCTTTTACATTCTATACTGTTAGCTCTTTGTGAGAAGGACAATGAGAGATTCTGTGAGTGTATTGGGTGACTGCAAACAAATGATGATAATATGTATCTTTTATATCTCAGGACAAAGAGTGAGTATCTCTGTCATATGAAATATGCATGTATTCCAGAGGTCTACTTCTTGCTTTGTTTTCTTTTTTATCCAGTGGTATGAGATACTGGATAGACATCACTTTTCATAAAAGTCTACTAAATGTTTGCATTTCTTAAATGTCCTTCTTAATATAATATTGGCAAAGCCCATGAACATTCTGTGAAAATATTGGCTAGGCAACCGTTGGCACAAGTGTTAAAACAATATTACTTAGACAGAAAGCAAAACCTAGTGAAGGATTAACATGAGAGATTAAAATAACTTCTGGTTTTTCATTTGTTGAAGGTGCAGTAATTATGACCACCAAAAATTTTTCTACCCACTTTCAAATTGTGCTAAGAATGATCTGTTTCAGGGCTTTTTGGGTGTAAGACTGCAGTTGAAATCATGGATTTTCAGTTTCTGTAAACCAGCAACTCTAGTCTGTCCATGGCTAGTCTGTTGTTCCAACAAGATATTCACTGTGACTGATGTTCTGGCACTCTTGCTTATATTACATAACCAAACTATCTTCTGATGGGACATTAGTAGCTGGTATATCCAGTTGGTGTTGATATGATTTACCTAACTTCATTCTGCCTTACCTGTCATGAGCTACACATTGAAAACTTGGTTTTTAAAGATGTAAAACTCTTTGTGCACTATTTCTGAACCTTTTATCTTGGTGGTGACAGCTTTGGAATACCTTCTACTGAAATGAGTAGAAGCCTTGCACCACGCAGTCACTGTTTGCAGTGTCAATTTCTACATCTGTTAGTGGCAACAGGAATCGGGCTGTCCCCTCCCTCAGGAAGCATAGTAACTCTGTCTGCCTTGCCACGACCATCCAGGATGGTCTATACTAACTGTAATCCTGGGAACCATGGCTAAATGTGGTGTTACCACTGATGTGTGATCCAACTTGTTGCTTAGGGCTTCATAGCTCAACCTGCACTTCTCTGTTTGCATTTGAGCTATGCCCTTTTTTCAAACTCTTTTTCTTTTAAAATCTGGTGTATGTTAAATCTCTTCTTTAAAGTTAAGTCTCACTCTTCTTCAGGATGTGCTCTGGAATAAAAAACTGAAGTTTTCTCAGCACAAGCTTTTAGCTTTACAAGTACTTGAAAGCAGAATTTTTCAAAAAGCAACAAATGTAGCTTTAGGCCAGAGAGACAAAGGATATTGGTGAAGAAAAATATTTTGGCCAATTGAAGAAATGGTTATTTATTTTCAAAGGACAGGAAAAACATAAAGATTTTTAACGGAATTCTGTATAGAGTCTTAATTTTTTTTCCACCTTTTTATAAATAGTTTAGTTTTATAGGAATATTACAATATAAAAATTTAATAAAACAGAAGTAGACAGATGCCAAATATGAGATCGAAGAATTTATTTCTGAAATTCTAGTAGTTCATAACTTCTTCCAAAATACTAATTCCTTCTATATTTATAAATCCATATAGTAAAATGCTCAAATAATATTTGTCATAATGTTCAGGGCCCACATACAATGAGGCTGCAGTGTGGGTGGGCATAATATTATCACTGACATTGCTTTCTACTTTCAAATGGGCCTCACAGACATGAGCCTTCTATGGGCTTAAAGGGCATTTCAGTTTTTTATGCTTATTTAGTCCTACAGCTTTTATTAGCTACAACTGTTTATGTTGTGTTATGTATCCACTTGTCCAATTGAAGCTGAGCTAACAGCACTGAATTTATGGTCCTAGTTCAGTTCCAGCAGCAGAGAGAGGGATGAGTGGTCAGTGCTTGTCAGGGCTAGGGCTAGTGCAATACCAAGAAGCTAGTTGAATACAAGGCAGTAAGAGTGAAAGTGAGCTATAGGCTAAAACCTTGGTATCATCATCCTATGTAGTCAGAAAAGATGTTGGCATGTTGTAGCAAAGAGATTCATTGAGATTGAAAGGAAGAGTGTAAACACACTTGTTTGTTTCACTGTGTCCTCTTTTTTGCATCTTTTCCAGAATTAAAAAATTCCGTTTGTATATAGGATTTGGACTATGGGTTGTTAAAGGTCTACAAGTAGGCTATTTTTATTTTGACTGATGTTTCACAAAACTTTATTTTACAGCCAATTTGTCAAAGGCCTTTGCAGATGGGAAAGACGATTGGATATCACTACATCTAAGCTGTAGAGCACTTGCATGCACCATATTGTTGTTGGACCAAGGTTTGTGTTGTACACGTTATCTTTCCCATATAATTTTGTTTCCACAATGGTGAGCTCAGATTGTTCATCAGAAAGACGCAGTTTGTTCTGACCGGGTCGTTGCTGTAGAAGTTTAAGGGTACACTACCCGTGTGGGTCTGCCACCTGGACTAAGCATAATTTTTATAACTTTCCTAACTGGCCTCAGTCCACGTGCCATAACGTATTTTTTTATATTCATAACATTTCAGACAGTCTTTCACCAAGAGCTCATATTCACTGTACAGTAGCGCATCAAGATGAAGCATTCTAGTGTGGCATACTTATTCTGCCTATATGAGTACTTACGATAGCCACCATGCCCTCCAGAAGTCTTTGGTTATATTTCATGATTTATGTGGAAACTGAAAAAATTGATTAGATCTGAGTATCGGTTAATTTTTCTATTTCAACCCCTTAGGGCTATACTGGCTTCATTACCTCTGTGGAGTCTGCTGTGGAGGACTAGGAAGAGCTAGCATCTTGTCAGTTCTCTACTTAAATATCTGTGCCTCTACTGAAAATTTTTCATGTAGTGTCCCAAATAAAATAATAATAAAAACATTAAATGCCATTAGTCTAGTTAAAAGCATATGCTCTGCACTCTTTCCTCTTACTGTCAGATAGCAGAGTCACGTCAGCACTTTGCTGTTTATTGTCAAAGTCATGCGCAAAGTTGAGCAACTGTCTGATTTGTGCATGTGCATTATCTGCTTCCATGTATGTTATAACTCCAACTTAAGAAACAGACTGTCCAAATAATCTCTTCTCCTTTATTTTTGGAAGTCCAAATGCTACACTCACCTTTCTTTGTGCTATTAATGAGTCCTTCACACTGATTTTGATGTACTGATTTTCAAGAAAATGCGAATGTTGAACAAGAACAAATCCCAGCCACATATGGAAACATCTTCTGCTTTCTTATTTGTTTGAAGCAGTGGGTAAACTTTCTGTTTATTTCAGTGAGTATGAAAATAGGACTGGATTTTATTCCTAGGTTTAGTAAAATAGTTTTAAGTAGAAGCCAGCTCTGAGGTCTCTGTACGTAAAACACAATAAAGACATAAGAATTTAAGTCATCGAATTCTGTTAAAAAGCAAATCACAGTGACTCTATTGTCTGTGAATAAGGTCTTTCTGCTCACTAATTTTCAGTCTACTCAATATGAAATCTTGGCAGAACAGAAAAAAAAATTTAATTAACAGAGTTTTTACTGATCAAGTCCAGATGACAATGATGATTATTGGTATTTGCTGGTTATTGCTGTTATTTACTTTGATTTGATACTTTTAGGTAATTAAATTTTTTACACTGCATTTGGAGATAAAAGACGTACACTTCTCACTGTGCATACTAAGGACATCATTTCAGGTCGAAGTGGCACAGTGGGCTTGTGTGCTGGTCTTTGATGTCTGGAGAGTTGAACTTACATTCTAACTTTGATCTCAAGTGAAAATAAGTTCGGTGGGTCTTGTTTTAGCTTCTGTTCTCCACAGTATAAGTGTTCCCATAGTTCAGTACAATTGGCATTCTCTGTTTAAGAGAGGCCCTAGGCTTGGGGCATAGGAAGGATCAGCACTGACATTTGCTGGCAAAGCTGAATGGGATTGCTTGCACAACAGCTTGCATGGTGCCTGCTTTATATTTAGCCCTGCAGTCTGAAATATATTTACATTATTAATATAGAACAGTATAGTTACATAGTAGCTGACAGACATGTTCAGCATGTTTTAAAATATTACAAAATATTACAAGTATTACAAAATGTTAATGATTTTATTTTTTCTTCACTTGATGTGCAGTTTTTAAGATGCATGTTTGAAATCTCTCTGGCATATGTTTCATCTAACAGTAACTCACCAAAGACTGATAGGACCACACATACTGCATATTTCTACCTAAAAACAAATGCAGCAAATCATGATTGATTCTGAATGTTCAGTCACTTTTTAGTTTTGCATTTACCTCATTTTTTTACTAAGTTCTTCTCAAGGACTGCTTTGTCATAACCCAGTTTCTGAGACAAACCATTCTTCAGTTGCTCACTGAATGGTATGTAGTACATGGCCAAGCATGAGGTTTAGGAGCAGATACTCTTGATTTATTGTGCATTTGTATGACAGCACTTTGTATAATCTGACCTTATTCTTAGCTGCTATTACAGTGCATAATAGAAAAAGAAATATTGAGATGTGAAATACATATAACTGCAATTCACTAGAATTAATACCTAGAATACTTTTAAACTCTCACTGTAGATTTTACCCTCTGCAATACAAACTTAAAAATGGGGAGGGGTTTTGTGTGTGGTTATTTCACTGTTCGGTCTGAAATTTGCTGTAATTTGAAGGAATTTAAATAAATGAAATTTAAGAAGCAGCAACAAAGACCTATATCCCTTATTTATAGTTAAATAAGCCAAAACTGATATTTGCTCCAAACCGTGGCTAATCTATATGACTTTCCTCTCATAGGAGAAAGTCTGTGTGTCAGTGTTAGCCTTGGAATATTTTTTATGGCTTTAGAATGTGGAATACTTCACCTTGTGATATTAAATTAAGGCTCCCGCTCCAAACAGTGCTTCTTCAAATGTTCTGCACAGTGATTCTTGTGGTTCGTTTACTGTTATTAAAACTGAATGACTGGATGAAACTGAGAAACTTAGAGATCATAAGAAGTGGCAACCACCATACTTGACAAGTCTAAAGTCCACCTTCTGCTGCCTCGTATTTGTCATAGCTACCCCATAATGGATGCTTAGATGGGATAAGAAATAGAGGGTATGATATAAATATTTCAGGCACTTGGCTTCTGGAGTCTTCCGAATTTAGAGTTTGCACAGGGATGGCCACATTAATGCCTGCTTAAAGATCTATCTATCTCAGATTTTGCCTGAAGTCATAACGCACAGCATCATACCGTTGGCTATTGGCCACTTTAGACAAGAAGATACAGAGGGATTTTGGTAACTTTGCTGTTCCCATTTTGGACACAGTAGGATTCGAAGAATCTGCATGATTCTGTGTGATTCAAAGAACAAGGGACATTTTTCTGGCCAACCTCACAGTCAGGAAGCAGGCCCCAAATCACTCCCTGCTAGGTTTTCTCAAAATTGTGATGCTGCTATCTCAGTGGTGTCTCTCATGCTCACTAGGGACTACTTGCCTTACAGAACACCCAAATGGTACTTCTGAACTCACTCATCCCTCACCTGCTTTGGGCCATGAACCTTTCTTTTGCTGAGAGGTAACCTATTTTTTTCAGCAGTCTATTTTCATGTGGCACCACAATTTCTTCTCCCAAGGAGAAATGAAATGCAAATGAGCAACAGCTCATTCATGATATTCAATGACTTTTAACCCAAGCCTGTAGTAGCGTGAACTGCCTGTTTTCCACTTGCTGTGATTAGAAAATTATTTGCTTGTGTGTAGTAAAGCAGTCACTTGCCAGAAAGCAGGAAAATAAACATCAATCCCTCATCCTTTCATCTTTAACTAACAAGCAGCAGGTTAAAGAAGATAGAAATCTTTGAGATTAACTCTGTCAGTAGGAGATTGTGTAAAACTCTCCAGGCAGGAACTTTTCAATTTATTGTAAACATCTGCTGAGAAAACCATGCTCATTTGCTGAGGAATAAGACATGCAAGTTTCTCCTTTTACACCTACTATTAAACACAGAAATTTCAACTGAAATCCTATTTATTTAATTACAAGTTTTTTTAGAATGAATTATAAAAGAAGACACGGTGTTCTTTTAATACTCAGTTTAAGAAATGTGAATGTTTAAGTAGTTCAATTAAATACCAGAATTAAACATTTTCAATTAATGTATCCATCTATTAACAATATAAAACTGTGTACTCCAACAGTGTCATTATAAGAAATTTCACGGAGATATCCTTGTAGACCAAGGAAAGCACCCACCTGATTTTAAAGGTTAATCATCTGTTTGACATATTTTGTGTCAGAATAGGTAATCCTTTTAGAAAAAAGAACAACCATCTCTGAGAATCCAAATGCCTGTTTCAAAGTGTTTTGAATTCAAAAGATTTCTCACCTTTGCTGTGTAGACATGCCTGGTCTGTGTACACATTAATGTTGATAGAGTCCCTGCATCTTGGTAATTATTTATTTCTGGGCAAGGAAATCTTCATGTGACCACATAGATGAACGAGGGACTGTTTGAGTTATCCTTTTCCTCCTGTATGGGCTCCTGGCTTCACGAATCCATGTGAGAAGTATGTCTGAACCTTCACTTTCCCTCAGTATTTGGCAAGTCCAGCAAGTGTGTGGGACTTGCAGTTCTGCAGGGCACTAGTGAGTTGGACTGGCAGAAAGAGGTGCAGCCCATTGACAGGTGCTTACTGGTGGATGTGTGCACCCACACTCTAAGAGAGCAAGGCCATATTGGCCATTCATGTGGTAGCATTGAACCACATATGGGAGCTAATATACTTCCATCAGAAGATGGACATATTCATTGCACTGTTGCAAACAAGCTTCTAAACAGAGCAATCCCCTATCTAAAGGATCATTTATATAAAGCCTGGAAGAAGGAGAGAGCTGAGGGCTACAACACAAGTTAGTCCTAAATTCTCCGATCTTTCTTCCAATCATGTAACAAACTGTTAATGACATGAGTGTGAGGCTTGAAAGCAGTCTGAGCGTTTACAAGCATCATGTCTTCTAAAACTGAAACAGCTATTTTTTCATTCATTCATTCATTCATTCATTCATTCATTCATTCATTCATTCATTTACTTGTGTATTAAAAAAGCCACACAACTCTGTGAGCTTGTCCCACTTCAAAATATACCTAAATGCCCCCTGTCTCGTGATTTTTAGTGACATCCCATCATGTTGGTGAGTGTTGAGACTTGTAGGGTACCTGAATTTAGCAAGACAGACTATGGTGTCGGGGAAGAAAAGACAAAGAAACAAAGAAGAACCTGTTAGCCTGCTGGAAGGAGGCTGCGCTAATCCTCTTTGGGAATATCTATAATGATTTCCAAATAACTTGCTTGCAGTAGGAGTGTTTTTGTTAAGATATAATATGTAAGGCAGTTTGTCATAAGCAGTGAGTCCAGTGACACATAGAAACTAGCCAAATAAACATTAAGTAAGGAACACCAGTCAGAAAAAAAAACAGAGAAAACATAGAGGATGGATGACCTGGTAGCTTTAGTGTTGATCTAAACAGAAAACTCAGGTCACTTTCCTGCTCTGTCAAAATTTTCCTGGTGACCACAGAGACAAAGCCAAATATTATGAGGTGATTTCAATTCACAGCTTAAACTTAGGAAACACAATTTATCTATCAAATTATGAACATAATTAGGAGAAAGTATGTACATAATTAGGAGTACTTGATTAAATGCTTTTGTTAAAACTGCCTCCAATGTCTCTGTGCTGTACTGCTGAATACTTTTCTGTACCTCTGAGACACTGCTGTGATAAGAAGCCTAAACAACATGGACTACAGTGGGAAATTTTAGATGTCACTCGTTGATTCTTAAATGACACATGCTGAACTTAAGGCACCTAAATACTGTTCTATGTGGTTAAATCATTCCTAGATGTTGGTATGAAGTCTTTGTGATGTTGTTGTAAGTAAAAAAAGAGTAATGAATAAAAGCTAGAGTTGTATACATCCACTGAAGTGATCTCTGTAGAGATCATTCCATGTAGCTTAACAGAAGTCAGAAAGAAGCCTGTAGGACATCCATATTTCAATAGGATTTCATCCCCCTTTTTATCACATGAACTATAACCCTGAGCAAAGGGAATCATTTTGTCAGAATCATAGATAGATTTTTCTGTCATCTTCAGTTGGATCTTTTCATTACCTGTCTTGGTGCTTGCAATCCAAGTAATGAGACTGAGCTGTGGCTTAACCCCACTCTTTTGTTAGTTTATTGCACAGAAGTGGTCTTATTTTTTTTTATTTTTGTATTATATGCACTGAATTAAAATAAAATGAACATAGTTCATTTCATGATCAGCCTGACAAGTTAAATTAGGATGAAAGTGTGTGACTGTGCCAAAACTGTTATAAGAACATTTGCAATACTGTGTAGCCAGAATATAATCATGCTCATACTCAATACACAGCAGACTTATTTCTGACAGACCTAATTTCACTAATTTTTTAGGTTGATTTGTACAATTCTCATTATCAGCCCTAGTCATAGTTCATTGAGACAAATGTACACAACATTTTTTGAAAATGTTACTCTATGAGGTGAAGAATCAGAACATAGGAACAACTATCCTTTAAAATACAGCGACATTTCTGATTTATTTTATTTATTTATTTATTTATTCATTTATTTATTTATTTATTTATTTAGTGGATCTAGATATTTTTAAGTTACCTAGTGAATATCGTCTATTAGACAAAGTTAGATAATAAATGCCCAGGGAGGTTGTGGATGCCCCATCCCTGGAGGCATTCAAGGCCAGGCTGGATGTGGCTCTGGGCAGCCTGGTCTGGTGGTTGGCGACCTTGCAAATAACAAGAGGGTTGAAACTAGATGATCTTGAATTCTTTTTCAACCAAGACCATTCTATGATTCTATGGTTATTCATCACACAACTCACAGGCTGGTGTATAAGATGCATGTGGGTGTGTATGTGAACCTTTATGAAAAATGGTACTTCAAACTCCATGCTTAACATTTCCCACTAAGTTAGCTGACTGCCAGGCATGAAAACTTAGTTCAAGCTTTGACAATGGAGGAGAGATCTGCCTAGCTAACCTTAACAGGTTCTATAGTTCTGATTGCCAGTACTTACTTAAGGAAGGATCAAATCATTAAGATCTGCCCAGAGTTCTAGCACTGTGGTTACCTATACCTCCAGGGCAGACAGGCTCATCTCTGTTAAAGATATGGAAACACCTGATTCAGAAAGGAGAATGTTTTAATAAACAAGTGTATGGTCTTTTGCCACAAAGTTCAAATTTCAATGGTGCTTGTAAATGAATGATTCATTCCAAAACTGTGATATATACTCTTAGACCTTTAAGATGTTTTGTCTATCCTAAGGATGATTTATCTTTCTATGTTCTGTTCTGAGCGTTATAACCTAATATTGATATTTTGATACCAAAGCCATCAATGAAGCATGCTTGCAGCAATAGTTGGAGTTTATCAGATCTTTTTTTTCCTTTAAATAATTAAAAATGAGATTTAGGACAGGCTGTTGATCATCTCCTGCTTTCTGTAAGAATCTTTTTCAGTGAGTGACTCCTATAAAACCTTGTAAAGCTGAAAGCAGAGAATTGATGTACTATGAGGTTTGGGAGACTGGTAAAACTAAAGGAGAAAAAAAAGTATAGAAAGGCAAGGATAAAGATGACTTTGCTTAGGTAGAAAGTACAAAGCAATTTATATTTAGAAAAGGAATATCACTGCTCTAAATTCTCCAACAAGAAAATTTTCCTTCAGTTTTCAAAACACTGAGTGATAGAAACTTCAGAAAAAAACCAGTAACATTTGGATACTCTTCAACTTGGACACCGCTTCTGGAGGAAAAATAGAATATCCAAATCCTAAATATCCGTATTTCTTTCTCTTTCTGCAAAATTGTGAGAACAAAAACAGAAACAAAAATGCAAAGGAAAAAGAAAAGAAAATGTACCCCATGCAGAGAATTGGGATGCATTACATTTACAAGCAACTGAACTCTTTGAGACAGGAACAGTTATAAGAAAATTTCTTATACTTTCCTTTTTCCATGTAAGCCTTCATGATCAGAGAAGGATCTGTGTAAGCACTAGAAGAATTTACAAAAAACAGACACTTTTATTTCCCTGATGTTCCGTTCTTCATCATGCCAAGAGTTTTGAATATGTGGATATACTCTTTGCTTAAAATAACACTGTTTATTTCACTCTGACAAAAATGTGTCAACTGTTTTCTCCTCAAAAAATATTAGTGAAAACCATACATTGGACTCAGTAGAGAGATCTGTAGTGATTTCATTAGATAAAATACTGTGCAGTTTTCCTCTTACTTTCTTCTCTCTCACCCACCTCTATCTCTTTCTCAGAGTGTAGTCCTACACATCATTTTTGCTAGGAAATTTTTACATATTAGCAGAGGTAAGAGGCAGTTACTGTAGACTGTGTTTCTACCCATTGTGCTATTGATGTATATAGTAGTAGTGTATTTTGGCTGAAGACCTAAAGGGCAACACAGCTGGAAACCTTCAGGTCCTGGACATTTGCTGCATTGTAGTAATATCATAAAAACATATATGTATTAAATGCATGAGTACACACATGCACATACGTGCATATTTTTTCATATGTAAGCACACTAAAATGAAGACTAGGGCTCAGATGTTGAATGAGGTCTTTTTACAGATCATAAATCAATTTATGAAGTTTTTCTGCTTCAGAGTTATAAAATGGAGCCAAAAGTTTTTAATATAATATGATGTGACTTAAACTAAACATGAAAAAGCATAGAAAGAATGTTCAGCTTGGAGAAAATTCATGAGGATGAAACAAGAAGTGCTGTCATAAATCTACTTGCATTTGTTAGATCGATGGCAAGAAATTAAGAATTTGTTCATATGTAACAACAATATTTTGTTGTTGCACATGTAAACATGGCTTAGCTTCACTGTAAGATGATGATATTAAGGGGAAAAGCAAAGAATACAAAAAAATAAACACATCCCAGATATGATGAATGTAACCACAGAGAACTAAAAGCAATCATGGGACATTACATATATGCTGGCCGCCATCATTAAATGTATACAGCTTCCTTCAGCCTGCTGAAAGGGTTAGTGAAGGTTCTGTAAGAAGGAGAGAGAGACGAAGAGCAGCAACAGTGAGGTGCCAAGTGTGAGCATAACAAGCCACCCTCTCTGGCAATACCTAAAACATTCACCTCAAAACAGGGAAAATGATAGATAAGCACTTTAAAGGTTCAGTGAACAAACTGAAGTTTAAAGAGTTGGAGAGATTTCCTCAAGTCTGCCAATAAATCAGGTGGTAGAATCTGGAACTTCTTCCTGCTAGATTTACATTTAAACTCCCCCAAAATAATATGGAAGCCACCCAGAAATGTTGATCCTATGCTCAAAATGACTCCAAAGCTCAGGTTATTCAGTGTCCAGTTGAAAGGGTACGACTTGTCAGACAAACTGATCACCTTGTGCTCTGCACACTAACGTAAGATGTCTGCATTGGATATGAAAATTAAGAAGCTCTCATGAAACTGCTTCTTTTCTTTCCATATCTTTACCTTTAAATAGACATAATCTTTTTCAAATTTCACTGTATAGTTTCTAATATAAGGAAAGCAGATTAAATTTTTAGTGTGGCAGTGATTATAAAACAGAAAACAGTAGGTAAGATCTTGAAACCTTGAGGAGTGATCTGAACAAAGGAAGAACAAATGGTTGTAGAACATTTTCCAAAGATTCTCCTTCATGACTTGAAAGGCAAAAAGTTGCTGAAATCTATTTACTAACTTATTATTTTGCTGATAGCTTATGACTTGGAGGATAATGTTAAGAGTAATTAAAACTAGCAAGTTTGATTAGAGGCGAGTGAGAGATAATGATAAGTAAAGAGGAAAGACTTCTCTTTATATCTGTGCTCTCTCCTGCCTTCTAAATAGACAGATCTAAATTTTAACTCTTAGTAAGATGAAAAAAAAAAACTTTTCTGTGTGTAATTTCCCTCTTCTAGTAAATGAGGACTGCTTATGTGTTTGTGCCAAACTTTCTCTCACAGTTTAATAAGACATGAAAAATAGCTGGAATGGGGAGTATATATAAATATTGTGTGCTGAAATATGTTAGACACTGCTGCATTAGAACATTCTAGCTGCAGTGTTTCAAGACATAATGGAGAATTTTAGAAATGTTTGTAGAGGAAGGCATCTTACTGACAAGTAAAGACAATGAAGAAAATGGGTAGCAACTTACATAAAAACTTTTAAAACCTCACTGAAAGATTAAGTCTGGAAAAGAAGCTTGTGAAAGTTTGAATGATTTAGATTGTGTAGATTATATTTTGTCTATATGGCTTCTAATGTTTATTTTAAGCTAAAATGTGAGTTAAATTGTGGAATTCTGATTACTAATTGGCGATTGAGAGTCTACTGATTGCAATAAATTAAAAACACTGGTTTTAGGATAAACATGTATGTTGTGCCCTATTTATGGTCAGAAGAATAAGACCCAGTATTTTAAAATGGCTTAACTCCTACATAAGCAGCACAGTCATAGTATTATTTCTAAGCAACACTTAGTTTTAGGAGGTGGATGACATGTGTGTTTATGTCAAAGCCTCTTAGCTTCCTCAGTTTTCTGGGTGGATCTTTGTGCAGAGAAAATGGAAGGATGGTTCTGTAAAAAGGCAGAGGAGCATTGACATACTTTTATGTTTTAAAGTAATATCCTTCATGGATGTTGACCTTTGTTTAGTGGTGGTGTGCAATGTAAAAGTGATTCATGTACAAAAATGAGAGCCTTTTGATGGATTTGGTCAGCATTTGTTCAAGTCAGAGACTTGGGTTTGATTTCAGGAAGATGGATACTAGTATGAATAACCTCGACTCTCTTTTCTGACTCTAGAAATAAGTTTTAGAAATGAGTAAAAATACACTCCCTGTCTCCTCTGCTTCCGTGTTCAAAACCCCTATCTACATTCTCACACATGTTATCAATCACTCCAAATCCATCTTAATAGAGTCAAACTTCACTCTCTTGCTTTTCAGCACCATGCATATTCTACATACTCTTGTAGGTCATCAACTTTCCTAACTATCTGGGAGCTTAAAACCTTCAGCTGCAATGCATTTAATTGAACAGTGGCCTTAAAAACCAAAGAGAGGCTCCATCTGTTAACATGTTTTCCTTTCCATAGGAAATAGTGAATGATATCAGAATTGCATATATTTTTGATGTGAGATGGCACTTTACCAGGTCCAGAGAAGATTTCAAAAAACAGTTTTGTTGCCTCTTTCTTCCCTATGTCTGAAAAGATTCAGCTGTAACACTGTTCCTGAAACATTTCAGAAAACTGAGGCCTCTTGTGTAAACTGGTATTCTTTTAATTGCACTGTTTACATCATCCCATTACAAGAAACACTGACAGATGCCATGCTTGAAAGACTATCCCTTTTTTTTTCTTTTTTTTTTTTAGAGAGGCCGAACATTGGAAAATGTCTTTTTTTTTTTTTTTTTTTTAACTTGTGAGATGTCATCAAACAATTTCCATTATCAGTGCAAATATTCTGTTGTTTAGGCTACAAGAGGAAGTGCATTTTCTAGTGCATCCTCTTTGGCATTATTGCTTGGATGACCCAGTCCCAGACAGATTTGGTTTTGGATGACTGAATCTCGTTCAAAACAGATCTGCAGGCAACAGCTTGATCCTAAGAGCTGACTTGATCTATTCTGCTTCCCTCCTAAAAAAAATCTAGAATCCAGAACAAACTCTCTACTTTATAGAACCAGTAGCTGTCTGTTCGTTCACACCTTCCTTGGCTTGTTTGGGCCACCCAGAAGAAACAGTCACAAATCAAAATGGAACTCCCATTATGCTGTTAAACACTCCCCAGAGATAAGAGAAACAGGCCTGTGCCATCGATTATCTCACCAGCAAGAGACAGCAATGAAATTTCACAGTATCTTGTTCTTTTGACAGTTAGTGTTAAAATAAAACAGGTTATAGAACCAAAAAAAAAAAAAAAAAAAAAAAAGTTAAAAAGTGCAGTGTAGATGTGACCATAGCAAACTTGAACTGAATTGATTTTAGGACTGGTTAATGGCATGACAAATGCATTTATCTTTGGAGATGGGGTACTACTTCAGTAGTGGATGAAATCACTGAAACACTGTTGGGAGCATTTTGACTACAAGTGAATTTATGTTCACAGTGTAGCTTGTAGATTAAATAAAAAACAAAACAAAACAAAAAACAAAACAAAAACAAACCTCAACTCTTTCCCCTAATTATATTCTATGGCATGCTTTAAGGTAAATCAATTAAATTTATTTGAGAGCCAAGCAGGAATGCTGAGAAAAGAGCTTTCAACAGATTAAGTAGTACACCTTACCCATTCTTTGTTAGGCAGAGATGCAATTAATGATTGCTTTACTCACCTGTAAAACCCATCCTGTATCACTTCTGATAAAGAAACCATTTAAGCCCTCAGCACTGCCTTCTATCAGTTTTTACCTCACTGTGCTTCAAGACCAATATTCCAGCACTCAGTGTACCAGTAAGTAATCTCAACTAATGTTTCTCAGGTCACATAACTGGATATTGGCAAAGATTTTTGTAAGGTTGTAATGAATAAATAATACCATTTAGAGATACAAAATACACCAAAATGAGGGAATACTCTCTTATTATGCCTTTACTTTTTTTTTTTTTTTGTTCCCATCATGTATAGTGTATGCAGGTGCTGAGAAAGGACAAATTTGCTGTATTGGTAGAAACAGTCCACATTGTTCTAGAACACAATGAGCAAGCTTCAGATTATGTGATCAGAAGCATATCCAGACTCACTGATATGTGTTTGCATTTATATATATATATAATATTGTAGATGGTATTCCTTGTGTGAGAATGATTTAAAAAAAGGTGGAAATTTTACTTTTTTTTACTGTTTTATGGTCTTACTTTCAGTAACATTACTATCAAGTAGTAAAAGAAGTATCCAAGAGTATTCCATAGCAGTATCTGAGAAGTATTGAATTGACTAGTGTTGCAAGAAAAACATTTGATATCCTAATCCTTTCCTCTCTGCATTTTTCAGATCAACATAAACTCACAATGAAAAGTAAAAAAAAAAAAATAAAAAAATTGTATTACACATTCTAATTTAGCTTTTCTTTCTGAAAATGTCCAAATGAAGCAAAAAACATTTTGAGCCTATTTTAATGTACAGAAAAAACTGGAAAATATTAATTTTAATATGCTTATGTTTTAGAAAACAGAAATAAAATAAAAAGCCAGCATTTTAATTGGAAGAAGGGGAAGACTGGGGAATTTTTGAATTCTCAAGATTTCCTGTGGTGTTTCAAAATAGAAGTGGACACCAAAGCATTTCTTTGAAGTGCAATTTGAAGGATTTAGTGTATATGACCCAATACCTGAATTGAAATACTTTTTCACACCTGAATTAGTTTGCTTCTGTTTAACAGAATAGAGGAAATTCTGTGATAATTTCTTGCAGTGGATTAACTAAATTTGTGCATAAAAGAACAATAATGATAGTCTCCCCAGGAATGTGGCATTTCTTGGCTTAGAAATCATACTGCTCGTTTTTTTCCTTAAGGATTTCTACCTCTCAAGTAATTATTCATTGCCAGTTGTGGCAGTGGCTGTAAATGATGACTGGCTGGGCTCTAGGCACTATTCACAGTCTTTTCCAATTAGTATGCTTTCCCTTTCCACTCTGATGTAGCCCTAGTAACGTTTCTTCTAAAAGAAGACAACTTGACACTGCAGATCTGGTGAGAGGACCTTCTGTGCATGTGTTCTCACTTGTCAGAGTGATTTTTACCGTCTGTGTTCAAAGTCTCAGCCATCTACATGGCCTGCTGTGGCACAGATCAGTATTCCTGAGCATAGCTAACAGAATCACATGTAAAGAACAATCTTCCATCATTTTATTAAATAATGTAATAGTAGCACAATCTTCTTTCTTAGTTGTCTTTTTTTATTCTCCTCCAGGGAGGCTTTCATAAACCTCCTATCAGTGATTCTAAGTCTACATAACACTAGACAGCCGTGTGGCTCTCCACTTTTAATGTGATTTTGAAGGCAGGCTCTGGAAAGTTGATAACATATTTCATGACCTTCATGTCTGGAAGCAGTTCCCCTGATTGAAGTCATACAAGTTCAGCTAAGTTGGAGTGTGTTGTAAATATTTATCTGGCAGTCTGACATATAAAGTTGTTCTGAAATTACAAAGTACATTCCTGTCTTTCATGTATTATTACCACTTTTTTTTTCAATACACTTGTGAGTGATATTATTTAGAGAACCTTCTATAAGTGACTTATCATTGCTTGTTAAAGTTCTCACACTCTGTTGTAAAGTCACTTTTTTAGGATGGTAGCTCTTGAGTTGTATCACTTCCCTATCTTTTAAAACATAAATGTGAGATTATTTCAGAAGTGCAACAAGAATTTATGCAGTGAGGTAAGCATTATTAGCACATTTCATTTTAGATCTTGTTCTGTGGCACTTACTTCCACATTGGTCTCCAGATGCTTTCTATTCCTGGCAAATCTATGGTGTTGACAACTTCTCTAATCATTAGGCAGTTTGTCATTACCTATCAAATAATTATATATAAAGTAATATACATAAAGATATTGTTCCCTGAGAGATAATTAATTCTGGTCCAACTTCTTTGCTACTCCCATTTTTATTTTTTTTAACTTATCTCTAAACTTTTTTTTTTTTTTTTTTTGTTATATATATATGTATATGTATATATATACATATACAAGGTACTTCATCTGAAAGGCACAATTTTCTCTTTACAGAGATGTAAGACAGGTTCAATAAAGTCACCATTAGGATGAATTGAGCACTGCTGCCAAGCTCACAGTTGGAGCTCCTTTCAAGTCCTTTCCTAAGTCTATTTTGTGAGGCATCTAAATGTGCTTAAAATGTGAACTGCTTCTCTGAGTTTGTGAATAGGTTTTTTGAGCAGAGGAAAAACAGTGTTGAGTTGCAATAACTTCAGATCAGCTTCCTGACACTTTGTTTTTTGAGGCCAGAAGCTCTTGCCAGCCCCTCAAGTGCCAGACGTTTTGAAAACTTTGTCACTGCTAACTCTGAGAATGCAGTTACTGACTGTGGTGTGCTGTTCTCTGAGTGTTGCAAGGGAAGATAGTTTATTCCAATAATATTTGGAAGAAATCTCTGCAATATATATGAAAAAATTTGACTTATAAAATGGGTTAAGATTTTTCTAAGTATTTTTTTTTAACTGTTGATTATTCAGAATAATTATTTAAATACCACATAAGCCAGTAATTATTCTTAGAAGCCTGCCTCATACTGAACTGAAAGCAGAGTTTCTTTAATGCTGACTGGTAGCAAAATACATACTATTCTGGAAATGTTAGGAGAGAGTACTAAAACATGAAATATTACTAGAATATTTCTGTTACTTTACTTCAAGGCATTATCTTTTGCCATTAATGCAGCTGCAACCTAATTCTTTCCCAATGCACAAGGAAAAATTGCATGACTAACTTGAAAAAAAAAAAACACAAAACAAACAGCAACCCACCCAAACAATAATTCTCTGTAAAAAGAGCATAAATTCCCCCATTATAAATTTAAAACTGATTTTAAAAGGTCAAATATCTCTACAACAATTTAAGGTTTATGTTTCTAAAGATATCAAATTAGCTGATTGTTTTATGGTAACTCATTGTGCAGAAAAATGAGGACTTCCCTTTTTTTCATTTGCCTTTGGATTGACAGGGAAGTACATAGCTGCAGAAATGAGCTAGTTTTTTTAAGATATAAAGAAGTAAGTGACGATTAACTTTATTGAAGGGTCTCTGAATGTCACTTATGGGCTCTGAAAGCAATGCTGTGTTTTGTGCCCAAATCCAAAGGGATGGCACAGAACCGTTTAGAGAAACAGAATAAAAAAAGCCTAAAAAAATGACACATGACAAAGGGAATGTGGAAAGCAGTAGTGAGTAACCATAGTGAGCAACTTGCTATCTGCAGCCCAGAATGGTTGGGCAGACTGGCAACTCATCCCTACACCTACGGTAGCTAGGAAAACAGTGAAAAAAGAAGTTTGAAACTCGTTCCTGTTTCATTTAACAATAGCAAAATAGGTACTTCTGAGACAGTATCGTGATTCTGGACTGATGAATAATAATTTCATTTGGTGTTTTCCACTCTTTCTGCACTCGAGGTATTGCTGTTCTGGATTGTTAGGTATGCCAAGAAAATCTAAATAAAACCACTTACTGATACATATGTAAATAGATAATTTTGGACCACTTAAGAGATATTGCCTCTGGGAAGACATAAGATCCAATAAAGAATTTGGCTCTTTTCCTAGTTGTCATTCAATACATTCACAAGAAAATCATGTTTTGAATAAAACCACCAACTTTTAATTAATTACGCAGGTAAAATAGCTCCTAAACTTAAATGAAAAAATGCTGTTTTTTCAACACTATCATAAATTGTAGTTATTTTGTATTTAAGGTCCAGGTTCGGTAAAATACTTGAGTCTACAGAAATGTGTCTTCAGGAATATCCCTGCTAAAAAACAGCGGGACTAAAAAAAAGCCAGTGTGTAATAACTTGCTGCCTATAGCTTTATAAAAATTGTGCATTACCAAGGTACATATAGTCATCTATGATGGCTGATTCCACCACTTACTAGCACAGTTCTCCATCTAGGTATCTTGTGCTGATCATCAGTTTCATACTTGATCAGCTTACTGGTGTTAGAAGAAGTGAGTGGTGGAGGAGTGAAGTGTGGGAATTGACTGCAATGTGTGACCCAAAACAAGAAAAACCACTTGTACAATCCAACCAAACTTGTGATCTCATATGAGTAAGAGTAGAGACTTTACACTCTAATTTATATCTTCAAGAGATTTAGTGTATGGTAGCAGTTAAACTTTTCATGAAGGTATCATTAGATAGCATAAACAGAAGCATGCTAACAATACCACAAACTGAACTGGAATGGTTTGTATTGACCTTATATGCAAGAGAGATGTGACTTAATTGAAGGTATGTGTAAGGAAGACTTCCCATGAAGTAGCCAAATGTTAAAAATGAAAATTTAAAGGTTGGAGCTTAGTGTTCTGCTTTTGGCACTGTATCACAGTACTGATAAGGGATTTTTGTCTAGTCTCTAACTCTCCTATATTTTTCCTGTGCCTTTCATTACCAAGTTACACTGTGGTTTTATTATCTCTCTTACAGGGCTTACAAAGTGTTTTGCAACTCTCTGGAGAATAAATCAATAATGTAAGTTTAAAGTTATAAGCTTATTACGGTATTTATGTAATTTTACCCACTTATTTCAACAATAAAAATCCCTACAGCACAGTGCTAAATGTTTTTAGCTGAACTAGTAGATATCATATGACACATAGAGTATGCTTATTGCTGTGGTTCATATCTATTTCACTGAAAATATCTGATGCTGTGTTTTGTCAAAAGCAGATGGAGGCAGTTTGATCCAACTAGGTGATTCCTGTGCTGGAAAACCTAAGAGTTTCATGCTGTGGTGGGGAAGCCTGATGCAATAGATGACTTTCTTGGTGTTTTGTGACTGTTATTCCATTCCTCGGTATTTCAGTTCAGGCACTTTGCAGAAGTGTAACACAAAAGATGCATCCACTAAATACACACTTCATTTGCATCTGAATATATGTCATGTAACAATATGAAATTCTGTGATTTTATGATTTAAATTTTTTTATTTATTTCAAGTAGTCACTGAAGTACAAATATTTTTCCTAGGTGGATTTGTGTGTGATTCATTACAGGATGAGTATTTAATAGTAAAACTTCTTTCTTTCTTTCTTTCTTTTTTTTTTTTATTTGACACTTTGTCTAGTCATGACATTTCAAGTATTTGGACATGAAATAATATGTAATCCTTTCTGGATCATGCTAATTTAAAATTAGTAGATCACTGATTTATTCAGGAATTCTATTGTTTAAAGCTAAATCTAATGCCTTCTGCTCCTATCAGTCTTTTAGCTGAAGGCATTTTACCACTAAAACAGAGGTTATGGAGAAGAATTAAATAAAGGCATCAAACTGAGTGTAGAATTTGATATTCCTCAAGAGAGGCATGTTTTACCTACTTCATAACTACAAGAATATGCATCTTTCTTTTCCAACAGAGGTGAGCTCTTGGGATATTTCAGGCATACAGAATTATATGTATTATTATGGTGTGCTTTTCCTTTGCTGCCACTTGCTATCCCATGCTTTTACAGTTGCAGGGCTTGCTTAAACCGTTCTATCATATATCTGTGCCATTATACTCTAGTTTTGTTGTATATGGCACAAAACTGCTTTATTCTTAAAGAGAAAAGGAAAAGAAGAATATTAGACTCAACTGCTTACGAACTTCAGATGTAGAAACATCGTTATATTAGAAACAAAAGAGTGTGAAACCTACCTCAGAGACGATGCTGTTGATTTGAACGTGTGATCAAGTGGATCCTGATGTCAGTAACACTCCTGCGAATTACAGGCAACAGTGACTCGGAGCAAACTTATTTCCTCTTATTTAAGAACTGCAACCAGCTTTACCTGCAGCAATATATTGGCATTATTCTTTTGGAAAAAACAAGATACTGTGCTTATGACTTTATTTCTGGTAGTAGTGTAAGTACCTTGTTATTAAAAGAAACATCTTCTGATAGTAAAAAAACAAACAAACAAAAAAACTTCACAGATACTTAGTAAAGCTAAACAACTTATTAAAGATTTGATGTAACTTTAGTAATGTTTTATTCATGTCTTCAATTCTTAGCACTGGTGGGGTAATCTGCTAAGAAGAAGGCTTATATGTTGCTCTTCAGTTCTTTTAACAATTTTAAAACATATTCCATCTTTAAATCAGCAGTTTTGTTACATTTTGAAGCATAACAGAGATCTGAGATTTACAACAATGTAGGTAAGGACTCATTTTCAGTAGAAGAAAACATAATCTGTTTTTCCTCTGTACTTCCTGAGAACCTGTCCCAGCTGGATCTTAGATGTGATATCAATCACTATGAACTGTGCTTGTTGTGAAATAAGGTCCTGATCAGCCTGTTTTGGAAGTCTTGATTTAAACATCCAATTTCATCAGTGTACACAAGTCTCCATGCACAGATTAACACGTGTAGTCCCAGAGTTGTACTTTATAATCTGATCAGTACTCTGAATGGATGAAGGTGGCCATGGCTGCCTGCCTCTCCATGGCAGGTTGGCCTGAACAGATTTTGCCAAATACAATAAATGTTGCCTTGAACTTCACAGTTATTGCTCAAAAAACATTACTGACTCTGGCTGTCCTACAATTTACTTCTGATGACCACATTACATACTCTCTATTTTGCTTTGCTTGTAGCTATGGTAAGTCTTCTCCAATGTTGGTTTTTTTTCCTCATTTTCATGTGACTTACAGATATGCTTCTCCCTGGACTCTGGAAGTGCAGCTGTGAGACGGAGAGACATATACATGTGGTTCATCAGTGGACGATGAGAAATCAGTACATGGTTTTCATTATTTTGTGGTGATTAAAATTCTCATGCTCTTCCTGCAAGGAATGGCTTTGAGATGTGTAGAAAAATCATCATCTGGGTGGTGTTGAGTGAGATGAGTTTTTTTACAGGTGAAATTTTAGTCTCCATCTTACAGAAAATGAAAACTGGGGCTATCCTTTACAATATTAGAGGGCTGTGGGATAAGGCTGTCACAATGGCTGGTTCTGTTGGTTCCGCCAAAAATAACTTTGAGGGTTAAAAGAATTAAAATACTAACTTACCCAGAGAAAGAAAAATAATCTGCTGTTTCTACAAACAGCCTCTCACTGTCTCTCTGCAGCTGCTGAGGCAGTACTCAGTAGAATTAGAAATAGGTCTTAGTTGTATTAAAGATCACATGAAGACATACTGGGGAGTCTCCTCTGAAATAGGAGGCTGATTCCTTATAGTATGTTTTACAAACAGAGACAAATTATTTATTACTGTGCAGCTTTTGAAAGATTTAATGGGACTTCTTACAGATATTTAGATTTAACTGAGAACATGTGAAGTTCATAAAGAATAATTTTTTAATGTGTTTGGAGCTGGATGAAGATTTAAGTGCTGAATACTGAGGTGTTTCTTATCTGTTTCATTATAATGATCTACATTTTTTAGTGCTGCTGCACTGGTGATATCTGAGTAAGAAAATATGCGTTTCTTCTTCATATGATATGTGTATTATTTATTTTCATTCTGTGTTAGTACATGTACTTTTAGTGGTATGAATGAGAATTTGGAAGCTAGCATGAAGTGAGGAAGAGATACAGCACAACCTAGCACTGCAATTAGCAGTGCTTATTGTTTCTGTCCACTGCTCCTCTCCTGTAATAGAGATGGGTAATGCTCGAATGAAATGCATGGACAAAATTAACCTGTTCCAGACAGTGAGCAATGCAACCACTGGAATTTTGCAAATGTTACTTCAAATGGCTGTTATGTTTTATTTCTTAATGCTTAACTGTCTCACTGAAATAAATATATGATACACTGTGACACTCCATCTGTGAATCTGTCTGCGTCTGGAGTTTTTCCCAGGACCTCCTTGAAAGAAAATTTCTTTTATGTCAAGGGATTCTGTCTCATTATATAGCTCTAAATATTGGAAATATATTCACCAAATGACCATATGTCATGATATCCCATCATTACTATCTAACAGATGGTTTCGTGCAAAATCTAGTTGTATGATTTCTATTAAATCCAGTTATAAGCACGAGCTAATGAAAACTGTGTCTTGAGAGGCCTAAGGAGTGCTTTCTAAAATCAGATTGAGGTTTAGGTAGACTTATTGCTGAGGTGGCTGAGCGTTTTGACATGGGGCCACACAACCACTACATTGAAGGCAGGAGTTTGCTTCTCTCCCTGCTCCCTGGCTGGTGCAGTGGAAGCTTTTCCACCTGCATTGGAGACAGAGGGATTTGTACTGCCATGTTTTTGTGGTTTGGAAACTATTGGAGAAAAACTGTGACTAAAAATCTCTTAAGAATGATGTAATGTAGAAATTGTATTGAACTTTGCTACAGGAGAAAGACTCAAATCTAAGGGTGAGGTCAATGGAGCAGAGAGTTCAAGAGGAAAAAGAGGAGTACCAATAGCAGTGGCCAACAACAAGGGCTTCTTTTTGCCTTATTCTGAATAGAAATATAAAGTATAGGCACAGAAGATGGCATAGTATAGGTTACCATTTCCACTAGTCCTATTCCCATCAGAGCAGTGGTTTCTGTGTTGCTGTAGGCAGTAACCTCAAGCTGATATTAAAGGCTTCTACAAACATACAAAAAGAAACAATATTTACATAATTCTGTACTCCCTGTACTGTGATCAGCTCTGTGCTGATCTGATTTTTCCATGCAAATCAAGATCTACTGCAGTCTAATAGCTGTTCTTTTACTGTCTCATTCAAACTATTCCACAATCTGCAGTTTCTTCCCACGAAGATCTGCTGTGATATCTATTCAGTTGTAGCATGCACACAAATCATCCGTGTCTCGTATCTACATAGGCAGCTTCTATCTCATGGTGAATCTGGAGATTATGGAAGCACAGGAATGTTTCCCCACTGCTGTTCATCACTATTTTTAGATCTCTCTGGTTTTTCAACTCTATGCTTGACCCACATCACTCTTGAGCTTTTTAAAAAATTCCTGCAGCCCGGACAATCTTTAAAGGTTCTAACCTGTTAGACGTGGCTGACTTCCAGGAAGTTATGGCAAGGCATTGTTCAGGGCATGAAAAATGTCCTCTGAGGTGGAAATAAGCACTCCAGGGGGAAAAGAGTGTCACTTCCCTGTAAAGAAATCATCACTCTTCCCCAGACTTTCTGAAAGCCTGTGAAAATCAGGATATTGTATCTAGAATTGGCACAGTTTGCAGATGAGTTTGTGGAATCCAGGAGGCAGATGTGGTGTGGAAGGCATCAGTCAAAGGGGAGCTTAAAGCACTAGGTTGAAAAGATTGTTTTCAGGTAGAGATTGGGGACAGAAATCATAAGTGAACTTCTTTGTGAATGTAGGAAAGAAATGACATGTGTTACAGCACTCCAACTTTATTGTCAGGAAGGGAAGTAAAGGGTGGGGAGCTGGTGCAGCTCTACAGTCTTGCCTTTATAGCTTTGATCCTCACAGTAGTGCGGGCATGTCAACTTGCAACCTGTGGCCCCAGCTCACACTGCCACCCCCCTGCCCTGCCCCGTGCTATAATGGTGGCAGCTCTGACCACCAGGCAGCCTGTACCTGGATGTGCACCCATCACTCACAACAACCAAACTGTCAGTGTGCCATTAACACTGTCTGGGCTGAAATCAGAGCAAGGGGAGGGTGATGCGAAGTGCTAATTCAACTTATTGAAAATAGTTCCATACATTTTGTTATGTTGGTTGAACACAGTAGTAAGAACAGTGAAAAATACTCAGCTGTGCTTTCCTTTCTGATAAAAGAATTTGAGAATTCAAGATTGCTGAAAAAAAAGTCAATTTGCATTTGTGACTCCATTTTCAGCTGACATAAATATATTACCTGCAAATTTTCAAGTAGAATATATAGAGTTGCAATTAGATATTCAAATAAAAATGTAATCATATCATATCCCTTTACCAGATGTTTATAAGACCTCTCTTACAAGAGAAAGATACCTGAGTTCATAATCACGCCTTATTCGTGTCGTTGCTTTTTGGCAGTATGCACATTTGTGAATAATTACTGTGAAGCTCTGCAACCAATAGTCATCTCAGTTGTGAATCCAAGCTCCTGACAATCCATAGCCAAAGAGGAAGTGGAGGACAAGAGGATTCTCAGGGGAGACCTTATCACTCTACAACTACCTGAAAGGAAGTTGCATTAAGGTTGGTGTTGGCCTCTTCTAGGTAACAGAGAGAGAAAGGCCTCAAGTTGTATCAGGGCGAGTTCAGGTTGGATATTAGGAAAACTCTCTCCTTTGAAAGATTGGTGAGGTACTGGAACAGGCTGCCAAGGAGGTGGTGGAGTTACTGTCCTTGGAGGTGCTCAAAAGAAGTGTAGATAGGGCACTGAGTGACGTGATTTAATGAACATAGTGATGATGGGCTGATGCTTGGACTTTATGATCTTAGTCTCTTTTCTAACCTTGGTGGTTCTATCATTCGATGTTTCTCTGATTATGTGAAGTACAGGAAGAACAACATTGTTTCAGAGGTCACTGGCAAACATCTTGAAAGCTCACTTCAAATAGCAGCCACTGCCATTAAACCAGACTGATTTCATTAGTTTCACAGTAACAAGGTCAAATACCTGCTCTGAAGGTAACGTCTGTTGTTTTATGATGTTGGTGCATGACATCAGAAGATGGTGGTGGTATGGCAGAAATGGTTGAACCTTCCTGCTAATTATCTGTTACACGTTGTTGCATGTAACAGACGGCAGCAGAGGGGCACTCTGACAAAATGGCATCCATGGAAGTACATATGAAGCAAAAGTGTGGAATTTAATTCCTTAGTGTAGAAGACATTGCACCCACAGGCATTCATCAGTGCTTGCTGAATGTTTATGGAGACCAAACTGAGGGTGTGAGCACGGTGAGGTGGTGAGTGATGCATTTCTGCAATGATGACAGTGAGTGTGTCACCTGGTGTAGGTTTTGACAAGTGCAGCATGCAGGCTCTTGTTCATTGCTGGTGAAAATGATTAGCTAATGGTGATGACTATGTTGAAAAATAGTGTTCAGTAGCTGACATGTTGTTCTATCAGAATTACCAAGATCATTTTCTTTGTTGTAGTTTCCATGAAAATAAATAGGAGGCATTACTTTCAAACTGATCTACATATATATACACCCCAAGAAAATTCCTTTTCACTCAGTGTGGCCCAAGCAAGAAAAAAGGTTTGATACCACGCTGTAGTGGCTATGATTGTAAAATCACCAGAGTTCAAACTTTATGTTGTTGTGTGGACTCTTCTCAAAACAAGGTCTAAGAATACCTTTCCTGTAAATTCTGACACCATAAGTCAGGTTGTACATCCAAGCATTTAAATTACAGGTAAAAGAAAAGAAGCGTAAAACATACAACAGGCCACTTTAAACCAAAATTATTTTTCAAATAGAGCACTGATGCTGTGTTTTACCTTTAGCCATGAAGTCTGAAAGCAGATGCTAGATACAGTATTTTCCTAAATACGTAGAAGAAAGACCTAGCTACAAGATTCAAATGGAGAAGAATTCATTTAAAAAAAAATGCTACTTTCATACTTGTTTCCATCAATGGTTTTGCATTATTTTTCATTTGGAGCAAAAGCCTTATGAGGAGCAGCTGAGGGAGCTGGGATTGTTCAGTCTGGAGAAGAGGAGGCTCAGGGGAGACCTCACTGCACTGTACAACTTCCTGAAGGGAAGAGACTCTTCTCCCAGGCAACGAGCAGGACACGGGGCAATGGCCGCAAGTTGTATCAGAGGAGGTTTAGATTGGACATAAGGAAGAACTTTTTCTCTCAGAGAGTGGTCAGGCATTGGAATGGCTGCCCAGAGAGGTGGTGGAGTCGCCATCCCTGTGTTCAAGAGATGTCTAGACAACGTGCTGCATGATGTGGTTTAGTACTAGTGGTGGCAATGATGATGAGGAGACGGTTGGACTAGATGATTTATAGGTTGTTTCAAACCTTGAGATTCTGCGATTCTATGATTTAAAACTAAAATAATGGACTAATTATGTAAATGTGACCAAACTCCTAACTTCTATAAAGTCAATTTCTCAATAATTTAAATTTTAAAATTAAACATGGATCTTCTTTATTCTTAAAATATAAACAATGCCAACCTGATTTTTCCCCCATTTTCTTACATGTTTTAACAAAACATTTCTGCATTCCAATAAACTTGTAAAAGAATAAAAATACTGCATTAAAACACTCATTATTCCCTTGAAGTCCACAACTACATCTTCAACTGTCTACATTTTCAAGAATCAAAAGCATATATTTCCTCATATGCTGAGGAATGAAGCTTCTATTTTTCTAATAGAATTAACTTTTCAGGATAGGATATATTCCTGAGAACAGATGAGACATCAGACCTGGCCAGTTTGTACATTCTGGGTACAGCCATACCTCTTATTTTCTAGGAAAATTTCATAGAATCTATGTAATGCTTATACAGAAAAAATCTTCACAATTAACTACCTGAGAAGTTTTCAATAGATATAATTATACATGCGTAATGTTCCTGCAGTGACCCTTAGTTCTGCAAGACACTTTATTTTACAGTTAGTTCTCTATGCTTCAGTCAGTGCATCCACTTTTTTTTCTATCTGTTCACTTCACTGTCATTCATGCTGATTCTCGTATGCTTTTTTTAAAGGTATATTGCAAATAAAAGTAAGAAATCCTCAAAGAATTGTGTATATTGAACTGGCAACCCTGCAGCAGACTTATGTTTGAAATACCCTTTAGACTGAAATAGTAGGCATCTAAATTGATATCTACAAAGACAATATCTTCTTGTTTATGGCTCACAGACTGCCAAAGAAAATACTACATTCTCACAGTGCAGTCTAAAAAGTCTCCTGGTGCTTGCAAAAAAAATTAGACAAAGACGGTTAGAAAGTTTGACATTTGCTTGCAATGGAAATGAAAAATTACAACTGTCTCTAGGGAAAAAAGAACCCATTATGAATTCAATTTCAAATGGACTACAATATTTGGTTAAAAAAATTATAAATTATATTCATAATCACCCCATGAATGCAGATTTTTATATTTTTGACATATTTAGAAATGTTATGTCTTAAAATATCTCTTTGCTCATGATGTTATTAATTATATAAGTATGCTTTTGTATTAGGTTTTCCTTTAAATTTATTTTGCCAATTTATATTATTTTGTTTTTCCATCTTACTGTGAAGATGAACTCCTGACATATGGCTTCTTTCATTTTTTCTCTTCAGTGCCTCTTGTTTAGTATTTTCATAGAAATGTAGAAGTGGAAAACAAGATGAGCTCTCAGCATAATTCAAGCTGTAGCCTGTTTCTCATATCCGAATAACATCTTGGCTGCATTCTGTTGCAATAATAAAACAGCTGCTATTCTCAACTGTATTGAATGAGACACCTTGCTTTCTTGTTCCAAGTATTTCTTCCCTTGTTTGTTGTTACAATTGAGTAACTTTTTACATTGAATCAAGGCATCAAATTGCTTTACGATGGCAGATGGGATGCTTTGAAGGAGAAATTAAAAGAAAACACTTAAAATGTTGATAAAAGCTTTTATTTAGAATGGTTAAAAAACATTAAAAAATTAATAAATAACATGTATGGGAGCTATGATTTAGAAACTGCCAAAACCCAGAGGAGCTTGTTTCTGGAACAGTTTGGAGCATTTGAGGGCTCAGAACAGCAAAGGCTCAGCTGTGCTGAGAGCTGGGATTCATGTGGCACCCACTTTCCCAAGGAGATGGCAAGAGATTCTCTCATCTCCAATGGGAAGATATTGAAATATATTCCTACGGCCTATGTAATTCTTCTTTATTTCAGTATCTATTTCATGAGAAAAGTGTTTTCCCTAATGAGCTCTCCTGGGGAGGTAGTTGTTTCATCTGTCTTCAATGTACAATAAACTTTCTTCTCAATGCACTTCACTATAAAGGTCACTCATAACATCTGTATGCTTATGCTATAGTTTAATGGGCTTCTCTGTGTGTACCTTATTAATGTAGATTACTGCTAAAACTGAAGTCAACATCACTGGCTAGCCCACAACACAGCAAGTCTGATTGAAAAAGTATCCTATTTAATCCTAGTTTACAGCTTGTTTTCCTCAGAGTGAATCTACAATGTCATTGCTTTGTAATAATAAATGAGAAGATCCCATGTGAGGCTTAGTTTAAATTTTAAGATTGCACTCAAAAAAGATTTCTGACATGCAATGTAAAACATCTACTTTTCTAACCAAATGTTAATGACAAGCTTCAATACACCACTCTCAAGTTCTAAAGAGTTCAAGGGAAATTTGCTGAGCTGTTTCCTTTCAGATGCAGATCAGTTTAGTTCTGACTTTGAGTTCACCTCAAGATTAGACTATTATAAATCTGGAGATAATTTTGAGTTCTTGGTGTCAACTGATATGACAATTGTCACATAAATAATAAAAAAGCCCCTCCATTTCAGTTCCCTTACTATTAGAATTTAGTGTTAACCATGCATAAATACAGCTGTAGTGCTTTCCAGATTCTAGAAAGCTTTATGTTTTAACATGAGAGAGTATGGATACATATCCAAAAGTGTATACAAAATGCAGTTGTTTTTATATCACTGTATTTGCAAATCTGTGTAGAAAAAATAAATTAGTATACAAACAAATAAATAAATAATACCATAAGCTTCATTTTACTGATTTATTGGTGCACTTACTCTCTAAAACAATACAATTTTCCTTCTCTTGTCCAAAATAACCACAGAATCATAGAATCATAAAATATCCCGAGTTGGATGGGACCCACAGGGACCATCAAGTGCAGCTCCTGGCTCCACACACGACCACCCAAAAATCCAACCCTAAGACTGAGAGCACTTTCTAAATGCTTCTTGAGCTCCAGCTCCAGCAGCTCGGTGCCACGACCGCTGCCCTGGGTAGCCCCTTCTGTGCCAGCTGCCCTCTGGTGAAGAACTTTTCCCACTATCCAATGGGACTCTCTCCTGACACAGCTCAATGCTGCTCCCTTTGGTTCTTGCTGTTACTGGAGAGAGTAGATTAGTGCCTGCCCTCATGAGGAGCTGCAGCCACCATGAGGCCTCCCTTCATCCCAGCAAAGACACCACCACTAGCTATGCATTTTTGCCTGTGATGAACAAGAGCATGCATGCCATGCTTGTAATAATCTCTACTGCTGGAGGTATCTCATGGTTGCCACTGCCTCGCTGTGCTCACATCCTCTGCTTACACTGATCTCCATGAACATTCAGTAAGCTTCATTGAATGTCAGTTGGTGCAATTTATTTCTGCGTCGAGGATTTCAATTCCACACCTTTTCTTTGTATGCACCTCCATGTGAGACACCATTTATCAGATTTCCCCTCTGCTGCCATCTATCACACAGCAACAGAAGTAATGGGATATTGGTGGGAAGGATCAACCTGTACTGCCAATATTCATCTGTGATGTTGCTGGCCAACTTAGTAAAATAGGAGGCATTACTTTCAGAATAGTCCTCATATATCACAAAAGAATATCTTCATTAAAACCTGAAGTGTTGTGACTCTCTGGGGAAGGGTATAACAAAATTCCCGACAGTCAGGCAGCTTTCCAAGCAGTCACGGATAATGAAGCAGAGCTTGACTATGATAAAAGAAAAGTTATATGATTTGATTAAAAATTAATGAATAGAACAGGTCAGTTCCATATAAATAAAGATGCTTTTTAAAATGCCATATATGTAGGACTAAGATAAACACTTTATATATTACATATAGTATAGTACTTTGAAGTTCACCTGGTTTGGGAACTCCCTGTAACAAAAAAGGGACAAAACACTGAGCTATCTCGTATCCTATCTAAATACTACTTCACTCCCATGTTTGAATATTTGCTTATTTTCAGCAGAAAACAGCTAGCAGAATCTTATTTCAGATTTTGTCACCTTCAACATTTCATGCCAAGGTTGAGCTAGTATTCTGTGCTGTACTTCCACTCAATCTGCACATAAACTTACTCATTAAAGTAAGATTTTTTTTTTTCTCTGTAAGTGAACTGAACCTTTACTCAATAATCCTTGTTAGTTTCTCTGTTTTCAAGACTGATGTTAAAGTGGCAACCCTGGACTTTAAAATGGCAATTCAATCTAGAATGCTAGAACAGCTGAGGCTGGCAGTGCCCTCTGGATCCCTCTGAACCAATCCCTGCTCCAGCAAGGACACTAAGAGCAGGGATCCCAGGTCCATGGTCAGGCAGCTTCTCAGTATCTCCAAGGAGGAGACCCTACAGCCTCTGTAGGCTGAACAGTCCAAGTTCCCCTTATATTGTCCTTGCAGGAAAGATGCTTCAGTCCCTCCATCACCTTTATGGCACTTTGTCTCTCCTGTACTGAGGAGTCCAGCACTGGACTCAGCAATCCAGATGTGGGTTTACTAATGCCAATGAAAGGAGAAGGATCACCTCCCTCAACATGCTGGCCAGGATACTATTAGCTTTCATTGCAGTGAGGGCGGGCTGCTTACTCACATTCAGCTTGGTCCACCAGGACACTCAGATCCTTTTCCAGCTGCTCGCCCACACATTCCTCTAGTGTATTTGCTACTCCTCTCATATTATCGTCTTTAGGCTTGCCAAGGATACATGTCCCATCATGCATGGGGCATTCGTTAGTAAAGATGTTAAATAGAATTTGACCCAGTTTTGGCTTCTAGTTGCCAGCCTCCAACTAAATTTTTTTGTTGTTGTTCCACTGATCACCCTAAGGGTCCTGTTAACTAGTTTTCAATCCACTTACTTCACTCACCGCCCATCCAGCCTATACTTCATCAGCTTCTCTATGAGCCTTACCCTTGGTATGAGGGCAGCTTTGAAAGTAATGTCTCCCATTTTATTATTTTGATCCATGACATAAGAAGCAGGTATTGGTAGTATGGCAGTAGAGATTGAACTTTCTCAATAGTGTTCTATTAAATTAATTGGCCACTGTAGAAGAAACAAATACATAACAGAGAATGGGCCAGAAATGCACGATGAAATCACTGAAAACATGACTATGAAAATGTTTTATCAGGAAATAATTCAATGGTTATTGAATTATCATAGAAAATAGTCTGTCGTGGTAGTAGATAAAAAAATGTAAGCAATTACAAAGAAATTACATGTTTGTAGCTTCTGTTCTACTGGCACTTAATTAAGTGTGATATTTAAAGAAAATTAATTGTAATGCATTTTAAATGAATGAAAGATTATACTTTTCTACAGAACTAATTACAAAGTTTTTTGACACAGAATGCTCCTACAGTCACCCAGGAAAATGAAAGGGAAAGGTCAGGAAAAGAAAATAGGGCATTTTTATTAGGAAGATTTAATGGATTTAAAACAATTTCAAAATGTCTAAAAAGCACTATGCCTCAATGATTATATCTATTTCTGATACTAAGTTCACAGCCACTTATACATCTATTTTTTATATTAATGTAAAGCATCTAATGCTGGCACAGTTGGAAATACATCTGATATAATGTTGTAATGTTCACTGATAGAAACTTAGTAAACAATTGTAGTTATAGTTGGTGATTATAAACAACAGTAGGAGCTTACTTTGGTGCTGACTCTGAGTCAAACATTTCTGAATACAGACCCATCTGCTAGACCCATCTTAATGATGGACTTGTAGTTGATAGCCAAAAGAAAGTGAAAAAAACTGACACAATAGGTTAATTGGAATATTTAGTGCACTATTCATAATTTTACCATGTTTTATGTATTTTACACTGCAGTTTTATCTTTACTTAAATGAGACTACGTTGGGATGTCTTTATATATCACCTAGCAGAATAATTGATCCTGATTGCCAAAATATAAACAAGCTTAGTGATTACTTTAGAAGTATTTGGAGAACTGAAGCATATCTGAATAATAATATTGACTTTGTCTCATATTATTGTATGTTAAAAGCAAAGTTGAACTGCATCTATTACTAATACCATGATCAGATAAGGAATTTCCCCAGATCCCTTAGCCATATCTGCAGATCCCATTGAGAGGGCAAGATGAAAAATACCTTTAAATTATTTTTCACTGTTTAATAAAACTGTGAGCCAAGTCTGCTTTTGTATGTTTCCAGGGGATACAAGTCTGCCAAATCTTTTTACTTAAGTAAATTGTTCTGAAATGATGGTTCTGTAAATAATCAAAGTGATGCTATATTCCCGTCAGTCACTCTCTGTGAAATAAATGGGGTATTTTAATTGCTACACATAATATTATTGTAACAACAGATCCCCTCATCCCCACCCGCTATGATTTCTTTGCAGACTAGTTCAAATAAAAAAATGGGGTTTCCTACAGTACTTAATTTTAAAGTAATAAGGGATATCAAAACAATAAACCATTATGCTGTATTCCAGATGTGCAACATTTAAGGCACAATGGGATTGTGTAATGAAATTAAGGGAATTTGATCAAGAAACCAGACAAACAAAAAATTCAGTGTTAATTGCTTGACAGTGCTCTCCTTCCTCCAAGTCATGCAAAATTCTTGTCCCCCTGCCCCTACTCTTTCCTTTAAAGGAGCCAGATAAATAAGAGGGTATCCTAGTACAGCTATTCCAGGAATGCAGTGGTGAGAAGTTTAGAAACTTTCTTCAGCAAGAAGAGAAAACTATAATAGAGTTTTGTATGTTTTTAGGGTGCATTCCACAGAACATATAGCCGCAGAGAAACCTAGGAGGAATCACTTAGTGTTTATATGCAAGAAATCATTTCAGTTTTCATCTTGTTACAAAAAGAAAATATCCTGAATCTAGTCTATGAAAAAACTTCAGCTTGTTTCTCAGTTCAGTGCTTAATTCTTTTTATATCTGTCTTTTTGCCAAGAATAGGACAGATGATGTATATAGTATACAGAATATAGTTTCCTGAGTTTTTATATTTTGACCATAACTAAATTGAGAAATGAAGTTTAATCTTCACAGAAAAACATATTTCCATTGAGTGGTTATAAAAATGGCCAGTGTGCCACAGGGGCAAAATTCCATTCAAGCACATTGGGCCATTAATTTTTTTGAAGTCATTTGAGCTAACAGTGTAGGTGAGGTGGCTTGGGTTTGGTGACTTTATTACTTCAACATTGCTGTCAATTATTACTTTGAAGAAGAGAGGGAACACAGCCTTTTCAAACTCCCAGGAGAAGAAACAAAGCCATTATTTATCGTAGGAGACACTAATGGCTTTTCATGGGCCAATTAATCTTTTTTATGGAAGGATAACATTAAAGTCAAACAAGACTTAAACATAAAGCCATTCCTTGTGACCATACAAAATGATTGTTAATTGTTGAAAATACAGTCTGAAATCAACATAGTAAAAGAAAAAAAAAAAAAAAAAGCGATGTAGCTGTGAAGAAAAACATGATTGCTAAGAAGTTATTTCTCATTTGCAATGGCAGAAATTTGGTTGCTTATTCAAATGTATGGCAAGCTAAATATAATATACATTTATGAGGTGGAAAAAAGAAGTCTCATTCCTGGATGAAGACTTGTCTTATATCTGTGTGTTGAGTAACTAGCAAGTTTTTTTTCAGTTGTGGGGTTTTACCTAGATCTATATCCAACTGCATGCCATATTTTTGGAAGATATAGATCAACTGGAATGAATAGAAAGGAGAATGAAATGAAGGTTTGAAAGCATAAATTTCTGGGAAACATTGAAAAAGTTGGGTTTGTTTCATCTAGGAAACAATTGACTATTGAGGAGGAGTCACATGAGTATCCCAGTACACAAAAAGTTAAAAAAATATTGTTGATCAACTTTTATTCCTTGGTCATAAGATCTGGACTCATAGATATATTCCATTCAAAGGACTTCTAGGGTTCAACACCTGGAGTCTTCTACTGGACATGTGCATGGTCAATTCACACAAAAACCCACAAGGATTGGTATAGGTATCTGTGACTTTCTCCAAGGTGGAAACAGATAATCTTCAATTTGTCCTTGTTTTAGCAGTAATTTACAATGACTATTTGATAAAAGGGACTATTGGTATTGTTTCATATCTAAAGCATGCAGAAAACCATGAAATTTAAAAAATCCTTTAGAGTTGTCACTAATGACATACTTCACAGGTATGTCACTCTCAAAATACTAATCACTTTAAAAAAACCTTATGGAATCTGAAGGATGATACAAATCTCATGTCTGTGAAACTAAGTATATGTAAGAAGGAGCACTAATGAGGAAGAAGAGAATAAAGAGGTGTTACAGTTTGCTCTTCTGCACACCTCCATCTGTTCTGTCACATCATATACAATTCCTACCCTGATAGTCTTGTGTATATTTCATGACAAAAGACAGTTTATGGAGCCTCATGGATAGCTGTTTGTATTTAAGATTTATTTTCAGTCATGTCTTCCAAGTACTAATCAATTTCTTTTTGTTCTAAAGCCAGACCACTGTATGATTCTGTGGATATCATTATAAGATGAAGCCATTTGTCATCTCACTTTAAAGGTTGTTGAACTCATGCTTGTTAAGTTCACTTACTGCTAATATTTTCTAACTATTTATCACCATACATAATTCACGTAGGTTGTTGTGACACCGAATGTGCCAAATGTTGTCCAATTGCCAAAAATGTTGTCCAGTATGAGTCTGATGAAAATCTGTGTTAATCTTGTTGACTTTTCACATTTTTTTTCCCCTGAATGGAAGTTTAAGGCAGATTTAAACTTCTGATATAAATGGATGTTTGCTTCCTGCCTACATAGGAATACTTAGAACAGTGGGAAATGCCAGCAGATCTGTTACTTTTGAAAAAAGTCCCAGTTTGTGTATAAAACATCTTAATTTCAATGGCACAACATTTTCTTTTAAGAAATAATTTTACATAGAGATATCACTTTAAGTGTTTTTCAGTTCAGAATAATAATTGAGTATACTCTTTTCAATTTCTACACCTTGAGAATAAGTATGTGAAAATAACTTAATGAGATTAAGTTTATGATGTACTGTATGTACTGAGATTTTTGTTTGGGGTTGGTTGATAATACCAATGAAATACAGCTTGCATTTTAAATCAAAGATATATATATATATCTACATTGTGATAAAACTAATTACTTGTACTTCCAAATGTAGATCTGTATATAATTGTGACTGATTTTTCACCTTAATATATTTTTACATTTTATAATAGCTAATGCATCTCTGATATAGGGGAGATAAGTTATGTCCTAGGATCAATATATAGAAATACTGTCAGAGGAAACAGCTTTGCAGCTGAAAGGTTCTCCTGTGACTGAGGTGAGAATATGGGAAGAGAATAGCGTATCATAAATCACTGCACTCAGGTGGTGAGTGAGGAAGCAGTGCAGAGACTTGGCTATGCAAAACTGAATTGTCTCTTCTTCAGTTTTTGGTGGCTTTAATTTTTCAAACCTAGCAGCAGACTAAGACCCATTTAGAACAGGGATTGAAGATTCATGTACAACTCTACAACAAATTTGTATTCTGCTAGTATAACTGCAAAAATGCAATGGACTGTATGTGAAACCTGCAGTTGGTTGGACAAAGGAATGAGGCCATGTAATGAGTTCCCAAAGGAAAACCAAACTGACTTGTGCAGCAAGAGGCCAATGAGAATATTTTCTTTATGAAAATGTTCTCATAGTTATCAGTGATCAGAAAGAGAGGAAGCAGTACAGCTCTTCTCCTTGCATTCTGTGGTTTCACTGGATGTATTTAATTCTGTTAAAGTTTTGCCTCCACTGTACAAAAAGTCTCTTCCATATCTCCTGTATGTCTGCACCACAGTAGCAACAAAGTTCTTTGTAAAGTGCCAAAATACAATATCTGTTGTCATTTGTGACAATGAAAGCTAGCAATTTTTATTTTGCCCAGTTCGTATGTTAGCACAACCTGTTGGAGTCAATTTTGGCACGAAAAACAGACGAAAATTGGATACCGAACAATGGAGATTTTAGTAAAAATAATAATAAAAAATTAATATTAGCACAGAGTGAAAATCAGTTATTAGCTAGCAGTGATCTCTGTATAAATTGGGGCTGGAAAGATTGTTTTTTGTGGTTAATTTTTCTGCTAAATTTCAGATATGAATTTAAAATTCATCATTAAGGTACGCAGAGAGGACTTTAAACCAAATTTTTGAGTGCAAGAAGCTTGATTGTCCTGTTCCACTTGGAGAAGTCATACTAGTAGTCCTGCAACGGCAGCTTATCTTCTGGGGCTTTTGATTAGGCCAGAAGCAATCTGTCTTCTCTTCTCTGGCTTTTGGCTTCTAATCCAAGCTGGAATCAGACAGCAGAGATAGCCTGAAAAATGCAGTAGACTTTTTTCATTTCAGCTGGATAAGGACATTTGAGTCAGATCTGTCCTTAACTTTATCTTCAGGATCTGCTCGTCTGTCCTGAACTTTCTGAGAAACAAAAAAGGAATCTCTCTTGTGGTAAACTTACAGCCAGTGAAGTGAATATGAGATAATTCTTTAGAAACCAATGGACCATTGCGATTTCCGAGAGGTCCCTATAAGGATCCCTTTCTCTCTCTCTTTTGACAGAGCTTGCATTGTCTGTCACATCAATACAGGCTGTTTGAATTGATCTGAACTGCTGCCAAGGAAAGCTGTTGCAAAATAATGTGAATTCTCCATGTGGACAAGCCTTAACAAGCTCCTTCCCAAAGTGAAATAAGTTGAACTACACAGAAGAGCTCTTGTCAAGAATAAGGTTTTCCATATTCTTTAATTCCATGCTATTTCCCTGCAGCCTACCTACATGACTTGCCATTGCAGATTTCACTTCCATTGCACTGGGTCATCCCTAGCTAAATATGGCTGTCCCTCATAGCTGTTTTGTACAACCTCTGCAGATTTGTGAAAAGATATGTTTATTTTTCTATCTAAATATAGAAATTCATCATTTCTGCCTACAATTATTAGTCTGCCCTAAGAATTTTAAGGTGGCTTACTAAAATAGCCCTGTTAGATATGCTTCGAACATACATGTGAAATTTTGTAGAGTTATACAATTGAACTAGTGGTTATTTAGGGATCTTCTTCCAATGGCTGTCACTTGCCCATTGAACTCCAATCTATCATGATGTACAGCTGGAGTCTCAGATACTTGTTCCTTTCAAATTTTCCAACAGTTCACAAGCAGTTTACAATTTTTAAAAAATTATTATTTTTTTTAAAGTTGACAATCTTCTATGCATTTCTGGGTTCTTCAAATTGGAAGGAAAAATAAGATTTTAGGAATTACATATTTAGGGACCAACTGGCTGGAAAGTATCCTGGCAGAAAATGACCTGAGGTCCTCCTGGTTGACATCAAGTTGAACATGAGTCAGCATAGTGTATTTGCTATAAAGATGGCTAGTGGGATACATCAGGCAAAGTATTGTCAGCAGGTTCAGGGAGGTGTTCAGCAATGTTGGGACCACATCTGGAGTGCTGTGTCCAGAGCTGGACTCTTCAGTAGAGGAGAAACATGGGGCAATGGAAGAGAGTCTAAAAAAGGGGTGTAAGGGTGATGAAGGGCCTGGAGCACCTTTTCTACAAGGAAAACCTAGAAGAGAGCTGGAACTCTTCAGCCTGAAAAAGAGGAGGTTCAAAGAGGATCAGTGTCCATAAATACCTGAAAGGAAGGTGCAAAGAGGTTGGAGGCAGGCTGTTTTCAGTGGTGCCCAGGGCCAGGATAAGTGGCAGTGGGCACAAATTGGAACAAACAAGTGTCTGTTTGAACATCAGGTAGCACTTCTATGCTGTGCAGGTGACAGCAGTGGAATATTCTGTGATTCTAGCATAAGATCCGAGAAAGGGCGCCTGGGATTATGCGTGTCATTATGCATACTTTAAATTTGATTTAGAGAAGGATAAGTTTCTGTACTGAGTGTCTTGAGTATTGCAAATCCAGTTCTTTTGTATGTAGGACTAGATACACTGTAAAATTTTATTTGAATCAGTAATCTGATAAGAACCTTCTGTTCACACAATTTGTTACTGTTTCTGGATGAAGAATATGAGGTAATACCTGAAAAGATAATAAAATATATTTATAACAGTTGGCTCCGCTTTTAATGATTGACATGATTTGGGCTCAGCTTAGTTTTAGAAGGTTCAAGTTTGTTCTGAAACTCACTCTATTGTCTGTCCATACTTCATAGCATATGAAAACGATAACAAGCCATATGGTAGAACTTTATTTTATAACTATTGTTGACCTTTTTTTCAACTCCCAGTGTTTGCTGCAGGACAATTCCACCACTCTTTACTAAGATAACAAGTAGTGCAAGTTGGACCTGCTTATAGGCATGATGGTTGTTTCACCTTAGTGTGTGTAAACTATTTACAGTGTGTTTATATAGAGATTATGGAAGCTCTGTGATACAGACCATTCACACATTACAAGCAAATTCCAATTTTTCAACCCCAGCAGTTATTCAGTAGAAGCAATCCCACAAAAATCAGTGGGGCTCCTCTTGGAGTAGTCATATGTGACTCAACATGAGGAAAGGCATTGAGAACTGGTCTTGTATTTTCTACACTGGAGCTAAGCATCATCTTTAGAGATTCTTTTGTTCAATCTTTGGAAGTGATAGTGGTCTTAGTAGAAACACTACTGCAGGATAATGCACAAACACATTAACTGTCATCTTCTTTCTGGCAACAATTTCTATTGTTCATGTGAGAATTTTACACCGCCTCCTACCCACTGAAAGCACCATCACAGAATTTCAGGGGAAAAATGTCCATCGTTTCAGCCTAAATAGATGAAGTTTTGGAAGATCAAAATCTTAATTGCTTTCACAGTGATATATGTCATACTTTGGCCAAATATTTCTGAATAATAAGAAAATTGATCAGTAAATCATATCATTTCAATTTGCTTTTATACCAGTATCTGATAAGATTATTTTCCTCATGTTCAAATTCAATTCAGAACAGATTGTTCAAGGTTTATAAATATATCAGCACTATCTGATGTACTATCTTCTTTCTCTATGCATGTTTCACTAAAATTTTTGACGAAAATTGATAAATAATATCCACAACTGCAACCTCAGTAAAGTTTTTAATGTGCTCTCAGCCTTTAGTGTGATTTTAGAAGGTATATAAGTTGGAGAGCTTCCCACTTTAGAGCACAATCATTTATCATTCTGTTGTCTCACACAGATGGAGATTTTGCTTGTTATCCAATTTAAACATCCATTTAGAATGAATCTAATTTTTTATGCCTTGCTAACCTCAGTACAGAACTTGTGGTTAACTCCAGTAAGAAAACTGAAGCCTAGAAGGGGTATCAAACAGGAGAGAGCCAAAAACTTAACTGGATACCATTGTAGAAATGACCATAACAAATTTCAAACACAAAACAAATGTACTGCTTCTTGTTGCCATGACACAAAGTTTTGTTATAATGTGTTAAGGATGTCAATACTGCCTTTTAATGGAGTTTGGGGAATTCAAACAAAAAGAAAGGCTCAGGGCTATTTTATGTCTTTAATTTGCCAATCGGAATAATGATTTGGCAAACAGATGTACTGTAAAATGAAAAATAGTCATATTAGGACAAATACCACACTGCACTGTCAGTGCTGCTTTGCCACCAAATTGAGATAAATGCTGTACTTCAATGTCAGACTAACATTTTGTCTTTCATCATATGCAGAAAGGCAAGTAAACTTAGAGGTAAAAGTAACACATCATTCTAATCAATGAAATGTTAAACATTGTCACCATCACACCACAGTTGTTGAGGGATTACAGCTAGAATATTTACTAAATCTGTTGCTGCTTTCAAACATAAAATGCTCTCTTGAAAGAATGTGCTTTATTCTGGAATAACTTTATGTTAAATACTCTGGAGACATTATTTTTGATCCTAAGGGGTTAAGTTCTTTCCATTTTACATAATCATATCACAGAATAATAAAATCATAAAATGGCAAAGGTTGGAGGGGACTTTGAAGATCATCTAGTTCCAACCACCCTGCCATAGGCAGGGCTGCCAACCACAAGATCAATCTGTCCAGGATCCCATCCAGCCTGGCCTTGAATGGCTCCAGAAATCAGGCATCTGCGACTTTTCTGGGCAAGCTGTTCCAGCACTTCACTACCCTCTGAGTAAAAAATTTCATCCTAACATCTCACCAAAATCTTTCCTTTTAAAGTTTAAAGACATTCCCCCTTATCATAGGACTATCAGACTGTGTAAAAAGTCAGTCTCCCTCCTGCTTTTAAGCTCCCTTCAAATGCTAGAAGGCTGCAATGAGGTCTCCCTGAAGCCTTCTCTTCTCCAAGCTAAACAAGCCCATCTCCTTCAACCTTTCTTCATAGGAAAGCTTCACCAGCCCTTTGATGATTTTTGTGGCCCTCCTGTGGACCTGCTCCAACACTCTGCATCTTTCCTCTGTGGGGGGCCTCAGATCTGCCACAGTACTCCAGATTGGGCCTCACAAGGGCAGAGTAGTGGGGACAATCACCTCCCTCTCCCTGCTGGCTGCTCCTCTTTTGATGCAGCCCAGGATGCTGTTTGGCTTCTGGGCTTCAAGAGCACGCTACAGTCCAGCTTTTCATTCATCAGGACCCCAAGTCTTTTCTGAAGGGCTGCTCCCAGGGAATTCTTCTCCCAGTCTATACTAGTATCTGGAATTGTCTAGACCCAAATGTAACACCTGGCCCTTGGCCAAGTTAAATCTCATTAGATTCTTATGTGCCCGCTATCTGAATGTGTCCAACCACATCAGCATGTCATCTGGATCCATAGACTTGTACACATTCAACCTCATGAGGTGTTCCCAGTCTTTCTCCACTCTTACAATGAGAGGGATTGTGCTCCCCTGACCCCTGCTTAGAAGTTCAGGGACACAAGAAGCACAGGAAGCCTGACTGGCCAGGAAGACCAAGGCAAAGAACTTAAGTACCTCAGCCTTCTCTGTGTCTGAGGATGCCAGTTCTCCCTTTTCATTTACGAGAAGGGGTACACCCTCCTTTGCCTGTCTCTTCTGCCCAATGTCTGTAAAGAATCCCTTCTTGTTGTTTTTCACATCGCTCAACATGTTCAGTTCTATCTGCACCTTGACTTTCCTGACTCCATCCCTGTGCATCAGAGCAGCATCCCTATATTTTTCACAGGCCACCTATCCCTGCTTCCTTTGTTTATACTATTCCTTCTTTCTTTCTCTCAGCCTTACCAGAAGGTCCTAACTCAGTCATGCTGATTTCTTTCCTCATCATCTTTATTTCTTGTTCTGGGGCATGGAGAGCTCATGTGTTCTCAGAAAGGCATCCTTAAAATATTGCCAGCTCTGTTCTGTTCCTTTGTCCCTATGGACAGTTTGCCAGGATCTATTCCAAAAGTTCCTTAAGCAGCCTGAAGTTCTCTGTCCTGATGTTCAGGGCCCTGACTCCACTCTTTGTCAGGCTCACATTCCTTGAGATCACAAACTTGACCATAGCATGGTCACTGCAGTTCAGGCTGCCTCCAATCTTAACCTCTTCTATGATCTTATTTGCACTGGTGAACAACATGTCCAGCAAGACTACACCTCTGAATAGTCTAACCCTAAATGTTGTTGTCAGTGGACACCAGCAGTCTCCTGGACTATTAGCAGCTTGCTGTATTATTTTCCAAGCAGATACCTGGATATCATGTGAGCAGGAAATTTACTTGCAAAAATCATAGCATGGTTAGGGTGGGATATTTATGATCACCTAGTTCCAACGCCCTGCTATAGGCAGGGACACCTCCCTCTAGACCAGGTTGCTCAAAGCCCCCATCCAGCCTGGCCTCGAATGCTTCCCGGGAAGGGCCATCCACAGCCTCTCTGGGCAACATGTCCCAGAGTCTTATCACTCTCACAGTAAAGAATTTATTCATAATATCTAGTCTAAATCTACCATCTTACAATTTAAAGCCCTTTCACCTCGTCCTGTTGCTACATGCCTTTGTAAAAAGTCCATCCCCAGCTTTCCAGTAGACCCCCTCAAGGTTCAGGAAGGCCACTATAAGTTTCCTATAAGGTCCTTGGAGTCTTTTCTTCTCCAGGTTGAAATGCCCCAACTCTCTCAGCCTGTCCTCATAAGGGAGATGTTCTGACCCTCTGATAATCTTCATGGCTCCCCTCTGGATTCCCTCCAACAGCTCAATATCCTTCTTGTACTGGGGCCCCAGGCCTGGATGCAGTACTTTGAGTGGGGTCTCATGAGTGCAGAGTAGAGGGACTTACAGAGTAGAGAGAATTACCTCCCATGACCTGCTGGTTACACTTCCTTTGATGCAACCCAGGATATGGTTGGCCTTTTGGGCTGCAAGCATACATTGCCAGTTCATGTTGAATCTTTCATCAGCTGACATCCCCCAAATCCTTCTCTTCAGGTCAGCTCTCAAACCATTAAAGACTAAAAAACAAAAAAAGATCAAGGGCACTTCTAGGGAATTTTCAGGAATCCTGATATTCTTACCTCTTCATGTCCAGACAACATAATTTAATCTGTCATTCAATATTAGAATTGCTGTACATGCCCATACGCTGACTAGACAATTTCTGAATAGACATTTCTGAAATTATTAGTTTTTTCATTAGACTTCAACAAAGACTACCCTCCCAGTCTTCTCCTTTTCTCGTATCAGAGATGCTCAGGCCTCTCATTACCAGTGTAACCCTCCTCTGAACTCTCTCAAGAAGTTCCCTATTTTCAACTGTGGATCCCTGAACTGGAGACAGTACTCCAGATGCGACCTCACAAGAACAGAGTAGAGGGGGAGGATCACCTCCCCTGACCTACTGGCCACACTTTTTCTAAAATGCCCCAGGATACCTTCTCAGTCGCAAGAACAAATTGAGGGCTCATAGCCAACGTGCTGTCCACAAGGACACCGTGGTTCTTCTCCATCACGACAGCTGCTAACCTGTACCGATACATACTGATGTTAATTAATGTTAAGCAAATTGTCTGAGTTCCGAGAATGAAGTAAGACACGTTATTAGGTTTTTCTGTTCCCAACTTCGGATGCGAAAGTTCTTCTTATGTTAATACTGTTCCCAAGTATTCGGATGCGAAAGTACTTCTTATGAATGCCTTCTTTACGAGTTGTTTGAAAATGTATGGGCACAGTTGCCTTTGAACTTGAGAAATGAATAAACAATTGTTTAAAACATGAAAAATACCCTTACTTGTGACATAGATTTGCTGTAATACAGTTATTAATCTCTAAAGGCAGTAAAGCAATACAACAAAAATAAATAGAGGCAATTTTGAATTTTATATTCTTAAAGAAGATATCATATTAAGGAAAATGACAGAGTACAGTTTCTGATATTAAACAAAACCTATGCATTCTAATGATCATGAATGTTGACAAATGTAAAGGTGTTTTTGTTTTATTTTGTTTTTAAATATACATTCATAAACAGAAATAAATGACATGTGCATTCACTAGAACAGTTTTACCTTATGGGGATACTAAAGTTTCCATGGTTGTATGAATTCAGTATGTTAATGACATATTTTTGACAGAGTTATACATTAAGTATTAGTGAACTCTACCTGTTCAGAATTAAGTGGAATTTAATCACTCAACCTTTGGATTTTTGGAGATTTAAACAATTAAATTCTGTGGACCTCTGAAAATTTGAGGTTAGAAGGGTATGACAAACATAAAATAAGGAAATATGTAGTGATGGGTAACCCCAAAAGAATTGGAATTTGGGTAAGCTACGGACAAGTGCCTAAAAGTTCAGATGTTTATCTGATCCTCTGGAGCCTATAGAGTTGGACTGAGAGTCTTGAAGGAGGCTGATTATTTTAAGATTTCTCACACTTCTGCTTCTGGTCATTGCTGCATATAAACCCTAAATAGACCTTGTTTCTTGGCATATTTCTCCACTTTGTTTCTGGAAAAGTGATTTGAAGGGTGATATTTTACAATAATTTTCATATTTTCCAATTTAATCTGTAATTTCGCGTGTCAAACTTCTGAAAATGGGGTAATGTAAGTAATTTAAAATTATTATTTAAAGGAAAATGAGAAACAGTACTAAATGAGTACTGCATCTTCTGACTTGGCAAGGAGCAAAGGAAACTTCAAAGTATGATGCATAAATGGACTTTGGTTGAGCTCTTCAAGGACTGACTTGGGATTAACTGTGTTAAATGTTTGTTACTGATCTGACACAGGGAGGTAGAAGTTTCCTACTTACTCATGTCACAAAACTGTCATTCTCAGTAAGTACAAGAATGAGGCAACTTTCAGGGAGAATGTCCCTGTGGTTGAAGGGACAGGTTGAGAGGGAATATAATTTTTTAGGAACTGAATGTTCTGTTTAAACAAAAGAAGAATTCTGTCATTAAAGGAAAATCAGTATAAATTTGGAATGAAATCTAGAAAACTGTCCTTAAACATTAAAGCAATGAGGTCTTGTAACAACTCTCACAGCAACAAGAGAGGCAAGAAATATAGCTACTTTCAAGACAGAATAAATATTTTAGGAGATTACGAATTGTAATTGCCTGTGGTTAGAGAACAGGAGTCAGTGACCCAGAACATGGAGTTTCTTCCAACTTTTAAAAGTATTCCTATGAATTTGTAGAACTGACACATATGTTTTAAAATTTGAAAGCCGTCGCTACAACTCAGGACAGGTAGAAGTGAAGAATCAAACAAAGAATTTACAAGCATTGAAGTTTTCACCCTACTGTACAGCTGAACAAGGAAATAAATTCTTATTGGTATTTTCCATAATATTAATTATCATATACTGAAGAAGAATTATTTATTAAATAAATTACAAACATAATCTGTTTCATTCTAAATTTTCTTATTTGACAGTTGTTAAAATTTTTCAGATATCCTGTAGGTTTTTCCTGTTCAGAGGTTCAACTCTATGAAATGCGGAGTGAAACAAACCTAATACAGGACGGAATTTATACTCAGTTTTCAAAACATGATTTAATCCCTCAAAATTGCACTGAACCTGACATAATGAAGACTGTGTGCTTAGACTTACAGTTAATTGGAGTTACAATTTCATTTGAGATGGGACAAAAGAACATTGTTAATTATTTTGTTGCTTTATAATTTTTGTGTTTTGTTTTGTTTTTCTTTCCAGATAGTTACGTCTTGTACATTTACATCTCAGCATAGGATCTAAGGACTGGCATGACACTCATGTTATCATGTTGTCAAACACAGTTACAAGTGGAATAATTGTCCTCCCACTGATTTTTGCACCTATTATTTCAAGATAAATTTTCTCTTCTTGCTACCTAATTGAGATACATGAAAAGAAAAATAATCAAACATTACTTTAGCAATAATTCAGTTGGTGCTTTGAGTCAGCCACATCCACAGAGCATACACTGATTTTGTGAAAAGACATGTAAGATTCTCTGCTTTCCCACACACCTTGGCTGTTCTGTGATAAAAATGGACTGTCTGTGTCACAGCACTATCTGACTTTGATATCCTAGAGCCACTTGAAAGGCAACAACTGTATGTATTGTCTGTTAACGTTACAAATTCTCGATACAAAACAGTACTCACAATTTTAAAATCGGGCCCAGTGTCTATCTTTGTGCTGTTCCTGTTAGGAATTTATTATTCTTTTGAGGCTCTGAGTTACTGCAATTGAAAGAGAATGTCTTCTGCTAGCACTTCTTAGATATCTATAGAATATCTTCATCGGCCACTTTAAAGTAGCAGGGTAGGAGCACAGACTTTCTCTCACTTCTTTAGTACTTTGTGCATTGCTTCTAAATGTATTAAGTGGTCTCAGACCTCAAGGTCTCATTAGATTTTGACTGTAAGTGCCTATATTGCTTATAGAGATATTTTTGACAGAAAGAATGTAAGTATCTTTAAGAGCTAGTAAGTTAAATTTGGAGCCAAGGGAAATCATTTTAATAAAACACTATTGCTTTATATATATATATATATATATATATATATATATATAAATACTTATATAAAATATTTATATATATATATATATATATACTGTTTTTCATATAATTCCTTTTCAGTGAACTAGACTGTTGCCCAGAATGGAAAATCAGATGATAGATTTTAAGTTTTAAAGAACTAAAAATCTGAAATTACAAAAGGCAAAATGCAATATTTTTCCTATTATTTGCAGAACAGTTTTTTTTATGACACTTGCTTTAACAAGTTTTACATCTAAGTATAAATTAATATTACACAATTTATTTTGCTGATATGGAACATTACCTGGGTTTTGACTGTGTCCTGTGCACCTACACAGGAAGTTTACATAGAGTTACCTTTGAAATAGCATTCAAAACCCTGAAAAAAAATATTACAAAAAAAAAAATTTAGGTTGATGTTTATTCAGGGTTTTAGCTGATTCAAGAACAGATGCATATTTGAAAATGGTAATAAACTTTAAAATAATATGTGACTTCCAATGCATAATTTCTGATAGAAGGAAAATACCATTTCTTTCCAAGTGAATGATAAATACAAAATATTCAAAATCAATGAAGATCTAGCACTAATTGTCACTGAGAGCAAGAACAAGTAATTTAAATAAGTCTGCCAATTTTATGCTGGATGAGTGAAGACAAAAATACTAAAGACAAAAAGACTTGATTTTTTCCAGATTTTTTTTAAACAATAATCCTTTAGAAAATATAATTGCTGCTGTTCTCTGCGTTATACACCCATGGAAGAAATGCTGTTATGTTTCAACTGAGTTAGGAGTGGACAGACCAATTTGTAGGTTTGAATATTAACCACAAATTATAATCACCTTTATTCTTTAGTAACAAAGTACCATTTTCCAAAAAATCTTGCATGAAACATTCTGAGGTTGCATGAAAACTGAGTGAGTGCTGGGATACTCAAAAGAAAAAGCCACCCACTCTCATCAGAGTTTTAAGCACGTTTCTGGATCAGCAGCATTTTTATGAGCCTTATAAACACAAAATTTCTGCCTGTATGAATGAACTCCTGGGATTTGTTTTGCATTTCACTTGTGAATAACCTGTAGAAGAAATCATGAAATATGTTTTTTGGTTGAACCCAACTGAGTTCATATTCAAAGCTGTCAGAAATTTGCCTTATTCATATGAGGTTTACATTCTGGAAGATGAGAAAATAGAATATCTTGCCAAAATTTTGTTGCTCTTTTTGCCAGACATACAATATTTATGTTAAATTGATGTTTATATGTTTTTGCACAGGAAGTTTCATTGTTTTGCATTACAGCTTTCTCTCTTGGACAACAGTCTGGAAAAGTTCAAACAACTAAGTTTATGTATTTTTGCATAGTCATATTAAATAATAACTTGTTAGGTGCCAATTATCTCTTGCTCTAAATCTTTATTTAAGATATAATACATATATATAATAATATATATATATATAATATATATATAAAATATATAATATATAACACTGCAGCCTTAAATATTTTGTACAGTTTTAGTAGTCCTACATACCAAATTGTATCAACTTTTACAAAAAAAAAAAATTAGCTCTATTTTCCACTAAATGTTCATAATTTGGCTTCTATCTACCTGAACTTAAACAAAACTCTTTTAGTGATTTGTTGGGGAAAAAAGATAGTTTAGTCAGAATATGCACTCTTCCATCAAATATATGTTTTGTTTTGTTTTTTTAAATTTTCTCTCTAATATGATTAGATAAAAATTGAGCACTTTGACTTTCAGAAATGCTCTATCAAGTACAATCAAAAGTAATGCACTTAACAAAGTATTCACTTTTTTACAAAATAATTGATCTCAAGGCAAATACATTTTGTCGTGTTCTACCATCATCTTTGTTAGTGAAAAATACTAGTTTAAAAATATTATATTGAAATATCACACTTTTCCAAATATTTTTCATTTCTGTGTGCATTGTCCTTCCTTTTGCTATTAGAATCAGATGAAGAAATAAATAGCTTACATTACAAAGAAAGCCCATGTTGTGCTTTATCAGCCTTGGAGCTGGAAATACTACGAATGTTATGAGATAGAAGATTCCCAAGATTGCCAGCTCAATTTTGCAGGCCCAAAGGGAGTCTCATTGCTTAGATAAGCCTTTAATGCTTGTCCAGAACCAGACTTAGGTCACTTAAGAGTTCAGGAAAAAACTTATGTTACATGAACAATTATTGCTGTACTCCTGAAAACTTATCTTCTGTACAGAGATTTGGTTTAAATGCTCAAAGGTATCAGTCAATATAATTTCTAATGATAAAATGTGTACCGTGACTCTAAAGGCCTTTTCTGTGCAGTGAGAGTACCCAATATGAAAACTGAACCAAAACAGCAAGAAGAACAACAAAAAAAAAAAACAACAAAAATGACCCCAAAACAAAGCCAAAATCCTGTGAGCTCAAAAGGGCTCAGAGTCTCTGCTATAGGATAAACAAAGGCAGTCCCTACAAAAGGCATACTGTTAATTTGCTTTCATATGTATCTGCGCAACGCCTGATATAACCTCTTGTTTATGCAGATATTTCATTGCTGCACTGCAGTGTTTGAAGGCAGTGTATCTGACCCTTTAATGCAGAAAGTAGGCATTAGTGAAATACACTTTCATTATCTACAGAGAAACGAGGAGGGGAGATTAGGAAATACCTCTGGAATGGTTTATATTTTGATCAGGTGCATTTGCAGACACATTGCTTATCCCTCCCCAAAATTACAGAAGGATTTACAAGTCTTACTGTGAAAGTGGTGTCAAAGACAGCTTTAAGACCTGACTCAAGAAAGGCATTCTTCAGAGCTTCAATCCATCTGTTGAGAGCTTTCTTGGCAGGCAGCTCTCGTCACAACAAGGTGTTCAAAGAGAGGGATTTTCTCTGAACTGACAAGTTGTAATGATGTTTCACAGGTATTGCATGAATTGTATTAACTCGTCTTAGGATTTAAATGAAACTGCATTATTCTCCTTTATAACTGACAAATTTAGGAAATATGCTGTTGTTGAAATACATTGATATGAATGTTGACAGAACAGATTTCTATGAAATGTAGTGAATATGGTTTTGAATGAACTCAAACCTACTAAGGAACAGCTTATTTTAACCTTATTTGCCTACTTTGTCATTTTATCATGATGATTTGGTTTCATTGCATTTCCGATCAGAATGCATTTAACTTTTTTTTGTTTGTTTTTTTTTTTGTTCTGCTCTTACTATTACTTAATAGAGAGATTCTGGAATCACAATAACTGGATTAGTTCGTGTATGTTCGTTCATCTTCTATGCTTTCTTGTAGGGATGCTGATGTTTAAACCAGCAGCTTAACACCACATAGCCATTTGTTCTCTCCTTCACAGTGATATAGGGAAAATGTAAAACTAATAGGTTAAGATAAAGATAATTTAATAGGACAGAAAAGGTAGGCAAAACAGTAATACTAATGATAATTTACAAAACAAGGGATGCAAAATGCAATTGCTCACCAGCTGCCAACAGAGGTCCATACAGTCCCTGAGCCTAGCAACTCCTTTGGCTAGCTCTCTCAGGTTTATCATTCAGCATGGTGCTATTCTATATGGGATATCCCTTTGGACAGTCTGGGTCAGCAGTATCTCATCCTGTCCATCCCAGTTCTTTGTGCATCCTCAGCTCCTCTCTGGCAGGGCAGTGTGGGAAGCAGAAAAGTCCTTGACTTAGTCTAAACACTGCTTAGCAACAACTAAAATGTTGGTGTGTTATCAACATAATTCTCATCCTACATCCAAAACACATCACTATACCTGCCACAATGAAGAAAATTAACCCCATCTTGGCTGAAACCGGGACAATTGGATACAGAAGGGATTTATAATGGGAGTTGTTGCAGTGCTTCAGTGTGTTTCTCCAGGATACAGGAAGCTTTCTGCTGTCAGCACCTGGTGCTTTTGAGAGGAGCTGAAAGACAGGCAGTTGTGTATGGGTAAAAATGCTTCTCTTATAGTTTCACCAGTCAGTTAATTCTAAGCCTTCGCAGGCCTCCATCCTGGAAGAACTATTGAGGTATAAAAGGCATGTGATACTCAGAAGTCATGTTATGTGGAGACTAGCAAGAATAATGAGTATTATCAATGTGTTTTGATTGTCCATAACCCAGCAAAGTTCAGCCTTAGTCTGGTACTATCCCCTTGGGTGACACAACCTGATTTTGGAACAAGCTCCCTGTCCAAAACTGAGGGCACAGTTGTCACAAAGGAATTGTCCTGCTGCAAAAAAAACATGTTCAAATTATGATGGGAGCTGCAAAAAAGGGAAATTAATCAGGCAGATGCCTTGTATTATTACAAATATTCCCCTCAGCTCTCCAGACATGTCTGCATCGTTCAGGAGCACTGTGTTTTACCACCTACATCTGTTGCATATGTTCAGATTTTTTTTTCGTTTCAGTTTTGTACATTCTCCCTGGGACACTGATTTTTTACAGACTGTATAAGCACTGAGTTTTACTGGCATATCTAGTCCCACTGACTTAGTCCTGTTTTCATGAGTCTAGTGCACAGCAGGAAGCATTTTGTCAGAAGCCTGGTGGTCTAATGGCATAAGCAAATAGAAAGTTGTGGAGGAAGGGTACTAGCTGGAAAACAGATGGAGTTTCAGGCCCATTTTGTCCATAAGTCTCTGAAGTTAAACACGTGCTTTGAATCTCTGCAGAGGTCAGGTAGGATTCATCGAACTTCTGAAAAACTCAAAAGTGATCATTTGGATGATTTTCAGATTTTTGAAAATGCTTTTGAGATTTTAACACCTAAAACCTACAACAAAGGCTATTGAATAACCATGGATTAAGGAATTAGATTTAAAATTTAAAATATTTTAAAAGGTTGAAAGAGGTTTTTTTTTTTTTAAATCATCAGTACAAGACACTCTTTTAGCAACTTCTCAGTTACTCTTACGCCTTTGCTTTAAATTTATTCAGGCTGTATTTATACTAATTCATACCAATGGAAGGGAATAGAATAGAATTTATTTCTTACAGATGAAGCTAGTCAAATCACTTAAAGATACACTTTTATATAAATTGCATAATAAAATTTCTTATCTTGCCCCACTCAAAATAGCTCTTTTTCTTTTGCTGGTATGACAAAGACAGTTCAGCAAAGCAGAAATAGTTTTAGTAAAATACCATGTCTGGTTCCAATGAACAAAAATCCTCCCGAAATCCACAGTACAGGGATGAAGCTGTGCCTCTTTATTTTAGCTCAAGTGTTGCTGGGACAGTCTTGGGAAGGAGAAGTCAGTTATAAAATCTGTAGGAAAAGTATTTTTTTAATTAAAAAAACTACATTATTTAATCCAAAGGAACACACACAAAGGAATGTATTTGTTTAAAAACTTTTTAGCAAGGGTAATTCTTTAGGTCTGTCTTCCTTTTCTGGAAGGATAAAAGTTTTTAAATGGTTCTTCACAAATCAAGTTGTTTTTGTAATAGTGTCTGCAAGGTTTTGTTTTTAAAGAAATACAAAGCAAAAACACATCTCAAAGTCTTGAAAATTATCACAAAAATTGGTATTTTTTGTACAATATAAATAAATGCTTACTTAATAGGTATGGACTGTCACAACATTCCTTTTCTCTTTCCTGAAAATACTGGTTTTCCTTAACTTTTCATTAATTGTTTTATATCACTGTAGGAATAAATCGAAGAACTGCACTTCTCTGTGCAGAATGATTGATTCAATGGATGATGAGTGACAAAAAGAGAAAGAGTCCAGGTCAGAACTTGCAGCCCCTCATTTGCTGAAGAGCACTGGCATTTCCGCTTTAACAAGTTTCTTCTGCCTCTTTTCAAGGTGCGCAGCCAATACAGCTTTTTTTATGATTATAATGCTCATACAAAATGTGGTGTCCACTATAATTATACTGCCATGAAAATTCTCTCTTCTGTGTAACATATGAGGTGGTTACTTCTTTGATGTCAGGCTTTTACACCTTTTTGACTTTCTGAACCAGATGACCAATTAGGTTTCCCTTTTCTTCTGTAAATTGCAGCAGAACAATTTTTCAGGCACCATATATTCTTCTATGCTCACAGGTATGTTCCAGTTAATGGCTTTCAAAATCCTGGAGAAAATGCTCAAGCCTATGATGCTTTGTTTCTCCAGCTACTTTTCAGTAGATTTGCTTGATTTTTTCCCTTGTCATTTCTTTGTCTTTCATCCCCAGTCTTTCCCCTAGTTCTCTGTCTTTAATCATCATTCTTATATAAGAATGTTAATCTTATTTTAGGGGTTTCATTTTACTTTTGCTTTTGAAGTGGTTCTTTCACTTACATAAGAGGAGAAGTAAAAATTCAGATTTCATCTATTCAAATTAAAAGAAATCTACTAGTGCAGTGGAGGTCTAAAGTCATACAAATAGATATAAAGAACTCCCAAATAGTCAGGGAATCTGTTATTTTTTCTTGATTTTCACCACACCTGTAAGCTGACAGCTTGTGAATGTTGCTAGACTCAGTATCTATCTATCAATCACTCTTTGCTTTCGTTAATTAAGAGCAGATGGCAAGTGTTGAAAAAAAAAAGGAAAAAAAAAGCACTTGCTAATTAATTAAAAATAATAATAATAAAAAATCCTATCTTGGACAAATCACCTGTTGTGTATACACACAAATGTAGGGACAAGAGTTTTTTGGAAAATATTCAGTTTTGTTTACTGTCAGTTAATGAAATTGTTGCCTGTGCACAGGATACTTGGTTTTGCATAAAAAAAAAGGCAAGAAACTTGTAACTGGTGTTGGTTGAAACTGTGAAGACTTCTTTATGTCAGCTGAAAAATACACTTTGCTTTAGCTTAAGCCCGAATGGTCTCTGCAAGGTGAATTAGCCCACTTAAAACTGTTCAGAGTCCAACTGATCAGAGTTTCTGATCTGGTAGAACCAATCACCTACCAGCAATTCTCCATTGCTTTGAACTGCACTGAGTTAGGGAGCTCTGGTGCATTTGGTTGATAATGTTTGATCTTTAAGACATTAGAGAATTTTCTGCAATAGTTTTTAGTTGTTCTTGGATGTGATAAATATAAGAGTTCCCCTCTGCTGCCATCTGTCACATGGCAACAACATGTAATGTAATGCTGGTGGGAAGGTTCAGGTCTCTGTTACTGTACCACCAACATCTGTTCCAGGTGACCTGGATCACCGTTATAAAATAGGAGGCATTACTTTCGGAGCAGCCCTTGTATAAGTGCATATGTAATATAAGCTCGAAAGGAAAATATTATGAGGATTAAAAATAAAGAATAAAATTGGAACAGTAACAGCAAGTTTGGAAGGACTGTTGCTTTGCCTAATTTTATTTGGTGTGTATCTTTCTTGTTATCTGAAATTTGAGAAAGTATGCTAATATTTAAATAGATATAGAATAGACCTTAAATAGATGAGAACATATCATAAGTAGATGAGCATTTCTTAATGTTTTGGTCATGTTTTACATGTGGCTAGTGAAACTGAGACACTGTAGTTGGTAGCTTCTGCCCAAGCAAAAAAGTATGCATGAAAATAAATCAAGGCAGATACAGAACTCAAACTCAGTTCTTCAGTTACTGGAGGAAAAAGTTTGTATTTAAAACTTTAAATTGATGAGAAAGCTCTAAAACCTCAACAGTAACTGGTTTTACCATAAGTAATTCCAACTGAGGAAGTTTATTTCTATGACACAAATGAAACACAACGTTGATGTTGAAACTCCATGCCTGGTAAAACTGTGGTAAAGTAGAAATTATAAATACACTATTTTCAGGGAATATCTCCTACCCAAACTTCGGTTACCTAGAAGTATCTAGATATGATTTTTACATACATTTTTGTCCCTTGAACTGTTTTACAAGGCAGAAATTAAAAAAAAAAAAAAAAAAAAAAAAAATTTAAATCCATTTTCCTTTCTCTATGTACTTGCTTTGATTGCAGACAAAACACAAATGATCCTACCATCTCACTCAGCTGCAGAGAATCCACCTGCTATCTCCGACATAAACTGAACAAATACCATTTTGTTTCTCCTGTGCATACTTTCACATGGACTTGCACACGTATGCACACACGTGCTCTATTTACCTTTGTTACTCCTCCTTTTTAATGAAATAAGTAATCCAGACTGAAATTTTCTTGCTTTTCTCATAGTGTGGGAAAACTCAAATAACCCTTGCAAAATATTTTTGAAATGCTGGCAGCCATGGATATAAGCCAGAATAGGCAGCTGGGCTTTATTTTTGCTTTGAAGGGCCCAAAGATGTATATAAACTCCTGCACTCCCTCTTTTTCATGCATCCACCAAGAGCCTTGGAAGTCTGAGCTACATCTGAGCTGTCTTGCTGACCCTCCCCCTCAGTCTCTGAACTAAAGCTCTGAGCAGCCTGTGATTATAGCACTCAATGTGGATCACTTTCCAAACAAAGAGTGGGAGTATAACTGAATTTGGAGTCAAATTTTCAAGACTTTTTCCTGCAAGACACTGATTTGCAGATATCAGAGAAATCTGTGGGAATGAGAGCATCAGGTCCTGATGATGAGGCTGGAATTTTTCTCTGTCTGGCTTCACAAGGGGCTGATCCAGCTTGGGCTGTCTCCCCACACTGAGCTGTCATGGTTTGAAGACAATTCCTCCCCTACAGAAGGCTCAAAAACTTTATAAGGCTTCCTAAAGCTTGTCTTCAAGAAGGATTAGAATTGTGGAATCACTGAATGATGGAATGGCTTGGGTTGGAAGGGCTGGGCTTGAAGTCATGTATATATCATTACAGAACCTGCCCCTGAGCTCTTATTCAAGTTAGTTGAACACTATAGAATGTATGACAACAAATCACAGTAACAAAATGTTAAATAATAACTTAAAAAATATTCTAGTATAAAAAAATAAGCAGAATGTACTTTAAGATAAACTTGCTTCAATTTATTTCCCATATGATGTGAGATGAATGCTCTGCTATATGGGCAAAATTCAAAGCCTGCCCATGAGTCAGAAAGGTGCTTTATGACATCCTCTGCCTACAGAAGAAAATCTAGTTCTCTTTTAACACGAATATCATGGTTCAATTCATATCCCATGGGAATACATGCTGAGAATTTCAGATCCAAACCTCCCAGTCTATGATTGCTGCAGGAATAAAATAATGTTTATAATTCAGATGACGATTTAATTTTGTTCATATGAAAGGCAGTCTGGCAATAACCTACTGTTTTCCATTTTCTCAAAACCTGTGTACTCAGGTGCTTGCAGATAACACTTTTTCCCCTTACACCAACTCCACAGTCTGAAATCCCTCAGGCCCACCAGTGGGTGATATTTCTATGCATAATGTAATTTCACACCCCATTAATCCATGCACACCATGTTTCTCCTTAGGTATTGCTGTTTTGTATGAGATTGTTCACTTCTACTTTCCAAAGGCAATCCTGAAGACTTGTCTCCAATCTCCTCTTGAGACACAAAGAATATGGAAATGGATTGTTAAACTCAAGCTACCACATGGCATCCTAGCCAGGTTATTGTGGAGTAAAATGTAAGTTTCATCCCCAAGATGAAGCTCAATATTTTTATGGCATGGACATATGCAAAGGTTTCTAAGCCACTATCCATCGTATCTGATCATGGCAATCTAATGAAGTTTCCACCAATTGGTAAAAGGGAAATGTATTCCTCATCTTTTAAAAAGTCAAAAAGAAAGACTCAGAGAACAATACACCAGTCAGTCTCACCTCTGTGTTGGGGAATATCATGGAGCAGATCTTCCTGGAAACAATGTTAAGGCACATAGAGAATAGAGCAAATGGGAGTTCACAAAGAGCTAATTATGCCTGACAAATTTTGTGGCCTTCTACAGTGCGGTTACAGAGCTGGTGGGTTAGAGAAAAGCAACTGAGATCATCTACCTGGACTTGAGCAGAGTATTTTACACTGTCACATATGATGCCTTGTCTCTAAATGCGTGAGACATGGAGTTGATGGATGGGCTACTCAGTGGAAAAGGAATTGTCTGGATGGTTGCAGTCACAGAGTTACAGTCAGCAGCTCAATATCCAGATGACAGACAAATTACAAGTGATGACTCTCAGGGGTCTGTATTGGCACCAGTATATTTGTCAGAAACATGGACGGTGGAATTATGTGCACCTTCAGCAAGTTTTTGGATGACGCCAAGAGGTGTGGTGTGGTCTACACACTGGAGGAAAAGATACCACCTAGAGAGACCTTGACAGTCTTGAGAGGAAGGCTTGTGTGAAAAACATGCAGTTCAACAAGGCCAAGTGTAAAGACCTGCATCTGGATCATGGCAGTCCAAAGATATGTTTACAGACTGGGCAACAGATGGATAGAGAATGGCTGTGTGGAGAAGGGGGGACAAAAGGAAAGCTGTAGAGGGGCTCTTTATCAGGGAATGTAGTGTTAGAATGAGGAGTAAAGTTTTTATACTAAAAAAGATCAGATTTAGATTAGATATGAGGAAAAAAATCTTCACTATGATGGTGGTGATGTACTGCAACAAGCTGACCGGAGAAGATGTGAATATTCCATCCCTGGAAGCATTCAAGCCTGGGTTGGAGGGAGCTTTGGCAACCCAGTGTATTAGAAAGTGTCCCAGCCCATGGCAGGAGGAGGTGGAACTAGATGACCTTTAAAGATCCCTTCCAACCTAAACCATTCTCTGATTCTATAATCTGAGATTGACAGCTTTGTGACTTATTTCTTATAGTGAAGAAAAACAACATGCATTTTATCACTTTTGCAGAAATATGAACCTTCAAGCTATGTCAAAGCCACATACACTGGGTAAGAGAATGTAAGAATGTGCTTTTTATTATAGATGTTTATTAAAGTGGGTACTAATTCTATTATAAAATAGGTGACACTAAATTGTTTTTTATTCTACTTGTGGGAAAAAAAAAAAAAAAGTGGTGGAATTTGTTGCTCTTTTAGCTAGAATTTTAGAGTTCCAATATATTGTTTTCGGCAAACCAAGCATAACAAAAAATGAACATTTATTTTTGGAGAGTTAAAGTGTTATTCTATGCTGTATCTTCTCTTACTATGGTTAACTGTTCATACTTTAGCCATTTCTATTATTATATTTGACCCCTGTGTCCTTTTGCTATTGAAAATGCTGTCCAGGCATTTGTTCAAAAAAACTCATTCATGAAGGACGACTTCATTGAGACCCATATCTCAAAGGAGAGCAAAACTCTGTGGGATTGTTTGAAGATGAGGAGCAGAGATGCCAAATCTTAATTTCTAAGGTTGGAATGGGATGTTTCTAGGAGTAAACTCTTCATATCAGAGTTGCTGAAGGATTGCCATGCTTACAATAAATTGCAGAGAGATGTCTCCAATACAGCAGAATTATGATGCATATGGATTCTTGAAACAACAAGTAACTTCTAGGGATGCAGTGCTAGGTGGGCTCAGCTATTCTCTCTGTGTTCAGTGGAGCATCTTGGTCTTAGTCCTTGACAGCAGTGCAAAGGTACCTGCCAAAACCTTGGATGTATTCCCCTCACTGGATTGCAGGCAAATACAGGCTTTTTATTAGGCAAACAAGTACGCCCTTCTGGTGATTATATATTTATATTTTTATACTTGTATATATGATATTTAATATATTCAGGACTTTTAAAGTTTTGTGTAGTTTACAGCTGTGTTCTTGTTTCAAAATAAATCTGAAATAACAAGAGTTACTTTGAGAATAAAAGCTGTATCAAAGGTAGGTAAGTGTTTGTCCAGCAAGCAGTAAAAGGGACCTTGGAAGGCAAAGTAGAAAAGCAGAGACTACTCAAATGAGACAGGCTCAGCAGAGAGATTAAGCACGACTGCAGGATCCTTCTCTCCCTGCAAAAAAAACCCACAGAATCATACAATCATTAAGTTTGAAAAAGACTGCTAAGCTCATCCAGTCCAACCGTCAACCTATCACCACCATGCTCACTAAATCAGTCCCCTAAGTGCCACATCTACACATTTCTTTAGACAGCTGTCTAAAAATAATTTTTTTTTTCGGGCTAAAAATAACAGTTTATTAATTATTTTGTTTTTAGGTCCTTAGCGAAACAAAGATAAATTTGTTTTAATTGTTTGTCCACTGGTCCATCAGTCATTCCAATTTTGTTTTGTTCTCATCTTAGTCCTTACTATACCTCCATTTGTTGTATGCACTTGTATGCATGTGTTTGTTGTATGTATATGCCAACCATAGTGAGAAGACTAAGTCTGACAGCCACTCTGCCTAGGGCTAGAAGGTCCAAGGGCTAGAAGCATAGATTTGAAAGCAATGCTAGATTTTACAAGGTACGTCTACAGAAGGAGAAGTTTGAAGGATCATATTACTGCAACTCTCAGCACTTAATTCCACTGTGCTATTTTCATCCATCTGTTCCAACCACCTTTGCCTGAAATTCAATTCTTTTACTATGTATATCCCAGACACTTTATTTCTGCCACTTAAACTAGATGTTGTTCAGGATATTAAAAATAAATATTATTTTAGAAATTGAAAAGATTTCCAAGATCTCTCTGCAAACCACAGTCATCTTTGAATCTGCGTGGTTTGAATGATTTATTATACTTGTCTATAATAAGTCAAACATTGACAAATGTTGAATAACAAGTACCTGAGAAGTACTCATTTTTAAAATGCATATATATGTCTTAGTAGAATTATTGATGATATTAAAATATAGTTGTAACATAAAAAATCCTTATCATTCCCTGAAGAATTTTTTCTTGTTCAGAACTGGCTATCTATAGCCCTTCTTTTGATGCAGCACAACGTGCAGTTGTACTTCCAGGCTGCAAGCTGGTTCATGTGCACACATTGCTGGTGCATGTTATTAGAAGGAGATACACCAGAGAAATGAGCTGCAAGAGAAGGTAGTGGCTATGCTTAGTAGTGCAATGGAAACAAATTATCCAACTTTCTGCATTCAACCTCTGCAGAGGTGCTATGTTTATCTCCAGAGCACCACAGAGGGAAATCTCTGAAACACGACATAGTGACATGCTGAGGCAGCTATACTGCTTCTGTTTTCAGAACAGCTATTGCCTCTATTAATTAGTTTCAAGGTTTATGCAACATGATGGATAGTATGATGTCAGTGTGCCCAGGTGCTTCCAAAGTTTTAGGACAATCAAAAGACAAAAAAGTGAATAAAAAAAGAGGAGAACTCAACAAGTGTAGTATGATTCAAGAGTATATTTGCTCAGACATGCTTAACTTTGCAGTTATCTGAATCAAATTCTGGTTTTACCAGGAGGGTAGAAAATAATATAGATTTTAACATATTGAGCATGCTTAGCAGAACTACTCAGAAAACACAAGACCTCGTTATTTTTGCTAATGGAAATGTTTAATAATTAACAAACAAATACAAAAACAAAAGATGATCAAATGCAAAAAAGGCAAAAACAAAATAAACAAAACAAAATAAAAACAAAATTGGATAGGAAAGGAAAGAGAATGAAGCTTATTGGAAAAACTGCTATTTCAACACATATGTCTAAATCAAATCTGCGGTAGGAATTGACTGAGTGGGTTACCTAGTTTCTGCCACTTAGAGCTGCCATGACAAACTGTATTACACTGACAGAAGAGACAGTGAATGAATGCCTATAAGCAAATGGTGTCAACACAGACAACTAAAATCAGTTCAGCACTTCTGAGACAGCCAGTGTGAAGAACATGTACTTTCATGAGGAAAGATAATGGTGGGAAACAGTGCCTTTTTAGCCCTTGCAAATCTCTGCATACCTTTAAATGTGCAGAGTCCTGCCTAACATATCCCTATAAGATTTATTTTAAAGTTGTAGTGCTGACTATTTCATGCTTCCATTTCTTTTACAGACTAGAAATATGTTTATATACTAAAATCTAAACAACACAATTTTACATGCAGTAAAGAAGGTATGACATGAATAGCATCGTAGCAAAAAAAATAGTAGATGTGTACTGAATACAGAACATCCCAGAGGACAAACCCTATTTTGTAGAAGTTTAAAGGATTGAAATTTTGATTCTATTTTGGAAAAAATCCTAAACCTACTGTAAATGTTTACAAAACAAAAGGATGAAGAATGTTCATCAAAACCAGAAGCAGTTTTATTTGAGGGAGGTTTTTGACTTCACTATGTCTGTTCATGTTTGTTTCTCTCTCTTGCAATCAGGGGATGGATTTGTTACTGCATGAGTCAGATGGAGAGTTTGAACATGCATTTTTGACATCTGAACATCTGCACCAATGAAATGTGAGGACTGATCTTGATCTTTCTTCTGTTTGTTTGTTGGATCACTCTGAAATCCTCGAGTCTCTGGAAATGTTCTTGAAACAGATACAGTTCTGGAAAACATCTGTTTCAATAAAATTTCATTTCTTCCAAAATATTTACTCAGCTTCAATTATTGCATCTTCCTCCTCTTCTATTAATGAGACTATCTGAAATTTTTAAAGAGATCTAAGGGAAGTACTTGACTAAATGTCACTACAATACAGCGGGAGCTAATTACCTTCCTCCTTCAGAGTTTAAAAAAAATCAAACTTTTTAAATTTATGAATGGTGATTTTAGAGAAGCCTCCAACTGATTATTCCCTGACAGTTGCCTACATGTTTACCTTACACATATAATTTACTAATTATATAATTCTTGTGTTCATATACACATGAAAGATTAACTGATAGATCCTGATTCCTATAGGCAAAGCTCCAGGAATGCTGGTCTGAAAAAAGGCTTGTTTCCAAAGTTTGCCTTCTATTTTCACCTACTCCTTATGATCATAATTATTTTCTTTTTTGTTTTGTTGTTGTTGTTGTTTTTTTTAAATGTACAATAATTATATCCACAACTACCGTGTATGGCATACTGTCACAAAGGAAGATTTTCTTTACCACAAAGATGAGAGAAAGATGGATTTCCTGAGTTCAGGGCCATTGACATCCCAGGAGGAAAAGGGAAGCAAAATAGAGAAGAATAATCAAATGATTGATTTTTCTCTTCCCTGTTCTTCAGCCAGTGACCTGAGTTGGGGAAAGACATATGGAAAGAAAGGCATGTCTGAGAGGTGGGAACAGAAAATAAAGGGCTCCTCTTCACCTTCTCACATGCTCAGGAGCTTTGAAGTGGCCAGGCTGAGGCTTTGTTAGGACTGGCTTAGTGTCATTTCAGAAGCCACTTCTAATAGCTTCTAACTGAAAAAAAAAAAAATAATCAAAGCCCACAGTGGCAATGTGGAGGCATGCAGATGGCTCTCTGTCAGGATAGTTCCATCTTGTTTGCAGGGGAAGAAGTACAGAACAATATGTCACTCCTGAATTTGCTTACTATTTCACTGTCATCAAAACTCTATGTAAAAATAGTTAGGTGTTTCAAATTGGGAATTTTGAATGCTTGAGGCAGAACAAAGAATATTATATGAAAAACAGTGATGCAGATTTCAGCTTAGCTCATCAAAAAGAGTTACAGTAGTAGGTTCATCACAAGGGTGCCAGCTCAGGACTGACTTTGGTATTTTGTTAATTTAGTGCAAAAAAGAGTTGTATTCAGATCTTCATGTCCAGAAAGAGGTTTATTTTAGCCCAGGAATTCCATGAAACGAAATGAAAATCCAAAGAAAACTAAAATTTGGGTATGAGAGGCTTAAAAACTCAAAGGGCTCAGACCTCAGTAATGTTCCTTTATACCAAGATTTGAAACCTTCCTGACTTGCCGTTACAGAGTCATGTGATATGTTGTAATTTAACACTTCAACTCCACCTATGCTTATAAAAGCTCCCCGACATTGCTATGTGTGATGTACAGTGTGACCTTTGAACTCACAGCTTTGCATAAAAACAGGTTAGAGAGAACTACTGAGAAGTTCTAATGACTCCTCATATATGCAAGGTTGTGACCAGTATCTTTTGAAGTCCTGGTGGGAGTTATTTTTCAGGCGGGAGTAGCTGAATGGTTTTGTCCCTGTGGAGCTGCAAAAAATAACTTTTCTTGCTTTTATTGATATTAGTGGTATTGCAAGAGTTGTCAACATTAAGGGTAAGATTTTGTTTCCTTTATAAATCTTGTTTGTAGGAGTTTTCACATCTGGGTTATTTCAAATTACCCAAACGTCAAGAAATTTGGTGTTTAAACTGTCAGCATGAGTGTGATATTTTAAAGCAAAAATGTTAAAGTCCATTAAAATATCAGAGCAATGGAATGGGAAAGTATAACTTGTTCCCATGAGATCAATGGGAGTTTTGCCTTTGACTTCAATGGAAACAGGAAGCAGGCCATAACTCGTAATCAGTTTCAGAATTCCCCAGCCTCATCTCATGCTTCAAACTTTAGCTAATATTTAGAAGCTAAGCCCGAGGTGTATATGTATACATTCATGCGCCTTTTCCTTCTGTCAAGTTTTTAGCAGGATTTTCACTGTGTTTTGACCTCAACTCACCTCTGGTTACAGTGTCAGTACACCTCTACTGAAATAACATTTTTGCCAAAGCAATGGCAAAGAAGCCACACATATCCTCCATTGCCCTTGATGTGAGAGGCTGGTATCTTGTTTCAAGTCCCCTGAAACGTCCAGCCACAGAGCCAGTGTAACTAGAGATGGAAAACCGAGTATTGGGTCGCATGTTGCTCTCCCTTGGAAGTCTAGAATTGTTCCCTGCAGCTTACAGTCTAGTTTTAAATATCTTGAGTGCTAATGGGCATTTCTCTTTTTCCTAAGGAGTATGTAACAGTTTAACAGAACTTGCTATAGGAAAAATATCCAGATAGCCACTAGATACTCCCAGAACCCAGCTTAAGGGTAACATCTTTTTCCACAAGAAGAAAAAGCAACAAAGAAGTCACATCGCCTTTAGAATCTACCCTCTTTCAGTTCTTACAAATCACAGAATCATTGAATGGTTGAGAATGGAACAGTTCTCTGGAAGTCATCTCTTCGACCACTCTGATAACCAACATCCCCAAGAACACATTACCAAGAACTGTGTCTGGGAAACTATTGAATATCTCCAGGGAAGGAGACTTCAGAGTGTTTCGATACCTCTGTCATCTTCACAGTAAAGTTTTTTCCTCATGTTCAGATGGAATTTCCCGTGTTTCAGTTTGTGCCTATTGCCTCTCATCGTATCAGTGGATGCCACTGAGAAGACACCTTCTCTTCAGTTACTTACACATTTTGATCAGATTTCCCTGGGGTTTCTCTTCAGGTGGAACAGGCTCAGGTATCTCAGCCTTTCATGAGAGGTGCTCCAATCCATTTATCATTTTAGTAGCCTTTCACTGGACTCTTTCCAGGAGCTCCACAACACTCTTGTACTGAGGAGCTCAGTACTGGCACACAGAACTCCAGGTGAGGCCTCACCACAGCTGAATAGAGGATCCATTGACCTGCTGTCAACTTTTTTTCTAATGCAGCCCAGGATAATATTGTCCTTCTGCTGGCTCATGATCAACTCGTTGTCCACCAGAACAACCAGGCTTTTCTTTGCAGAGCTACGTTCCAGAAGATGAGCCTGCAGCCTGGACGGATACCTGAGGTTACTCCTCCCCAGATGCAGGATCCTGCAATTACTTTTGTTGAATGTCAAGAGGTTCCTCTCTGCCCATCTCTCCAGCCTGTTGAGATTCTTCTGAATGGTATCATAGCACTCTGTGATCAGGTGGTGATATCTTCTTCCTCCCCTCCTTCCTTTCTTCTGTTCATTATTTTACCAGGCTATACAGACAGAAATCTTTTAACGTTGCTTTACATTGCTGTCTTTCTTTTATTTTGACCATGAAAATATTTTATTTTGATTTAATTGCATTTTTGGCAGCCATAGACAGTAGAAATACTTTCTGTGTTTGTTATAGATCACAGTACAATAGAAATATCCACAGCCACTCTTTAAATTGATAAGATTTCGTAGTCTACATGTAGCTTTCTATCTATTTCTTCTTGAAAAAGTCTGACAAAGACTCTACAATTTACTATCCAAAAATATGCGTGGCAGCTGAAATAACATTCAGTTTTCCCCATGTTCAGGAATGCTACATTATATCATGTCAGGTTACATCATCAAGTTACCTGAAATAATACAGCAAAAAAAGTATAAATCAGGAACTGGGCTGACTTTCGTCTTCAGTGTAAGGAAGTACAGCTGATTATGAGATAAAATGACCTAGCAGTAACATACAGTTTTCAGTACACTTCTTGCTCAGGACAGTATAGTGTTGTTGCTTTTAATTGTACATCATACACCCACGATGTACATACAGTTCATCCATTCACAGGTTGTGCCACATTCTGCAGTATTTCTAACAGTAAATGAGTCTGGTAAAAAATGGCAATACAGGTATGGTGAGCAATCCAGATGTCCTCTAAGGGGACTTTTTGGCTGTTTAATTTATTAATTGAGTTGCAGAACAAGACCTTTGGAAGAACTGAAGTTTTACTCTGATTAGCTGCCACCTGATTTGTTTATCTATTTATTTATTCATTCATTCATTCATTCATTCATTCATTCACTTTAGGTTTTAATACACAGCTGATGAAGATCAGAAACCTGCAAGAATTCATCCAATGATACTTGTTCCATAAAATCAGAGAAACTATGAGTAAATTACCTATTTTGTTATCTAGTACTTTATATTCACAAGTATGATATTTTGATAGTCCTGCAGATCCATTTAGTCTCACTGAATGAAATTTTAGAGGAAAACTAAAGCCAAAAAACCTCTCAGGCTAACTTCTCATTAGCCATATTGCTGAAGAAATTGACAAAGGAGAAAAATTATCAAAAAGAATGAGCTAGGTGAAATCTTGTCCCTGCTGTGATCAATGAAATTTCTTCCCCGATAACAATGTCAGCATTTCAAAATTTCAATGTAAAACCTGAATTTAGCCAATATTATGATAGTTCAAAATGCATCAATTGAGCTTAAACTTATTTTCTTCAAAGACAATGGCAAAACTGAAATGTATTTTAAAGAAACAGCCTCCAACAATTCCCTCAAGAAAAAGGAAACACTTTTTCAGTCTCTGCAATATAACATTATTCAGACTTTTCCATAGTGTTTTTGCTCCTGTTGGATTGGTAAATGAGAGATTACTTTCTTTCTGAACATCTATATTTCAACAGCTCTGGTCCACACTTATTTGTTCTTCCAGCCCTCATGTTTTTCACCAGTGAAGGGAGTAAATGAATATTAAAATGGAAGTTATGCTTTTATCAGTTATACCTCTTTTAATTAAGAGGATATTTTAATTAATCTGGCACCTCAGGAAACCTTGTCTTATTTTTCTGTTGCTATGAAAGCTGAAGTTGTTCACATAAAAAAAGCCTTAAAAGAAGTTTTTAATTACTTTTCAAGTAAGTTTTAACCAAACTGTCGACTGCTGTGTGCACTATGTCAGTTAACACGTGAAGTAAATCTGACAAAGAGCACTTTTTGTACCTTCAGAGCAAGTATATCTTTACCAACACTTCTGAGTTATTTTAAGTTTGCAAGCTGCAAGTGTCTCCTGTGTTCTAGCTTTGATAACAGTAAAACCAAGACTGGAGATGAGTAGCACCTGGTAATTAGTACTCTGACCATATCCAATATGCAGAATGGTTGAAGTTTCAAGTGTCCAGACTCCAGCAACACCTTCCCCAAATGCTGTGAAGTAGTTACTTCACAACCCAAGGCAATCTTGCTTCTCTACCCCTGTTATTGCTATGAGAATAATTTGTCTTGCAAAAAAATGAAAATCCTTCCATAATTTTGTGTAAGTCAATGATTTTCAGAATGTTTTAAGCATTCCTTTGAACGTGCCTTTGATTTCATAATGTCCTAGAGAAGCAAAGCCTCTGTAAATGTTGTGGTTGGCTTTTAAGAACCAGTGACTGAACTGAAAGTGAAATAAGACAGGAAATATTTTAAGAATTCTTTAGCTTTTCTTGTTGTGTTTCTATTTAATAACACCTGCTAATCATAAATAACAAGAATAATAGCCTGTAATACCAATAGAGAGTAGACAGCAAGTGCCTTTCACCTCTTGCAGGTAGGCAGACTCCTTCAAGTAAAAGTAATAAAAGCAGAATGTTGATCTGGCCCTGCCTGATCACTACTGCTGTCTGATCTCAGTGCTCCCAGTGAGGTGCCCTACCCTGACAGCAGCAATGACCTTTGGCAGCACCACAGCAACCACAATGCATGCTGAGCCCCAGACCTGATCTGCACTCCTGCTACTCTGCCAGCAGCACCAGGATTGCAGGTGCGCTGGGATAGAAGATCACATCACAGATGACAGATCACTGTGGTGATTCAGTTTCTTAGCTATGTATTCATCTATAAATATAGCTGAACACTAAAAGAGTTGTGCACTTCAGCCCTTGTCTGTAGCCTGAGAGACTCCAGTGATCTATAAAGTGACAGATTCAGATGCAGTCTGGCAGGCCTTTATCTCCTGCCTTAAAAACATTGTTAGGCTTTCAGACATCATCATCAGGAAAAAAAGTGTGTGAAAGTCACAAAGCACCCTGAGGACCAAATTATGACAAAAATGTGACTGACAAATGGAAAAGACAGAAGAGTGGGTAATCCCAAGCAGACAAAGGAGTGAACAGGACTTGAATTTCTTCATTGTTTTTCTGGATAACTTTTCTGATGTCTTTCATTAACAAATGCACTGGTGTCACACTCCATGCACATCACCCAGATTTGATATGTAAAGCCAGGAGGAGTGTTATTAAACAGAAAGTAGTGACAAATATAGTGGTCATAGAGGAACCAGACCATAGAGCAACACATGGGCAGGAGGCACAGTGGTAGCAGAGGCTGTTTTCCAGACACTTTTATTTAAATTCCCATTTTTGCAATGTTCCATCTGTCAAGGGTATTCCCAAATATCATTCTTCTGGTTCTGCAGAGAGGTGGCTACAGCTTCTTTGCTGTAATAGTTGCATAAGTCTAAAAAAAAATATTCGAATAATGATTGTTAAGCAAGAAAACTAAAAAAGATCAAAGGTTATCCTTCTTTCTCATGCTATGAATAAATCCCAATCAGCCCTTGCAGAACCCTCTAACTAAAATACTTATGAAATGCCCTGTTGACAGCAAAATAATTGGTCTTTATGACATATGACATACTTACACAACTTTTTTTTTTTTTTTTTTTTTTTTTTTTTGACTCCAAAATCTATGCCCTTTTCTATCAACATTCCTTTAACACAATGTTCCTCATTAATCTGCATCCATTAGCAAATCATGTGCTGAGGGTTTCATTTCTGCAGGAATCCATATTGTACTGTGTGAAATGCTGCCAAGAGACTTTGTAATACTTGAGATATTGGATGCAGATAGTGGCCCTGGAAAAGGCTTTGGAGAGAGAACAAATAATGTTGGTATCATTGATTGTGGGGCCACCTGGCACAGAGTGCTATTCAATATGAGCTGTAACCTTGCAAACCTTCAAACAGCTGGGGTTGCAAGGGCACAACACAGCATCCCATTTTTGATGTCAGCACTCCTGATCCTAGTAGCCGAGTCAGAGGTAGTACAGAAGCACTACCAACCGCTGAAATTTTCCCTGTGAAGAGATATTTTGTTTATATTGCCTGCACTAGAATACCCTCTATTAGTAGACTTAAAATGGTCGAGGTACAAACCTAAGCGCAGGCATATGATTGTCTATACTATGTAACTGTTGGCAATTAGCAACTGTTACACTTCTCACCTGGCCCTGGGAACAGTAACACTCTCAAAAAAAAAAAAAAAAAAAAAAAAAAAAATTTTTAAAAAATTGACATTGACTGCAGCACGGATCAGGATTTCCAGAGGGAAATCTAGATGCAATCAGCTAGTACTGAAGGGTAAAAGAATTTAGCTGTAGGAATACAAGCTACGCCATACAAGATGCCCTTACAGTCTGTGCTAACTTTATTTGCTAATATATCATAAGTCTTTATCATTTTATCCAAAGTAACTACTACGAAGATTTTCTTGCCTAGAGCTCTCATTGGTGCCAGTACTGAAGGGCGCCAGTGCATTACAATGCTTCTTTGTCATTGCAGATATCCACCATTGAGAGCACACTTCGCTTATGTCACAGATTAAATGAGGTCCATTTTGCCTTCTTCCTAGGCAGATTTTATTTGTATCTTAACCCAATCAGCCATGTTTATATGCCATCTGTACCAGTGAGCTTTGACAGTATGGTGTGTGTGTGACAGTAATGGATGGTCTGAACTTTCTGGGTTGAACAGTTTTCTGTTATTGCCAGCTTGATGGAAGATTGTAATAGAAACATAGAGAAGTTTGAGAAGAGAAGTTTGGGCTGGGAGGGACCTTTAAGATCCTTTAAGACCTAGTTCCAAATCCCAGCTGTAGGCAGGGACACCTCCCTCTAAACCAGGTTGCTCAAAGCCCCATCCAGCCTGGCCTTGAATGTTTCCAGGGACGGGGCATCCACAGTCTGACTGAGCAATTTGTTCCAGTGTATCAGCACTCTCACAATAAAGAGTTTCTTTGAAATATCTAGTCTAAATCTACACTCCCTTCCCAGCTTTTATGTAGTCTCCCTTCAGGAACTGGAAGGCCGCTATAAAGTTCCCCTGGAGCATTCTCTTCTTCAGGCTGAAGAGCCCCAACCCTCTCAGCCTGTCCTCAAAGAAGAGGTATTCCAGCCCTCCAATCATCTCTGTTGCTATCTTCTGGTCCCACCATGTCTGGGCGCACACCACAAATTTTGTCCTCCACATGTGCTGCTAATTTTCTGATGCTAAAGAGCAAGTCATACTCTCTGGGTTCCTTCCCTCCTTCCCCTTCCCTTCCCTAACTTAATAAGTGTTTTCCTTTTATGTACAGGGAGGATCAACTCATCAGTTGAAGTGAGTGCTTATGGCTCCCTTTAATTCAGCAAACATATGCTAAATTATACTTACAAAGAGTAAGCCAGCAAGACAGGCAGAATAATTTTAGAACAATCTCCATGGCTATAATTTGTTTGTTTTAAAGAGGAAAACATTACTTCGTATTTGGTAGGGATCATTTATAGTTTAGGACATTGCTAAATTTTAACAGTAATGTTTTGCACTGTGACAAGCAGAGATAATTAGAACTATCTTAAATATCCAGCTTGAAATGTCTGCATGTTTTCCTTCTATGGGAAAAAGAGTGCTTTTATAAAAGAAGTAGATAAACAGCTCTTGTTCTTTATAGGGACATAGAGTGAAATAACTCTGTAAATAAATTAGTTAGATAATCTTTTAGAGCTTAATGAGAATATGAAAATAACTGTTTTTCTTAAAAGAGAAGTAATGTAAAACATATGACTTCCCTAATTAAAAACATAGAATAATAGAGCTGTGACTAAAAAAAAAAAAAAAAAAAACAAGAAAGAAAAATCTGTAATAGATTTTTGCAGAACTGTACACAAAAATATTGTGGAAACTCACATAAGAACAAGGTTATAAAGCGTAAAATATATATTAGTGTTACAAGGCTACTGTAAAAGCTTGGTTTTATTGTTTATGAAGACCACATTTTAGAACAAAACAAAAAAGTGTGGCTTTTACTTTATTTTATAAACATTATGCAGGATAAAATGATGATGGGCTTTATCATGGAATGATAAAGAATGTCATTACTGTGGTCTATAAACCCGCAAAGAACCTCTCTCTTTGAAAATAATAATCTACTGTCTTCTGGGGATAGAAATGAACTTCCATGTCTTTAAATATTAAAGCTGCCTAAAAACTCCAGGATGGCCAGACTAGTTTTGATGAAAACTCTATCTAGCCCTATATCCTGCCTCCAGCAATGCGAGTAAATGGACAACAGGGAAAAAGAGAAATATGCATAAGTATCAATATTTCCTTTCAAAATTCTCCCAGTCTTGTTCTACTTCCAGTTCAGTGATATTCTTGGTTGCCTTTTTAGTGTCTCTTTACATGGACTGTTTTACTTCACCGGGGAACAATAAGAGCAATACTTCAGGCCCTTAGCATTTACTTATTTTTTCTTTACATTCTGTATTTTGATACTTTTAGAGGAATGGCGATTTATAAAACTACTATCAATATGTATATTCATATGTAGAACTTTCTTCAAAATATTCTGTGGAAGAAATTTCTCTCTTTGTTCTAACAGAAATCTTTATCATTTAAATATTCCGTTTGTTTTCATAGAAAGAAAGGAGATGAAAATTATGATCTTTCCTAATCAACAAAGAGCGTCAACCAAGCCAACCCAAACTTGATTTACATGCTTGATTAGCGTACTTCCTTTCATCAGCTTGGAATGGTCTGAAAAGACATGTAAGGTTTCTGGCTTTGTACATCAAATCAGGAAAATAGCACTGGCCATTTTAAGGAGCTTTTAAAAAGCAGAAGTAGGAACTCTGTAATGCACTGAAGCTTCTGTCCTGGTAGTTTTCATGAGACCCAGATACAGGAGAGGAAAAACATCTGCCAGTCAAACGTGGAAAATTTGATATTGATAGAATATAATTTCAATAATAATAGTGGAAATATTCAGTGTTGCTGACCAGTGGAAAATGAGGTCAAGCCTAATAAATTATCAGGTAAGCATATTTCCTAAAGTACACATCTGTTTGATACTTCTGCTAAGAAGCACTTACGTGAGTTTTTCAGATATTTGTCTGTCATGCCAGTTATGTTCTGAGGAGCACAGATATGGCAGACCTCTTGTTATCCCTTAGTGGTGTGCTGCTGAAAAAAAAGGTCAAAATTCAGACTCAAACCGTTCTTTCAGAGTAGAAATGGCTGAGATTATGTGCAACGTAGATGAAGGCAGTACTACAGTATTTGTGTATGAGGGTGTGCTTAAGAAAGCATGACTTTCACAAACATGAAAAGACATTACTATCTGAGATATTAAAAATGTACACGGTCTGTTACTATGATTTGTGAGATAAATTACACAATTTTTAAGATCTGATAATTTTCCTTTAGAACTTGGCTATTCCATCTTTTGGTTTGCCAGAGTTATGCTGATTGAAGAATTGTCTTGGGCTGTATATAGAAGTTATAGGATAGTTAATGTATATAAGTCACAAATCTTTTATTTATTTTTACATATTTTATGTTTTATTAAAACAACAACAAAAAAAAAGAGGGCAATGAAATTGCTTGGCCATGTATGCTTTAGCACATGAGACATAAAATGGAATTATTAATATGCTGCTGAGATTTAGTTTAGGTGTTTAGAAGTTTAGGTTTAAGATTATACAAATTAAGTTTAAGACTTAATTTGTATAATCTTAAATTCTTACATGCCCATCTTTTTTCTCCCCAAGTGTTTTTTTGTGAGCTGAAATAGTATGGCAATCATCGTTAGTGTTTAAGGGTACAGGTTGATTACAAACTATGTGAATAGGTAATATAGGTAATAGCATTTTAGAGAAGCTGGAGCCACTTATGAAGACAAACTGAGAGAACTTGGCTTATTCAGTCTGGAGAAGAGAAGCCTGGAGGGAAATCCCATTATGACTTTCCAGTATTTTAAGGGAGATTACACATAGCAGGGAAATCAACTTTTTACACAGGTAGATAGTGATAGGACTAGAGGGAATAGTTTTAAACTGAAGGAGGGAAAATTCAGATTAGACGTTGGGGGATGTTTTTTCATGATGTCATGCTGGCACAGGCTGCCCAGAAAAGCTGTGGATGCCCCATCCCTGGAGGTATTCAAGGCCATGTTGAGTGGGGCAACCTGATCTAGTGCTTGATCTAGCAATTGGCAACCCAGCCATAGCTGGGGATTTGGACTAGATGAACTTTGATGCATCTTCCAACCTAAGCCATTCTCTGATTCTCTGTCTAAAGAGAATTTATACTCCAGATTAATAGCAACTGTTTAGGGCTCTCAGCTTGCAAAAATCAGCAACTCTTAAGCCCAAGCAATAGGACATACTAAACAGATACTAACCATTTTTAAAGCCTGGAATCTCCACATAGTGAGGATCTAAAATCCACAATCCTCTCTGAAGCACAAAACCTCAAGAAGTAAGAGGAGAAGCTTTTAGGGAGAAGCTTGAAGAACAGGGACCTGAAGGCAGGGTGAGGCCTCATCCTCGCACCTCATCTTCACTTTTTTCTTTCTTTTTGAGTTGTATTGTACAGATGTAAGTTGTATGGCTGAGAACTGGATTCTCAAACTCCAAAATTGCTACTGCTAGTATGTTATATCATGGCTTGAACTGATGATTGAGCACCAGGAGAAGGGAGTGGCTGACCCAGGGAGCACAGATGCAAACAATTCACCCCTGACTCCATCCCTGTTTGGGCTTATTTGAGGGCTAGCGTTTGAAAAGGAAATGTATCTTGACTAAAGGCTATTTTCTGAGAAGGAGTGGTCTGTAACCACAAACCTCTCATCCCTGATTAGGTGAGTCAACATTTTCCTATATGTGATCATTGATCTTAACAAAATTTTGCCTGGTATCTTGAAGAACTTAGCAGAAGCAGTTTCAGTGCTTCCAAGGACCTGTACCACGTATGACCTGAGTAGAAGGGTGGCCCCCTGGCTAGCCACTGTGAGTTGGATATTTTTTCTGTGAACTGCCCTATACAGATGAACACCAGTTTCTGAACGGACTTCAGCGTGACAAGAAATAGCAAAGCAGCGCAACCCCTGGACAGATCTGGTTGATTCTATCAAGTTAGCTGGACATCAATTACAAATATAAGTGCTTTTTTAGGCATATTGCTGAAGAGGCCCAACATTTGTAGTCTCTCTTGTTCAGAAAATGTTACTCATAGTTCTAATTTTCACTGGAGATTGATGAGTCAATAAACTAAAATTAGGTTCTAGAATGAGGCTGTTTGCTGAATCTTAGGATATCTTAGGCTTAAAAATCAAATTTAAAAAAACTTCTTGTTGGACTATACCTGAGGAAGTGTCAGGATACAGATTCATTTCTGTGCAGACAGCAGGTAGACATGAGATTAATATAAATCTTAGATTTGTTTACTTTTGTCTTTACTAATATGTTAACTTCAAGTGGAGCTGAATACAGTTAGATATAAGAGAGAGAAATCAGTTGAAAAAAGAAGGAAGAGAAAACACTTTCAGGAAAACTTCTCCTTTAACAATGGGAAAATTATACATGGTATGAATCTGCTAACATCTACTAAAAAATACTCTGGCCCAGCACCTCTAAATATTCATAAGTACATTAATGTTGCTATGTATGTGTCCATCTCTTTGCTATCAAAACTCTTCAAGGTGATAAAGGGGAGGTACGTATTTTACCTTCTTTCATTCCAGTTCAGAGTTATTACAACAGCAAGAGTGCCTAACATTAAACTGCAAAATTGCAGTGAATGTTGCACTTAAATAGAAGTAGAGAAACATTTATAACACTGACTAGGTCTTCACTCCTTTTTTTCCCCCCTCTGGTTCCATCTTCCACTCACAGGAGTACCCTGTTCTCCACTGAAATGTTGCCCTGTTAAGTACTGAAACTGCTTTAAAGGTTTGATCAACTATAGCGTTCTGTTTTGGGCAGCCATGTATAATCATATCGCTTGGATAAGTACTTTACCTCTTAATAAGTGTTTAAAATTTTGATAGGATTCTTCACATGTTTCTACACAAAACCTTCTTTGACCATAGAAGCATCTTGGATTTACACTCAGCAGAAAGGGTAAATTTGGCTCAGTGTGTCAATTCACCAGGGACAGGAAACATCTGGCTTCAAGACTGTACTATAAGATCTTCTTCACAATGCCCAGGCATACAAGGAAGCGCTAGTAGCAGACACCCTCCTCTCTGCCAAGATTCTGCAAAAAATGATGGAGTTTTTGTTTCTTGGTGAAAAAGATTATATAGTGGCTACACTGCAGAAGACACATTTTTCTATCTAAATCAGTTTAAATACGTATTTTCACATGTTTAAAAAAAATAAAAGCATGTGAGAACTGGCATGCTTTATCTTGCAGAGGAACAGATTGCTGTCTTGGCTGACTGCAAACATAGCATTACAAATTAAATTAAAAGAAAACTCATTATCACTTACTTTGTGTACAGAAATACGACAGCTTCCATACTTTGCTGTAGACGTTTTTGACATCTTCTAAACTAGAAGAAATGTAGCTGCATAACTTCATTTGCAATGCTTAAATTCAGCAATCGCAAACTTTTTCTGTTGTTTAAGACAAAGCAGGAGACATTTTGCGCTGCTTGACAAAAGCCAGAACATATAACTATCTATCTGGTTAAACCACTCAATCGTAAAATTAGAGTTGATTGAAAATTGTCACTGAAAATTTGTTAAAAGAACCTGGAGTTATTGAAGATGTGATTTTGCAGAGTTCTTTGCAGATTAACAGAATCAAGCTAGTTACAGTTCAGAGAAAAATCTGTCAAAATAAAGGAGGTATCTTTGCAGAGAAATGGCTGACAGGAATTTTTCCGAAGCACTGGCAAAATACATTGAACCTTGTGTGAAATTGTTAGCCGTGGTTAGCCGTGGTTAGTCAAATAACTGCTTCATACCCACTTCTGACCTTCTACAGTTAAATTAGGGATGATCAAACATTTTCTGCTGAAATTATTTTTCAGCAGAAAACTGAATTCTCTCAGAAATATTTTCCTACCAATACTGTATTTTTTCCATGAAAAACCTGTTACTTTTTTGGCTAAAACCCCCAAATCAAAACCTTTTCTGCCTATCCTGTTACTTCCTTTTGCAGCCAATAACTTTGAGTTTTAAATTCTGATAAAATGCTGACATTTTCCAGAGATGAATTTGTTTTTATCTTATGAGACTCTGATTATATTACATTAATTCAATTTCCCATTTTTATCATCTCATCTTCTATGCCTTTTTCTAAACAACTCCAAGTCCTGCAGTCTCTCTCCACACAAGATTTTCATGGCCATGGTCTTTTTCAGAACTGTGTACTTCTGAAGTGTCTGTTTGGTGTGACCTGCTCAGTAGACCTCATTGGAAAGGTAAAACAACCAACTTCTGAAAGATAGAATGTTTTTTTAATCGTGTTCCAGTGTTGCATTTTTAATGTTTTATCATCTCAGCTCTATGTTTAATTCCCTCTCTACAATGACAGATATCTCCTGAATATCTGTGTTCATCTTCTAAGTTGACAAAAATAAGTCAGTAACCCGTACTTATTTCAGGATTTTTTCTTCAGCGTGGATTATGTTGCATCTGTCAACACCAAGTTGACATACATGTGTCAACACGTCCTCCTTTACAAAAAATGATTAAGACTCAAACAGAGTGAAGATTTTTGCTTGTTCCTGGTTTATTTAACTCCTTCACACCCCATCCTAATGTTTTAACATATAAGTGTATGCAGTCAATGCTGAAACTACTTAAATTCAGAAGTCTCTATGTTGTATATCTCACCTGTCTCTCCAAACTTTTGGCACTTTACTTGAGGAGCATCTCTCCTGTGGAGACAGGCTGAAGGAGCGCGGCTTGCTCAGCCTGGAGAAGAGAAGATGCTGGCACAGGTTGTCCAGAGAGGTTTTAAATGCCCCGTCCCTGGAGGTGTTCAAGGCCTGGCTGGATGGCCCTGGGCAGCCTGGTCTAGTGCCTGATTTAGTGGATGGTAAATTTGCCTGCAGAATGATGGTGGAACTAAACACTCTTTGAGGTCTCTTCCAACCTTAGCCACTCTGTGATTCTATGAATATTAATTTTTGTTTGTTGTCCTGCTTTCTGTTCCACAGAATCTTATCCAACACCTTTCTGATGTTCATGACATAAAAATTAGTCTCAATTTTTCCTCTACTGTCCCTTAAAGAGATCCTTTTTGTGATCAGATTATTATCAGTTAGTTTGGACTATGTCTATGCTTGTGCACTAATTGCTGGTATCAGTAAAGAAAAAGTAATAAAGCAAAGGGCAATCTGAAAAACCTTACTTTCTGAGTAATCTGGATTATTCAACTTTGATTTAGTAGTATTAAGTTTATCAGAGGAAAAAAATACTTTATTATTTAGATAAGCTAAAATATAACACCTGTCTATATTCAGTTAGACATTTTAAATGTGACTTGATTAGCAGAAGTGTTGCCAACATGTATTTCAGTTCAATGAAAATTTCAGCCATTTGGAATAAATGCACAGAATGCTGCAGCTGTATGATTGGAATACATCTGTGCTGCACATTGCATCTTGGCTACTACAAGCAATCCAACTGCTGTGGAGCTGAGAAAATTAGCCTGTACAGAGTATCCCACTGATGCAGCTATCGTGTTTCCAATAATCTGTAACATACTGCAGTGTGTCATGCATTGTTTACGTTCCCTGACATGGCAGTGCACAGCTTTTTAGGCTCCTGCATGAGAATTCTCCTGGGAGTTCACCATGTACAAATTAGATATATAGGCTGTCCATACAGCATATGGAAAGAGGTAAGTGCCAGCAATCTGACCAGACAATAACCTAGGCTAGCCAACAGGAAATGTTGCAAGTAAAGCCTTGCCAACATTTAGGCAATTTACCTTTGCCACAGGGAGAGATTTTGTTTTATATATTATTGACAGCCAATTGAACTGATAAACTCTGTGTTTAGGAATGAGTAGAGGTCAATGCAACTTCTGTCAGGGGAGGGAGGATGGAGTTTGTAACTGACTTTTTCTGTATAGCCCCACGTTACATTCACTTGCCATCAGGACACTTGGCTACAGGTTCATCTGCTTCTAAAATTACTTGAAGGCAGATCTCAGCTTCATAGGAGAGAACTTTTACTCCAGAGATGCCATTAAGTGGGGAGAGCTGCTCCTATCATGGTAGATCTTAACACCAACAGAGGCACTCTGGGTCCATCTGGGCCAGGAGCTGATAAAAATTGAAAATAAATATCCAGATAGGAATTGCAAGAATATTTCAGCAAATACTTTCCCAATCTTCAACTTAATATTGCTGAGGAAATTCTTGAGTGGAAAAAGAATATGAAGCTATTTTTCTGTAATTAAACTCTCACCAGGACAGGGGCAGTAAAGCTATTTATATCTACACGGCTTCACAGTTTCAGAAAGGGCTTTTTAAATCTGTATTTCCTTTTTCTCAGCAGAGTAGAGAGTATATGAAACAGCATGTGTCTGTGTGACTGCTGGTATGGAAGGGGTAAGTCCTTGTTCCCTGGGAGTAAATTAATTTGTTTGCTTATCTGTTGAGTAATGGTTTGTTTGATTGCATTCTGTCAGATCTGCGGTTTGGCTGCAATTTTGTGTTTGCAGTCTGTTTGGGGCTGTCTGTTGCAAGTAGAAAAAATGGCTTGCAGCTGAGGGGTGAAAAAGCCTTTCTGTTTTTGATCACTGCCAACAGTGTTAACAGTTTGTTAGCTGCCAAACCTCTGTGACAGAGTAGGATTGACGTAGGTAGAAGTTTCAGAAGCCCAAGAAGGAGTGAACTAGCAGCAGGTGGAGGATAACTTCCAGTGAAATAGTGTTGCCCTAACTTCTTCAAGGTGAGAGAAAACGCAAAAGAGGCAAGACTGAAAAGACAGCACAGAAATCCAGAATTTAAAATTTTGCACATTGAGGGGAAAAAGAGCCAATAACCTTTTTTTTTTTTCATTGTTAAAACAAAAATTAAAAAAAAATGTCATGATATGTGTGAAGTCACATGAGAGTTGAGAATTTCACTAAGAAAGTTTATGGCTGTTGGAAGCATGTGGTTTGCATGTACAATCAAATAATTTGGAACACATTTAGGCAGGCATTTATGCTGGACCTTTTAGTTAGAATTCTGCAGAGTCTTTGACACTATCACTCGTGCAACTCCATGCTTTATGGATTGGATTTAAAGACTGAGGTGAAGTGAAGTGAAAACTCACTGAACAGCCAGTCCCAGGGGGTGGTGACTGGTGGAGCAGAATCAAGGATCAGCACTGGGCCCTATCTTAATCATGATGATGTGGATGACATGGCAGACTGTAATCTCAGCCAATCTGCAGATGGTACAAAACTTGGGGAAGTGGCTGATATATTAGACGGTCATGCTGCCATTCAGAGAGACTTTGACAGACTGAATAAATTGGCTAATAAGAAATCTATGAAGCTCAACAAGGAGAAATACAATGTCCTACACCTGTTAAGGAACAACTCCAGGCCAAAGTACAGGGTGAGATCAGCTGGAAAGAAGCTTTGCAGAAAAAGACCTTAGGATCCCGGTGGACAAAAGTTGAACAGTAGACAGCAGGATATCCTTCCTAATGGTATCCTGGGGTAGATTAGGAGAACATTGCCAGCAGGCAATGGGAGGCGATACTTTCCCTCTGCTTAGAATTTCTGAGGCTTTCACCTGGAGTGCTGCATCTGCTTCTGGATTTCTGTTTGAAAAAACATGGGTATACTGGTGAGAATCCAATGAAGGGCCATAAAGGCAATCAAAGAACTACAACTGATGTCCAGTGAGGAAAGGCTGAGAGAAATGTGACTGTTCTTCCTAGAGAAGAGGAGGCTGATGTGGATTTATCAATGCCTATAAATACTTTAAGGAAGATAGCAAAGATAATGGAGCCAGGATCTTTTCATTGCTGCCCAGTGTCAGGAAAAGAGGCAACAGGCACAAAACAGAACACTGGAGTTTCCCTCTGAAAATCAGGCAGTAGTTCTATGCTCTGCAGGTGCCAGAGCACTGTCAGGTTGCTCAGAGGCTGTCGAGTATGTCTGTCTTGTCCTTGCAAAACCTCATTAACTGTGTGGTTAGACTTAGGATCCCTACAGCCCGAGATAATGGATATATAATTGGCAGGAACAGATATTTTCAGGACTTTGAGACAATGCGCTGCAAGTAGTGACCATTGTAATAAAGCAAATGGATTTTATAATCCCTAATCCTTTGCATCATTTGCATGCAAAACTGCTTTCTTGTTTGGTTCCATGTTTTGCAGCTGCTGCATGAGGACGGCTCTGTGGCTGATACTGCCCAAGACCAACGTACAGTGATAGTCAAGTGCTGTGCTCTGGTGTTCCACAAGCATTTATTGTGACACTGTGTGTTTCCTAAGCAAATTGGGCTAATCTCTTTTGTCCTTTAAAGCTCCCACTGCAGTTAGTAACTTCTAGGACTAGAGGGAATGTCCTCAAGTTGTGTCAGTGGAGATTCAGGCTGAATGCTAAGAGATACTACTTCTCCAAGAGAGTGGTCAGACACTGGAATGGGCTGCCCAGGGAGGTAGTGGAGTTGCAGACTGTAGAGGTGTCCAAGGAATGTCTGGGCATTATGTTGAGGGGCATAGTTGAGTGAGAGCTATTGGTGATAGGTGGATGATTGGACTGGATGATCTGGTAGGTCTTTTCCAACCTTGGTGATTCTGTGAATCTGTGAATCTGAGTTTCCTCCTTGGAGATGCTCAGAGGCTACCTGACTCCTGCTGTGGGTATTCCTGCTGGAGTGAAGAGTTGGGCCAGTTGACTTTAAGAGGTTGCTTCCAACCTAAGCCTTTCTATGACTGAATTTCTTGATGCTCACCCAGCAGCAAGCAGCGAGCAATACATTCATTTTGGGTTGGGAGTTCTTAAGATTTGTCATTGGACTTTTCCTCCTTCAGTCCTTTTGAAAAGAGTAAGAGCTGACAACATAAGGGTATTTTGCAAACCTGGAAGAATCCACAGTGGAGTGAGGACTCCATGGATATTGCTTATGGAGATTTGTGTTTAACTTTCCTTTTCAGGGAGGTCCCATTTGAATTGTCAATCAATGGAAAATGGTCATTAAGAAATGAAAACTTCTAGCATCTGATCTTTTCCTAATTTTAACTTCAAAATTGAGTAAATAATCCACTGTTATCAAGCCACTTTTCTGTGGTCACAATCAGTATAATCAGTGAAGAACTTTAATAATAAAAGTTATTACTTGCTGTAATATTAAATATGCTGGTTCTTTGAAGGGTGAAGATCAAAGAACAAAGCTTCAAAATGCTCTGTATAGTGTTTGCAGATAAGTGTGGCAGATAGGAACTCCTAAGCTATAAACAATTTTTGGGCAGTATTTGTAAAAATTCTGGATTCTGAACTCATGCCTCAGTCCAAGCCATTAAGAATTGATCTTCCAAGTGCACATGCCATTGAATGCGTGATGGTTTTCCATTCTGTGTATACTCCATTTCTTTCTTCAGTGGACTTCTAGGATGAAATATCTAGGTAATCTGTCTTTTGCCTCTGGAGAAAAATCATTTTATAAACCCAACCCAATAACTACATGAATGATACAGCATCAGATTTGCTTCCTTATGCATTCCTTCAGCCTTGTCCATACAAAATTTGTTTTTCACATACCTACATGCTTTCATGTAGCAGCCCAGTTTCAGGCCATGGAAATTATACCACAGCTGGAAGTTGCAGTAATGAGTTAGAATGATACAACTTCATTTCCCCCCCCCCCTTTTTTTTTTTCTTTTTTAATCTCTTTTGCTTTTCTCTGCAGTTCCTTTTGTTCTGCGAATTCTATTAATATGGTTCTGACCACCTTCTAAGACCTGGATGAATTCACTTCTGTTTCTCAGCCCTGAAGGCTCTGGAATTCTAACTATGAAAAGAGACTAAAGTCTGCAAGGAAAAAAAAGTAAATATACTTCAGAACAAAGGATTATGAAAAGATGTTGCAGAGAGCACAAAACAGAAACTACGAATTTTAGTATGCGTTTAGCTCCCAGGATTGCTGAACCAGATTGGCTGCAACCATTTTTTTGTTCTACTCTGGAAGAAAATGGAAATAGGCTTTTTGCTTAGTAGGGTATGTATGAGACATAGATTATGAAAACTGTGCTCGTGAGGTAGATGTCTTTAACAACAAGGAGATGTGGGGGTGGTTGAGTAAGACTTTGCCAGTAAAGACCTTTCTACACATTGTGTTAGGTCTCTCATAACCTTCCTACACTATCTTCTGGCTCTTGTTCTGTTTAGAGCTTGTGTGCAAGTAATTGAGTACAGCTGTAGTTGTCATTTGGCTCTGGTGCAGGACAACAACAGAACATTATACCAACTCTGGGCCAGACCATATTTGCTTGTTTGAGTCCTCTTCCCATACATTTAATTTCATACATTACCCATCCATTTGGCTGAAGACCAGCCACATGTGCCCAGCTAGCTGGCTTCATCAACTGATACAGAAACCGATTCAATGGAAAAATGAAAATAATCATTCCCAGTTAAATAAAATACATTTTCTCTATGTGCCCTACTGAGAATGGAGGATGAATACCCTGCAACTGTTGGATCCAGCTAGCCCCCTTCAGACTCTTCTGTGGTTGGGTCAAGTGAGTGAAGAACAAGAACTTCAAAAGATATGTTACAAATCATGGAGACCACCAGATACAAATGGCTTCACAGCTACTTCTGGGAGATACCTCTTTATGCTTTACTATGGCAGTCACCCACACAATTACAGGGGCACAGAAATATTTTTCCAACATCATGTGTCCTTCTTGTACAGTGCAAAATGTTCCATAATGCTTAATGTATAGGGAGAAAAAAATGGCCTCCATGGAGGATCCTATCATCCCAGGAAAAGCCTGAGTATGTTCTATCTCAAGTTCAAGTAGATATATATAATCTCTGATACTTTACCTGAAATTAGAATAATGAGTGATGATAACTGGATGGTGGGGGCATATATAAGATCTGTTTTCACTTCACCAAGCACACTTTCTGAGTAGGAGAACTTACTATTCTTTTTCTTTACATATGTATTAATCTGCATCTTATCTTTAATGTGGACTACTGTGCAAATTCAGCAATGTGAACTACTATGTGCTCTTTTTTTTAGTGTTATTAAACAGATATGGGATTTTGATTCACAGCTTTCAGGGATAAAATAAGTGTAATAATAAGTCAAAAGCCCCAGATGTGGAGCTGCTGAGTCCTGCACCAAGGAAGCTTATTTTGAGAGGTAGCCACAGACTAGCCTGTGGCCAGTCCCCTGCCTGATAGAATAGCAAGGACAAAATTTCAAGCAATAATAGACTTCTATTGGCAAAATGCCTAGAGGCTTTTGTATGCTTAGAAAATGATAAGAAAATAGAAATAGGTCTCAGGGGCTTTCAAAAATAATCCAATTTGTCCTCAGATGCTCCCTCTTCTCCTCAGAGGGCAACAAACAAGTTGATCAAGCTCTCAAACATCTGCATAAGTCAGAGAGGCAGGAACTAAGCTCTTCAGAGTAGTTGTAGGACACCTTCCCAGCATATATTTAGCAATTATTATTTTGAGTCTACGTTAACATTTCTTCAGAGCCTTCACCTCAGTCAAGCGCAGCTGGTCCCTTTATATACCAGCACACAAAACAAAACCACGATCCCTCTCACAGCTCTGAGCACAGAAGGTGCATGGTTAAAATTTTTCCTCCTCCACAGCAGAAACAGGATTGCTTCATCCAGTCTTCTTGTGTGGCTGCACCTGAATGAAGGTACTATCTGAACTTTTGGGAGAGGTTTGGTTCATTCAGGCCAAAAACTGTGCAGAGGAAAGTGTGAATAATGACATAGGAAGGCAGGGCACATGTGCCATGGTTCTGCAAAGACAAAATAAGCCTAATAAATGCAGCATACAGAATATCTGCCCAAGCTGGCAATAGGAGACCTGTACAAGAGTCTCTCAATAGAGCCTTAGCAGCTGTTTTAGATCTACCCACCTTCAATCTGGCTTGAGTTAAACACAATGGAATCTGGAGTAATGCAAATGAGGACCACATGGCCTTGATCTGGCTCAAATCCTGTTTCTGTCTAGTAACCATAACCATGGTACTGTAGCTAACATTAAATTATATGGCAGTGGTCAGTGCAGAAACATGGCAAGTCCACAAGTAGGTCTGTGACAACAGATGAAAACCAAAGATAAAGGGAAATACAAGGCCTTGTGCCTGCATATAAAGGATACAAGACTGCTTCCAAGGACAATGACTCTACAGGACTGTGAGAAGGTTTGCAATTTATCTGTAGGAAGTTTACTAGCTGTGGGAGATCTGGCATGGTCAGAGAGTCCTGACTTAGCATAAAGTTAGTTGGCACAATGCTAGCTCATCAACATTTTTTTTTGACTACTATAAACTTAATTCATTGGCTCAAGTGTAATTTTATCAGCACTCTGTATCATGTAGTGGGAGTGTTCATATTCAAGCAGTCTGGATTTAATCTACAGTCGAACCATAGATGAAGCCAGTGAGAGCTATAACTGAGCAAAAAATGGGTAAGAGCACTAATGGTAAAAATTCAGGAATAAAAGAAGACATTACAGCATGGAGGACCAAACTGGCAAATGTAAGTGCTAAGCAGAGAAATGAAAATGATCCAAAACACCAAGTGATTATAGAGTCATGATGCTAAACACAGTACATGCAATTCCTATGGATTTCAAGTACAGAGCATGCTGTGACAAATGTTTTTCAAATGGCTCAGTGGAAGTTGAAATACACAGCCGTCGCAGTAGGAAAGACAAGAAATGAGCTTGCAACATGCTTCCTGTGATTCTTAATGTTTGTGTTTCACTCCAGTAATTTCCTGCAGGCCGGAGAAACTTCAGTGTTGCTAATTTCATTGGAAGAGTCCTCTGCCTTCTTTCACTGTCACTTCCTTACTACCTGGCAGACCACATAGATGTCCTCTAAATTCTCTTGAGGATATTCAGGAGAACAAATGTACATGAAACAATGCCCAGCTCCTCAGCTTATAGATCCATTTGTTTTTAGGTAACTAATGTCTTATTGTGATTAGATGTCTTAGCCCACACTTCAACAAAAACGGTAAAGTCAAATAGAAAAATAAATTCACAGTATCTATGTCATTTGGGTGAGACAGTGAAGTTATTAGTGTTTATAAAAGGAATTGAAAGGAAGATTGACTTAGTTTACTCACACTGTAACAGGAGGGGCTTATTCATGTGACTCCTTGTTCTGAGAAGGTTCTATTTGCAGTCCTTGGATACCTGTTACTTGTCACTTGGAGTGATCTCTTCAGGTACTCCCAGAAGAGAACTATTTGTAAGAGATTCTCTACTGGAAATTCAATCAACTTCCTAACTCATGCATTCTTGAAGATTTATCTCCAGAAAAACTCAGATCTTGGCTTGCACAAGCATTTTTCATGCATAGAGTACATTAACCCTTGCAGCCAAACTCAAATTTGAGTTCTTAGAGGGAATCAGATTTTCCACCCTATTCCTTTCCTACTTATGAGATAGTTTGGTTCTGCTCATTAAACAGAGGATTCTATCATATGCTACTAGACTGCAGATCATCCAAGAAAATAAATTGATCCCTTCAGTCTTGGAAATACCCTTCCCTGTTTGTGACTCTCTGGCATCTTCCAGGTAAATATTGTCTTACTGTGGGTCTCCTATATCAATTTCTATGTTTTAGAAAGAATACATGGTATGAAAAATCCAATTAGCATGAATGTATGTTGGGAATTACTAGCTTGACTAGGACTTGAAATCCTGGTGATTGCCATTGGCACGTAGGTAAGGTGAACGAAAGCAAAGATGTGATAATAAAGTATACCATATTATCATACCATATACCATACCACATTTTTTTCAAGGAAGAAAGGTCGAGTAAAAAATTATAACTATCACAGTTCTCTTGTACCAACTACTCTTCATCTCTTAGACATTTTTGCTCTAGGTAGCCTTGCTCTTGGGTTCATATCATTGAGAAAAATGAACTTACCAAATTTCTTTGGAAAATATTCTTGACTGCAAGGGATTTGTTAGCTGTAGTCTCAAACTTCGCCATGTTGCGGATGATGCAATCTACTGATGATTGCCACATTCTGAGAATTGTAACAATTCTGTGTTTTTATTTAGCAGTTGTTTCAAGATAACCACAGGAGAAGAATCTAGAAATTACCTGCATTTTTAGAGATGTTGTGTTGAGAAATTCCACTTGCTGGAACAGCATCTCATATATTTGTATATTTATTTTAAAATACATATTTGTATGAACATAATATGTTTTAGAATTAAAATAAAGAGATCAGAACACAAAAACTGCTTATGGCAGAAAGCTGATGAGCATGGAGCAGCATATTTTACCGGAAGAGTAATGTAACTTCGAGGACTGGAGGAGTGAAATTGGTAAACACAGTGTGTTTACACTGTGTAACACAGTGTGCAAAGGTCAACAGTGATAGAGAAAATGTTGAGAACTGTAAGTTTCAGTGAAGTGGCAATTTCTGGATTTAACTTGAAAACCCAGGCTGTAGATTAAGTTGTGGTCATATAGTACCATTATTGATATTGCTGATTCATCTATTTAGATAATTAGAGGAAAACTATTTCTTTTTTTCTTTACAGCTTTTTTTCTTGGGGGGAAGAGGAGGGAAGAAAATAATGCTATTTTAAACAACAGTATTTTGAATATTCTAATGGAGATATATTAGTTATTAGTGTTATAGTTACCATGAATTAAAGAGATAAGTAAGACAAAGTTTTGAGAGAGAGACATTGTCTACTGCCAGGCTAACTGGCAGATTTGGTAAAAGTCAGTCTTCAGATTTGCTACATTTCCTCAGATGTCAAAAAGCTTGTGTGTCTAAAAACCTGTGCGTTCTTACTGCTATAGAAGTTTGCTTAAGAACAGATATGTGAATGACCAATAAATAAGATAATATAAAGGACTAAGTGTACAATACCAGATAGATTAGTTGGTATATTTGGAAAATATTACTCAGATGATATGGGAAGAAAGACACAATCAAATTAATGATTAAATACACCTGTTGAAAAGTGTTGTTCTCTTTTCCTATACTTTCTTCTTAGTGGAGTTATATGTGCTAACCTGCAATCAGTTTTCGTGGTTTAATTTCATATTTTTACATGACAAAATATCCATGCTAAGCTTTATTGTTGTATAATATAACTTCTTAAAATATTTTTATTAATTGTTTGTAGAAGGTTTTCATTTTAGGAAAGAGAATTAAGAGTTATTTACTTAATTAGAAAAGTTTGATTCAGATTTCATGAAAATAAAACAGTAGAAGAAGGAAACTAGGCACTTGAAAAATAATATTTACTTTTTCTTGTCATAGAAACAGCTATGAAAATCACCTGCTGTTACAGGACTCCATGAGCTAATAGATGAAACTTTTCACAATTATTTTCAACTGTGATGTCAGTCCTCAAGAGTACACTGATGCTTTCCTGATGAATTTGCCTCACAAACAGTACCAAATTTAATTGAGTTATCGGCATGTTTATTGACATAAGTATCAAATGACTTTGTCTACATAAATTGACTGGTTCAACATTCCTAACTTGTCTGCTTCTCTGAGTGTAAAACCAGACCCAATTTATCTTGTGTCTAACCTTTATAGTGTTAACTGAAAGTGACAAGAACTATGACACAGCAATACACAGATGGTGGCTGTATGGTTTCAGTATTGTAGTCCATTTTAAATTTCCAGTTACAGTGGCCATTGAGATGGAAGTTAGTTACAAGTCTCCAGGTGTTATAGCAGGAGAGTGCCTCGAGCATGGTGCTTGCCATGCTGCACTGACTGTAGATGACAGTTTTAACAACTTGGAAAATGACAATGTCTGTTTCTTGCCACCTAACAGTTTAGAATCTCAGTTGGATTTACTGGGAAGATTGCAGTATAAGATGTGTGAAGTACCCCTGAACACTACACTGACTGTAAGCTATGCTCTGCCTCCAGTCCATTACAACTCTTCCAGACCAACAAACTCATCTAGAAACTTTGTGGTATGATAAGTATTTACTATTTGCAGCTTGAAACACCTGTAAATGTGCAGTGAAACTGTGTGGAACAGCCTTGAACACTGGAATGCTTCTAGACTAAGCTGATGTCAGCACCTGAATCACCTTTGGTGTGAGAAAATGTGGAAAACAAAACCCCAGAAATGCTCGGGGCTAAATGAATACCATTGATCTTTCCTTTGATTTAGCAAGTGCCCTCACATCTGATTGCATATTCTTTTTGTCTGCATTCCACAAGGAAGATCTGGGAAAATGTTTGTCATAAAGACAGCCAGGTATAGGCTGTACCAAATTCTTTCTGAGATACGTAGATGAGATGAAAATTCACCTTTAGTATTATTTTAAAACACAGAAACTTACTGAGTAATGAGAAATACCCATCTTCTAATGGCCCACTGATTATTATGTAATCTTCAGCTTTATTAATGTCGAACTATGACTACACTCATGAGAGAGAAAAAAAAGTTATTGCCTAAGATGTGTACGTTAGCACAGGATAATGAGGAATTTTTTTGTTTTTTATTATGATTTGCCAATACATTAATTTTAGGCTTACAGTGACTTCACTTGAGTTACATTGCTGTACACTAAGGCCAGACAGAGAAAGGTCACAACTTTTGTTTTCAGAATTTAGGCAGTATATCTGCTGGAGTAATGATAGATACATGCACACATATATGTACCTTTGTTTCTATATTTGCAGTATCTATGCGAAGTCGTGATTCATTGTACACAATATCCCTCTGTACTTGAATTTGTCTGAAATCGTAAATACAACCTGAAGGATCATAAAATCCCTTCAGCAGAAAGCACTTTATTTATGTATTTAAAAATCTACTTTTTTTTTTTTTTTTTTACTGGGATATTGTTAGTTAATATGTTTTCCCAATATTATTCAAAGCAATGGAATATTAGTTCTTCCTAAATGCTTCATAATACCTACATTTCCACTAGGAAATTTGTTCCTTTGACTTTCCTAAAAGAAGTGAAGGCCCAAAGCTATACATTATGCCCAGATTTCTAGACAGTTTAAATTTCTGAGCTCTAAATTACCATAAACCCTTTGATCAATCTACATTTCAAACACTTAGAATCAGAGAGATTTAGATTTACATCTATGACTGTAACAGAGTTTTAACTAGCCTCTTTTGGATGCCGTTGCCTAGACCCATTACATCTGACAGTGCATTGGTAACGTAGAGGTTTGTATAACACTGTTAAGACTGCCACAGAGATAGACTAATAAATGGCACTTGATATCAGAGTTAAGCAAATACTTGACAGATTTATTGGAATTCTGTTGAAAGGAAAACTAGTTATACACCTGTTGAAGAAAGAAGGCATTAAATAATGTTTTCCATTAAGATAGGTCTGTGCTGAATACATATGTTCCCCACACTGTATGTTGGACCAGAGTTTGAAACATGATTGAGATCTTTCTGCATCATCTCAATTAAAAAATAAAATAAAATAAAAAAAATAATAAAAAAATTGAAATGTGCATGCATGAAATGTGATTCTCTGAGTTTACGGAAGATGTAGACTTATAAAATCACACTTCCATTATTATATATAATAGCTGCAGTTGGGAATATCAACAATCAGAACTCTCCTTTTTTGAGGAGGGACGAAGAGGTTGCGGTTAAGCTGTGATCTCAGTACACTCACTCCAGCACTCTCTGAGAGCGTGCCTTGTAGGTTACTGAGTGATCCCTCCTTTCTCCCCCTCTTCAAAAGACAAAACAGGAGAAATGGTTATAACGAGTATGAATACTTATCTTGGGTTCTCTACAAGAACAGCCATGTTGCACTCAGGGAAGCACAAAGATTGATACTGACAGAAATGGCAGAAGCCAGGCTTCAGTGGATTTTCAGTTTTCTTTAAGTTCTTTTGAAGGACTACAGGAAGAAGCATGAGAGTGACTGTGACAGCAAAGACCAGAATGGAAGAGAATGAAGGCTGAAGAAAGAAATGTCAAAGAGTGTCTGGTATGAGGCAATTAGGACAATTTGGCAGGTTGTATACTTGAAATTGCTTTGTGACAGTGACCTGTTAAAATTCTAACACTAATTGAAGCAAATATTTATTTGTTCCCTTGCTTGTCATTATTCTATGAATGATCTCTTCAACCTAAATCTTCTCACAGATGAAAAACCATTCAGATGCAGATGGTTTTTGAGGAAAATCCTGCGTAGTTCTAGGGACAAAAGGAATGTCTCAGGCAAAGTAAGGATTTGCTCTGTTTGTAACAAATGCTAAAAAATGCTTCAGACTAAAGCACTTGTTCATGATGGTTTTTGGCTGCTGTAGACAGAGGAAGTTTGCTGTAATACTGCATTATGAACATTCTGAAGACATTGCACTCATGTAAGTGAGTGCAAATGTAAGTTTTAAAATGAAAAAAAAAAGAATTTTAAAGGGTAAGATGAATGGGCTGTCAGTCTAAAAACAAAGGGGAAACTAAATTTAAAGTTGGACGTAGTTGTGCTAGACAGCTTTATGCCAAAACATTGTAATATTAGCACTGAAAGGAGAGCCACAGGCAGCAGAGGGTAAGGTGGTAAACTTCAGCCTTATAGTGGTGAAGTTATCCCCACTAAGGGAGGTTGTGAACTAAATTAATAGCGAAAAAACCTTCTGGAAAGGGTTCAGTTTGTAATTGGACCAGAGGAAAAAGTCTTCATTATAGGCTTAAAAAGGGGTCATGATGTGGTGTTGCTGACTTGCTTCTCTCCTTGTTCTGTCCTGTGTCCATCTGATCTCTTAGGTCATCTAAGGGACTATGTCTGTGGAAAGCCATAGTCGCTTTCTGCTCACATACTGTCTTTTTACCAGTGATTGAGGTTAAATGAAGAAATAGTTTGTGAGCATGTGGGGAGTTCCAGAGCGTGGGAATAATATCTTACCAAATGTCTGCTGGTTGGCCACTGTGAATTCTGACCCAGTGAGATATCTGTCAGTGTAAGCTACCTCCATCAAGGAGGTTAGGAATAGAAGCATAAAAGCGTGCACACAAGGTGGAGTAATGTGGACTTGAGTAGATGTCACCCTGTAGGTTTTTTATGTGTCTCTTTGTTGCCATATAATCTAAAATAAGTAAATACGTCAGGAGCAGATACTGTCTGTGGTTACTGTGGTTACCATTCCTAACTTAGCTGTGTCTGGAGACCTTAAATAGTGAAAGCCTTCTCCAATAAATCCACACTGGATTTTTAATTGTTGTGGTACTGACTGTGATCTTTTTTTTTTTTTCTATGCAAGCTGATGCAGTGTTTCTGGTCCATAATCTCTTTCTCCGGAACTATGTCTTTCCCACCTCAAACTGCTGCACAGGCAAATTGCTGTACTCAATGCTGCGAGCTCCCTCAGTCCTTCCATCTGGAGCCCTAGAGGAGCAGCTGCCTGCAGGAAGGTAGGAATTGAACTGTCTGTGCTTTTCCATACACAGTTCAAACAAAATAAAAAAGAAAAAAAGAGAAACTGTTTTCTTCAAAGTTATCATGATTAATCTTTCTTTCGAGATCAAAAGTTTTTAAGCAAAGTATAGCTGCTGGCTGATGTGGAGAGAGATTATATCTCAGGCTGAAGTTGCTGCTGTGGTTTATGCCTAACATTAGCTGCACTATCATAATGTTTGTTTCTGAAAAGAAAAAAAGAAAAAAAAGAAAAAAAAAGTACTATCATTTCTACACATTGTTACTTGGTTTACTGGACACTTCATTGATTATTGATTATGAAACATTCATAAGTGAGGAAAAGGCCTGCTGGTTTGCTTTCCTGAGGCACTGTCAGAAAACACAATGGTCATCACTGCTGACAGCATGTTGCATGTAAAGGTTCTAACTGTGAGAAAAGCACATGAAAATTTAAAAACTATAGATGTTTAGTATCTTTTTCTCTTTAAAAATGAAATTACAGGGACTCGTATTCTTTCCTACAAATATTATTCATGTAGCATATAAGTACCTTTACATTCAAATTCTTGAGTATGTTAATATGTTAAATATGTTGCCAATTTTTAATGTGGCATGCTCATAAATACATAAATATTTAACATAAGTTGTGTGTGTATGTATTGGCACTTTGCAAGGATAATTGCTAATGAGAAGGAGACATGTTTTTAAAACCTCTCCATAATTGTTGGGACAGCTGCATTCTGCACACAGGTGAACCCATTCTTGTGCTAGTGTGTGTAATAGAACTGTATGATGTGGCACAAGTGTGGTATTGTTGAAAATTCAAGAAGCATTATAAAAATTATGGAAATGTGAAAGCATTTAATAAATAATGATTTAACTTGTTTTAGGCTTTAATTTATTTTCACCAAGAGTCACTTGCTCAGTGAGTGCTAGAAGAGCTAAGTGCCAGAAAGCAGTCACCAGCAGTGTATCCTCTTGAGCAGTACTTTAATGGTCCTTGGTGTTCCTTCTACATTTGCCTTGATTGTATATTTTTTAATATTTCCCACTTCATTTCACTGTTTTCATTATGATAAACTCATGTCTTAGCACAATTTGTGATATTTCAAAGCATTTGCTTTTCTAATATTTGTGTACTCCGAGACTTGATACAATTCTGATTGGCCAAATTATACATTAAAATAAGCAGTATTAAAGAGAGATGAGGTGGGATTTAATCCTGCTTAGCACCACCTCTCCTTACCCCTATCAAAATGTTATCAACCTCCTCTTCTAAATTACTGCTAGAACCTTGAAATCTCTTATATAAGATGATAATTTTTCTTTTCATTTTATGGTGGAGAAAGCAGAAAGAAAGTTATGAAATAGTTTCAGAAGAATAAATGAGAAGAGAAAGTATTTGTAGTTATTCTTTAGCAATATTGCTTATAATTAAAATGGAAAACGTGGAACATAGTCACAAATGATGAAAATAAGCAAAAATAAAAACTTTTTTTATATATAAATCAACTAAGTAATATTTCTGTGAGAGGCAGGCTGGAATGGCTTAATGTTTGATTGAAAAGAATATGGATAAAGGTATCTTCAGTAATTCAATTTTCTTTAGCAGAATAAATGACAGATGGACCTTACATGGGTCATAGGTCCTGATCCCATAAGCAAATAGCAGTTTAGCTATTCTGGTATTTGAAATGCATTGCAAAAATGAGCACATTGACACAGATTGATGCATAATCATACCCTTCAGCCAAACACTTTCTCATTCATTCTACTTGTGTTTGTGAAGTTTTTTGTTGATATAAATCTACAATGGCACTAGCACTGTTGCTCACTTGGACATTTCAGCCTACTAGGAGGTTAGAAAATATAGTTGTAACTATTTAAAATCACAGCCCATTTCTGCTTTTGCACTCAAGAGCTATTTTTGTTGCATTTCTATTATGGTATAAAATATGTCATTGCTGTTAAAGAATTTTTCCAAAATCATGTAAATTCTAAGGCTGAAAAAGTCACAGCAGAATCCTGTACAAATTAACAGAAGAGCATCAGCATTCTTGTAGTTTCACTGCTTTATGCTGATCAGAAGGATCATTTATTCTATTTGCTCTTGATTTTGAATATTCTATGCCCTATATCTTTTTTCTCATGGCATGTAGAGGCACAGAGCAATGCAGAGCCAGAGCCTGAAACCTTCCTGTAGGAAGGAGAAAACTGGATGTGGATGTTATACAAGGCAGTAATATAGGCTCTGAGTTCTGAGCACACTGAAATGCTAATGCCCTTACATATAGGTTAACATTACAAATAGGTCAGAGCTATGTGTAAAGGGGAAAACGAAATTTCTCCAAGGACAGATAGATTTATTTATAACAGAATTCCTGCAGTTTTCAGTGATAGTATCAACTGTTTACAGCTGAGTGAAACAAGAAGTTGAGTTGGTCTGATAAGGGTTTGAGGCTTGGGTCCAAGCCAGATTCTCTTACCAGGGCTATTGTACTGCTTGTTGCAGTCTGTGTAGCCAGGAATTACTGAAAAAATTGGTGCAAGGATTCGTAGGTAAAAGCTCGCTTCCATGGCAAAAATTTCACTAACATTAATGATTCTAAGATCTCACATGTACTGTGAGGTTTATAATATCTGTAGAGGGCACTGTTAAAATAAAAGCCTGCATTAATGCCAGAAATGTGACATTGCCTGGATTTCGTGGCAGGCTTAATTTTATTTTCAGTTGTGAAGATTATGTCTGTTAAGACAGCCCCTCAAGGTTAAATCCAATTCTCTTATGACCATGTTGATTTTCTGGACAATTTTATGCTATGGACATTGTGGGCAGAAGAGTAACTAAAATACTTCTGATAATGAAACATGAAGTGGTATAAAAAATAACTGATTTCAAAGTGGGAAGACATCCAGGACATCCTATTATGGATTTTTTATAATTAAAAGCACTAGAAGTGATATTTTTTTGATGCAAATACATACAGCCAGACAGAAATGCCAAGGAACTGGAAGCCCATGTGTGGCTTCCTTTGGTGGCCTGAGTATAAACCTGTACAAACTTGTATCCTTTTTTTTTTTTTTTTAAAAAAAAACCCTGTTTATGAAATGAGAGAAAATTAGAGAAAATATACAGAGAAAAAAAAAACAATAAGAATAAAGGTACAAAGTGAGAAAAGAATAAGAAATATTTATTTTTTCTAGTGATCTACCATGCTGATACCATCCAAAGGGATCTGAGCAAGCTTAAAAGGGAAGTCTATGTAAACTGAAAGATGTTCAACAGGGCTAAGTTTAGGGTGCTGCACCTGGGCTGGGATAATCCCAGATATGTGTACAGACTGGGAGAATAGTCCTTGAGAGCAGCCCTGTGGAGAAGAAGAGAAGAACGTATGGGTTCTGGTAGTTTTAAAACCTAACGTGAGCCAGCAGTGTGCACTTGCAGCCTGGAACAGTAACTTGGGCTGCATGAAAAGATGGGTGGCCAGCAGGGTGAGGAAAAGGATTGTCCCCTCCTGCTCTGCCCTTGTGAGGTCTCATCTGGGCTACTGGGTTCACTCTGGGGTCCCCAGCATAGGAAGGACAGAGAGCCTTTGTATCACCTCTTGGAAAAGGCCACAAAGATGCTTAGGAAGCTGGAGCACCTCCCCTGTGCAGATAGTATGAGGGAGCTGGGCTTATCTACCCTGGAAAAGGTTCTAGGGAGACCTCATTGCAGCCTTCCAGTACTTAAAGGAAGCTTATAAACAGAAGGGAAATCAACTTTTTACACAGGTAGTCAGTGATAGGACAAAGTGGAATGTTCTTAAACTAAAAGGGGAGTTTTAGACTAGATATTAGGAGGAAATTTTTCATTCAGAGAGAGGTGAGGCACTGTCATAGGCTGCCCAGAGAAGCTGTGAATGCCCCGTCTCTGGAGGTGTTCAGAGCCAGGTTGCATGGGGCTCTGGGCAGCCAGAGCTGGTGGATGGCAACCATTCTATGGAGGAGGTAGGAACCGAATGATCTTTGAGGCTCCTTCCCACCCAAGCCATTCTATGATACGGTTCTATGATTCTACAATATTCTGAAATTGACCGCATGTAAATGTACGGTATTGCACCTATCTGACACGGATCATTTCTGTCACCTGGGATCTTCCCATGTCACCCCATGTCAACCCATGCTTTGCTTTCTCTCTTTCCCCAAAGCAGCTACTCTGGACAACACAGAGAGAAACAGTAACCCTAACAGCAAGACCTATGGATTACATGTAACATTAAAACCACAGTTTTCACCGATCTCTTTTGTTTTGAAAAGTAGCCTCATTCCCACGGAAGTGAAGCAGCCCTCCTCTTTTCTGCCAGGTGCGCGCAGCTCCTTTCAGGACAGCACAGCCGTGCGCACCATTTTCCCTCGCTGCGGAGCCGGCAGCGGCTCGGTGCCGCGCGGGGCCAGCAGGGGGAGGCCGCGTCTCGCCTGGCCCGGCACAAGGCGCAGCCGCGGGGGTCAGGCTGTCTCCAGCAGTGTGTTAGCACGGTGAGATGGATTAGTTGGTTACGATCGATCCTTTATGGGTCCTTCTGCGGAAATATGGCATAATTTTACTTTTATTTTTAATTTTGAAAAGTTAATAATTTTTTTCTTAATCGTTTCTTTCTCCTTAACGGAGTGCTCATCAAGTGTTATTAGAGTGCTGTCTAGACATAGGAATCGTAATAATCCTATCTCCTGTTTTTGGCATATATAAGCAGCATTTCTAGAGGACTTTAGACAAAATGCTAGATTTAAAAACAAAACATCAAAAACACCTGCATGCATTTACCTTAATTAAATACCTGGCAAAGAAATATGCCTTTCATCTGGCATGGTAGGCTTGTGAAGGTCCTTTAGAACCAAAGTCTGTGACTAAAGTAAAAAACAAATGAACAAAAAAGACATTTTCCTGAAAAGATGGTCTTTATTCTGTTGAGCTGCCTTGCAGTGAAAGACATGTATCTGCCATGAGATCAGTTAGGTATTCTGGCAAAGCTCATGAAGCACACTTATCAAGCAGACCAAGACCTTGCAGTTGACATGAAGTTCCTCTGCAGTGTGCAGAAGAACATCAGATTGCTTGCAACAAGTTGTGTTCCCGTAGGGAACTTACACCCAGGAGGGGAGTAAACTCTTCAAAAGGGCTGACAACAGCAGGACTAGGGGAAATGGATCCAAGTTGAGGGAGGGAAGATTTAGGTTGGATGTTAGGGGGAAGTTCTTTACAAGGAGAGTAGTTAGGCCCTGGAACGGGCTGCCCAGGGAGGTTGTGGATGCCCCGTCCTTGGACGTGTTCAAGGCCAGGTTGGACGGGGTCCTGGGCAACCTGATCTGAATGTGTACGTTTGGTGGCCCTGTTAGGCAGGGGGGTTGGAACTACATGATCCTTGAGGTCCCTTCCAACCCGGGTGATTCTGTGATTCTGTGTTACCAAGTCACACTGCAGCACTTTGTATAGGCTAAGATTCAAACTCTATAGTCAGTACTCAAATACTTGTATTGCTATGATTTGGCTGAGAAATGACTAAGAGCAGATGATTTGCTGTCTGGATGCCATATGGTTGTCTTTCTGTAAATTATGGGGATTACAATTGAAATCAAGTCTTTTACATGGCAGTAAAGGAGAATGCACTATGCAATTGAACTCTCACCATCAATACTGACCTGTCTTCCTACTGGGTTCAGCTAATCTTTGTCTAATCTCTGATACAACAGTGATGCTGCTTGACATCTTTTCACAATATTGCCAGCTGGATGGATCAATCATGCAGTAATTGAAAACAGATTATTAAAAATATATATATAGAGAGAGAGAGGAAGAATTACTTCTTTTTACGAGCTTATAAGGGAACAGACATAGCATAGAAGATGTAATTTCCCCTCTTCTGGTGGGATTCATTCTCCTCCAAAACAACTTCCATTATGTTATCTGCTTGTTCTGATGTTAGGGACTTAGGCTGCTTCTCAAGTGAGACATGAATAGTGCATGGTCAACAGCATGTAGTACAAAAGAGAAGTCTGAGAGGATGAAGGAATGCTTGTATTCTTTCCAGCCATTGGTGACATGATAGTGACATTCTTGATTAATATAATCTTACCAGCTGGACTCATTCTTGATACAGCTATTCACCTCCCTTTGCTAGGTGAGTTGCTTTCCCATTCTCTGGGTTCTCCATGGGCCTGCTGTGGACAAAAGCTATGACACATTGGGTATTGAGGAATGTTATAGTCAAGTTTGATCTTTAACATGTCAATTATGTACTTGTAGAAAGGTTGGGAGAGAAAATACTCTCTGTGAATTTTGATAATACCATAGATAGATCCTGTTCATCACTCTTTCATGAAGGAAAGGATCAGACTGGTCTAAAAGGACACTGTTAGGTTGTTGAGAACTAGAGTGAATGTGCTGACAATAGAGAGTACTGGTGGACAGATGACAGTGTTCAGTCCATGATTTCCATTAATGTTCTTTTCTCAAAAAAGAACAACTAACCCCCCTTTCTCATCTTTGTTATTATTTCTATCTCTCCTTGTACACAACATTTTCAAATTCCCCGAATAAATTTTCCAGTAGCTCTGAGCATACAGTCTTGTAAGAAGGGACTATCCAATTTAAAGATTTATTTTACATCAGTACCTCTCAAATCCAGTACACTAGCTATGAATATGACCCAGGCAAGAAAATATTATTGTGTTGCCTCAGGTTTAAATTTCATCTATGTTCTGAGATCCTAAATTTTTGAACAGTGATGTTGCAGATGACACCAAGCTATGCAATGCAGTCGACATGCCTGGGTGACATCCAGAGAGGCATAAGCAGGCTTGAGCAGTGGGTCCAGGAGAACCTCATGAAGTCCAACAAATCCAAGAGAAAGATTTTGCACCTGGATCATGTCAGCTCCTGCTATCAGTACAAGCTGAAGGATGAAAGAATTGAGCACAGCCCTTCATAAAACGACTTTGCTGTAGTGGTGGAAGGCAAACTGAACATGAGCTAAGGATGTGCCCTCACAGCCCAGAAAGCCAACCATATCCTGGGCTGCATGAAAAGAAGCATGGCCAGCAGGGCAAAGGAGGTGATCCTGACCCTCTATTCTGCACTGGTGAGACCTCACCTGGAGCACTATGTCCAGGTATCCTCAGTGCAGGAGAGCTGTAGACATGCTGGAGCACATCCAGAGGAGGGCAACAATAATGGTGGAATCTCTCTTCTACATCAACAGGGTGAGAGACTGGGCTTTTCAGCCTAAGGAGGAGGTGCTGGGAAGACCTGATAGAGACATTTCAGTATGTAAAGGGGGGCTGTAAGTAAGAAGACAGACTCTTTAGCAGAGTTTGTTGTGATAGAACAAGGGGAAATGATTTCAAACAAGAGAGACTTATACTGGATGTAAGGAAGAAGTTTTTTTACAGTAAAGGTGGTAAGACCCTGTAACAGGTTTCCCAGAGATTTGGTGGATGCCCCGTGCCTGGAGGCACTCAAGATCAGGCTGGACCAGTCTCTGGGCAACCTCATCTAGATACAGGTATGTACCTGTTTGCTGCAGGGAAGTTGTCCCTTCCAACTCAAACAATTCTATGATTCTACAGTTTTATGTATTTTGTGGGACCTCATTTTGGTGGAATGAAGAGTGAATAATGTGGTAAAAGAATGAATTTAGAAAGACTAAGGAAATAAATTTAAACAGAAAGTGGAGAGAAGGCAGAGAGAATGGAATAATCTTAAGAAAGAATTTAGTGGAAAGTAGTAACTACGCTGATGTTCTATTTCCTGACATATTAACAGACCCTGATAAAATATAAACAATATATGTAATTTGTTTCAAAAAGCAAGAACAAAAATATGAATTCAAAATATTAATGATGCTACAGTTTCTCCAGCACTTCTCAGTCCTGCAGATCTTTCTACCTGCTTCTGTGGTACTCTACAAACCCTGGTGCCCTTTCTCAACAGAGAGTGCCTTCAAAGCAGTCTTACTCTGCACTACCTTTATGTGATTTAGAAACTGCAAGTCTTTGCCTGCTTTTTACCTGTTGCAAAGTTAGAGTTATGATTGCGCACATATTAAAAACTTTGTTAAAAATAATTAAAAAAACAACAAAACAATAGACAACTCACAAATGCTGACTCAGGGTGGAGAAAGCAGGGCCATGTCAAATATCCCTGCTCTCTGCACTCCTTTCCTTAAGATCCATCTATGTTTGATCTTTTCATGTTACTGGTGAATTTTTAGGTTTCCACTCCTAACACACTACATTGATGAGATACTGTAAAAATGACCCACTGTAAAAATATATGTATCTGTATTTGTAGTCATGTGGTATGGTTCTTCCCATTTATATAATGTCATTTTGGGTCAGGGAATGAATGGAACCTGAGTTCATGGCATTTTCAATGGGGATATGTGTGCAGGCACAGGACATGAACATGCCAAGTACAGGATACACTTCAGAATCTAAGGAGTAAGATCATACCGTGCAACAACACTCCCCAGAGCTTTGCCTACTTGCATCTGGATTTCATCTTCAAAGATGTACTTAGGATTTTGATTGTTCAAGTTGTGCTCATTGTGCCACTTGTTTAAAAATAATGTTTTCCTATTAAAAAAAAAAATATTGGCCAGATGGTACTTTTAATAAATTACAATAACAGTGTTTTATAAATGACTACAAATCACTGTCTGAATACATGATGCTGAACAAACACCTGAATTTCATACTGAACTTTATGCAAGAGATGTAAAGAACTTTACTAATAGTAATACTTTCTACTACTTAAAACTGTTCCCTATTCTCGTGTTCTGATGTGCTGCAAATGTAGAGTTAGTACCACAAGCTTAGCTGTTGCTGCAAGTCTTAACTGGGCAAGCACAGCTGATAAGTTCACTGAATGTGTGTTGAACCAGTCTCCAAACAGGACAGGGACTCCAATGCTCTTAGAAGGAAGAATTTGCATTTCCACAAATCATGTTCCTCGCAGAGTTTATCATTCCACCAAGATTATTGTTATGTAATGCAAAGAATGAGGTTTAATTAAGTGTGTTGAGGATACCAAAACCAAAGCACTGATCAGTTCTCAGCTGATCTGATTCATTTCTTAGTGTTAAATCTAAGGAGCAAGAAATGAAGGACAGATTAAGATGTTCTTCTAGGAAGTATCGATTTTTTTAATATATGCAAATTTGCCCTCAAATATATTAATTTTTTAATTTCTTTTTTATTTTTAAGAACATGCAAAGACATCTGGAGTCCTGCAAGACTAGATGGATGTTAAACCTTTATCAGATGTAGGCCCAAACTTTCTTACATTTGGTCTTTGACTTTCAAAATGCCAGACCAAGAAAATCCTTCAACATTATTTTCCAGTGAATTATACAACGGCAGAACAGGAGATAAAGCTCTGAACAACTAGTTGTGATCCTTTGCCAGGTCATAAGACCTCCACTTGCCCCAGGAGCCAAGGTTAATATTTATCTATGCCCCATGGCAGTAGTTTCAAAGGTGTTGATCCCGGGGATTAATTGCTGCTTTGAACTGGCAGTTAACGGTTTAAACAACATTTTTATTGGCATACAGTAGTTACATGTCTGCTAGTGTGCTGATGGGTTTATGGTGATTAAAGTGAATTAGGAGTCTGTCTTTGAGTTATACATACTAGAGGCGCTGGGTCATTTGAGTACCCTGGGTTAACATATGTGAGATGTGCAGCAACTGGAGTTCACACAGAAGAAAACATTTGTGTTTAAACGTTTGTTTGTACCTCAGACTGTTTTCTATTCTATTTATGTTGGGAAATGAAGCTCTCAGGCTACTGGTGCACAGCGACCCAGTGCCTGATGAGCACACATGCTCCTGAAGGCACAGCCCAGGTCCTGCTATTGGTATTGCGGTACTCATGATCTAGGATAAAACAGTATTCAAGGAGAAACAATTGCCACAGTGCTATGAGTCTGACACTGCACTGTGTGCAGAGGAGTGGCTGAGGATTCATCTTCAAAATGCATTATATTTATTATATTTTCAATCAGTACAGTATTTTCAATACCACTTTCAGTAGTGGAAACCAAAGATGCTTGTAATACTGTTAATTATCTACATTTTTCCTGTTTGATGATTATGCATTAGGAGTATGACTCAAAGCCTGTCATCTATGTTCTGGCCACCTGCTATGGTTGCCTGTCTCCTATAGGCTATGCCTATGCCCACTTTCTGCAGGGTGCCTCAACCTGACAGTGACCATAGCCCCTCTTCCAGTGATGTTCCTCCTCCTGTATGGGACTGGTCTTAAGGTGCCTGAGGACGTTGTACAAATAGTCTGGAGGGAATTTCTGAAGGGAATGTAAATCCCAGTGTTACAGCCGACGTGCGCACTGCTGTCCCCAGTACTACTAAATGAGTACTACTAAACCTATTTTCAACTTTGTTGGAAAATACTACCTCTGACTACTATTAGTGACTTGGTTCCAACAGGCTAATTAATAAGAGCAAACTGGCAATAAATTTATCTTCCTATATAAATTATGAGAACATACTAAATATAGGGTGAGTGAATCCTATACTTAGGCTGAGAAGGGTGACCTGTGGTGTACTGAGGCTATTTCGTGCAGCTCAGCTGGCGTGCCTTGCTGCAATTCCGAGGGAGTCTGCTCATGAACCATAGCTAGCCTTTTGCCTCACTGATATTTATTTGTGCTGTCTGACTTTTTATTTCCTAATTAAAAATGGCATGTACAGATGGGAAGAATCTCATTGACCTCTTAAAATAGTTTTGACTATTTGATTGAAGTTTCTAATTAGTTAATGACAAATTTTGGTATTAGACGATGTTGCCAAAATGAAACACAGAAAGTCAAACCTCAGCCTTGTATCCCTGGCATGTGAAACCAGAAGCTGTTTACAAAAATAAATAATAGGTGCAGGGCACAAAATACATCGTAAAAATATAATAGATATTTTATTTATAAACAACCTTCTTAAATAAGAAATAGTTGTAATTCTTAATTCCAGACTGTCTCTGTATGCCTCTCCCTTCCAATGTCTACACTGCTGTTTACTTACCTTTGATACCTTCAATTACTCATGACTGATTCCTGCCTTTTTCTCTGCTATATCTGTGATCTGAAACTTAACTGCTGGGAATGAGTTAATACAAAGACTGTATGTATAGAAGCTGTTGTAGTTCCAAATACTGTGAGATTTTAGATACACTGAAGTCCAATAGCTAGTCTTGCTATTGAAATATACCTTCAGTATTTGAATTAATTCTTGAAAATCATAGAATTCTTAGAGTTGGAAGGGACCTTTAAAAGTGATCTAGTCCAACTCCCCTGCTATGAACAGGGACATCCACAGCTAGATCAGGTTGTCCAGAGTCTGGTCCATTCTTGAAAGGCCTTGAAAGTCTCCAGGGATGCAGAATCCAGTTCTCTGGGCAACATATTCCAGTGTCTCAGCACCCTCACCATGGCTTTTTCCTTATATCTAACCTAAATCTACCTTCTTTAAACTTGTAACCATTTTCCCTTGTTCTATCACCACAGACCCTGCTGAAGAGTCTATTCCACTCTGTCCTGTAGCTCTCCTTTAGATACTGAAAAGCTGCTATCAGGCCACCTCAGAGCCTTCTCTTCTCCAAGCTAAATAACCTCTTTCAGCCTGCCCTCATAGGAGAGATGTTCCATCCCTTTGATCATATTTGTAGCCCTTCTCCATCCACTAGTACAGCCAGGTCTATTTTGTCAGGGCTGTGCTCAATCCTTTCATCCTCCAGCTTGTATTGGGAGTGGATGTTGCCTCAATCCAGGTGCAAGACCTTGTGTTTGGATTTGTTGAACCTCGTGAGGTTCTCCTGGGCTCTCTGCTCAAGCCTGTCTAATTCTTTCTGAATGGCATCCTGTCCCTCTGGTGTGTAAACTGTACCACACAGCTTGGTGTCATCAGCAAACTTGCTGAGGGTGCACTCGATCCCGCTGTAAGTGTCACTGATGAAGATGTTAAAGAGTATTGATCCCAGTACTGGGATCCCAGACCCCTGCTGGACACCACTCATCTCTGATCTCCAGCCAGACATTGAGCCAAATATATTTTTTGTTCCATTTATTACATGTTGTTAGAGTGCTTCCGTTCAGCTGAGATTTCTTTATCTTTCAGGTGAGACTGCCTGTCTATAACTCGTATTGGTCAACATCAGCAGAAACCACCGTATTCCTTTTTTCATCTCCACTTCCTTCCTTACTACTTGTTCTCCCCAGAAAGAGATCCCAAATGCTGGAAGACTGGACTACCTCAGTATCATTAATGTCACTGATGCCATCTGCTTCTGCTCCTCCTAGAGTCAAACTCTTTTCGGAACTTAAAACTTGGTTCAATGAATGCTTAGAGTATTCACAAAGTTGAGTGTGTTCATTCAGGAAACATGTCTGAAGCAACAGAAGAGATTAGAAGCTCCATTCATACCTTGCTTTGAATGCTTATGCTTAAAAAGATGAGAATCTGACATGTATGAATCTGACATATACTGACATACACAGACATCGCAAGGATTTAAACCTACCTCTGGTACATGGGACCTAACTTTGTATGCTCTGTCCTGGGCAATTCCCTCTTTTACTCTTCCCTCTTTTTTGTTGCACATAGCTGGAATAGATATGAGCAACAGTGAGGCCTATGCAGAAAAGACTTTATAATGGAGATTGAGAGACAGAATTCTGTGGTGCATGATGCTTAGGGATGATCTGTAAGTCTCATGTTATCCTGTGAATATCATTTTGTTACAAATGTATTACCTTATGTGAGTCTAACTGCTATCTGTCCAATGTTCCTTATGGACAGGGAGTTGAAGCACTTGATTCAGAATTTGGATTCCATTAGGATTCCATTAGGGCTGTAGCCTTGTAGCACTTAAGCTGTAAGGAAACCTCTTAAGTTGCTAGCACATAGAGTTTGAAGAAACTTCATTTTGTTGCTAGACATTCAGGATGACTTTGTGCATTTACATTTGCCTGGGGGACTATAATTTTTCCCTTCATAGGCAGAGCTGTCATGGTTCCTGCCTTTGTGGCCTCAAGAATAAATGCACACATTGCACAGCACTTGGAGCTACATGTTAAATTAATTCAGAAGCTTAAGGTAACGCACCAATGGCTTATTGTTTCTCTTCTGGACTTTTCTTGATGAGGAATAAGGCCTAAGGACAGTCCAGAGACGGTAAACTATTCAACCAAACAACACTATTTATAAACCATTTCCACATAATTGCATTTTCAATTCAATTTGCAACAGAAGTGATTTTGTTTAGATACAGTTTTTAAGCTCATGTGAAAATTAAAGCCTGAACCTCCAGCTATCCTTTCTGTGAGGCAAGCACTTTATTTACTCTCATGTTATGTGAGCAGAAGTTTATGTGTCTATGAGAAAAGACATTCATGGTGTGGCTGAAAAGTGTACAGTCATTTGAAATATTTATTCTAAATCTGGTAATAATTTCTTTTTTTCTCCTAGAATTTACAGTAGAAGGTCATTTGAGTTGGCCTTCTCCATAGCCATTTTATATTAGATCATCTATTTTTATTGTCTTCAAATAGAAGTGTCATGTCCACTGTCTTAGTTAGTGAGAATCACTCCTATTTGATAAGGCTAGAAGCTGGTCTTTGAAAATGACTTGACTATCCTCAAAATGTAAAATTTAATGACTAAACTTATCCAAGACCTACAATGAAGGGGATGGTAGGAGTGTTCCTCCATCCCCCAGTGAACGAGAACAAATTTAACTCAATTAGTCTAAATGCTTTTACTCCACATATATGAACTCAAAGATTTGCTGCAAAAATAAGAACAACTTGTTTTTCTCATGTTTCCAGCAGCAGGAAAATAAGTTTTCAGAAAACATGTAGCTGTCTTCATCAGTTTTGCAGAGAGTCCGAGAAATATTTTGCCCCTGAGAAGCCTCACAGCCTTTGTATGAGACAAAATTCTGGCAGATCATGGAGCATAACCAGTAGCCCAGACATTTCTGTGGTAAACCACCATGTTCTTTCAAGAGCTGCTGCTTTTTACCCTGGCGTTAATCTTCCCAGCTGTTTATTTGTGCCCAGGTATGAAATCAAATGTTGGGAGAAATCAAATTCTGGGCAGCAGCGTGACTCAGAGCCCAGCACCATGCTCCTTTGAAGGAAGAGTCTGGCAGGCTGTGCTACGTGGGATCATGCCTTAGGTATGCACATGCAAATATACAAACTTCAGTCCTGAGTAGCAATTTGTCTGAGATGACTACTAGCTTGTTCCCAGGAGAGCATGAAAAGAAAGCATGCAGGTAGTAGGGGAAACTGGTATTGCATGATAAGTCAGTGTTCCCCACAAGCTTCTCTCAGTACCATGTGGATTCTGTGCCATCAGGAATAAGAGAACCTAATTTTAAATGTCCTGTTCTGGTCTCAGCACTATGGTGATTTGGGACCAACTCTGCCAAAGTCATTGGCGATACTTAGTAAGTAATCAATCAGATATATGGGACTGATGATTATATTTTATTCATTTGAATTTATATATTTGGAATGCAAAATATGAAGAAAAAAAGGCAGTGTCTTACTATTTAGCAGTGGTTAACCTAGAGAAAAAGCCTGCCTCTTATACTGGTTAGCTGCTCCTCTGGACCAACTTCCATTTTTCACTGAGGAAGTCAAATGGGAGTAACTCCAGTTAAAGTGTGTGACATGATGCAACTTTAACGCAACTCATCTACTGCAATAACACATATTGCAGCAGAAATAAAAAGAAACAAATAGATTTTGGTTTTCTAGAATTTGCATCTGAACTTTGAGCATACATATGATTCCATGACAAAAACCATTAAATTATTTTAATGTTAGATAGACAAATGGGAACTGATATCATGTGAATATAACCTTTATCTGTGTGTTGAATTCCAATTTCTTGTGCCTTGTAGGACTGGTTGCATGGTTAGCTACAGAATTTTGTACAGCTGCTAAATAAACAATGTGTATATGACTACGTGGTCTGAGAAGTAAGCCTCTGCATCCGTCCCTTCACTGTTACACAGAAGGAAGAGTTCAGGGAATACAAAGCTAGTCATTGCACTGGAGGAAGTGGTCTTAGGAAAATAAAGTCTTTTAAATATATCTATGCTCCTATGCTTTCTGGTTGATTTTCTGTGCAATCCTGCACAAAACATACAGATTATATCTATACTATTTAATACAGCATCCTGAAGAAATATCTACAATAACATTGACTGAATTGTTGTAACTTTTATTGTCCTCATTTCACAGAATTTTTATGTGTTAAAAAAATGTACCACATATATCAAGTGGTATTGTGGTAATAAATTATTTATCAAATGAGGTACAAGAAAACATTGGAAATCTTGTTGCAAGATAGTTTATTGTTTTTTTATTGTTCTTTTCTGTTTTGTTTTGGTTTTGGAAAGAAGATGGTAAATAACTGTAGGAATATGGAATTTTAGAAAATAATAACTCATTGTTTCTCAACCTTCTGTTCTTTCTGTAAAATAGAATTCCTTAGAAAATTGTACTATGAATTTGTGTGGCTGCAGACATAGAAACAATTTTTTTTCTGTATTTACTGTTGCACTTTTATTGTTCGTGCATGGGACCATGAATGGATCAGGGAGGAGTGTAAACCAAACCTGGTACCAAAGCAGCAGGAGTCCTACTGCAGTCAACAGAGGTGCTTCCACTTCAGCCATCACTGAGTTCTTCCAGGGATTCAGGCACATTTCTGCACAGTTCACTGGCCCAGTGCTCTGCCTTCTCTTTGGTCAGATGTCTCAGATGCACTACTCCACAGCGAAGATGTGGCTCCTCATTGAGGGAAGGGGCTCACCTCTATCTAGTAAGGAATATTTTAGTGCAGTGTGTTGATCAGAGATGCTCCCACTGATGCATACGGTTCTGCCAAATCTGCTTTCCATCCACACTGGACTGGGGATGAACCTGGCAATGAGAAATAGGTGCCAGGGCAGGGATCTGAGCAGGAGACAAATGTGCAAATGCTAGAGATGCTTGATAACTATGCACATTCTGAGGGTCATTATGACTGCTGCCCTTCAGAAGAGGAGATAGCAGGGATTAGGAGTTGCCCCATGCCAGTGGGAGGGAGTCACGCAGTAGCACCAAAGCAAGTCTGCTCTTCTGAGGGCCCTTCTTATCTGAAAAATAGAAGTTGTATGTTTATGATTTGACTTTTCCATGTCTTCATGTGGGTAAAATGGTTGCTCAAATGTCCCACAGAATGTGAATGCAGCATTTGTGTGAGTAGCAACATTTTCAAATGTGATCTAAGAATCCAGGAAGCCTTTTGTACACCCACCTTTGCCATTCCCTTTTTATCTGCTTTGAGGCCCTTTCATAAAGTTCTCTTTTCACCTTTAAAAACTCATGCATCATTACCATGTTCTCACAGAGAACAGCTGTTTCTATTCTGAATCTTCAGCTCCATGTCTGATCCTACAGGTTTTTTTTCTTGATTGAAGTTCTGTGGTCTTATGTGAGTGAATATCTTGCAATTACATTTCATAATAATTGGGAAGAGAGTGTAAAAAACCACAGCAGCACTAGCTCTGGAGAAATGTAAGAATTGCTGCATGAAAGCAACAAAAGTATACACAGCTGGTTTTTGGAGGCAGAAAAAGAGGCCAGTTCAGAGCACTGAGCAGTTCAGAGATGAAATGATATTCTGATTTTGCTAACAGCAGCACTAGCATTGGTATTTTGCCATTTGCTTTGGCTTTCCTTTTTATTCTCTCTCTCTGTACTGGACTTAAAAACATTTTAAGGCAAACTAAGACCGTCTCATTTATCTATTACAGGAGATATTTTTTATTGATCTAAGTGCAGCACTTCCTTTTTAAATGCAAGACAAAAAGCCTTCACTCCCAGTTTTGTGTGGAAAGAAGTTCTTCAGGAGCAGGATGGATGCTTGGCTGAATAACCCAGGCAGTTCCTTCAGAATGAAGGTGTGATAGAGGTGAGATCTCTATGAGCACTGAGGATCCTTGCACTCTATATTATTTCAGATAGACCTCACAGGTAAAAATCTTGCCAGTGTTATTTTTCTTTTTTTAAGAAATGTGCTATTCCTACTTAGAAGATTGCTTGCTTTCATGAGAAAAATTGTGCAAAGTGGCCTGCACAGGAGCTGGCTGACAGTTATGTAGCAATAGCAAATACTAGATCAGGAACTCAGATCCAAATTTCTCCAGAGTTTAGGAATATTCTGCTTTTGTTTCTGTGCATTCTGGATTTGTCTCTAGCAAATATAAGGGACATTATTTATGTATGATAGAGTTTCTTGAATAGTTATCACAGCCTGTTTTTGAGGATGTTGCCCTGAGAATGTTTCTACTTTTTGTGAGATCCCTGCAGAACCCATGCAGACCTTTGCATGGACAGAAGTGTTTTGCATGTGATAATTACACAGGGATATAGCAGACAGTCTGGAATAGATCAGCCTCTCTACCTTGATGCTTTATAATGACTTTAGAAGCCAAATAGAGATAATTATTTTCCTTCTGAATTTTCATTTTCTGTTGCTACTTGGCAGCCTTAATTTCATTCTGTCCCAAAAAGCACTCTCTACAAACTCTGCTAAGGAAGTACAATTGCCTTAAAAAAGTAGCAAAAGTATGTGAGAGTTAAATGTAACTTTTTTTCCCATAAATGTCATTCTCCTGGCTAAGAATTCTTTAATAGATACTGAGCAGCGCAGAACTGAAAGTATTTTTAATTTCAGTGCTTTGTATATTTACAGAGGGATTACAACAAACTTCTACACTTTATCTACATTTTAATAGGTCAGTGTGAACATAAGAAGTGTATTAAGGTGGACTGCCTCACTTATTAAACTTACGTAAATTCGTCAAAAGCCCTCAGCAATTGTGTGCAACAGGGGCTGGAAAGCCACGCACGATTGAGGTCATGCATCCAGCCAGTTTGTAAGATGATCCCTCTGTATGAGCCATCAGCCATCCTTAGCATAGGGGCGCACTCATACACACATTCCTGTCAAGTCATCTTGTGAAAGGCTGCTTGCTTCCAGCTTGGCTTGAATGTGCAACCTTAATAAAACTCACTGAAGTCTGAGAGAAAATAGCAGTTCTGCTGCAGATAGTGTAGGGGAAAGAGACTGGGATATGCATATGCAGCTGACTAAAGCAGGCTACATGCTGGACTGTAACAGAGAGGAAACAATAAATCTTAACTACTATGCAATAAATATTCCCAATTTTAACTAAGGAAGTTATTCTCATAGTTAAATTTAAAAGAAAATAACAATTTATCCAAGCTTTATTATCAAACTGTGCTTTTCCAGTCCTTTTTTTTTTTTTTTCCTAGAAACTTTAAAAGAAATTAAGAAAAAAACTAAAGAAAGAGGAAGAAGTTTTTCTAAGAGTGGGAAAGGAAAGTAATAGTAACATGTCAGTTTTCCTTTCCTTTGCTTTTCTGGCAGCACTCCTTGCTCATATAGGCTGTACCACTCAGCGCCGGGGTCCGGAAGCCAGTGGAAGAAGATTTAACCGGATTCAGCACGGGCAGTGCACCTATACTTTCATTCTGCCAGAACAGGATGGGAACTGTCGTGAAAGCACGACAGACCAGTACAACAGTAACGCTCTTCAGAGAGATGCTCCTCACGTGGAACAGGATTTCTCTTTCCAGAAACTGCAGCATCTGGAACATGTGATGGAAAACTACACGCAGTGGCTGCAAAAAGTAAGTGTTTCCTTTTTCACTTCTCACTCAGTGAGCGTTTGTTGTTGATGGCTGTTGTTTTTTTTTTTTTAATTGTGCTTGTGTAGTTCATAGTTTTCACGGGTTCTTTTGAGAACTGAGGTTTTATCTCATTTATGCATAGGGGGGAAATCTCACAGGCAGAGTGCACTCTTTTAGGGGCATTGTTTTTGTGAACAGAATTTTTTTCACACCGCTGAAAGACGCAGTTTCTTAACGCTTTATCTTGAGAGACCATGGGTGTTTTGTGAACTAGTGTACACAAGAATCACCAGAGGTTCTAAAGACAGAGCTTACTAAGTAGCCCTGTAATCTCTACTTATGGTTCACAGAGTCAGAGTAGATGTCATGCAGGATACCTGCTACTCTGACAGCAAAAGGGGACGTTCGAAATAATCAGCACTTATAGGCACTGTGTTAAGAATATCACTGCTTCTTCAGAAATAGATCCTGTAATACTATTCCACCCAGTTAATTGCTAGAAAGAAAGAAAAAAGCACTTAGGCATTCACACATCTAAATCATGACAGTAAAACTTTTCATTTGCATAGATTACAGCTGTTTTAATTTGTGTTTGTTCTTTCATGGAAAGGGAAAAATGAGCTGAAAGGTGTTGTAGTAACTTTGAAGAAGTAATGCTTTTAAAGAAGTCGCACCAGAGATCTGAACTTCCACTAAACTTTTCAGTATTCAGTGTATAAGCTGAAGTGTGGTCCAGAAAATACTTTAATGTGTAAATAAATACCCATGTGAACAGCCCTCATTCACCTTAACAGGATTACTCACTGCACCACAATTACATACACTACAGTAACTTGTCCATGTTTTGGTAATGAAAATACCTCGTGAGAGCTGACAAGCAAAAATAAATAAATAATGAAACAGCCTTTGTATCTTGTTACTTGTAAGGTTCCCATTCTTACTCTGACATTTTGACTTGTCAAAACTGAGAATGTTGAGCAATTGGTGATGCAATTAGTTATGCAAAATGGCATATGTATACTTCTGTATACATTCCTTTAATGGATACTTGATATAGCTGTAACATAGATTTATATAAGAATGACAATCAGTGAAAATCTGGTGAGGACTCTGCTAGGTAAGCTAAAGTTTCCCATTAATATATGTATTGATAATTATCTCAATTACAAGTTTTGGTTTGTCCAAACAGCATAAAAAACAGAAATATGTTAAAAAACATAAACTACCCTCCCATCCCCCTATGTCTAATAAAATCCTTAGAAAGAATTTTCTGATCTCTTGATAAATTGTACTTCTTCCATATCTGGCTCCAGAAAGAGAGAAACAAATCTATCCAGTGAACATGTGACTATAAAACAAAATGTAACCAAGCTTTTCTTTTTAGAATGACTTTCTTCAGTTTTTAATAACTTGGTCTGCTTTGGGGAATATAGGGTTGGAAATGAGGGGGCGTCTTTTGTAGAGGAAAGTATTTCTTAAGAAATTATTTTGCTGTACCTTGGGAGGCTGAGGCAAGAACTGAGAGGAAAATTTGTATCTGTGTTTATGCACACATGATTTTACTTGAGCAAATTGCCTGCTGAATCATGCTTATGAGAGTTCACTTATTCTGTGTTTGTCCACTAGAGACTGAACTAAGATCACTATTTCACTGTGAACTGAACAGGAAGAAAAATGAGTCTCTGGAGTGCGAAAGTCTGAGTTAGGGTTAGTGCTCTCACACTTTGGAAGGAAGTGATTGAGGTAGGCAGGTAGGAAGCCCAGTGAAAGGGTTTTGTATTGAGGACTCTTTTCTTCTGCAGTGATTGAAAAACTGACAGTGGGCAGAGCCAGCCCCCGGTTACTCCCAACCCCCATCCTCTGCTTCCAGGGCGTTACATGAAGCCAGCCTTGTGCACGTACCCCATGTGTCAGCTTGCTCTGCAATGAAAGGACCTGTTTCTCTGTGTGATGGAGTGTGGCTCACTCAGAACAAATGAGTCTGATGCAGCTCCATTATAGCACCTCTGAATACTGCATTTCCTTTGTTGCTCTTGCCATTACAAAGCATCTCAGCCATAACTCACTTCCTTTCAAAGGAAGCATAATGCTGAAGTGTAAATTAATTCATTATGTAGATATCGTGTATCTCAATTTTATACTCTGCATTTGTTTCCCTTCCTTGACTTTTAATATCAGAGATAGCTAGCTCTACACTAGTAGCATTTTACAGTGCACCTGCTGTGAATAAAATAAAGATTAATTAATAGTTATAGATAGGTCTGCAACTGTAATTGAATAGTTACTGTAAGAAAGAATGTTTGTATTTCAGAATTTGAGATATACTCTGACATACGTAAAGGAAACATATTTATTACACTATGTAATATATAGAACTGTGAATAAAATTGTACCAAAGCTATGTTTTGCAGAATGTATTATTTTCTTAGCACAAATGCTAGCCTGCAATATTGAAAGAGAATTTATTAAAATAGTTTGTGAAAGCAAGATTTGTTTAATAATTAAAGTAGTATTTTTTTTAATTATTCCATAATATTTATGCTAGCAGGTTTCTAGAAACTAGAATTTTTTGTTGTTCTTGTTGATTTAAATAGATTCCTATACCTTTGAACCCAGAAGTGCATTTTTGATGACCTCCTAGCTTCATTCTAGATAAAAATGTGCTTTCTTGGGAAGCTGATTACAGACAATTAAGCCCCAGCCTTGTCCATTACCATTTGCATATCTGCAATCAGTACAAGTGGGATTGGCTGGCAAACTGGGGACGCAGCAAAACGCTCTGTACCGAAACTTCTTAAAAGAAGATGATTTGGTAAATATTTTTAGAGGTCTTCCTAGAACTGTTTATTTTAATACTGGATAACTTTCCCCATTGTTTAAGCTTGAGTTTCATTTCTGCAATATGTTTATACTAATAGTTCAAAACAAACAGTTCATCACAATTTTTTTCTTGCAGTAACTGACTGGCACACTTGATACTGTTTGGTATTTAGCTGCAAAGTCCAACCATTGCCAAAGAGGAGTTATATGAGTTATTATCATCATGTGTTGCTTGGGAACTTTCTCTTAGCTTGGTGAAATTATGGTATCAATAGATCCAGTCCAGGCTATACAGATGAGTGTTTCATATACTCAGTCAACACAATGGTAATAATTTCTATTACCATAGTAAGTGAGTTTTACGTGATCCACTCGTTCTTTTTTCTGATCCTTATCTAAACAAATACCATAATTTTTTTAAAATGAATGCTTCATAATTGTATACTACATGGAGCTAACACAGACACAGGAGCTTGAGTTGAATGTAGGCTGCAATAAATCTGGTTCACTAGTATACAAATTCAGATTTCTTTTTTAATTATTTTCTCTGCAAAAGTTGCTGGCACTACAACACAGTCCGAATAGAAAAGATTCAGTTTTCTTCCCTTATCTTTCAAAGTGTTTGTGCTGTAAGAAATTATGAGCAATTTTTTTCTGAAGTGTCTGCATCTCTTTCACTGTCTACTTGTTTATTCTTAATGTATTTTTTAGAAATTATTTGTTTTGCAGCATCATCTGTGCTCTCTGTTGACCGCTGTATTTTGCTTATATAGCAATGCAAGTGCTCACTTGGATTTTAAACATCTACAAGGCAATTAGAATTTGAGGAGTACCAGTCACTATATGGAAGAAACTTCTGGAAAGACTGATGTACACTCACTGTGTGCTGTAGCTCCATCGGAAATCCATCTCCCTGCTAGTAGGGCCTAGCACTGCAGTGAAATAATAATAGAGAGTTCATGTGCGTGGAGTAGCTGGATTTGCCTTGGGTTTTATTTGGTTTTTGGGAGTTGGGAAGATTGCTTACAGTTCACTTTTTCTGTGAAGCTAGGAAAAATTGAGACAGAGCTGGCCCCGAACTGGCCATGATCTAAAAGACTGCCATAATATATAAAAATAAACTATAAATATATGAGAGGTCATAAAAAGCAGTATATTTTCACATATCCAATATAAACCAATATTACCTAGTTGAACTATTACATGAAACAAATTAGTGAATTTACTTACATAACATGTACTACTCAGTGAATAAATATATGTAAAAACTAGCCTTATGAAATAAGAATTTGTTCGTTGAAAATAACAGGCTCTAAGAAAATTCATAACTGCTTCTAAAAAAAAAATTACTCATCTCCAAAAAAATATCTTGATCAGTGATATGCCTGCATTTCAAAAGCTTTATTTATCAAACTGCTGAGGACCTGGGGACATTTTGAGAAGAAGGAAAAGCTTCACACATGAAAATGCCTGAAAACTTTATGCTACTGGGGAGTAGTATATTCAACAACAATTTTTTTAAGAGGCAGAATAGAATGAAGGCCAGTCTCACTTGTTGCCACATTTGTAACAAATGATTTAAAACAATAATTCCCGTGCTTGGACAGAAGGTTTTATCATAAAGTGCAGTAGAATCTGACTATATTTATTTTCAGTGATGACTGTTGTAATCAGGAACATTCTGGTAACAATAAAATATTACATTCATTAGTCATAAGAACTGTCCAACCAACATGCCCTATGGGATATCTCATTTTGAGCACTGAGGCCTTTTCTAGATGAAGCCGATATAAATGGCTTGTCAGTCTGAGGGAGCTGAGAACTCATCTTTCCCATTCCCTTTTGTGGTTTGGAAGCTGTCTCTACTTTGGAGTGTTGGGTGCCTTGGAAAAAAAACTTTTTCCTCCATATGGGAAAAGTGTAGAGCTGGATATTTTAGTCTAACTTCTTGCAAAAGCCCAGAGAGGAAAAAAATAGGTTTTTCTTTGCTATGGGGAATCTCTCCACTTGGAGTCAGGAGACAGTAGCAAACCCAGAGGAAGAGCCAGCCATCTTAGCCATCCTATGGTAGTCCCTACTTCTCTTCATGGACTGGGGAAATCTTGAGCAGCTCACTTCTTGATTTAAATGCCTCAGCTAAGTGGGATGGATTTAAGCTTTGCTTTCTGTTCATGGCTGTAGCATAGACTTCCCTTGTGCCTGCAAGGAAATCATAAACTTTATGTATTCCTGTTTCACTTTTCTAAGGCAGATATAGTACTACTACTAAATTTCACAAGGCTGCTGGGAGGCTTAATATATTTTTTGTGTTGCTTTTGGAGTCTTGCTTATAGAAGACATTTTGTGGTATTAGCAGTTTGTAAATGATAATAATCCTGTCAATGTTTAGAGAAAGTGATGTGAGATCAGAAATCCTTTGAAAGGATATTTGTTTTAAAGTGTGGAACTAATTTTTTTTTTTTTTTTTTTTTTTTTTTTTTTTAAGTAGACAAATGCAGTGAATATGAATGTATTGTTAAGTGTATTTTTCAGATTGCAGTTGAATAAATGGATTATAGGTAAGATATGTTCTGCTAATTGTGGGATTCACACTTATTGTTACAGTGTTCTTAAATCCTCTCCAGCAGCTGCAGCTCCATCCAGTGCTCATCTAAGGTGAATAGGATTGTAGTTCAGTCCTGAACAGATCTTGAAGACCGGTGAGGAATAGACAGTTTTTCAGACCTATTGCTACCAGAAATTTTGAATAAATTTATTATCAAATCTGGTCTCTCTTATATGATTTATTGCAAGCATATCCTGAAAGACGAAGATATTTAGCAACCTGTTAGAATTAATCTCAACTTACTTTGCAGCTCAGTCCAGTTTTCTCTGCATTTGCCTTGAGCTGCAAACAAAGAGCAAGTAAATGAGGACCTTCTAAAACTATCATGATTGTCGCTGTGTTGTTAACCTTATTTTCAGCACCAGCAGCTCAAGTGTTTTGAATAAACAGCTGCTGTCTGTAGAGGTCTTCCCAGTAGCATGAGGATTTCCTCTCTTGTTAGAAAGTTGAAGTTTGATCAGGAAAAGGACATTGAAATAGTATCATATTTCATAAGAAGAGTTCTTTTTCTTACAAAACGAGCAGTACTTAAACACAAGGTTATTCTTGTGTAACCACATGTGCATATTTTAGATGGTGTTATGAAACACCAGAGTGTTGAATATTCAGTTGGAAGAGTAACTTAGAAATGCCATAAATTATTGCGCGTCTGCATTGCATTTTCGTTCATGTTGATGCACAAAGATCAAACTTGGCTTTTCATAACCTTAGTTAGGAATCAGGTTAATCTAAATCAGTGTAAGTCACTCACACACTGGCATAAGAAGCCTATTCAAAACTTTGCAGCAGTTTATTTAACCCTTTAAAAAGTATAGACAAATAAATAGACACTGAAAACACGGCAGATATGTGGTCAGTGGGAAAAACGCCCGAGTTAAATTTCCATGCATTTTTAAAAATGGTTTGCATTTGGGAGTGGAAAAAAAAAAAAGACAAAAATAAGTCAAGATAATTTTATAATCTCTCTGAGGAAGTCATGTAGAAAATTAGTGTTCTAGTATACATTGTAGCTTCATGACTGAAGTAAGTTTCTTACGCTTCTTTGGATGCTTCTAGCAGTAGGAAAAATAAAACAAAAAAAACCCACAGCCAGTAAGTAAAGTGTTATAAGTTGAGAACTATGCTAGTCGATAGTGGATTATATATGTCTTTAATAAGGTATTTTAAATGTACACTATGTGGTAGCACATGGTCATTCATATTATCTGCTACGAATTCCATTCTTAAAAGAGAAAGGAATAAGATGAAAATGCAGATGCTATTACTTGTACATGGAAAATCTGTGATGAAATTCTGGAAGTAAAATGTGGCTGATTGAAAATTCTGTAGAAGACCACAGAAGTCCTTTGCCTTGGACTCCTCTCGCCAGTGCCTGAATGGATGCACACATACACACATGCACATACACATATGCATGCATTTAGATTTTGGAGTGACTGGTACTAAGGTGCACAAAAATCCTTTTCTAGTGTTCTGACTTAAATCCCTTTCTGCATTTTATACATACTTATCTGATGTTGGAAGTTTTGTTTCAAAACATTCTCCATAGCTACAATGTCTTTGTTTTTCAAAGAGTAAAAGGTTAGTTTGTATTTGGTAGGGATCACTTAAAATTTAGGAAATTGCTAAATTCCTGCTTTGGATATCTCCTGAAACTGACCTGTAGTCTCAAAAAAAAATCTACCTAGGAGAGTTGATAGCAAGAGGTATCCCTGCATATTATTCGTGCAATAATTCTGTGTGAACAAGTCCTCACACTGTGCTGCCCATAGATTATGTACGTGTTCACACTTGTGCTTTCCATATAATTACAACAATTTCTGTATACTCTGGAAAAAAATATTGGATCCTTATATCCCATATATGCTTCTGTCCATATATGCTTCTGTCCATATATGCAAGGCAAACCTGGTTGTGCTTTGTGTCTTTACAGAATAAAGCTGATCAGAATGTTTGCATGGCATCTGCTTCTTTAATAGGACTTGGCATAACCATACAGTTCTAATTTTTCCTCACATCTTCTGGGAATTCTTATTTATCAGAGTAAATTCCTGCCATCTGGCTTATTTTATCTGGTTGTCTTGTTGCAAATCATGCACCAGGCTGCAAGGGGACAACCAAAATCCACTTGTTCCACTTAGCAGACTAGCCTCCACTTAGACTCTCTCCTGCCCAAGGATCTGTGTTCTGGCATTCTTTCTTCTCGCTCTGGACCAAAGAGGCAAACAAGCTTGAGAGATTTCCCTAGAGATAGGATCAACTCTGCATTACTCTGCCAGGAAATTAAGGCAAGGCTGGATTGCTGTGGGAGAACACTGCAAAGAGAATAAGCAGAGTACCTTAGAAGGCAATTTTCCTCTTTTCGACAGCACAGCTTCTTTCACACTGCAGCATAAATGATCAGATTGGTACTAATCAATTTGGAACTCAAAAGCTATCTCTGTGACAGGCATATAATGCCATTTATAGACTGATTCTGCCCCCTTTCAAAACCAAAGTTCCCTCAAAGGCTCTCTATGCAAGATTTACTTAAAAGATACTATTTGTGTTATAAAACTTCTGTCTTCAGGTTCACATTATTTAGGAGGTCAGGCTTTTATTTTTCTTTTCCCAGAGAGTTTACAGACAAAACCACTCTTGTCATTTGGATGCACCTTCCCACAATTTCAAATGCTACAATAAAATATCAGCCATTCTCAAAGACTTTCTGGCCTTCAATATGATGATTTTCCTCCCTGACTGTGAGTGAAAATACTCCGAATTCAATGTGTAGTTTAATATTAGACATTTAACATATTTCAAATTCTCTAAACACATTTTAAATATGCATAAAAATGAAAGCAGAAGTAGTAATATAATCTGCAAGAAGATTTTACATTTACCTTTAAGATGATGAAGACTTGTATGTCCTTTACATCATATTATTTATGAATGTTTTGAAGTTGCCAGCAAATGTTTATAAAACTTTTTTTTTTTTTAATCTCATCTACAATTAAAGTTTTGAACAATGTAGTTTTGAACAATGCAGATCTAGGGAAAAATAATATTGTTAAATTTTGATCTTTTTTTTCTGAGCACTGTATCGAACAATATTTTTTCTTGGTTTAAACCACCTATGGCTGTACTTAAAATGCTAATTCTCACTGTCTTAGATTCAGATTCAAATAGTTGTAGTGATAACTGTCTTCTGGGAGTTTCAGTTTTCATGCAAAAATCTTTTCAGAAGATAGTTTAGATCCTTCTTTTAAAAAATTTTCTCATAATCCCAATACGTAAATGTAAATAACAAGGAACATAATAATATGGTCCTTCACAATCCTTTCAATTTTCCATTCTAAGCCATAAGACTTTTGAAGGTAGGCAAGGACCTTCAGATAACCATCTCACTTCATAAAACTAATATTTTCTATGAAAAATCTCTCTGGGAATGGTTTGATATTTCCGAAACCTTTCAGAAACACTTTATAAAACATGTGATTCTCTGAGGTCACCAAAGAACTGAATGAAGAATGATATAGTCTTTGAAATTTAGGCATTCATATGTAGATAAAAGTAGCCCAAGTGAGTATTTTGATTCACTGCCATTAAGTACTAAGTATATTTATGGGCGTCATAGTTAAATATTTACCCTCTACGGTCTTAATTCATCAGGAAATTCCTGTGGCCTTCTAGGCCACATCAGCAAGTTAACAAAGTGATGGGTAGCCCCCAAACCATGATGTGTTTGGTGCTGTGCCTGGAATTCTGAGGATCTGCTTAAAGGGAAAATTGCTCAAAGAAATGACTTAATTTCTTCCCGAATGAACTATTCCCCTTTTTTTCTTGGCTAAGACTTCATACTTCACTCTGTGTGTGACTTCACAGAATCACAGAATCACAGAATTGTAGGGGTTGGAAGGGACCTCCAGAGATCATCGAGTCCAACCCCCCTGCCAAAACAGGTTCCCTACAGCAGGACTTACCATAGTAGAGATAAATGGCTGAGGGCCATCTATCTTTCCTGCGTCACTTCTATCGTGTTAATGGGAAAGGCCATCAATGCTCTGCAAGAAAGTTTTTTTATGTTACCATTTTTGTAAGAAGGACATACGGACTGCAAAATTCGTTATCACTTTAGCCCGTTAACTAGAGAGGTGATGATTAAGGTTGTTTCTCTTTGCATTTTTCTTGAATGATCCAGTCCGATCCTTTGGATTTTACAAGAATTCCAGCTGATTCACTACATGTGTATTCCTCTGACGTTCTACATGTCCGGTGTAACTCAACTGTGTTGGCTCCTGGCTTCATGTCAGTTGCTTAAGAATTATTTTTACCTGTTTAGATCCTCACAAATCAAGTCTTGCTGAGAAAGCTGGCATTGTTTCACCCTCTGCTGTATTCCCTGAAACCAGCTTGTTAGCTGAGCCTCTGCATCTCACCTCCCTGGCAAAATACTTGCACCTCATTTCACACAAGTGTACTCTGCTCTAAAGACAAAAGGTAATGCCCGGTTAAACCATGCACAGTGTTAGAGATGTGTTTGTGGCTCAGGTAAGCTATACAATAAATATGAATATATAAAGCTTTTTCAATTGCTTTTTTATGACTTTGATATTTACAGCCCAGGTAGCTCCCAAAGAATTGAAGATAAACTTATAACTATGGTCTATTACCTCATGGAAAGGGTCATCTCAGGGAAAGTGTAAAGGACCTGAATTATCAGGTATCAGTGACAGAAAGATGGCAAGAGTTAACTCTCCAAAAGATTGTGAGAGCTAAATTTGAGATGGCACTTCAGAACAAGAAGCCAGCATATTTGAGGTTGATAGAGGGATTCTTTAGTAGACTGATAGAAAAGGTGAAGGTTGCTGTTGTAATCCATAAATTGTTGTTCTGCTCAAGGTAACAACATGTCACCAAAGCACACAGTATAAGATAACTTTTCCTGTGATAGAAAAGGCTCAGAAAATTACTCTGGTGTACAGCATATTCTATGAAGTACCCTGAAGGAATGAAGCTGCCAGTTATTTACTGGCTGTTTGGCTCTATAATTATCATAATACTAATTTCAGAAGTAATACAGTTGACTTGAGAACTAAATCATCATAGCTGAGGAGCATCTTAAAACAGTTTTTTCTTTTCTTTTTCTTTCTTTTTTTTTTTTTTTTGTAAATACAGAAGACATGTCTTTCTAAACATAAGAAGAAAAAGGAAGAAGAGACAAGGGAGATGTTCAATATCAAGTTTTAAAGAGGAAATTGAAGTCTCCGAGTTTTGCTGGTTATTGAAGTATCTGAAATGCAGACTACCCCCAGCTTGCAGCTGAATAGAACCAGAATGCCATTTGTGGTAGTGTGTATGGTCACTAGTATGTTACTCTCCTATGGGAACACTCTCACTACTGTCAATGAGAGCCTCAGAGGTAGTGTTCGGAATTGTTGCATTTATTTGACCATTAAGTGAAGAAAAGATGTACTAACATCAAACAAGCACCTGGCAGAATATGAGCTGTATGCCAGAAATACTAGAAAGTAATTTGCCCAAACTTGTCAAGTGTATGTTTTGGCAAGATCTAAGGATTTGATCCTGAAAGCACCAAGAGTCCTATTTTGAGTTAATTGCAATTTTCCAAGAAACAACGAGCACATGGGAAGTTTTACTCAAATTAAATAAAGCTTTCATTTCACTGTTGGAGGGTGTTATCACAAGCATTTAGGTATGTTTAGTAACTCTGGATTTCAACAGGAAGTGGAATTAAGTGCGAGTTGCTCTGTTACTCTAAACTGTACACTAGTATTTGATGTATTTAAATAGATGAGGACAGAAATTCTAGAAACTTCTGGAGTAGCTTTCCTATAAAAAACAGTAACACAATAATCCAATGCATCAAAAAAGGGAGAATTACAGTTCACAACATGGTTTACTTGGGGGACTCTATGACTTTAGGTGCTCTTTTTGCTGGTGAAAGGTAGCCATGATGGCACATGCCACAATATGTCTGCACCAATATGTCTCAAAAATGTTTTTAGAGTAACTCGTCAGTTATATAGGGAATTAATAAATAATGTATTTGAGTGCTTAAACAATATACTTACATATTGTCTTTTGGAGTACAATGAATGAATGGATCAGTACTAAAGAGTTATAAAATTAAACACAGACAGAAATGAAAAGATTTGTCTGGAATATGGGTCCATGAAGAAAGGATGCTTGATTATATTTCCCCCTTAATACTAAAGCAGCAAGCCAAAGATCCACCATTTTTTAACCTTCTACCATACTGCCTCCCAGTGTTCTCTACGCTATGAACCCTAGCAACAATAACAAGAATGCTTCTTGATCCAAGATTTTAAAAAAAAACAAACAAAACAACTTTGCACTCCTACACATCTTGGAAACATTTAGTAATTTGGCCACTGACCCCATGGGGTATTTCCTAGAAGCAGAATTGAGCAAGACTGAAATTGTCACGCTGTTATGGGCATGAAGATATGACATGGATATTTCACGTGTAAAATATGAACCATAATGTGACATCTTTTCCTTTTTCATGCTTTTTTAAAGACTATTTCAGTATTTTCATTTATTATTTCCCTGCCAAGATCATGGAGCTCTTGTGAAATTACAATAAAAAATGTTTGGTCCATTGACATTAGAATTTACATGGTCCTTTTTTCTGGGCTATAATTCACCACAATGGAACACTGGAAATGCGTTTCAGGATAAACTTTCCATTTGTATTCTTAATTTTCAAGCTGACTGCCCTCAGTGTTAGTTATGTCAGTGTGGTTTTGAATGCTGTGTCAGTTCCATAGTAAAGTCATTCTGAAAGGCTATAAGCAAGTTGCAGTATTATTTTTAGAATATTACTCGTAATGCAATGCAAGCTTTATATTGTGAGACAGAGCCACATCCTAAGTCAGAATTGCTTGGTGATTTTTCTAACAGAGTGGATATTAAATTTGTTTTTGTTTCTATCAGACTTTGTCTGGTATTGCTATCACATGTTTTCCAGGTGTTGCCACCATTAGCCCTTTGCCAAAAAGTATGACTAGAAAAAACAATAATATCCCATGGGAATATAAACCCAGAGGAGGCTTTCAACACATTTCACAAAATCAAGCCATTATCATTAAGTAGCCTCGAGAGAACTAGAAACTGGAAAAAATGGTCTCTTGACTCTCACCCAGAGTGTGATGTTAATGAGTTACTGTGCTTCTTGGCCTGATGCTGCTCAGAATGAACCAGTGGTAAAAATCTGAGCTTGATTCCAGTCCAGGAAAGGGAATTTCCCAATCTTGGACACACTGGGATGAAGGTGACCCCTTACCCCTTCATTCCTACGGTGCTTCCAGGGGTGGCAGAAATGCCAGGTTCACTACTTGTCCCTATGGACAAGTCCTTCACACTTCTCTGCTTATTGTAAGGGGATTTCTGAACGGTAAGAGACTGAACTTCAGTTCTGTCTGGACAAACCTCCTTGGCAGAACAGGAAATTCCCAGAGGGTCAGGAGGAATTTTAAAGGGCTGGAGGGGTGTGTTGCAAAATGCTAGCCTGGCAACCACGGAGACTGAAGTCTGTTATTTATAGAAGAGCAGAGGCAGAAAACAGATGGTGTGCTTCCTCACAATATGCTCTACAATTCCTGCATTGTGTCAGCATAAATTTGTGGGGTACCACATCAAGTACTGAGATGATAGTGTGGTCTCTATCCCCAGCCATTTCTTCCCTTCACATGCCTAGAAAGATACCAGCTAATGCCACATGCAGTATCATTTTATAGTACAAAAAGAACACTTTCAGAAAGTCTTGGAACCACAGTGTAGATCAGAAATTGTGTCAACAGCATCAGTGAATCAATGCCAGTATCTATCTGCTGCAGTTAAAGGAGGCTCATGCCCAGTCTATGAGAAGCAGATAAACCTCAAAACTTTTTTTGTTGTTGTTGTTCATTTGAGAGCAGGATTTTGTGTGCAGCTTTCATTGTATGCACAGGCTTCTCCCAGCATTCCTCAGTCCTGAAAGTACGATGCATGTCTCATGAGAATAATATTATAAAGAGATTTCCAGTATTTCCTTTTTTGTTCATACCAAAAAGAACACCACTGCGACTTTGCTAGTCAGGTTTTTTCAACATTCCTTTTTCCATTCCTCTCAAGCACCAAAAAATAACTGAAATATCAGTTGATAATTAAGTTCTCAAAGAGCCCTGGTAGATTATTTTAGTTTAACCTAGTTTTGGTTTCTATTTCACTTGTATTTTTAAGAGCCCAAGAGGACTTCAGTTTTTTTGTTTGTTCATTTGTTTTTTTCTTGAAGCCAGACAGGAAATGTTTTGGTTTTTTTTTTTTTTTTTTTCATAAAAGTGTTTTAAAGCCGAAAAATCCTTAAAATCCTTTTTGTTGGGGTTTTGTAGAGATTCACTGGGCATTTGTTTGAGACATTTCTGTGACAGAATTTCTCCGTGGCAGATGCAGTGGAGAAGCTCAGAGCTTGGGACCTCAGATAAATGGAAGTGTGTGACAGGGCAGCACTTCCAAATCAAATTTTTGTGTGTGTCATCCTAAAAGTTATAATTCTTGACTAAATAACGTCAGCTGATTTGGTTTTTTTCTATTTAAATACATATTTATAACACTATTTTCCTTTTACTTTCAAAAAATGAGCTTTTCAGAAACTGAAAGAAATGCACTAGAAAACATTTCCTTGCTGATAAAGAGAGTATCAGCAGAGTGCTACAAAGTGACTGCTTTAACAGGGATTTGAAGGAAAGTAGAATCCAGTATTATCTTGGGATGTGAAGGAGAAGCCTAGATACAATATTTATGTCCAAGCACAGCTAAGATGTTAGAAAAGAGATGCACTGTATTGGTGTCATCCTGTTTATCTGGGAACAGTTTCTTCTGCAGTTCCATTTTTTTCCTTCCTGAAGAAGATAGAGAGAATATGCATGTGGAATGTTGTTGATATAGAAAAGATTGTGCAAACTGTTCCCACTGAACTAGAGACATCTGAGTTCAAAGGGAACTGTTTGTAACTGTCCTGGTTTTAGATTTAATTTTTTAATTTATTTTTTTAGTTGTCTAATTTAGCTCATGCTAAAGGAAAAAAAAAGGAAGAACAAACCACTACAAAAGCATCATGAAACTGCGTAAGAGAAAGTTCCTATAATAATTATGAGGTGACATAAACAAATAGATGACAAGTCCATGCTGAACACATGATAATATTCCTCTGATTTGTTTACGGATATACTAGAAATGCCTGTCTGTCTGTTGCAGAGATGATCTGAAAACACGGGTCCTTTTTTTCTGAACTTAGTGAAGCCCGCATCTCCCAACCGATAGGAGTGAGTGTCATCCTTCTGGCATCTTCTGATGATGATGTCTATTATTACTGCATGTCAGTGCATTTTACCTTTGTTTTTTCTATGTTGCCACTTGCTGGCGTAAGATCTTACAGTAAAGGTGACCAGATAAAATGTAAAAAAATGAGAAAAGCCACGAGGATAGAATTCGCTTGTTCCCTCAGGTACCATTGCTGTCACAAAGAGCAGAGCTCAGCGTTGCCCCTCCGCTCCCAGTGAGGAGCTGCATCCACCATGAGGTCTCCCAACCACTCCTGTGCTCTGGGATGCACAAACCCTGGGGTCTGTGCTGCAGTACGACAGAACTTCAAGAAATTTCAGTCCAGCCAGGACTTCATATCAAACACTGCTGTTTTAATGACTGACATTATGAAAGAGGTAGTGTTCATGTAATAAGTGCAGTGCATACTTCTATTATAGATCTCTTTAATATTCACAAAGACCACAGGAACTCCATTCTTCCTTTAATGTCTGCATTCATTTCTTAAATAATGACAAATGTTCATACTTCTCTTACCTTTTCTGTTCAATATATTTTACAGTTGTCAGTGGATAAACCTTCTTGTCAATTAGACGGTTTGATGATGGCATTCATTTTGTTTTCATTATCCAGTCGAAAATCCAAGGTACAAAAAGGGCACTTGTTGTCATTTGGGAGCTCTAAGTCTAGTCAACAATAAAATCAAGACCTGATTCTACAGTGCTTAAATGGTAATTGACAAATTCCACCTCACCAATGTAGATACATAAGTATGTTGTTTTCTCTGAAATTACACATCTCTTATTTTTATTTATTTATTTATTTATTTATTTATTTATTTATTTATTTAATGTGGTAGCAAAAGATTGGTTCATTCACAGCTGCTGTTAAATTGCTCAATTGCTCAACCTAGGTGAGTGGAATGGTATGGATTTAAATCAGCAAAGATCTGACATATATATATATATGTATGTTTTCAAATCCTGTGCTTCAGGGTGTCAAACTAGAGGTGCCATTGCAATACAGTGCACCAAAACTTAAACTGTGTTGTAAAAGCACAGAAAACAGTCTATTCTTCCAGGGGTGCTGCTTTGAGTAGTGAAATCACAAGAGGGCACCACTTTTGAAAACTGAAACTGTTTCTGTTTAAACATTAGTATCTTGTACTTATTTCAGGTATGACAGAGTCAATCTTCCTATCTATTACAGTAATATAAAAAAATTGGTTGACAGCCACTGCTGTGTTTATATGTAGGAGATCCTACACAACTGGTTTCTAGATGTCCTTGCCCCATTTACTATGATCTGCTCTGATGAATTTACCCAGTTCATTGTAATGAAAAATAGTCCATCCAGTGTTCGTGCACACCAATTTATTTTGTTACTCAATTTCCAGAAAGGCTCATTTTTCTCTTTCTCAAAAAAAACACCTGATCATACAGTTTATGATTCTATGATCAATTCTATGATTGATTCTATGATTCGGTGATCAGATGTGCAAGTGATTCTCGATTCCCAGTGGATCATCCATGAAAAAGCCAAACCATATGAAATCAAATGAAGCCAAATGAAGAAAGCAATTTCCTCATCTTAGCAAATGAAAACCTTTCCTGAACAGAAAACATTTTAATATGTTACAGTCCATTGCTTTCCACTGGTGTAGAGGAGATATGGAAATGCATCAGAAAGAATCAATTCTTAAGCTTTTAAAGTGAAAAGTAAAATCTTAATTTTTTCGTTGTTTAAAATTCCTTGCAATGACCTGTATAATTTATTAGCAACAGCCACCATTCCCCACTGGGTTTAAATGTGATGACAGGTAAAATATAGAGCATGTGTTGCCTTACATGAAGCATACTAAGGACTTATCCAAATGCTTGATGAAATGTGTATTCCTATTATTATTTATATATATACATTATATATAATGTACTTTAAAACTCTTTGTTTTAACACCAACAGGAAAATCACACAGTTTTGCTGTAGTTTTGAAGTATTTAAAATTTCTTTTCTCTTTATTTTATGTTGTTTGTGGTTTAGAACTATTTTCAAGTTTCAATATATATATTTCAGCAAATTATCAAGTTAGGCCAAAATATAAAATCTGACCTCCAAATGTGGCAGCAACCACTGCCATTGACTTCAGAAGGATATCTGAAAGCTCAGTTCTGCTGGAAATCTGTACATAGATTACATTTTCAAAGCTGGCTGGCAATCAGGGTACACAAATTTCAGTGCTAATCTCTTAGGAGCTACAGAATTAACTTCTGTTGAAAATGAGACCTGTAAAATCTAAAACCAGTCTTGTGACTCCTATTTCAGTGAAGACAACAGAGTTCTGTATGGTTGTGCAGCTTTTAAATGAGGGAAGTTTTTGTGTTTGTGTGTATCTGGAAGTTGTGAATGCATCTGTGATAAGGCGAAGTTAATTCATGCATATATGTATGCTCAGCTATTTTCTTGCTCTCTTTGTTTTTGAGATACATTTGCTTTTTCTGCAGTAGGCCATGCACCTGCATGTCCCGGGATGTCCTGAAAACCTGCAGTATGGTTGAAGGACAGAAAAATGCACTGGTCTGCTGCAGTCTTGGATGGGAAGTTGCTCCCTTCCAGCACATAGAATTGCTTCTGCTTTTAATGCTGACAAGATGAAAACAAAAGCTGAACTGATGAGTAAGCTTTATTTTCAGTCTAAGGGCTACTTTGCACAAAGTCTGTGGCAGAATAGCTGCAATAGAACTGGTGGAATAATAGCGGAGATTAGCTTGTTGTATAATGGTTGCAGAAAATAATTGGTTTCAATAGGATTTTCCTATGGGCAGAGTTTTGGGCCAAATTCCTCAGTGCTTTTTGTGTTGATTCATATGTATTTTTTGCTTTGGGTCTTGGGTGCAATGTTGTTCACTGCAGAACACATAACTATGACAACATGAGTATCTAACTGATATTTTATGAGTAAACCTGATGTTGCCTAAACTCATATTGGATGGTTTCCACAGAAAGGAAAGCATTGTGTTTTTCTGTAAAGCTAGTATGTGCATTTCTATAAATTTAACATATTTATATATACTGCATACAATTTTAGGTGACTCTTATGTTTCTGTGCATTTTCTACTGTAGGTCTTTGAAAGCTATGTTCATATAAATATTTAGAATAGCATACTTTTGTTTTGATTTATCATTTTTTTCTAGTATCTTCTAGTTTGGAAGAGCCAGCTTGTTAGGCCAAGCTTCTGTTATCTCTATCACAAAGCATGTAAAGAAATGAACTATTAAAAATACATAAACCCAAAGAAAAAATTGGTAAAAATGTAAAAAATTACTAGCAGGACAGACAGTACTCAAATGTCGTGTCAAAAGCACATCAATTTTTTTTTTTTTTTTTTGGGTAGGAAGAAAGAAAGAAAATTTGAAGTAATGATGTAATTATGTCTGAAAAATTATAGAAAAAATGTCTTTTTAAGTAAAGACAAATGATCTATCACCAATTAGCTCAAACAATCCTGACAGAAAAATAAACTTTTCTGTGAGCTTCTAGGATCATCTATATCTTAATATAATTGGTTACATTATCGAGCTTAGAGAATGCTAATATTGATGTTATTTTGATTAATTTTTCTCATGATTTGTCTCAGTGACACGAGATAATCTCTGTTTGATATTATATTTACTGAAATATTCACCAGCCTTACTTCTGCTTCCCTTTATGTTGGCTGTAGACCAGTCTAGCATCTCTGAGTTCAATGAAATATAATTAGAAGCAAAACAGGCATTGTTTATTTTGCAAATGTACAAATAATTTTGAACATATGGTCACAAGCATATTCTTGCTTTAAATTGTCACTAACTTCTATGCATGCTTGTTTTCCATTTTGCTTCTACATTTATTTTGCATTTCTTTCCCAAGAAATTCATATTCAGCTGCATGGCTTTTACTTTGGCAACACCCAGAAGGTCTTTAATTAATGCAGCTAGAAAACTCCTTATGAAGGTCACCCTTTTTTCTAAAGGTAGTCAGATTTTTGATGATGCCAACTTTTCATACAGATATCCACTGTACCAGGGAGGGATTGAGGCCATTCCAGTGCCTGACCACTCATAAAGAAAAACTTTTTCCTTATGTCTAATCTAAATCTCCTCTGGTGCAACTTGTGGCCATTTCCTCGGGTCCTGTCTGTTGCCTGGGAGAAGAGGCCAAACCCCTCCTCATCACAACCTCCATGCAGGAAGTCATGGAGTGCAATGAGGTCTCCCCAGAGCCTCCTCTTCCCCAGACTAAACAATCCCAGCTCCGTCAGCTGCTCCTTGTAAGACTTGTGCTCCAGACCCCTCATCAGTTTTGTTGCCCTTCTCTGGACATGTTCCAGGGACTCAGTGTTTCTTGCAGTGAGGGGCCCAAAACTGAACACAATACTCAAGATGCAGCATCTCCAGTGCTGAGTAGAGAGCATCAACCAACACCCCCAGGTCCCTTTCCTCTTCACAGTCATCCAGCCACTCTGCCCCAAGCCTATAGCGCTGCATGGGGTAATTGTGGCCCAAGTGCAGGACCCAGCACTTGGCCTTGTTGAACCTCATCCCATTCACCTCAACCCAGTGATCCAGCTTATCTAGATCCCTCTGAAGGGCCTCCCTACCCTCAGGCAATTTGACACTTCCTTCCAACTTGGTGTCATCTGCAAACTTACTGAGGGTGCACTCAATCCCCTCATCTAGGTCCATCAATAAAGATATTAGACAAGATGGTCTCATTACGGACCCCTGGGGGACAGCACTTGTAACGGGTTGCTTGCTGGATTTAAATTCATTAACTATTACCTGCTGGGCACTGCCCTATAGCCAGTTTCTTAGCCAAAGAAGGATAAACCTGTCCAGGCCACGGTGAGCCAGTTTCCCCAGGAGAATATTGTGAGAAACCGTGTCAAAGGCTTTGCTGAAGTCTAGGTAGACTACATCAACAGCCTTTCCTCATCTACCAGTCTGGTCACCCAATCGTAGAAGGAGATGAGGTTGGTCAAGCACGATTTGCCTTTCATGAACCCATGCTGGCTGGGCCTGATCCTCTGGACACCACACATGTGCTTTGTGAACATCACCCAAGATGATTTGCTCCATAATTTTCCCCGTACTGATGCCTATAATTTCATGGATCCTCCTTACGGCCCTTCTTTTATATGGGAGTCACATCGGAACTCCTCCAATCCTCTGGGACCTCTCCAGATAACAAGGAATGCTGATAGATAGGGGAAAGTGACCTGGCAGTCACCTAAGCCATCTCCCTCAGCACCCTAGGGTGGAGCCTGTCCAGTCCCATGGACTTGTGACAGTCCAGATGGACGAGGAGCTCTCTAACTGTTCCTACCTGAATCACCTGGGGGTGTTTTCTGCGTAGCATACAAGATTTCCAGATCAGGGTGTAAAGTGCCCTGAGGATAACTGATCTGAGTATTAAAGGCAGATGTAAAGAAGGCATTGAGAAATAAGCTTAATTTATAAGCTTTAACAAGCTTTAAGTATTTAAGCTTGATGTAGTTTTCCCCTGTGACTTTGTGCTATTCTAAATCTATCAGACTTGGAGAAATTAATAGATTCATTTAAATCTTAAATTTTCTGTTCATCTATCAGGAGCAACGTTTATGTTTTCCTCCTCTGTTTCTCCTAGACGCTTCTTCCTATCAGGTGGGTGCTTTAATGTAGACTTTTGTCCATCTAAAGCATGTCTTAATGTTTACACATCAGTACAATTCATTTAAAGAACACAAATCACATTTTGGGTTGCATTAGAGCATAGTCAGCCAGTCAAAATGTGATCTTTCTGTCACATTTAGCCTTGGTTTCCTCACCTTGAGTATTGTTCTAGGTTCCACCATATAAAAAGGAACTTAAAGTACTTGAAAGCATCCAGAGGAGACAACAAAAATTGTAGAAGGGCACAAAGACATGTCCTGAGAGCAGATGCTGTCCAGTCTGGAGAAATGGAGGCCGGGAGGTGACCTCATTGCTCTCTGCATCTTCCTGAGGAGGGGAAGAGGACAGTCTCTGCTCTTTGGAACTGATGACAGAACAGGAATTGTATGAAGCTATGCCAGAGAAAGTCAGAATGAACATTAGAAAAAAAATATTCACTATGAAGATGGTCAAATGCTGGAACAGGCTTCCTAGTGAAGCGATGGATGTCCCATGCCTGTCAATGTTCAAGAGACATCTGGATTGTGCCCTTAATAATATACTTCTACTTTTGATTAGCCCTGAAGTGGTGAGGCACTTGGTTTTTATAGGTCTTTTCCAAACGAACCAATTCCATTCCATTCTATTCTGCTCCACTACACTCCAATCCACTCCACTGTTAGCAAGAGCTCCTGTATGGAGTCAAATCAAAGCTACATCCAGCTCCGTATTCTGAGATACTGAGCAGTAAGGAGTAATACAAAAAATCATAATTTTTTATTTTATTTATTTATCAGGAGTCTCATGATCATGAGGAGATCAGAAATATCTCAGATATCAAAGCCAGATTTTGGTTTCAACATACTTAGTGACATATTTGATTTTGTTTCCACATACTTGTCCAGTGCTAATTTGAACTTAAGAATCAAAAATTTTCCTTCTTAAAATGTGTTCTTTGATCATTCATTATAGATTACTTTCTTGTTTTTACTAGCTCATATTTTCTATTTTAAGTGTCCCAGCTCAGGAGATAGAGATGGCGTGTAGAAGAGCTAGGCTGGGCTATGCTCCATCAAATTGAGAAGCAGGCACTGTCCTGTGGGAGCCATCACCAAGCCCAGCAGTGAGGTGGCCTGAGGATCTGCTCCACTCCTCTACAAGTCCCATTTGGGCTTGGCAATAGGCTCTGGACTACCTCCATCACTAACTGTTTTTTCCTCTTCAAAAGAGAAAGTTCTGAATCCCTGTAGCTATTCTGTCAGCTCTGCTTCTGCAACAAACTTCCACTGAATTCCACTGAACAAGAGCAATGAATTTGAGGCCATGTCCCAGTGTTGGTCATAGAGCTGTCTTTTTTTTTTTTTTTTTTGGGGGGGGGGGGGGGGGGGAGAGGGGGTCTCTTAGTTTACGTAGTTTCAAGAAGTTTATTACATTGTAATATAAGGTTTCAGTTTGATTAGGAATTATTTGCAATTACCTGTGAAAGGAAATTCAATCCTGGCTCAAAAAACAGCCACTGTAATGAGAGGGCTTTGTGCCACAGGTCTTGGATTCTCCAGCATCCCAGAGTAGAGAGGAACTGGAATGCCTAAGAGTTAAAACTGATCCAGAAACCTTGGCGCTTGGAGTCTATAGCTCCCATGAGCTTCAAAACTCCTAGTTTCATGCCTGTCCAGGCTGACTGGGCCAAGAGCTTGATAATCTTGGAGGACTTAGGAGTTTGGTCATTCGCAGATGGCAGTCTAAGACATTCTCAGTCACAGGTCTTGTGAATCCATTCAGCTGCTCTTTGTAGAACAGAAAGAATGGAAATTATGTCTTTGAGTTGGACTACATGAGAGCCTGGAAATGGAGGTGACAAATACTTTTTGGAAAGCAGGTTTGCATTGCATGTGCATTTAGATGCATTCAATGAAACACATTTTTAACAACTTTTAGGACAACACAGAATTAAGGAGAAACAGCTATAGAGCAGTGCCTAATATATTAACGTGAAAGGTCTGCAAGTTTATGGAAGTCTTGATCTTGGAAATATTGATGTGTGGCAGAAGAGCATTTGAATTATCTTACAAAGCTTGTGGCAGCTCCAGGAGTTGATTTCAACTCTTGTTCCAGATTTGTGCTAGCAAGTAAGACACATCCTTGATTTTTGATGATCTCAAGGTTATTTTCACTTAAGAGCATATGCAGATGTCTGTTCAGTATGTGTTTATGTTGGAACTCCGCAATGATCGTAATTGTATTTCCCCTAAAATTGGCTGGATTTTGGCAACTGGTTTCAGCTAAAACAAATTAGATGTTCATTTGGAAATAAACAGACACTTTTGGCAAGTTGAGCTTGTGTTTTTTCATAATGGTTTTGAAGCCTGATGATTTTTAAAATTGGAATGCATTTTGTGTAATTTACAGACAAAAAATAAAATGACAAAGATTTCCAGAACAAAAACTGACAAGATTGCTAGTGTTTGTGTTTCAGATACTTACTGCTTTTGGTTATTATTATTTTGTCTAAAGAAATGGGATACCTCCATATTCTCTGGATAGAGATGCAGAATGATGTGGGGTTTTTTTGTTTTGTTTGTTTGCTTGTTTGTTTCTGTTTGTTTTTGTTTGATTACCAAATTTTTATGTGGGTAAAGATTTACTCAGTGACAAGACCAGAGTTCAGGTTGGAAGCAAGCAAGCTTCCAAGCATTCTTGTGATTACCATATCTTAATATTTGGGTGCTTCTTGGTTATTAACTATACCAGTTTCTTTACTGTGCAAAATCTGGTCTAAGAACGCTATGTGAAAAAAAAATCCTCAAGATTTCTGATATTTCTTGACTAAGGAGCTTCTGAAAATATTTCTCTTTGAAGTTGCTGCTATACGTTGTCATGCTTAGCCCAGTTTGCCCAGTTTGTTTTAAATTCTTGTCTCTTCCAATCAGTCAGGCAGCAGCTGCATTTATAAAACTTCATGTCCCGAGTTTCTGTTGCTGCCCTAGTGCACTAGAGTCTCGTAACATGAACTGAAACTGAAACCTATTATTTAGGAGAAAGTTGGTCATCATTCTTTTCTGATGCTCTCTCCAAATCCAAAACTGAGAGAAAAGCCACAGCCTCAGTCTCTCCATCCATACTCAGTGATGTAGGGAGAGCTCCTGGAGGAGGGAAGCTCTGTGTGTCTGAAGGGGATTTGTCAGTTCAAAGCGTGCATTGCAATAGGACTGGGGCTCTGCTAAACTCTTTGTTTAACTATGTCAATTAATACCTTTTAGCAGAAATAATGCTTCTTGGAGTTTGACAGTACAGTGTGATGTTTGAAAAGTTTAGACCTCCACATTTATTTTTTATCATAGAATCACAGAAATATAGAATTGCAGAATATCCTGAGTTAGAAGGACACACAAGGACCAGCAGGTTCAACACCTGGCTCCACAAAAAAAAAATACTTTTCTTGGAGTTCTGAGAGGGCAAGTATAGGATTAAAAATCAGTGAGAAGGACACCAAATAAAATTGTTGTGAGCCATATACGCCAATTCAGCACCCATATTTAACATTTATAAATAAATAAATAAATAGATTGATAAATAAATTAATTAAAATACAAAGGAAAAAGAAAAAATGTGATATGTTTGAGTTTCTATCATAGGCTTTCTGGGTGTCAAAACAAACATTATAGTCCGTATTTGGATTCCCAAGAACAGAAAAGTATGATAGTTCAACAGAACGCTCCAGAACTGCGTGTCACAGTATGCAGTTACTAACATGGGTGTGAAAAGAAAACAAAGTAATATATTTTTTTTAAATATAAAGGTATGAACAGCTAAATGGAGTGTTTTAGATAAAGCAGAAAGTATAATGTATATTTATTTATTTATTTATTTAGCCAAGATTTTAACCAGTAATACTAACAATTAGCATTGAGAATACATTTAAGATTCATGACAAGCATCCTTAAACAGCAGTGCCAATAATATTGTCTGTTACCTTTACATTTTATATCATAGACTAATATATAGGGTGTACTTAGTGAGAATAACAGCTAAAGCTAATTGCTGTCATGGATCCAGGATCACATACAGGAAGTGGTAAATGAAAGGACTGAGGATGCCATTAAGGTTTTGCTCCTTTTAAACAAATTATTATTGTTCTGTGTTTCTCCTTAATAGGGAAATACAATTTTTTATAATTAACAGAAATTGGTTCTAAAGAATGATAATGAAGATGTCATACTTTATGTTAAAATGTCGTCTTCATTGGTTCCATTTATAAAGATCAGAAAGTTGTCAGTGCATCTTTGGCATATAATAAAATATATGAAGACTGATCACAGATTTTAAACAATATTTCTGGATATCTTTTATGAAAATAATGTATTTGGGTTACTGATGCCAAATATATGAAGGCAACTTTTCAGTTCATCATTCATAGAATCACTGGGTTGGAAGTGTCCTTGAAGATCACCTGGTTTCACCTCACCTCCTGTGGCAGGGTATCAATTGTAGATCAGGCTGCCCATGGCCCATCCAATCTGGCCTTCAACACCTTCAGGGATGGGGTATACACAGCTTCTCTGGGCAGGCTGTGCTGGTGCCTCACCAGCCTCTCAAGTAAAAAACTTTCTCTGACATCAAATCTAAAACTCCCTTCCTTTAGTTTTAAACCATTCTTCTTTGTGCTATCAAGACTACCTGAACATCACAAAGGAGAGAAATGTGTTTATATACTGGATTACATCCTAATAAATAATAAGGACTCTCTATCAAGTTCAGGAAAAAATGTTATGTACAAAAATTATTACAAAGGCTCTATCCTTATACCTTCAGCATTTAGGATAGAGATGCTTGAATGTCTTATAAATTTAAATTAATAACATGCTTTCATGTTTACCTAACTCAGTGTGCAGTTAGAGAAGAAAATAGTAAAAGCTGAATGGAAAAAAATAAAACAAAGAAAAAGGAAGGACCAAGTAAAAACTTGACAAAAATATTAATTATACCATTTTTGTAAAACATATTGTAAATATTTATGTTGTTTTGCTCTTCCTTATGTAAACATTTTTTTAGTCATCTTAAATCTCACTTCTACCTGCTTTATGCAGTATTGCAAGACAGATAATCAACAAAAATTTTACAAGCAAAATGGCAATCTCAAATATTCCTGAGAATTTACTTTCTGCTGAATATCTATGTTAATAGGTGTCAGACTATTTGATTATCATTAATCGGATTTTTAGAAAGGTTTACAATTCCAGAGAATCTGGCTAGGAATTCTTTGCATTATTGACAAAGTTTGTGTTCTGCTTTCTGTCACTTGACATAAACACAGAAAAAAGTGTTCCTCTGAAGTTGTTTTCAGTATTATGTTGAGGAACACTAAAAGGAGAACATTAATTTGAGGAGATTCCTTTAAAAAAATTCTCAAGTAAGTTACTAAAGTCTGACCATCAAATTTGATTTTTGCCTTTACCATTAGAAAAAAAATATTTCACTATTTGTTTTTATTTTTATATCATGCTGATATTAATGGGAATTGAGATTATATAGTGTAGATGACATACAACCAGCTAAGTCAGATAAGGACATGAGTAACCATGATACAATTGCTAATGAAAATAAACTTGGGGGCTTGGAGGAAGTTCTTTGTAGAGTGATACATAAATAAATAGCAGTGAAAAACTTATCTGTTTTTAGAATGACATAGATAAATGTAATTCCTTTTCTTTTCTGTTACACTGGAAAATATGCTGTCACAAAGAACTAGACCCTAGAACTAGACTGGCTGAATCCTTCTTAACTTAGGTGCTGATTATTATACAAAAAGCAACAAAAAAACCAATCAGAAAACCTTCACTGGACTGACATAACTTCTCAAATATGATGGATGCTAGCCTACTGACTTCATCTGCCAGTTTCCTCTGGACCCTCAGATGCATCTCATCCAGTCCTATGTCTTGTGTACCTTCAGATGGCCCTGAACCTGATCTTTACTTAACATAGGTGATTCTGCATTCTTCTAGTTCCTACCTTTGTCTTCTGTGACTTGAGTGGTGTGGTTTGCTAGTTATGACTGAAGCAAAAAAAGTCACTGAGTCAGTTTTCTCCATATCCTGGGTAATGAGGTCTCCTGTTTCCTTATGAAGACAGTCCGAGTCCTTTCTTTTTATCATTGAAGTTCATAGATGCTTTTCTTGTTGCCTTTGATGTCCCTGGCCAGATTTAGTTCTATCAGGACCTTAGCTTTCCTCATCTGATCCCTGGCTGCTTGAACGATTTCTTGGTATTTCTCCCACGCTACCTGTCTTTGTTTCCACCCTCCACATGCTTCTTTTTTAGTGTTTGAGTTTGTCCAGGTGCTCGTTGCTCATCCATGCAGGCCTCCTGGTATTTTTCTCCTGAAAATACTCTTAGATGATCAGTTAACCTTGAATATTAGCCAGCTTTCCCAGACTCCTCTCCCCTTCAAGACTTTATCACATGGTGCTCTATCAAGAAGATCTTCTGAAGTCTAGAGTAGTGAGCTTGCTTTGCAACCTCCTCTCTGCTGTAAGGTTCTTGAACTCCGCCATTTCATGGTCACTAGAGCCAAGGCTGCCCTTGACTTTGAATGTGAATTTCCCACCAAAACCTCCTTGTTGGCAAAGATGAGGTCCATTTATCTCCAAAATTTATCTCCAAAAATTAATTTGTGAACAACACCAGGCATTTAGCTAACTGTCTCGCTTCCTGGTGCGTTTTTGTGACCCACACAAAAGTATGCAATGCTGTTGAGATTATGATTTCAATTAGTGAACCACAGGGAAGGTACATGATTCTGAAAACCAAAATCCATCTTATACATTAAATACTGGTCACATATAAAGAAAACTGTGATCAGATTCTAATGTTTTTGACATCTGAACAGAAATAAGCCAAAATAGGCCATAATCCTTCATTCCACAGTTCAGGATCTCAAAAATGTGATTTCAGAATTGTCAAAAGACAGAAAAAAGACTGACAATATATTTTAATAATATCTGTAATCGCATTCAGTAGAACAGAAAACAAAAATTTAAACCACTTTAGCAAAAAAAATATCAATTGTAAGAATTCAAGAGTGCTTAACAAGCGAGGGCATTCTAATTTTTGAGGAGGGTATTAGAAGTGCATTTTAATTAAAATGAACACTATGGATCGTATATAACAGTAAGAAAAAATATAATGAGGCTAAATATCAGAGGAAAATATTAAATTCTACACCCATTGTAGGCAGACTGTATTTACTGTATTATGTGTTTTGAAATGAGGGAAAAATCACTAATATTTCTTGCATTCAGAGCCTATATATTTGTTCATATGGAAGCTGGTTTGGATTTATGTAAGCACGTATGTATGCATTTATACATGTGCTTATATATATATATGTATTTCTTCTATGTTTCAGTTTGTGGTCTGCACAGGAGGAAATAAACTGACATCATTGCAGTCAATATATATACATTCATGTGAATTTGAAGGAAATATACATGCATCTCTCTATACATATATTTAATAAAATATTGTCTTCCAGCTTCACAACTGTAAGACAAAAGTGATTGTACTGTTTTGGAATACCTCCTCATGATCTGTGTGATTTAAGTAAAGCATTTAATCTTTCTGCACTTTGGATATAGTTCTACAATTCTCCTTCAAGCAAAATTCCCAATGCACCAATGTTTTAAATTTTTGTTAAGGAAGATCTATCAAAAATCCCCCTTTTCAAATAGAGGCTATGCTCTGAAACAGCTTCAGCACTGTGCTCTGCTAATTTATTATTTTTAAACTTACAGTTAAAAAGCAAATCTATGAGCACATGATTTAGAAATTAACATCTGGCAGCTCAGAACAGATGCAGTTTGAGAGTAAGGTGGTCAGAGAAATGCTTCTCATCTACTGTGCTCAGGGTTATATTAGTTTTGTTTCCTGGAGCAGGAATGTAAGGCAGTGCAATGGCTTTCATATGTTTATAAATGGTGCATGAAAAGCAGCACCGCTCAGCATTGTTAGAGTAAGTTAGACCCATAGGTTGTATTCTCAGCATGGATTTTTCCTGTCACAAGAGAGGATAAGCTCATCAGGTCCATTGGGTCAGAGGGTGAATAGGAAAGGCAAGAGACCATGCAAGAGTTCCCACCACCATGGAATACTTGTAAATAAATAGAGGACTTTAGTCTCCACCACTATCAGGTTGTCTTTTTTCACAAACACAAATTTTAGCAGTGCAAATAGGCTTTTTCTTTTTTTTTTTTTTTTTCTCCTTAAAAGATAAAAAGACACCTACAGCTCTTATTCTGTTTGCCTGGGCCTGTCTGCCTTTCTTTACGATTTGTGATGATTGATTGCTTCTGTGTTTCTTCAATTAAAAATGTTTTAGAGTACAAAGTCTTCAGCATGTTTAATAGAGTCTGGTTAAGTAAACATCCTCCACCAAAGCAGCACAAGTAGGGCTTAAAATAAATACTGCTACTGTGCCAAGTTCATAATTGCTTGCACATTTAGCACTTTAGCATGTCCTAAGCATAACCATAAAAAAAAGCTTTGTGTACTTACTATAGTTGTCATGAAAATATAACTGTTTAAGCATTGCAGGATATTTACATTTCTGAAATACTTCCTTTTCAAGTTTATATCATATAAAGAATTTTTTTGAAGGAACCAAGAAACAGAGCATGAATATCAGCAGTAGTCAAGCTTTGTCAAGTAAGTAGCCATGAATGTGCTGATGCTTCTTTTCTTGCCATAAAGTACATTTTCAAGGATATAATATGAAAGGTTTCAATGCATCTGTCACTACTAGTGTTACCAGCTTTACTGGAAAGTCAGTCTTTCATCTGTGATTTTGGTGAAAGATGAATATATTCTAGGACTCCTCTGAAAGTAATGCTTCCTATTTATGTCAACTCATGACATCAGAGGCAGATATTGTTGGTGTGGCAGTAGAGGTTGAACCTTTCTACAAATACTTGGTTGCATGTTGCTGTGACAAATGGCAGCAGAGGAGCAGTCTGACAAAATGGTGTCTGACATGAAAGTGCTTTCAAGAGTCAAAGGCATGGAACTGAATTCCTCCATGCGGAAAAAATAGCATCCACTGACATTCATCAGCACTTGCTGGACATTGATGGAGATCAAACAGTGGATGTGTGCACAGTGAGGCAATGGGAGGTGCTTTTCAGAAGTGACAACAGCAATGAGAAAGGTAAGCCGCATTCTGGGGTGTGATCACACCGTGAAGTGAAGAGAATCTTGATCAGCTCATCTATGTGAACAAGTAAATTATGACTAGGGAACTGTGTACAAAGCAGAATATTGACTTAAACATATTGGAAACAATTGTGGCAATGTTGGAATATCACAAAGTTTGTTCGTGGTATGTCCCACAAATGCACACACAGGAATAGAAAGAACAGTGTATGCAACTTTGTCAGGACCTATGGAACCAGTTAGGAGTCTGTAGGTGACAGTTTTCTGGATTACATCATTAACCAGTGATGAAATGTTGTATCACCACTGGAGTCAAAACAGCAGGAGTGGCAATATGTGAATGCCCCATTGGAGAAAATGTTCAGGCATACCTTAGCTGGTAAAGTGATCCATCACACTGTCTTTTGGAATAGGGAAAGGGTGATCCTTCTGGATTTTCTGAAACTGGTAGAAAGCATCAACTCTGACCACCACATCATGACCCTGACTAAGCTGAAACCTTGAGATTCCAGAGCCAGGCCAGAGAAGAAGACAATCTTTCTCTTGCAGCATGTTAACACATAGCCTCACACCAGTTTGAAGACTGGAGCACATTGCCAATCTTGGCTGGACTGTCCTATGTCACCCATTGTTTAGACTGTCCTATCACATCCACTGAACAGAAGACTTCCGTCTGTTTGTGTCTGTGTAAGATGGATTGCATGAGCAACATTTTCTTAGCAACAATGACATTATAGCAGCTGTGAAACAGTGAGTCACCTCAGCTGGTGCTTATTTTTATGAGCTCAGCATGCAGCCTCTTATTCATTACTGCCAGAAATGCATAACTAAAGGTGGTGACTATGTTGAAAAATAGTGTTTTGTAGCTGAGAATTTGCTTTCTCAAACTGTGCTATTGTGCTCTTTTTATTTGTTGTAGTTTCCATGGAAATAAATAGGAAGCATTACTTTCGGAGCAACCTACATTTTATCCTTGGATGACAGATACCTGTTTCTCTCAAGAAAAGTCATCTTAACAGCTGGATTTGTCAAAATCCAAAAAGATACATCACTGAAAATATTTAAACTTATGTTTGTTTGAGGAATGTGGATATTTAAGGAAAATATTTAGGTGGTTTATTCATTAGAATCAATGTCACTTTAAAAAAATATATATATTTATACTGGAAAAATTTATAAGCAGTAAATGTTGTATTAATGTAATTTGTTCCAAATTTAAGACTGCTAAATTATGTGTAGAATCCTCAGATAGACAGCTATCAAGTCCAATACATAGACAATGTCTGTAACAGAAATAAAAAAGCATTGAGCATAATGAGAAAATAGAATGTAAAGATGATAAGTGATAATACTGTGTACAAAAGAGAACAAAGAAAACAGAACAGTAGTGTAAAATGTCAAGAATTTAACTTTCTTCTTTACATTATTATTTTGGTGAATCCAGACTGGAAGGAGGCATACTGAACAAGACTTTGAAAAGCCACTACTGTTTGGCTTGTATCAGCTGCTGATATGATTAAGACACATTGAAGAGAATTGATTTTCAGAATGAAGATACTCAGAATTTTCAGATAATAAAGCCTTACATAGGCAAGATATGCCATAACAGATTTGCATAAATCTATAGGAATCAAAGGAAAATCTATTGCTGATCACAAAATCACAGAATGGCCAGGATTGGAAGGGACCCCAAGGATCATGAATCTCCAACCCCACTGCCTCAGGCACAGCTCCCCATTTAATACTAGACCAGGCTGCCCAGGGCCCCCTCCAATCTGGCCTTGAACACCTCCAGGGACGGGGCATCCACAACCTCTCTGGGCAGCCTGTTCCAGCACCTCACCATTCTCATAGTAAAGAACTTCTCCCTGACATCCAACCTAAATCTTTCCTCCCTCAACTTAAAAGCATTTCCCCTTGTCCTGCAGTTAACTACCCTTTCAAAGAGTTTATTCCCTCCTGTTTGTAAGAGAAATGTATTGAATCATAGAATCATAGAATTGCAAGGTTGGAAACAACCTACAAAGTCATCTAGTCCAACTGTCCTCCTATTACCAATGATACCACAAGCACTAATCCATATCTCACAGCTCCTCATCCGGAAAGTCCACTATATCCATTCCAAGTTAAGGATGTGTAAGACAACCTAAATTATATCTCACGCATCAGGTTTATCTAGTTAAGTCACATTGGATCCGAACGACAGGTTTGTTTAGGGATAAACTAAGGAAATCTACTTCAAGCAGACATACATAATGAAATGGTTATTAGTTTGTGCCTCTGGAATATATCATCTGTGCCTAACTTTATTTCCTCATTTCCAAGTACTCTCTGTCACTGTCAAAAACTTCATTTTCGATCTCATTTTCTAGGGTCTGTATATCTTCGTCCTACTAGTGGGTAAAAAATGTGTTCAGAAAAAGGGAAGTAGAGGAAATTCTGGATAAAGATAGTTGTAGACACTCCCTGCTGAATTTAGCTTTGTCTTGAATCTGAATTCCTATTTTTCTATCAAAAATTTTTTCTACCTTCCATGTCTCTCTTGTTTTCCACCCAGGAATCCTTTGGGCCTCTGAAATTTCGGGGTTGTTCATAGATTTAACAAATTTTAAAAAGTAAAAAATCCTAGTTCCATTATTAGATGATCACTAGAAGTTTTGGGTGCAGTGTGATTTCCTTTTCACTTTTGGAAAGTTCCCACACTTTACACTAGAATAGGAAATCCAAGATAGGTGCATGTGTATGAATGATAAATCTACTACTCAAAACACTGATTATGGTGAGAATTCCTACTGATTGTTTTTGTGACACATTTGACCAAGCCATTGGCAAGCACAGCTTTCTTGCTTTGATTATCAAACTGTCAGATCATTCTATCAGTCAATGTTCTTTAATATACACACAATAATTGATTTGAGATTTCTTAAGCAAGAAGTAGCCATTCACAAAACTTAAAGCAGGGTCAGGAAAAATTTTCATATTTTATGAGCCTGTATGCATTTTCCTAAAATTGTTTCACAATAGTTCTAGAAAATTGTTACAATTTATGTCGTGTTAGCAAAAGGAAATACTGCATTTTTAAGAAAAAATGAGTCTTCTATTTGACTACTTCAAGTAAAAAAACACATATTAAATGTTTCTATTCCATAGCTGTGGAATGATACAGAATGATTCAGATGCTTGAAAACAATGAAAACCTCAAAAAAAATGAGTAATACAACATAGTCATGTTATTCACCCAATGGAAGAAACATAAACATTACTGAGGAAAGAAACTTAAAAAGCAGGTTTGTGTAACTTAAAAGTTCAGTTAAACAATTCACTTTGATAACAGATTGAAAAGCATATTTAATTACTTACCATTTGTGGCTCAAGAACATGAAAATGAATATCTGATCTAGAAGGAGACATTTAGGAAGGAACTATTATCTTTCTGTAAAGGGGATGTATTGAAAGACTTTGGGTTTTTGTTTAAGAAAGGTAATTGCCTTGGAGAAGAAAGATAAACCAATTCATACCAAGATAGCTAGTTATCTCTTAGCCTGAATATTTACATGACAAGGATCCAAATACTGGTTTCCTCTCCTTTTTCTTTGTGTTCTTAGACTGCTTTGTTTTGTTTCCATTTCTCCTTTCTTCTCTCTCCTGAGAATAGGCAAGCATGTGTGGTAGGTATACACAGTACATTGAATAGGCACCTAAAGATGCATTAGAAATCATATATCAGTGCCCTTATTAGTATCAGATGATGTGGCCAAACTGTGGAAATAAAAAATAAACATTAAAAAGAAAAAAAGTTGTAGGCTATGCAGTATTTTCTCTACTGCCATGGATTTGCTTGAATGCTTCAGCTCCATATTTTCAGTGTTTTTCTCCACTGGAGATACCAAGAAGGGATGCAGGACTCCTAGTGTGATTTTTTGAGAGCCAAATAGTTCAGGACATTTACGGGTAAATACCAAACAGCGAGAAAGCCTCTAAGCCTGAATGGTGTACTGTGCTCCACCAGAACCCCCAGGGCCTGCTTTGCAAAACTGGTTCACATTCAGTTGACATGATCAGTTCAGTTCTTAATGAAAATTCAGTACCTCTTCTCGAAACACTGTCTAAATTTAATGCAGCATTATCTGCACGTGCAAAGATCTAATTCTTTAAGATCAAGGCATGGACTAAAAATTAGGAGTTTTTAAAAATTAGTTTGTTTTTTTTTTTTCTATGTCAAACTGCCATCAGTTATGGAGTAGCTGGGAAGAATGGATGATGAAGGTATCTAACCAGAATTTTCGTGTTCCATTGTGAAGCCAAGAAACTGAGATCTTCCCCTGTTCTAGGATGGTGTTAGGTACTAAATGTGGTAAAGTGACAAAACAGTCCTTCCTGTATTTTACAAATCCCTTTTTGTCACAATGAATATCCCAACCTTTTCAACAGTCTTTAAGTATTCTGTTACTATTCTGCCTAAGTACCATGGTGCTGTAAATTCTCCTCTGAAAGGGAGAACTGTCCTCACTGCACCCTTCCTAAGGAAGAGCAGCATCCATTTTTTTTCCTGTGTATTGAGGCGATAGGAAATTAAGCTACTTTCTCAAGGACACAGGAAATCTGTGGTCAAGCAGAAAATGGAATTCAAACATCATGAGCCCCTAGACAGCAGTGTTAACCACAAGACCACCAAAGCTTAGGCTTGAGGCTCGCTCTGCTGAGATTTAAAAAAAATCAAACTAAATGTTTCAAACTGAAGCTGGTAGGCTGGCAAACTGCTCGCTATCTTGGTTAATGCATGTGATGTTGGGTAGGAGGGAGACAAGACGATGAAGACTGTCCAGACACAACAAATAAACAGACAACATAAGAGAAACAGTAAGGAAGTGTGCAAATTTTATTTCACAGAGCAAGGCTAATCCATTTTCCATCTCTTCTGTTGATCAGTTGTCAAATTATTATTCTGCCCTAAAAACTGTGAAATTGATTGCATTTTCATTATTATCACAGCAGCTAATTTTTATTGTTAAGACAAATGTCAAACATAGGGTTAAAATAAGCATATAGGTCATGTGTTTGTGCTGCTATGGTTTTTAATAAATGCTGCAAATAATTCAGGATGTTTAAATCAAATTAGCAAAAGCCTTCCAGTGAATGAATAGTAAGCTCACTTTCCTTATTATGATAGGAAATTCTAACACTGATTTAACTCAGTTAGTTTATTTCACAGTATTTCTTCATGATTAATCAATAAGGATTTGACACAGAGAACTGTTACTTTTTTGAATTTGCATGTAAGAATCTTTTTTTGGTCTTGTTATTGTTTTCTATATTTCTTTTTTCTTTCCAAAAAAACCCTATTTCTTGTAATTACAGTACTATATGTTATTCTTTTTTCTTTCATGTAAAAGCAAAATTAACTCGTTAGTAAAACACACTTTCAGGAAAATAAATAAATAAATAAATAAATAAAACCAAACACTGAAAATTGACATTTAATAAAAGTAAGATGTGATTAACATTATAGAAGCTTTTGTGTCCCTATTAATATTTTCTTTTGCAGCATCTTGAAGACAAAAAAAAGTTCATAACTCACACTTTGGATTCTGGGGCAAGTCATAACTGCAATATAAATTTCTGCTCTACTGCTCCTTATTAGTGCTTCAGTTTACTGGAAGATTGCAGTGTCATGCTGGAAAACATTTTTCTAAGGTGATGTTTTAGTGCGCTAACATTTCCAGAAAAACCTCTATCAGCATTCCCCCAAATCCATTCTGTTTTCTTTGAAAACTTATGAAGAGAACAGAATGATTCAGCAGGAAATTCAGTGGTTAAATTAGAAATACACTTTGGAAAAAGATGACTATACCCAGAGATGGTCAGATTGACATATTTTAGAGTGAACTGGACTGTCTTTTTGGAAATATAAATAAGAGAATATGAGAACATTGGAACACTTAAACAGCATTTTGATGATACTCTTCATGATAAAATGAATTATTGACAAATCCAAATGTCAAGTTAAGTGATTCTCTTCCCTTCTCACCCAGAAAGTTTAATTATGTTGCAATGAGAGAGACTGATACAAGATTTCAGGAAATCAGTCTCAGAAACCTGCTTTTGTGAAGTTCAATTGCTAAAAACAGAATAAGATACCCAAATTATGCAATTTAATTTACACAAGAAAAACTTGAAGTGACTTATTTATCTCCACGATGGCATTTAACTGTGGTAAATAATGAGAAGACTGAGGAAAAAAATGCTTTGTTCTTAAGACAGTCAAATACCTTGAGGAAATAATTCAAAATCTGGTTACAGATCACACTTTATAGCTGGATCCCACCTTTGTTTCTATTCAGTCATGAATGTGGGGACAGAAGCACTCAAATTTCATGTCTGCAATAGAATTTTGTAGCTTGGCACTGTTTATGATCATTGCCACTACCAGATGTTTCTGAAGTCAGTCTTTATTTATTTTTAACTCTGTTATTAGGAGCCATCTGCTTCCCAAATATCTCAGATGAAGAATAGCTGTAATGTATATTTAATAATTAACTGGCAGTGAGCTGAAATGAGTTTACTTTATAATTGGGTAAGCATTTATAAATCCATTCTCTTCATTTGCGTACCTAACTGGGGATTTTAAATTTCTGGGATTTGCAAACCTGTGTGCCTTCCAGTGAGTGAGGACCTTTGTATATCATCAATATGAAGCTAGCTTATTTTTAACCAATTATGAACCAAAGGGTCAGCAGGATATACATTAAAATTACTGTCAATATATATGAACTGAAAACACATTTAGTATAGATAAAATGTTATTCAGGCCTTGTAAAAGAGAAAATTAGAATGAAATAGAATCAATTTATACTTTGGTAAAATTGGAGACATTTTCATTTTTCCCCTTTGTTCATCCATACTGTGTAAAGTTTGACGCAGTGATAAAGTAAAGCACATTATTAAGAAATGTTTTTGTTCAAAGAAAATGATACAAGTTTATGGAATTTCTCACGCAATTTTGAAGCAGGCACTCTGATCCCATTTCCATCTGTTGATTAAAAAGATTTTTTTTGCTTTTGATAATAGTTCTTATGGATTTTGGCAGTACAGCTCACTTTTGAGAATCACTGATGATCTATGATTTATAGTTAGATGTCAGCACCAACTTTGAAAATATGACTGTTCTTTTCTTCAGAATTGCTCTGCAAGTCCCTTGGGAAGAGAAGAATTGTCTGGCCCTTCCATTTCCAGTTTGAGCAGGAAGTTCAGGGGAACAAGAAAGCTAGAAAAATACTGGAATATTTGTACAAAGTTAAAGCTGAATCTGGAGTGAAATCAAGTGTATGCTTGCTTTTTAATTAGGCATGTAATGCTTATCAGCAGATAATTTCATCCTGGTGCTTTTGTCACATCCTACAGATGCCACAAAGCCCTCCTCTGTAGGGAGAACATGATGTCTAGTATTTTATGCCTTTATGGTCTGCACACTATGGAAATGTCATAGGAATTTATTGTGCTCTAAGAAGACCACCTGAGAAGCTGGACTTGGGAGTCATGACCAGCATCTGAACTAACTGCCTCATGTACTAGCTTAGACACTCAAACCACAGAATATAACAGAGTCATATAAATTTTGCTTTCTTCTGTGCCATTATTGATCTCAGTTCATGAAGCTTTTAGAGTCATGATGGAGAGTAGGGTTTTCACTATCATTATCTCTGAAGTGCAGAGGCAAGTCAGGCACTTTTACAAAGTTATTTTTAAGTAAGTACCATACTGCCCCATATTTAGCCATATATTTCCATGCAATATCAAAGGGAAAACATAAAACTATGAAATTACTTAAAATCCTTCACTTGTCTCTGGAGTTGCCAGTGACTAATGGCCCCAATTTTCAGTCTTCACTCTGACATTTCTGTTGGCTTCTGGCTGATCTCAGATTGAATTTTACAGCTACATCTTTTTTGTATTTTAGGACTTCAATCTTAAAAAAGTAAATGCTCTTGAACAAATAGAAGTGCTCCAACTCCAGTGCTATCTTTGAGTTATGTAATTTACCAAATTTCTAAGGCTGTTTGAAATTTTAGCATGGAGGGAAAACAGAGGGTCAAGTAGAACTTCTTCAAAAATGTAGTTTATCAGCCATATGTAATATTTTCAAGGAAACGTATGAAGTCAAGATAGACTTAAACTTGAGCACAAAGCAGTAAGGCAGTGGCACACAGGGAATTTCTCAGTGTGACAAACATCTTTGTGAAGCCAGCTCTGAAAGGAACTCTGCATGGGATTCATTAAAATTCTGCAGTCATGGTCCACAAACAGAGCAGGACACACAGTGAATAAAGGCCTGTACAAACACAGAGGTCCAGGGAAAATCAGCTTGCTTTGTTATAACATGAAAGTTCATATTCTCACTAGTGTTCCCATTGACTTCAATTACATGATGGAGTCCTCAGGACTATCTTGAGAATCAGAGACTCTGAGACTCATCAAAAACCCCTACTAATCCAAATGCATCAATTCACCTTTCCTTCAACATGTTTGGCTCAGTATGGCTGAGCATTTTTATTCTTTTTTTTTTTTTCTTCTGAATTCTAAGTATGTAAATATGAAATGGCATATGAGGAAAAATGTACATATAAAAAATTGGGGTAGGATTAGTTTTGCTCACATCCTGACATAAAAATGCTGAACTCTTCTGAAGTTAACGGATTTTAGGATCTGAGAACAGTCAGACAGAACTCCTCTGTAACTGAAATTATTTCTTTACAAACCCATAGCTTATATTTGAGTTGGACTGTGTTTTCTAGAAGGAAATGTAAAGTGAAATCCTGATCCTATCATTTCACAGACATAAAGATCTAGCAGGAAGCAGAGAACTGAGTGCAGATATTTTTGTTTGGATTAATTCAGGATAAAATATACCCTAAATTATAGTTCATGAACACTAAAGCTCACAATGGAAGAGTAAGTGCTGTACAGCAATGTTTGTAAAACAAAATAATAATTTAAAAAATTCCTTGCTATTAACATACGACAATTTCTTCAGACAGTTTAATCTTGTTCTCCTTACTCAGGCATCTCTGCCCTCCAATAATTTCATCTGGATTTTATCTAAATAAAGAACTGCAGGATCTGATCCCATGGACTCTGGTTGAAATAAATTAAATAGGATAACTCATTAAGGAAACAAGTCAAAGGGAGTTTTTTTGATGGTAGTGTGAGAGATGTTGACAGCAGCTAACCGTACCAGCAGGCTTGTTGCCTCTATGAAAACCTGCTCTCTTTCAGATTTTTCAAACATTTTGCCAAAGAAATTTGGCAGAGTCTATATTTGCCACTGCTGATCCATTTTAACAAGGTTTGTGGGTCATTTGAAAGCTGCAAAGCAAAGTGAGATTTTGCTTTTCTTGTTTTGCCAATTTCATTAAGCTTTGGCTGGCAGCTAAGGGTCATTTCCAAAAGCCTAATGGACATTTTTATGAGGTTTCTACAGAGGCACTACTTACTTTCTTTTCCTGGCAAATTTCCATGCTTGCTGTGACTAATGCTACCTCTATTGTTGTTTGACATGAGGGAAAAAAAGACTTTTTTTTTTTTATTCCCCAAGGAGAGAAGCTGACAGCTACCAGCAGAATAAAGACTTCAGTGTTTACCTTTCCACACGGCCTGATGGCTGCATTAAGGCAACAGGAGATTTTAAATGGATTGAATGAAAGAATATGCAAAACAGCATCAGTGAACTGAAAAAGTAAATAATTTGCATATTTTTACTTGTCAGTCCACCTTTTATTCAGTGGCATATTGCTATGGAAACAAGGAAAGATCACTTTATGATAGCAATTAGGATTTCAGCCAGAAATGCTCACCTTTTGGCCACTCTGTAAAAGGTTGCTATGTCATCTGGATGCAGTAAATTGAATACCACAGTGATTCAGAGTGTCTAGAGTGCTTGGCTATTTATTGCCTTCCGGACTGACCCTGTATATTTACCTAAGCAATACTGCCAGTGGAAGTAAAAGGGTGTTTTGGAGGAGCAGCCAATGAAGAGTTGCACTACTGTGAGGCTACATCTGCTTAGTACACAGACTTAGTAACAAGCCTGTTTGTTACACAGATGTATTCCGGCAGGAAAACTCAGCTCCCTGACTTAGAATGGATCTACCAGGTTGATATTATGTCCCTTCCACAAAGACGGAGGGCTTTCATAATACTTGGGTCCTTATCTACACTTCACTGTTTCACCTTGAATTCCTGTTTCTCAGGGGAGGTGTGGCAAGAAGAATTTATTCCTTTTCTTCAATGATCTCATTTGTAGTCTCAGACTGCTCATCATTTCAGCAAGTATATGTACAGCGATTCTACTCTAGAGTGCTCCTTGTGTGTCTTACCTTTTATCTGGGGTAGCCGGCATATACACTACATTTTTTTAAATGAATGATGGTTTTTCCATATGTGTATGGTTTGCAGGAGCATGCACAATATTCAGGAGAGGAAGCAATGCAGAGTGTGTGACACTCTTTACATTCTAGTGAGAGTAGAACTTTTGCAAGGATTTTATCCTAGCAATTTTTGCATATGCATGCAGTTCAAAGTGTCAGAAGTCTTTTAGTTCTCATTCTTTCCCTACACAGTAGCACAAATGAAGCTTTTATGATCTTCAAAGCTCCTATGGATGCTGTGTTTTCAGCTGAGACTCAGTAATACAATCTAACTTTTTCACTTGGAGTATAAATCATTGGAGAGGATTGCATGATGCCTGCTGATGCGTGGCACTGCATATGTACTGCCTTGGGATATGGGGTCCTCCTGGATGGCCAATGGCTCCTATTCCTCCAGCAGAGTTTCATTTGCAGCAGTGCCTCACCGTACCTCAAAAGGCAGTTGAAAGGAAAGCAGATATGTTCAGGTATATTTTTTGCAGTTAACATTTCTACATTTCTCAAGGTTCTCTGCATACCAATCTTCCTTCAGATACAGTTACATTAGCACAGGCAAAAAATTCTGTTTGAGCAAATGCTAAAAGGCTCAGCCAAAACTGCTGGCCTGCATCACTGCTTGCCAGTGCTGATCCGGTCAGAGTAACTAGAAGATAACAGTATGTCTTCCTCACATGCTGAAGTGTTAAATCTGGTGCATACTGAAAGTGTCCAAGGGACATAACAAAAGATATAAATGGTGATTTTTATGCATTATATATAATTTTAATTATATATATACATTTGCATTTGCTGAGCTTCAGAAAAAATATACTTTAAAAAGAAAACTGCGTCTCATCTTTCATTTCAAGGCATGTTGAATAATTTGTTGTAGTTAATAATTTTTCTAAGCCTCAGAAGTTAATATATGTATTTTTAAATGGACAAATTAACGATTTTTTAATTTTAAAGATCTTACTGGAATTATTATGTCTTATTAAACTTACCATTTTAGATCAGTGGAATACAAAAAAGAGAACTGTATTTGTTTTGTGTGTGTGATTTTTCACGTTTATTAAGCACAAGTCATATTTTTAGTGTTTACCTTGTCACATATCTAAAATTTTGCAAAAGTGCAGTTGACATTTTTCTAATAGATTGAGTTTGTTAAGCTTACGAAGTCTCTCTGTTTATGTCGTGGTGTTGCAGCACTCCAGAAATTGCTTTGCATTGTGCAGATGAGGAGCAAAGCTCACTGCACTGCAGACTTCTGTGAGGATTAGGAATGTCTCAGGCTCTTTCTTAGTTAACCTATTTTTTATTTCTGACTCTCTAGCCCTCTGCGATATATTTATAGTATGAAACTATGAGACTCCCACGGATAATCATTTTCTGTCTATCTGTGTTTGTTTCTTCTACTTTAATGCCACTATAGTTTTAATGGCATTTATTTTTAGTTGTCAAGATTGTTTGAATCTCATGGCAAAGAGTGAGATAAGTCTGTGCCATTCGGGAGTTTGGAGTCCAATTGTTTGAGCCTGTGATAATTCTATTTGTAAAATAGTGTAGTATACCCAGATACATATAATTTTTTCAACTGCATAGATTTTATAGAACTGACAAGTGGTGAAAGAATACATTTCGTCAACCTAAAACGTTAGCTAGATTTCTCATTCAGCTGTTAATATTACCTAATTTCTATGCAGAGGTCATATTGAGATTGGCACATTACTAGTGCATTCCCATCACTGTAGGACCATGAAACTACTACTGTCATCTCAGTAGTTTGGAAGGTTTTAGCTGCATACAATAAGCCAAATAAGGTCTAGCTTGCATTTATTTAACTGACATACTGGATGAACCTGAAGATTCAATTTTCTCCTCTGCAAAATGAGAATAGTATTTTTTTTACTGCTGACAGGTGTTTCATAGATACATATGTTATTGAAAGATTGGGGCTATAGTTTGAAGTTGCTATGTTTTTGGCATAGGAGTAGATCCAAGTGTGCCTAAAGAAATATAAAGAGTTTTGAATGCACTTTGATTTAAATAATACAGTATAGTTTGATTGAAACTGTTTAATAACAGTTTAATATGAACAGTGTAATATGAAAGCAAAGGTTTTTTAAAAAGTTTTGTCCCTGGAGGCATTCAAGGCCAGGCTGGATGTGGCTCTGGGCAGCCTGGTCTAGTGATTGGCAATTTGCACACAGCAGGGGGGGTTGAAACTAGATAATCATTATAGTCCTTTTCAACCCAGGCCATTCTATGATCCTATGAACTTCACATGCTTCCATTTTCCAAAAATGAACCACACAGATGTGAGACGGCTGGATTCACTGAGGAAGTTATCCATTGGCTCCAATGCATTTATCCTAATGATGGGCTTTAAGGTTCACACATCTACTGTAGTTCCATGAGGTGTAGGTTAATTGATTTTGCTATGTAAAATGGAATAAAAAATAACCTAAAGTGGGAATGGGATCCATCTTTCCATGGTCTCCTATTTGTTCCTGCTCAGCAGTTTCCAACAGCTTTTCTGACCTTGGTCTTCTGTGGCTAAGGATAGCAGAATTTCATTCTGAATGGATGCAATTGGAGTGCAGAATACATTTATTAGCTGACTTAATCAGATTTTCTTTCATGTAGTCATCCCGGCCAAGTAGCAGTAAGCAGTTTTACATAAATAATCAATAGAAGTTTGATGTTTAAGTATTTTTCCCTTGTGAATTTAAAAGAGTAGCTTGCAGTTTATAGTATTTTTTATTTAATTAATATTGAAAGTTAACAGACCTTCTTGAAAAGATAGGCAGTATCATAAGGAAAAGATTATTTATTGAAAATAATTTCACAGAATCACAGAATTGTAGGGGTTGGAAGGGACCTCCAGAGATCATCGAGTCCAACCCCCTGCCAAAGCAGGTTCCCTACAGCAGGTCGCACAGCTCGGCATCCAGGCAGGTCTTGAACATCTCCACAGAAGGAGACTCCACCACCTCCCTGGGCAGCCTGTTCCAGTGCTCCGTCACCTCACTGTAAAGAAGTTCTTGCGCACATTTGTGCAGAACTTCCTATGCTGCAGTTTCTGGCCGTTTCCCCTTGTCCTGTCTCCACTCACCACTGAAAACAGTCTGGCCTCGCCATTCTGCCCCCCACACCTTAGATATTTATAGACCTGGATCAGATCCCCTCTCAGTCTTCTTTTCTCAAGGCTGAACAGACCCAGTTCACTCAGCCTTTCCTCATAGGAGAGATGCTCCAGGCCCTAATTTGTTAGACTCCCATGTCAGTGAGCTAAAAATACTTATTTTATACAGGTTCCAGAGGATTCTGATGTTGTATAATGGATCATTATTATAATTTCAACACATTTTTTAATCAACTTTTCCAGGAAAGAATACAAATAGAATCTCAAAAAACAAATGTCTAAGTGGAAAGTAGTCATATATAGTAACTGCAGAAAGGATTGTGTATGCATGTATATTAAATGCATACATGAACAATATATGAAGTAAAAAACTGGAAAAGACAATCTGATGCATACTTGATTCATGGTGTTATACATCTATACAACCTGGGCCTTTCTGTGATACTGTGATACGGCATCTTCTGACTGTTGCGATATTCCATGCCTACTAAATTGCCTTCCTGCCAATGCTGGTACTGTGCACATATGTAACAGGGAAGTAAGTGGCAGCATATATGAAGCTGTTACCAACATTTGAAGTAGGATTTTGTTATTTTCCGACTTGAGGTACTGCCTGTAGGTTTAGACACTGGGTACATTTTGAAAGTGAATTTTGAAAGGAGCCAGCATCCTGGTCTTCTTTAGCTAGTTTGCACAAAGTTTTGCAATCATCTGGCAAGCAAACATTAGTAGAAGAAATTGTAGTATAGTAGTTGAAAGATTAATAGCTTATTTGCAGTTACGAGTGATGATTAGAATAAGAAGTCCTTTCAGGAATCACTTCCCAAGTAGAGATACTTCTCTAGAGGATATAGAGCTTTCTCCATTCAGCTGAGTTAGATAATGAGGTATACTGATTTTTAGATTCCAGGCATATTTGGAAATTTATTTGTAATACAATGATACAAGCAAACAAAAATGGCATTTTACATATTTCATGCATTTTATTAGTGAAATGAAATACCTTTATTCAAAAGAAATGAACAGTCTATTTTTTAAAGCTTTTTCTATATAATGCTCTGTAGCAGTATGAAATTGCTGCCTGTACAAAGGAATTCTAAAGTATTTCAGGCAGACCCAATTTAAACATTTGTAGTGCAACTCAAGTGGCTTAAGTCCAAGCAAATGCTATGGAATCTTTCAATCCTTTTCCTATCTCAGACTTCTTAGGTTCTTGCAAGAAAGTAGTATTTGATGATTAAAGACTACATAGATTCTCAAGACTCTGCCACTGTCTATGCTTAGATAACTTCAGATAATGAAAACATTTCAGCTTTTATCTACAGCAGCTAAGTTTATCTGGGAATTGAACTGAGTATCCCCATACGTATTGTGGGCACAGTGAAGCAGTGTGATTGGAGAATGCCAATATCATCAAATTAAAGCTAAATACAACATCTTCATCCTCCAGGTTTCATTCAGAAACTATCAAAGACACAGAACTTGTATATAACCTGCTTTAATTATCATGGAATCATAAGAGTTGGAGGGAATCTCTGAAGATCATTGAGCCTAACTTCCATGCCACAGCAGGTTCCCTGTAACAGAAAAAACAGGAAAATATCTTGGTGGGTTTTGAATATCTCCAGAGAGGAAGGCTCCACAACCTGTCTGGGCATCCTGTAGTAGTGCTCTGTCACCCAAAGATGTAACAACAAAGATGTTATTCCTCATGTTTATATGGAATTTCATGTGTTCAGGCTATGCCCATTGTCCCTTGTTCTGTTAGTGGGCACTGCTGAAAAGAGCCAGGCCCCATGCAATTGACAACCATCCGTTAGATATTTATAAACATTGATAATAACCCCCTTCAGTCTTCTCTAGTCTGAACAGTTCCAGGTCTCTCAGCCTTTCCTCAAAGGGGAAATGCTCCAATAAATGCTCCAACACTCCAGATGTGGCCTCAACAGGGCACAGTACAGGGGGAAGATCATCATGTAGGCCATGTTTTTTTTAATGCACCCCACAGGCATTCTGGAGTACAAGGGCACACTGCTGGCTCGTGGCCAATCTGTTTCCACCAGGTTAACCAGGTCCTTTTTCACAGAGCTCATTTCCAACAGGTTGGCCACTAACCTGTACTGATGCATACAGATATTTCTCCTCAGCTGCTGGACTCTACACTTGCCCTTGTGAACTACATAAGTTTCCTCTCCGATCAACTCTCCAGCCTGAGCATTTTTCTGGAGAGAAAAAGACACAATTCTTCTGATGGTTTTCTGCTAGAGATTTGCTTTTTCAACACAGACTAAATTTAAACGTTTCAGAAAACATGCCTAGAAGTTGATCTTATCTGTCAGCCTTCAGTAGTTACAAAAACATAGTTATCTTAATTTGAAATATATCCTATGATTGGTTTTAGAATGCCTTTACAAATGGCTTAATATTCTAGACTGTGGTTTGAACTTTTCAAAAGAACTGATTGAGCATTTAAAGAGTTTTTTTGTTTTTTTTTTTTTTCTTGATCTCTTGAGTTCTGAAAGCCTTGGTGGCTAGAGCTGTTCTTTTCTAACAGGCTTTTTTATTTTTTTTCAGACTAGTTCTTTTTGATACTTACTTAACTGTTGCTTATTTTCACAAAAGTATTCCCAGTTCCAAACAAATGAGCTGAATAAAAAAGAGCTATTGGGAACACTTAGAGCCCAAGATTTATTTTCTTCAAATGTAAACATGTGCTAATTCCCATTTTCCTAAAGGAAACCAAGGCGTGGAGATGCCAACTGGAGACAGTGGCACAGTAAGGTTTAGACCACAGGAGTTTCTAATTTGTTCTGTCTATTCAGCTTGGCACTATAAAGCAGCCATTTCCATCATTCTTGCTTATCTCAGAATCACAAGCTATTTTGTAGCTTCCTTTCAAGGATCAGTGTGCCAAACACTGTCATGCAGCAACTGCTATTGACATGGGCAGCCTATGTCAAACTTAACACCACATGATCACATTTTTGAACAGCTTAAATTAGAAGCTAGTTAAAATCACATCTATTTAAAATGATAAAAGGGTTAGCAAAGCAAGCCAAAGCAAGCAGTAATTACTCCAGCTCAGTTATTATTTGATAGGACATCCAGAATGGCCAAGGGAAACAAACATACTATGTGTACTGTCCAGCTCCAGGCACTTGAGCTGTATGGATATATAAGGAATGCAGAAGCATTATACAAACAGTGAAGAGAGGAGAGGTTTGCAGAGGGCAATGCAGTTCAGCTATACTGTGAGCCTGTCTTTACAGATGATTTGAACAATATGTAGATCTGTGCTTTTTGCAGAGGGCCTGTCACATGTTCCTTTTGACCTTTAGGATACAAGCATGTATCCCAACATCACACTTGCATAATCTTAGTTCCTAGCTGGAACTTGCCACTGTCTGAGATGTCCTCTATCACATTTTGAATATAGAAGAGGAAAAACTATAAATACAGGACAGTTAGAAAATACCCCATTTTCTTAGTTTAGAAACTTTCCACACCTCCATCACCACACTGGGTAGCCCAGTGTGGAGCTAGAAGATGGACTGTATGATCCCTATGGATACCCTCCAACTCAGGGTATTCTATATTTCTATGATTTCTGAAGAGATTTCTTTATCCTATTATTTTAAGATAATACTTTAAGTCAGATTAAAGTAACAGATAAATAAGGGCACTGTATCCAAAATAGATAATACAGTTACATAAATACGTAGAATACAGAAGTGCACTGAAAAAGAAAAAGAAACTGTGTTGATCTGTGTGCTTTCAGGATGTATTTGTTAGTTTTTTCCCTGTGCCTGGCTTGGTCTCAGCTTCCAAAAGATGGTACTCATGACATAAGAATTTATCTAGAAGGAACAGCATATTCTCTATGTCCACGTGGAGGCTGGTAATGAGCGGCATCCCCCAGGGGTTTGTCTTGGGACTGGTGCTCTTTACCATCTTTATCATGACATCGATGATGGAATCGAGTGCAGGGAGGTGATTGTCCCCCTCTACTCTGCTCTTGTGAGGCCCCATCTGGAGTACTGCATCCTGGTCTGGAGCCCCCAGTACAAAAAAGACAGGGAGCTGTTGGAGAGGGTCCAGAGGAGAGCCATGAAAATGATTAGAGGACTGGAGCACCTCCCCTATGAAGACAGGCTGAGGGAGCTGTGCTTGTTCAACCTGGAGAAAAGAAGGCTGCAGGGTAACCTCATTACAGCCTTTCAATACCTAAAGGGAGCCTACAAACAGGAGGGAAATCAATTCTTTGAAAGGGTAGATAACTCCAGAACAAGGGGAAATGCTTATAAGTTGAGGGAGGGGAGATTTAGGTTGGATGTCAGGGGGAAATTCTTTACAGAGGGAGTGGTGAGGTACTGGAACAGGCTGCCCAGAGAGGTTGTGGATGCCCTGTCCCTGGAGGTGTTCAAGGCCAGATTGGATGGGGCCCTGGGCAGTCTGGTCTAGTATTAAATGGGGAGGTTGGTGGCCCTGCCTGTGGCAGTGGGGTTGGAGATTGATGATCCTTGAAGTCCCTTCCAACCCTGGCCATTCTATGACTCTGTGATTCTGTGAACAGCCTGGAATAATGCCAGTCAGAAAGGCCATTGTTGGAGACCCTTGAGAGCTTTCCATTGGAGAGATCCTTTCAGAACATGTAATTTGAAAACTGACTGTATGCTGCTGATGCAAATAAGTCTTCACAGCATTGTCTCTTGAAGTCTTATTGAAGTGTACATTTTGATTCCATGTTATCAAACTCATTTCTTCCAATTCTATCTTGAAAAATTAGCTATGTTATTCCTCTCAACTGAGATTTTCCTTCACTTTCTTTGAGGCTTCTTTTCAGTTGTTCAGGTGATAACATAAACCTACCTCAAAATGTAGCCCAAGCCTGTTGGTGTTCAAGAAATCTTTAGACAGTGATCTTAAGTATACAGTTTAACTTTTAGGTTGCTGTGTGAAGTTGATTCCTCATAGGTACCTTGCAGTTCAGGATAAGCTATAATTCTTTGATTCTAACATCACTTGTTCTTCACTATTAGTAAATGTCTCCTTGCCTTTTCATGGATGAAACTTTCCCTTTTTCTTTCTCATTGGAGATTTATTGGCGCGATTGGTGTGAGATTACTGTCATTCAGCAGACTTTGCATTTGACCAGTCACACTTGTGAACTATCTTTTTCACTTCAGGTGAAAATTTTGTACTCACTTCCATGCGTGATAATTAATTTAGAGGCATTGCCCCAGAAGAGTTATATTTGTATATAGATGGAGTAATTACAGTTTGTGTGAAGGCTATATAGTTATGGTATAAGAAGTAACTTCAGTGCAAATGTTTTATCATCCCTAACTTCTTGGTGTTTAAGTATACTGAACTGCACTTAGGTTTCTTACAAACACCTGTGGATTCCTTTCCGCTGTTGAGCCTGTGGAAAACTTTTTTCTGATTTGACAAGTAGTTTATGTGAATTTTTGCTGACATTATTATACATTTCTTTATCAGATATTAATAAAAAAAAACAAGGACAGATAGAATAAAAAATCAGAAATCAGGTTAATAACATATGTTTCTTACCTCTCTCTTCTTCCACCCCCTACCAGTTATTTAGCAGAGGGATATCTAGTAATACATGTTTCTACAGAAATTAAGAATTCCGAACTGATTTGAACTGCATGAAGTAATGCAAAAAATAAATGAATGACAATGTGAAACTGCCAAGTGTGCATTCCTAAACACCAGAGTTTTTCAGCTGCAACTATTTACCATTATTTTATGCTTTCCAGGCCCCCAGGTTCTTAGAGTGAGTCTAAGCAGTAGCCATTGGTTGGAAACACAGAGTAATATTTCTGTCTCCCTCTTCATCAATTACTTGCAGCGCTCATATTTTATCTATTACTTACTAGAAGATTTACATGCAGCCAAAAGCTGTAAAGCTAGAATTTCATACTTGATGCATTGTACTCTAGCCTCCCCTTCCAAGCCCGGGAAAAGTCTTGATCATCTGCTCCACAGAGGCACTAAGTACTTCGGTGAAGGACAATATTTTTATTGAAAATCGAGGCTTGCAGAATGGCTTTTACATTTCAAAGCGCTGCTGCTGCCTTAATTATTTAGACTCTTGCCTCAAATGACTGTTCTCTATCTGAAAAGTTCTTAACCAGTTAAGCAGTGACGATTTTCAAATTCTGTGATTAGCAGTCTTACAGTGTGAAGATTTAATCATTTGGGCATTGAAAAAGGAAATACAGAATGTTTGTTTTGTATTTGGTGAACAGAAATGTAGGAAGAAGTTTGAGAAGTAGTACTATTGTTAGTTTTGTGGGTTTTTCCTAAAAGGGAAAGGTGTGAGGGTGTCAGACTGTAGCTGTCCATTTAGCAACACACACTCTTCAAAGTAGAAATTCATTACCAGAAGTCTTACATGCATGTTTACTCTCTAAACATGTGGGTGTTTTCAGCTCATAACATGACCACTTCAAAAAGCACAAACCACAGCATATGAAAACATGCTGCTTTCTATACCACAGGCTGTGTTCTGGTCTGCCTCTAGGATCCATATAATTTCCTGTTCATGTATCTGAATATCAGTCTGGAGCTCTTCTATACAATTTACATGAGATATAACTTTTTTTTTTTTTCAGTGACTAAAATTTCTCACTGAATGCATATGGATAAACATCTGGCAATGCTTTGTGGTTCACAGAAATGAAAAGAGGGTATTGACAGCAGCAGAGACTAGAAGACATGTTACAATCATGGACTTCTCTGCTTTCTTTCCACTGTAAAAATTCAGTTCAGTCCTCAGAGCGTGCTGTAACCGCCTCCTCACACTGCTTGCTGTAAAATTATGGTCAGATTCAGTATCTCCTTTGTGCAGATTTGCAAGTGCCTCCCACAGCATCATCACCCACTAACGGGTAAACACATTGCCTTTTCAATTGTCCCCATTTCCCTTAGGGAAAAATGAAAGGAAGTACTTTTTTCTCATGACTCTTAATAAAATTATAAAACTCAGTGCTACAGGATGTTATGGAGGTCAGAAATTTTAATGGGTTTTAAATGGTATTAGATAAATGCATGAGGGTTGGATCCAACAGTAGCTCTAACATACAATTGTCTACATATAAGCCTACTTTGAGTCCCAGGCTTTGGATATCTTGGACAATACACTGTCCTGGAGATCTTAGGCACACTCTGGTGTAATAGACCTTCTACTGGAGATATTGTCAGAAATAGGATTTGGAAAAAAATAACATTTTGGTATAAATAATTGTAATTTTTTTTATGTCTTTACGTTCATATATTTCTTAATTTCTTTACATTTTTTTATTATTATTGCCAGTGCTGAATTCTCCTCATTTTCATATTTTATCTTCTCCTTATCTTTGTTTTCTTATTTATCTTCTACTTTCATCCATTATTCTGTTTTTTTGTTTGTTTTTGTTTTTCTCAATGCAGTAACGCAGTACAAAATAGTACTAAAATACAGTCTAGTCCATAAAACCTCAGATCTCCATAGTAAATTTTTTCAGAAACCCTTTTGTTTAGATTAATCTCTAATAATATGCAATAAAAATGCAACTTGCAAGACACCAGTTTGATCAGAAGAACCGATCCTTTTCTGTTTAGGAAAAAAAAAGTTTAAACATTGCTAAATATTGAACTGGTTTATAGTAAGCTTTACCCTCTGAAGTAAACGGTGCTTTTGTTCTTGCAACTTCTTGCAATAGTCTAATTGCTAGTGGCATAAGCTGTGAAGAAATCATAGAAATTCAAATCATTACAAAGGAAGAAGAATCAGGCCTATAGTTTTATTCTTCCAATGTAATTGTGTTGTGTTGTTTTGGGTTTTTTTGCACCACAATTTAAGGTTCTTGCATCAGCCTATTTCTACACTACTACAGCATTTCCACTAACATTAGTAGGAATTGTTTGTGTGACATATGGATGCTAAGTTGTTAATTTCAATTGCTTATAATTGGTTTCTGCACTGTAGCTGTTCATGGACAGATAGGAGAATAGTTATTTTAGTCAGTATTTAATTCATATAGAAAACACAATCCAAATCACCCCCAGGAGGCAGATAGAGTAATGTCAATATATTTTCTGACTATGTGTTTCAAGAAAAGCTTCCCAATTTAAATTTATTCTTCCATTGAATACAATCTCAGTCTTGTTTTTACAGCTTTAAAGTAAGTTGGTTTTGAAAGAAATAAACTGTATTTATTGGACACATATGTAAAAAGTCATAAGGAGGCCTTGAACAATACTGCTAAGTGCTCTTTATATGCTGTGAAGATACAGCATATAAAATTAGTCAGACAGGCACAGAGAAAGGGAGAGCTTTTAATAGAATATGGGAAGGAAAGAAAAGAAAGGCAATGTGACAATAATCGAAGTTTTATGCCATAAATAATAAAATGCAAGCTACATAGGATTTGTTTTGTCAGAAAGATTGCAAATTAGCATGGCAGTGCACAGGATTGGACATCTCTTTTTGTGTGAATCTCCACAATTGTGTATTAATCTCCGTATTAATCCCGCAAATTCAGTCATCCTAAGTTTTTGGCATCCAACAGCAGAGGAAAAAGAAAATCCGCACTGGCTTCTCAAAGTCTTTGCCCTCTTTCAAATAGCTGAAGATTTCTTGAATGTCTTGTGTTGAATTATACTGCTTAACTCTTAACAAAACTCTGCCAAAGCCAAGTTCACTAAAGTGCTTGAGCTGCTTCAGGATCTTCTGTGGATAACAACTACTACATGATGAGTAACTTTATTTACATTCACTGCCTGAATACAATGCTGTGAAAGTTCTTGAATACCCTAAAATGCTGAGCACCAACACTGTATTACATTTCTTATAACGTCAAACTCCTGGGAGACCTGAAATTTTGAAAAGTAAAGACAGAAATTCAATGTATTTGGTATCACATCTTCTTAAAGGAAATACAATGAATGTATGAATGAGAAGGGAGCACACCTGTGTAATTCCACAATAAATAAATAAATAAATAAATAAATAAAGGTTGAGAAGCTCACAATAAAAGTTTGCATGAAATAAAGGAGCAGGGTAATGAATGACAATTTTCCATTTTGTTCTTTAATTATTTGTCAGATGAAAGGATCTGATTTTATCATGCTAGCTCTATGGAGATAATAGCTTCCATGGAGATAATCAAGACCCACACAGATGCTTTCCTGTGCAACCTACCGTATAGAACCTGCTGTAGCAGGGAGTTGGACTTCATGCACTCAGAGGTCCCTTTCAAGCCCTATGTTTCTGTGATAAATACAAATAAAAATAAAAAAGAAAATAAATAAAATAAAGCAAAAAAAAACCCACAAAAACAAAAACAAAACAAAAAAGCAACCAAACAAAAACAAAAAACCTGTAAATTATCCAGAAAATCCATCAGGAAGGTGTTTTCATGGAACAGTGCAAGTCCTCCAACAGTATAAACTATATGTATTTCATCAGTAATGTGAAAATGTGCTGATGAAGGTGAAAGCATACCACAAGTCAATCTGGAAATGAAAAATTTGTTCTTTTCTTGCTTCAGAGCAATTGCAGCATTTCTAATCACTAGATAGTACTGATAGATCCTGTGTAGGTTTAGAGCATGCATTTATCACCTTATAGAAAAGGCTAAGCAAAACTCATCTATGAAAACTATGTATTTTTCAGAAGGAGGTGGGTCTTTTTGAAACCTGCTGTTCCCCATCTTATCAATTTTGTCTTTAATCCTTGACAGAAAATTCACAGAGCTTAGTGATACTGTATGTAAGTTAAAGATTTGTTCTTGTATCATCAAAACATACAAGCAGTGCTTTCAGTCCTGCTTAGTTGGATATATTCAGCAGTGATCCTGTTGCCGTTGCTGAAGGTGAAGATTTTAATTGCATTCTTGACATCTGATAGCTTGATAATTTTATTTTCCATGCTCTCTATATGAATCACAGAAAACAAAAGCTCTCTTACACCATTACTGGTAAACTTTTGAAATAACTAAATGGATTCTCTGGAACAATGAAACATTTTATATGTGAATCTGGACTCTGTTGTCAGTTTTGTTTTTACAGTCATAACCCATGTAGGTAATCACAGCTGATAATATCACTTTAAAGTGGACACCAGATCAGAAACCACATTATTGAATAGGATAGCAAGAAGCTCTATTTCATTTCAGTGATGACTGATAAAAAGCACTTCATTTGAAACCTGCTTGTATTGGCTGTGTCTTGCTATCGCCTTCAATGCCTCTTTTGTATAGATGAAGTATTTTCATAAACGTGAGTGCAAGATCTCTTCTAGTGTCTAATATGTCCTTGACTTAATATTGAGTGCTTTTGCTGAGCTTTTCAAACCTCAGGTTTATGTACTGGGACATTTGTATAATAAATAGGTAGACAATTTCAATGAAATCCAATTAGGTTCAAGTTCTGTTACATCACTTTCTTTTTTTTTTTTCTTTCTTTTTTTTTCCCAAAGATTGCTAGCTTTGTCTCTAAAAATAAAATAAAATAAAATAAAAAATCACAGACACAATGTCCAGCTTGTATATAAAACTGACTACTCTGATTACTTTGGAAGATGGGCTTGCCAGAGATGAATGGTTTTGCACTGTTGCATACAAAGGTTGTGAGAAATCCTGGCATCACAAAATTTCAAGCCCAAAGTTTATTTACGTAGAAAATCTGTGGAGCAATTGTCTGAATATCTTTGCACATTGTTCTCAAATAAGAAATCTGTAGGTATTAAAACAGAAACACAGTACGGCTCGAAGCCACAGATATCTGCAGTGGAAAGAGACACTTAAATATTAGTATTTTACAAATCTGCGAGGGACTTGATACAGGATCATCCAAACTAGGAACTCTCAGGAAAGTGTGCTTTCACCATAACATTCAAAAACTGTCTCCAGAGATTGGCTAATATGTACCTAAAATCTTGAACTTTTGTGAAATCTTGTGCGATAGTGGTATTCTCTCTGTGGTATTCTCTCTGTAATTTGACTGTTTTATTGATGGAAGAACCAGTTGAATGTATATTTATTCAATGATTCTTGCAAAATTTGTAAACAGATCTGGTGAAAGAGAGGAAACCTTGGGATACATTTGTGCCACTGGGCATCATGATCCTCCACGGGTATTTTCTTTTCAGCGTCATGCAACCTGTACACTCATGACAGTGTTTTTGCTGCAGAGTTGGGTGAGAACACATTTGCCCCATTCGAGTCTATATTTGTTGTGGGAGGACACTCTAACAGAAGGGAATTTTGTGGTTTAAAACCACTTAGACTGAGGAGGAAACAGAAGTCTCAATTTCTACACTCATATGATGGTTTATAAAGAAAATAAAACCTTGAAATTATCAGTTTGCTGTACCTAAGTAACAGATGTCTATTCTAGAAGGATTTATCCAGGAAATCTGAAGTGTATTTTGAACCTGCTCCCTGTGATTTGAAGTGTACATGAGTGCTTGCCAGTTGGCTTGAGTGGACTATCTGTTCACTGTGTTTGTGACTATAAATCCCATTCTTAATACCAAAAAGACCCATTTTCAATGTAGGAAGAATTTAGGTACTTATCTTTGGCCTAAATCTATCCTTGTAGATCTAAATTTCAACATTTTTGAGATTATTCTAGTACTAGAAGATTGTTTTTTAAAATGTTCCTATGCTTCCTATTTATATAAGATATATTTTTGTCGCATACTGAATAACTTTTACATAATAGAATATCTTTTATGTAGAAAGTGATGAACCTTCTGTGACTTGACTAATGCAAGTGACTGAAAGGTGAGGTCCATGTTCTATAGTCAACGTTATGTCTTCTGTTTAGTTTGCCACAGTTAAATCTGTGCATTTTGAAAAATATTTTATGAGGGATTTTGCTCAATAGTATCGTTTTTAGATTTTAGGTTGACTATTTCAATAGTATTTAGGATTTCAACAATCATCTCTAAAACCATTAATCATATACTGCTGCTGCCATTACACATCAGGATGTAGTAAAGAAAAGTATTATACTGAACTGATACAGCTTCCAGGATAAAGCAAATAATGAAACAAAATAGTTAGGCTGCACCCTCATCTCTACAACCTAAAGAAATATGCCTTTAAAAGAGGTGAATTGAGTGGGCTAATTCTGGCAAACTTTATCAGATTGACTCATACTCTCTCTTTGTTGAGAAAAGTAAACAAAGAGAACAAAATTCTACCTTTTATAAATACATTAAAATAGAGCTCAGAATCCTCCTTGCCATCCCACAGCACTGAGGTATATAGCAAACTAGCTTTGAGATTCTTAATAGCTAGCAGCGTTTTTCTGTTTTCCCAGAGTATAAAAGTGAAGAGATGAATTATGCCAAATAACACGGAACATGATTATTTTTAGTTCTGATTCAACAGGAGATTTACAGACAGATTGTGATCACCAAAAAAGTATTTGCATCTATTTATGTTATGACATCTCAGATCAAAGTCAGGCTTTAACTTTCAGTTCTCCACGTGAATAATGAAATTGGAATAAAGCTGAAGATGTGAGGAGTATAAAGATATGGGGAATTAAACACAATGAAGACAATTTTGAAATGAAAGGGACATGTAGAACGAAGACCAGAAATCAAAATACTGAACACTCTGCTCCTCATCCATTAGATTATGCACATTTATATGTGTGTCCTGAATCATTCCAGCAATCATGGAAACACTCCATGTTTAAAATGAGTCTTGTGATGGCCACAGGCCTTGGTGAATATTAAGCCCCTGCAATGCCACTTCCTGGGTGGTTAATTCTTTGTATGTGTGGTGATACAACATTTCTGTGCCTGAAGTTAACAGTAGCACTAAACTGAAATGGCAGAAACAAGTCTAGTAAAAACCTAGAAGAGAAAACTTAGCCAAAATAGGTTTCTTTTTTAAAAAGATGCTTTTTTTTTTTTTTTTGCAAGTATAATTGTTCAAGATTTTTTTGGTTTTGAGGGTCTTTTTAACAGCTAATTGATGTAAATTCACATTGTCAGAAACGATCTATTAACTATTCTGTAAAAGAGGAGATCACAAACAGAAAAAAACAATAAACTTCATTAAATTGATGGAGTTTTGCTATTGTCCTTAATGAGAGCACTATTAGAACTCTTATGCAGTTAAATATAAGGGAAAAAGAAGAAAGATGCCTGCAGTTTAATGGTATGACTCAGGAAATTAATAATGATCAGGAGATCCCATCACAAACAGCTCACTTGTAAAATGCAGCTCAGGTCAGTAATGGTCAAAGGCATTTCCATTTACGAGATTCTAGGGGGTTTTAATGCAATAATTTAGCAGCTTTGGTTCAGTTAATTTACCCTGATCCTATACTAAGATCTCTGTGTGAGGAACTGTACAATCTCAGATGCTCACAATCTAGTGTGAGAAGTTCCAACTCTTTTCTGAAGAACAGCCATCATAAAGTATACCAATTTATGTCCTTCTCTGCAAGTTGACTGGGTGCAGTGAGTGTTGGGTTTGCATATAGTCCTCCATTGTCTTCCTAGCTTTACATATTACTCCTGGACTTGGTTAAGTCAGTGAACACTGAACAGAAACAAAATGCTACTCAGTATGAAAAAGGAACAAAGTGACCAGAAAGACCTTCTTTGTGCCATCATGCATTTACGTATTATTGTTGGTATTACTTGGAAAGAGTGTAAGCAAAAAAGAGCCAAATATGAGGTTGACTTTAAGTTGGCATTGTGTTATAAAAATATTCCAAGTCACATTGTGGATTTAAATTCTTACAGAATGTTCTATTTCCTTAACAGAAAATCACATTGTCTGGATGAAAATATTTGGATTATTTGTTTATGTTGGAAAAAGTGTATGAATTTAAACTTAATTTAATGTGCTAACAAACTTATCCTTGAATGGTATCAAAGTTGCACTAGTTTGAGTGTATTACACAGAATTAGGAAAAGAGAAGAAATGACTAACTTAATCTGATTTTGGAAGTTAGCAAGTGTACTAAATTATAGCTGTTGGGTTGTTTTTATTTCAGCAACTCTGATGTTCTGCAATATGCTCTCTGTCTTGTTATTTGAAGAGACATCTTTTTCTATCATAAACACTGAACTGCACTTTGAATTCCAGTGTCTCTCCCTGACATAATTTTCTGTGCAGAAAACATGAAGTTGTTTTTTTTAATAACTTGCAACTACTGTAAATCAGTTTAAATTATCCAAGCAAGAGACAGTAAACCATTTTCATTGTATACTTCTGTCTTATTCTACATAAGATTATTCTGGAATCACAGAATCACAGAATGGCCAGGGTTGGAAGGGACTTCAAGGATCATCAATCTCCAACCCCACTGCCACAGGCAGGGCCACCAACCTCCCCATTTAATACTAGACCAGACTGCCCAGGGCCCCATCCAATCTGGCCTTGAACACCTCCAGGGACAGGGCATCCACAACCTCTCTGGGCAGCCTGTTCCACTACCTCACCACTCCCTCTGTAAAGAATTTCCCCCTGACATCCAACCTAAATCTCCCCTCCCTCAACTTATAAGCATTTCCCCTTGTTCTGGAGTTATCTACCCTTTCAAAGAGTTGATTTCCCTCCTGTTTGTAGGCTCCTGTTTAGATATTGAAAGGCAGCAGTGAGGTCACCCTGCAGCTGTCTTTTCTCCAGGTTGAACAAGCCAGCTCTTCATAGGGGAGGTGCTCCAGTCCTCTAATCATTTTCATGGCTCTCCTCTGGACCCTCTCCAACAGCTCCCTGTCTTTTTTGTACTGGGGGCTCCAGACTTGGATGCAGTACTCCAGATGGGGCCTCACAAGAGCAGAGTAGAGGGGGACAATCACCTCCGTGTCCCTGCTGGCCACCCCTCTTTTCATGGAAGTATTAATATAAATTAAAAGTCACCTTTAAATCAGATCTCCTATTTATTATTAAGCAACCAATTTTCTGATGTACAAAAGGACAGTTAACCTCAGTATATTTAAAAATATGGATTAATTAAAACTATTTCATCATCTATCTCCTCCCTTGACAATTCAGGATTATTTCCTATAGCATTGCACTCTGATTACAGACTTCACCAGAGCTAATTATATACCATATATTACTTTTTAGCATTCATTTAACTCATTTTACAATAAAATCTTCGTAGTAAATGCAAAAGTAGAATAGACTTTATGTATAAAAGAAATAAAATGAAATACCAATTTGATTAGCACTTCAGGATTCAGAAAGCCAGTTTATATAAAAATCATTTTGGCATTGTGAACGTGTTAGTGGATGGGGGTCGTGAAGATCCACAGCCCCAAAATATTTAAGCATTTTCTGCTCTGGTTCAGCTGATCTAACGTGCAGTCTGCACCAAGCCCTCCAGCGCTCTTGAACACGGATGAAGAAAGTCCATCCAAGCACTGAGCTGTTCTTGACATTTTTCTTTGATTCATTCTTTTAAACGTCACTGTTTGTTCGAAGCATCTTGGTAATTAGAGAGCAAACAGGGCTGGCTTCATGTTTGAATTGTACGTAGCATTTTTAATAATTTCATGTTTGTTTATGGGGATATTCATTTACAAATCAGCACAAGCAAAGCAAGAAACAAATAGTAGGAAACTTTTTTCTGAAAGTATCTATGTGACATGTAGTTGCACTTTGTGATTTTGGTAGTCCACACAGAGCTTACTTTCTGAAAGCCAGTGCTTACGTTATATTTACAAAAGGAAATTAGAGCTGCCACCCAAGGAAAGCTACTGGGACAGCCCATGTTTCAGTTTCTTATTTCACAGGTGTATCAGAAACTCTGTCAGATAATGTAACAGCCTTGAGGAAGGTTCACAGAAACCAGGAAGCCAAAAGTTCAAATGTTACGTGCTCTTTAGCTGCTCCTATTTCAGCATGTTTTATAGGCATCGCTATTAAGCAGGGACTCACACTCTTAATTTTAGCAGCAGATGGTTTATCAGTGTCAGCTTCCTTTTTACCTGATAAATTAATTGACTTAGCTGAGGAACACAATCTTTTCTGGCAGGATGAGAACAAAATCTACTTACATATTACAACTGTCACTTACACCAGTACACTGTCACCACTAGAAAAGTGGGGAATAGACTAAACCTTTGTACTGAGCTGACTTGAGAATAACCAGTTCCAGCCACCAGCAATCCAGAGCCCACATCCCTTCCACCTCTCAAAAATAGAAGCAGGATTATGAATGCATTGCATTCAAGTAGGAGGGGTTTGTCCACAATCTGTGCTGAGTTTCTGAAAGATGGGATAAAGGAAGAAAGCTTGACTACTTCTCTTTTACTCTCTTGTAATGTCCAAGAAAGAAATCTGTAGGGATTTCTGCTAGTATAGCTACATCTTGCAAAAATCTGCTTTCACTGGTGGAAACAGGTGGGTTCCTCTGCTGTCAGTGCCAAGCTGTGCAACCATCCCAGATTAAAAAGTAACCTCAGAGTAACCCTAACTAAGGCAGATGTTGATAAGCAAATGAATGGAAGGAGGGAGAATCACAATTTCTGAACACTCAGCTGTCATTTTTGAGTAGAAACTGTCAGCCAGAGCAGTTTTGTAGCTATCTAGTTTTATTTGGCAAGCAAAAGTCCTACCTGGAAGAAGAATTTCAGATCAGCAATGCTATTGCTGATTTCTATCTGAGCCTCTGGTCTCAACGGGCTTGTGGGTTATGATGGAGAAGATGCCTTCGAGCCATGACCTGCTGTCTGTAGTGGTCTGCTGGAATGGCCTCTCCTTTGAGATGCCATGAAAGCAGAGCCACTGCTGCTACTCAGCTGGGAAGGAGCCCTGGCTACAACTGCAAAGAGACAAAAAGATAAGCTTCAAACAAACACCAAACACCTCGACCTTTCAGGAAGTTCAGCTCTCAACTGGAATTCTGCAGCTTTTGCTCATTTAACATACTTATTCCTAGATACTTCCTTTTAAAGAACACAGCTTTGTGAAGAGCTTTGCAGTCCATTTGCAAAGAAAAGAAAAAAGTTCTGTTTTCCTGATTCTTTGTCACCATGCTGACAAAATGAACCGTCACACTGCTTCTACCATTATCACACAGAAATGCATTAAACATTTTACACCTTTTGCAAAAATTTACATCTCTCCTTCCCTTTTCCTGCTGGGAATTTGTGGTAGCATGGTAATCTATTTCAAGTAGAACAAAAGCACTTATGTTTTATCTTTTCTTAATGTTTAGCAGTTAGCATTTTAGTCCTAGTATGATAATGGTTAATAATCCCTATTTACACATTTGTAGTAATGTTAACATCATTCTTTTCATGAGAAAATAATCATTGATGTCACACTAATAGATATACAGTAAAATGACAAACCCCATTGTTTGGTTTCAGAGCAGATTAAAGTTGCAGACAGCTAATTAATATTAAAATAATGGCATTCCTATTGGCTTTGTGAAGATATTTTGACCCACTCTGGAGCTGAAAGTGAAAATGAAAAGTGAAGTCTCAAGGTAAAATCCTGGCCAAATTGAGGGTAACTGCAAAACATCCATTGACTTTAATATATCAGGATTCCAGACTTTATCTGACCTTCCTGTCTCATCCCAGTAGAGGATCGTTTGCTTTTTTTTCCAGAGATAAATTCATGTGTGTCCTAACCCCGCATTACTTGACCTCATGGAAATGAAACCACAGAGCTACCTGAACTGAAAGGATTGGATCCAGATGAGACAGGGATGCAAGGGGGAATCAGGGGTTTCCTGGCCTGTCACCCCACAGGTCTCTTGCATGGCTCTGCTGGTCCCCCCATGCAATTAGACCCTCAGGCATGGCATACAGTTAGGTTGATGCCGTTTCAATACCAGGAATGGAAGACCTGTGTTTTGCAAAACAAAAACAAAAACAAAAACAAAAAACAAAAAACAAAAAAAAACCAAAAAAAAACAAAAACCACACCTCTATCCTGGAGCATATATGCATGAATTTTTTTGTGTCTTTTATATAGATTTCATTTGCTCTGGGTATAGGGACTTGTAAGGGGTAGACTGATGTACTTTGCAGTAATAAACAGTTTCCTTGGGTCATTTGGGAGCAGCAGACAGAAGTATGATTAGATCTACAATCACAGCATTCTTTTAAAGTCTGACAAGATTTTTCATCTGTTTTCAGTACTGAAGAAATTGACATGCCATAATGCTCTGACTATAGGGCACGAATGCAATTGCCAGCTAATGGGCAGAATGTCTAACTATTAGTGTAATTGTGACCTATATCTCAGCAAAACACCTGCCAAACTTTCCTCAGGATTCATGAGCACTTTGTTCTCTACTATTATGGTACAAAGTGTGATAGATATGAACCTTATTGATGTCAATTCTTCTTTAGATCGAATAGCTGTAGTCATGAGAAATGTTGTCTTAATTCCTGTGTGTTCTGCACATGTGGTTAAACTAATGACCTGAATGTTTGCATTTATATACTGCAACTACAAATCAGTGCAACAGGTATTTTTCCTTACCCATGAGAGAGAACAGTATGGTTATCATTATGAAAATGAGACTGAACTAAAATCCTGAATCTGAATACTTGAAAGTTTAGGAATATCTGTATTTGATTTTGAAACTTGGACATCCCTGATTCTGAAGTTACAGCAGTTTTAAGGGCTTGATACATTTTCATTTTATTTAGTAGTACTGTTATGGTGGTGTGTTAGTTTATGTAATGTATTTTTTATTACATTCCGAATGCTTCTGACTTATTACAAAACCACCCTTCTGAATGAGGTTTTACTTGGCAAGAAAACATTAGTCTTATTGTTACACGGAGTCTACCTGGGATTTATTGTAAAATTAAAAGTACTGTGGAAGTTACATCAAGAAAGCAAAACTACTGATAAATACTAAAAATTCATACAAGATCTGAGCGGAAGAAGAATTTAAAATAACGATGTTGTCTCATCTTTACTCACTGATCCATGTTTTCACTACATTAATCATGTCAAAAGGAGTGTATTTGTGAACTGTGAAGCTCCACTGGGGCAAGGGCCAGTGCATGTTCCTGGATTACAAATAGGAAGTGACTGTGATTGTTATCACTTTGGGCACATGGACATTTTGTGGAAATTTACAAACAGAAGTGGCAACTTAATCAGCAAGAGCAGAAGTCTGACAGCTGACCCTGACGCCTTGCTGGGAATGCGGGAGCAGTGTTGGTGCCAGCACTCCTGGGAGTTTACTTAACTGATCACAGGCAAGATAGTCATACTTAGAATGTCTAAAGGATGCATCACAGGCATCCAAACAGTTTTTACTAGGAAAAAGTAGCCAGGTTATCATTTTAAAAAGTTTATTTCTCTGAATCTAATTGGACATGCATGCATTGCGAGCCAATTGTAAGCAACTATTTCTGATTTTTATTTTTATTTTTATTTTTATTAATTAAGCATAACACTTAAGAATAATGTCTAGTGGCTTCTGTTTTCCCTTGTAAAATCAGATGTATTTTCAAATTACTGTATACAAGCTGTCTTTCTCTTGGTCTAGCTATCCACTTTTAGCACATGCCCCTGTTTTTCTGTCTGTAATCTACCACATCTGTTGTTTTGCATGGGTGTTTCTGTACGTATGTGATTAGCTGTTTACCTATGAATCAATTTGCTCTGCCTTCGTTAACAATAGGAACTGTGTAACAGCCAGAGAAACTACTGACAGTGAGTTAGCAGTTAGGAAAACTGAAGGCTGAGCTCTCTCCTGCTTTAGCTCATGATTTCATGATTTAGAGAGGAATGTCTTTCAATAACATTGACTTCCAGGAAGAGCTGTGATTATGGTAAACTGAAGTGAATATTCTTCCCAGGACCTGGAAAAAGGGTAAAAAATGCTGGTCTTGGAGCCTGGCTCCAAGGAGGAAATATTCCTCTGTTACTCCCCTTCCTTTTGTTCCTCTTTGCAGTGATGTAACTGCAGAAATGTCTCCAAAAGATTTGCATATTTACCCAAATCCATATATGTTTGGTTTTTATGATACAGAATTACAGTAAAATACGAGAGCGTCCATCCATTTTTCTTGTAGCTACTACTCACTTTGCGGTACATGCAAAGTGCAGAAAAATCCAATTCTACTCCTTACCATTGCACGTCCACAAGTATCATTCCATTAGCAGTTAAAGGGAACAATAATACTTCTTCCCATTACTTGATCTCTCCAGAGAAACTTGTAGTCTTACATTTCTCATTCAGGGATTGTAGCATTCATGAAGTAAACAAAGACAAGGAATTGATCCCTATAATCACATCCTTAATCTTATTCCAACAGTTGGAGATGAAGGGCGTCGTATTAACACACTTTCATGGCTGAAAGGAAATGCGTGACTGCTCCCTTTCAAAATACACGGAGGAATTCAATGAAGAGAGGGACCAGGATCATCTACATATGCTTATATTGCCCTAATATTTTCTGTAAAAAAGGTCTTATATTTCTATACAATTATTAAACAATTGTCACTATATTATTATTAATTCCTTTCTTGAACTACTCCATTCCAGATAAACCAAAATGCTTTTGTATTATTAGTTTTCATATTCTTTTCTGCAAGTTGAGTACCAGATATTTCACTATGTGGTTTAGTGAACTTCAGATCTTTCCATTTTTGCTTCTAAATCAGGGATTTTATAATCTACTTACTGGAATGCACTCATATTTATTTTATACATGCATACCTGTATTTGTATTTGTAAATATGTGCACATATTTACTGAATATGTGACAGTTCTGACCTGAGGTTCTTACACTAGTTCCTCACTCTACTAATTAGAAAGAAGTATTTGACAGTAATTTCATATAGCTATTTGTGCTGTTCCACAAGCACAGGAAGAAATCAGGTTTTCTGGGGCTGCACATATCTTGGCAGGGCCACCTCCCCACTTAACAGAGTTGCACATTCATTATAAAGCTTAGAATTACAGGTATGTATGGAGACACTTAAGGGATTAATAGGGATATATAGAATTTCAGGAAAGGAAAGAAAAAGTGTTAGATTTTGTACAAGTGGTAAAGATTTTTATAGCACTCTGTGAAAAGTTCTTAGTTTACTGCTATAGATGCTTCTGAAAAACTAATTTATTTGTGACTTAAAATTATAAAGTGATTCCAGCAGAGATGTATCGATATAATTTTTTAATATCTGCAATAAAAGTAAGGCAAACATTGTCATATGTTCACAAAATCTATCATTAAACTGCTGTGTCCAAATTATTGTAATAAAAGTTAGGAACAATAAATGTAGCCAAACTTTATAGGACACAAATGAATATTGCTCTCTACCTACATTTGCTTCTCATAATTTAAGACAGTTATTAGGTACACACTCATGTAAATCTATTCACATAAATACTACATGTGAGAATATATAAACCTTTGTCTAGATATTAATTGCTGATAGACTGAAGTAGTTCAGCAGATTTCAGGCCTATATCTCCTCTGTTTTCTATAGGGGAAAATATTTTACAGGACATACAGACTGTGTTCTTTTTTCTATTAGTTACCAACAGACAAGGATATCAGTCTTTGATATGAAGTGGAATTGAAGCCAAATGCTGAAAACAAGATATAAAGCAAAACAACTGTCATCATTAGACAAGGAAAAATAGGATAAAAGAACAAAGATCTTGATTAAGAAATTCTCATTCTGTGTAGTGTAAACAGACTTTTAAGAGCATTTTTAACTAAATAATATGTACTGAGGTGAGGGATTTAATTTGTTTACAAGCACTGTGGCTACTCAGCTGCTCTAACTTGCCAAATGTCACAAATCGGTAGCAAAGAGTCACAAATTAGTAGCAGCATGCTCTGTCCTCTAGCAGACCATGAACCAATGTGAAACTGCATATCTTTTTTGCTTCCAGTTTTCTCTGCATTTTGAGATAACATTAGCCTGACAAACACTAATCATGGCCACAAGAATCACTAGATGTACTCTTTCTCTGTTTTTGGACAAAGCAAAAACCTACCATAGTTCAGTTCTTTCCAGTAGTCTATAAGTCTATAAAATATCACATTCAAGACAGACAGGGAGAACACACAGTAAGCTTTGCGTTTCCTGTAACAGTGAAACTCTTGGAAGCTTGAATTACTTTCTGTCATCTAGAAAATGATACTAGATCACTTTCATTTTTATTCACCACTATTTATGATAGAATCATACACGGAGGATGTGCATGCATAGGATAGAGATCACAACTTCTGCCAAGAATTTTAAGGCTAGTGGGACACAGGGAGTAGATATTTTATGTGTCTCCCTGGCTTAATAGTTGCCTGGAACAGCGGGGAAAGTGTTTGATGGTCCCGGAACTCCTGTAGCCCAATATGAACAGAAATTGCAGTACTTTCAGGGTGTTTTTAGTGTATCAATACTTCCCATTTATGTTTTAAAAAACAATAAAAACCCAAAATTAAGACTGTAGAATTTTGGCAGTCATCATCATATTACAATGCCTGGGGTCTGCATCTGGTTATGAGCACTTGTATCAGGCACTGACAAAAGGCAGAAGAAGGTTATTCTTCAAGGAAGTTACAGTTACATATGAAACACTGACAAATGTAATAAAATGTTTTGATGATTTCTTCATCGGAGAGGATCTAAAAGCTGAAGGCATAGTTCCTGGAAATGAATGAAGAGATTCCACTTCTTGATAAAGTGTTTCATACACAGAATACCAAAAATATGCTCATATGTCATAGTGATGAGTGTAAGAAACCAAGCAGAATTACAAATGAACTAGTGAAACAATATTAAAACATTATTCTACCTCCTATAATGCAAATAAAATGGTATGCGTTGACTCCAAACTATACTACAGTTCCCCAAGTTCACTGAAAGTTTAGCTACATGCCAGCAGTGTAATATAGCAACCAGAACTATTTATGCAGTTGAAAGCTACATTTTTCAGAGACCTTATGTAAGGTAAAAAGGAGATACTTGATTGGAGCTTGAGTATAAACAGTACGCCCTTCCTCAGGAATAAGCCACAATTTGTCCAAACAGCTATACAGAAGTTGTTACAAAATCAGCCATTCCAAAAAGTACTCATCATGAAGGTGTCTTCATCAAAGAAAATTAGTTCCACATTTCCATAGTGAACTAAAAAAATCCCTACCAGGATTCATTTGTTTGTTTATGTCAACATGGCAGACACTGTCTTTTCTACAGTCATATCTTCCTCTTTGGTGAATATCAGGGATGGGTCATGTTTGCAGCCAACTGTATAATCATAAATAAATTTTGTTTATAGAAATAAGTGACTTGGAAATTTAGACCAAGAAAGAAAAATACAATTGACCCTGCATAAAAGTTTTAAAGATTAACATTAAACTAGATAATTCTTTGAACCAGAAATATTACTAATCAGTAAAAAATAAGAACATATTGTTCTAATTTAGTTGCTCTAAGTAGCTTCCTTATGGGACTATTTAATAACATTTGATATGATTCTCAGTTATTTTGCTTATTGGTTTTATTAAACCTTAAAATTAAAAAACCAAGAGATCTAATATTCATATAAAAGTAATTGAAATTAATTCTTAAAATGTGTTGTATGCTTTTGCAATGACTGTAATTAATCACATTTGAAATGAAAAATAAATTCCATTTATATTGATTTTTTGGCTTTTGCATAAAAGCAGAAAAGTTTTTAGAATGATATAAAACTCTGAGAACAACTTGGAAAGATGTCTTGAAGATGCCTAATAGGAAGCTCAGATTGAATTATCAGGCCAGTAAAATCAATACTTTGCCTATGTCAATATGCTGCATTTTATATGCCAGACACTTCATACTTCTTGCTTCCCTAAGTTACTCATATATTGAATATTATACTACTTTGTAAATGTTTCCAAGGAGGTCTTCCGATGTCTTGAAACAAAGAACGCTGTGTTCCCTATGTATTGTCTTGACAGACACAGCAAGGACTACTTCTATTTTTATTAAGAACACTGTTTAATAGAAATAGTCTTTCTTCCAGTTTCTCAAGATTCCAGTGGGATGTCACACAGTGTACAGCATTATTCATCATCATTATATATTATTACCTATTACATTATATGTACTTTACTGCATAACATAAACATGGCACAGAAATGCCAAGCCACCACTGACACATTCAAATATCTCCAAACGGACTGATTTTCAGAGACTGCCATCTCTAAAGCAGCCTAAGTAATTTAAGTACAATACAGTACTGTGATTTTATGGACAGTCTCAGATGGGTCTGCAGACCACATTCTTACTGAGATATATGCATACATTCAGAAATGTCCTCAGTGACATTCTTGATTTTGCTATCTGTACAGAACAGTTTCTCTTATTTATATAATTACATTTGATTTTAATACATTTTAAAAATTTGTTGGTTTTAACTGATGATGAGAACCTTTTTCTTTACTGACTTCATTCAAAATGTTTTCTCAGATGAATATTCCAAATTCTTTGCTCACCAGTGATAGTTATATTACAGAGTTTAAATCCAAAAATTGAATCTTTCTCTTAAAGACTGAAGTAAAACACAAAAATGAAAATGAAGAAATCATAAAAAGAAAAAATCATGAAATACCACTTATTCGTTCTGATCTTTACCTAAAACATTCTTTTAAGACCCCCTGTGATGGAGATCTTTTCAGTTTTCTAGCAAAATTTCTACTGGTATTTTACTACCTATACTGTTATAAAACATTTCTCTGATAAGAAAAAGTTAAACTTCATATACTGCTCCTTCATGGATATGGAAAACAGATGATTCTCTTTCTCTTTGCAGTCTTAAAAATGCTTATAATTAGTTATTTTCCTGTTAAACATTTTATTAAGTTAAACTTTCCTGATTTGTTCAGTTTTCCAGAGTTATGGCCATTTTTCATCTTAAGTCTCCTTGAAAATAATGTACATCTTTCTTGAAATCCAGCAGTCTGAGAGGGACACAAAATTTCTGTAGGTAATTGAACCTGGATGAAGCTGAAAGGCTATTTATGTTTATGTGCTTTAAAATAATATTTTACATCTGTTTTGACTGATTTCTTCTGACAAAAATATATAGTCATTTTTTTCTTTATTTGAAATGAAAATCTGTTTATATATATATGCAATATATATGCAATACCTAAAAGACTCATCTAAATTCATAGCATTTTTTTAACTAAAGTTTGCTACAAGACCAAGTTAAACCACTATGAGTACAAGTGTAATTAGTACAAGAGAAGTCATCTGGATCAGATCTCAGTATCTGTTAGCTGAATGGAAATGTTTGGTTTCTGTGTGCCAGAATGAGACTGTATTCACTGGTCAGATGCTGAAAGATACAAGTAGTGGATATTTGTAGCAGTGTGCTGCTATACATATGAGAATATATTCATCGATTTATTTATGTAAATCTTATGCAGGCTATAAATTAAGCATACATAATCAACAATAGTTTTTTTTCCTGAGGGCAATTTAACTGTAAGCCTCTATTATTATGCTTTATAGCTAGATAGTAAATACATGAACTGAATGATTCAGTTTTCACTAAGGCAAAGTATCTTCTATCTGTTTATAAGATTAGGTTTGGGAAAAATAATGCTATGAATATTTCAGTTAAGAATTGCATATATTCATTTCAGCATGGAGTGGTTTAGGAGGATATATAGTGCAAGTTGTTGTTTCTCTGATAGGGATAGAATATGAAAAACATCACAGTGATTTAGGATGTAAAAAAATATATATCTAATTGAGAATTAAAAATTATTGGTTACAATATTACAGAAAGTATGAAACTCCAGAAACATGAGTAGAGAATAAATAATTGCTTAAGTATTATGCAAATAACCTACTGTTATTAAGGGGTAACTCAAAAAATTAACAGGATTATCTTTTTGCTGCATGAAGGCTAGAAGTTTGGATATATTACCTTAAAACAGAAATGATTCAGAAAACTTTCTCTAGCTAATTTTTTTCCTAAGTGTTTGTTCAGCTACATTTACAGTTGCTGGGTTACTTTCCTGGCCCTTTTAGTTCTGGCTTCTATTAGAATTGCTTGTTGATGCTTGTTGAATGTTTATGGAGACCAAAGAGTGGATATGAGTACAGTGAGGTGGTGAGTGATGTGTTTCAGCAGTGGTGACAGTGACAGTGGGTTACCTCTGCTGGTGCAGATCTCTAAGAGTGCAGCACACAGGCTTTTGTTCATTGCTAAGCAAAATTAATAGCTTACGGTGGTGACTATGCTGAAAAATAGTGTTTCATAGCTAAGAACTTACTCTACCAAATAATACTCCTTGTATCTGTTGCAGTTTCCATGAAAATAAATAGGAGGCATTAATTTCAGAGTAACTTACATATATCTACAACATTTTTTATGATTGATGTGCACTTTCCTTGGTATGCTTAAGATCCAGGTAGAGCTGCTCCAAATCAGGTGTAGATGAATGTGTCAACTTTTGAGCATTATTCATTGCCTTCCTGTCCTCTCTGCCTTTGTTTTCTCTGATTCACAGAATCACAGAATCACCCGGGTTGGAAGGGACCTCAAGGATCATGTAGTTCCAACCCCCCTGCCTAGCAGGGCCACCAAACATACACATTCTGATCAGGTTGCCCAGGACTCCGTCCAACCTGGCCTTGAACACGTCCAAGGACGGGGCATCCACAACCTCCCTGGGCAGCCCGTTCCAGGGCCTAACTACTCTCCTTGTGAAGAACTTCCCCCTAACATCCAACCTAAATCTTTCCTCCCTCAACTTGGATCCATTTCCCCTAGTCCTGCTGTTGTCAGCCCTTCTGAAGAGTTTACTCCCCTCCTGGGTGTAGGTTCCCTTCAGGTATTGATAGGCTGCAATGAGGTCACCCCGCAGCCTTCTCTTCTCCAGGCTGAACAAGCCCAACTCCCTCAGCCTGTCCTCATAGGGGAGGTGCTCCAGCCCCCTGATCATCTTAGTCGATTCCTACTGATTGCATACAAGCAGAAGTAGTGGAAGGATGAATGCTGAAGTTGTCCCAACTTTCTTGTTCTGTATGTGATGGTTCAATTTCTGTAACACTGCTGTTTTCTGACTATTCTTTTATTCACAAATAGTTTGTAGCTGATGCTGTTTTTTAAAAAATATATATATAACTGTAATATCAGTTTTTAAAAGTATATATATGATGAGTCAAACACAACATAGTGAGCTGGTCAAAAAAGGTGATTCTACTGCTGTATTTAGCATCTTCAATATTCCTTGCAGTTCTGGACTCCACAATATAAAAAGCACATTGGGGTCCTTAAAAGCATCCAGAAATGGGCAACAAAGCTGGTAACAAGGCCAGAATGTCCTATGAGGAAAGAATAAGGACAGTTGGTTTGTTCAGTATGGAGGAGGCCATGAGGTAACCACATTTCTTTCCGTAACTTTTCGAGCAGAGGAAGTAGAGGGAGGTGCTGGACTCTGCTCTCTGGTCACCAATGATAAGATGCACAGCGATGGCACTAAACTATACCAGAAGAGGTTCAGACTGGGCATTAGGAAAGATTTATTTACCATGAGAATGGTCAGACACTGGAACAAGCTTCCTAGTGAAGAGCTTGATACCCCATGCCTGTCAGCATTCAAGAAGCATTTGGATAATGACCTCAACAATATGCTTAACTTTTGTTTATCTGTGAAGTGATCAACTAGTTGGGCTAGATGGCCTCTGAAGGTCCCTTCCAACAGACCTGTTCCATTCTGTCATTCAGTTCTGTTCCATTCTATTCTGTCCTATCCCACCCTGCCCTATCCCACCCTATCCCACCCTATCCCACTCTATCTCACCCTATCCTATCCTATCCTATCCTATCCTATCCTATCCTATCCTATCCTATCCTATCCTATCCTATCCTATCCTATCCTATCCTATCCTATCCTATCCTATCCTATCCTATCCTATCCTATCCTACCCTATCCTATCCTATCCTATCCTATCCTATCCTATTCATTTGACTTTTCTTAGAGATAAGCTCCTTCCTAACTACTTCAATTTTGCAAAATTCACAGAAATTTTATATATTTGAATTTCCCACTGAGGTGTTTTAAGTGTTTGAATAATAAGACGTACTGTGTTGCTACAAATATTACTTTCAGATGACTCCCTAAGGTGTGGAAGGTGTGATTCCCCACTCTGACACTAAAATTGACAAAAGTGTATTAATTGGTTGCTGTAATACATTTTTACTGTACATTTTCTTGTATGCAAAGCAAGGCAAGACAAAACAGAACAGCTCTTATATCACTGGTGTATTTTCTTTCTACCATTACAAATGCCATGCAATATACGGTTGATGGTAGGAGAGGGAAAGCAGCATGTTGCTATTTAACTTGCATTCTCGTGCAAAGGCAGCATATAAAAGCCTAACATCATCTGGATATCATAGCAGTCCTTACCATATAATTACTTGAGACCAACAGTACTTGATCAAAGTAAAAGAAAAACCTCTTATTTTATTTATAAGCCATCTGCCACAAACCATTATCATTTACTTAGGCCCTAAGTTGCAGTTTCCATTTTAATAGTTCTGTTAGTGTTTGGGTGGTTTCTATGAAGATTATTCAATAAACATTGTCCAGAAAAAGCTAGATACTTTTAAAGCATAATCCTCTGGAATGTTTATTAAACAATAATAGTGAACCTTCTGACAGTTTTATATCTGAGAATGTTACAAGGTTATTATGCATCCCACTTGTAATTCTGCATTTCTGAAAACTCCTGTACAACATAATGAGTCTTACCAAAAGCAGATGCATCTGAGTTAACAACAGGGACATCAATGAGCAATAGAAAGCCATGCAGTGGGAAGGGTGGAATGGGGGGTAAAGAATGCAGAAAAGAATTTTGTTTCATTATTTCAACAAAAAGTAACTGAAATAAGAATAACTAGTAGCATAAGGATTTGAAAATCCAAACATACAATGTACACACACCTGTAAAAACATATTGACTTTTTAATGAAGAATCTCTTGACAAATTGAAATTAAATAATTTATGGCATGAACAGATTCTCAAAGACTCAAGAACGTGTCTTAAGTGTTCTCAGGATTACTCTTGTGAATGAGTTTGTGTGTGTCACTTATTTTTAGTGAGCCCACCACACAAGTATTCTTTTATCTATCACCTGTTAAATAGATGTTATCCCTGTTATCAAAGCAGAAAGAAACCTTAGTCTAAGGCTTAATAAATTCAAAACAGAACCTTCAAAAATGCAAGGATAAAAAAAAACAAAAAAAAAACAAAAAAAAACCTCAGCATGTGTCAATAATGAACCCAGTAAATATTGGTTTCCTGCAATAAAAATAATAGGTGAAATTTTGAAATCTTGGAGTCAATGTGAATTTCAGCAGGGTCAGTATAACCAGTAAATCTCCTGAGCAAACTAAAAGATGTGGATGAAGGAAATAAGATTCATATAACAGAACCCACTCTTCTACTCTCCTTTGCCTGGGCAAACAGCTCCTGGTACTCCTAAGATGTGCTCACAGAAGCTATTGTGGCAGTCTAATGAATACCAAATATTTACAAAAGCATTTACTGATTAATTCAGAAACAGGACAGTCAGTTTTGTTGTTATAATGGGACAGTGCCTGATTCAACCACAGTGTGCTTTAGGGGTAAGTAACCAGGAGCAATTGCCTAAGACTGGATACCACGGAGAATGTGCCAGACTACAATAACCAGAAGTAGTCTAGAAGAACTAGAAGTATCCAGTATGACTCAGTCTATACCTTTGTTCTTGCTAGGTGAAAATTGCTGTAGGTCCACACAGATACAGTACATTTCAAATGCATTCCTCTCTGTGACATTAGTAAAACAGCAAGCAGAGCATCTTGTTAGAAATATAGAAGTGCTTTTGTCTTTTTAACTCTACATCCTTATCCACATTTCTTTTTACTGGTGCATGAAAATTTCTAATTTCTAATTTTTTCTTTTTTTGTGCAATGAGTTAGCCACTATGCTTTTGAATGGATTTCAAAGATCCATAGCACATATGCATAACATAGCTTACGCAGTGAGTGAGGCAGTTTCAGAAAGCTGAACAAATAATGCACTGCACATTCATGATGCATACATGCTATAAGTGCATCTGGAAATGCACTCATTACAATTTACAACCTCCTAAAGGGAGGTTGTGGTGAAGAGGGATCTGGCCTCTTCTCCCAGGCAGCAAGCAGGACACGGGGCAATGGCTACAAGTTATATCAGAGGAGGTTCAGGTTGGACATAAGGAAGAACTTCTTCTCTCAGAGAGTAGTCAGGCACTGGAATGGCTGCCCAGGGAGGTGGTGGAGTCGTCGTCCCTGGCAGTGTTCAAGAGGCATCTGGATGACGTGCTGCATGATGTGGTTTAGTACTAGTGGTGGCAATGGTGATGAGGAGACAGTTGGACTGGATGATCTTATAGGTCGTTTCCAACCTTGTGATTCTGTGATTCTATGATTCTATGATTCTATGAAAAAAGAAGACATCAGATGCATGGAAATTTGTGGTGTGTTGGTACCGAATCCTGGGCTGTACCAAGACTTGAGGGGCCTGTGTTTCATCAGGAATTTAATGCTGGGGGAGAAATTTGGGTTTCCTGTTCATGCATTCCAGTATTTGAAGTATAATATGGAGAAGAACTACCGTTCTTTTTTTTCTGGGGCTCTTTCACAGGGATTATTGGCAACCAAAAGATAACCTGTAAATAAATTCAATAGCTATAAAACCACCAAGAAACAAAGGATGGCTAAAAATACACCATCTGATGTGAAAGAAATAAAGGCAAAATATTACTGAACATAAAAGCATGGTGTAGAAATATGATAGATTTGTAAAACTCCCTTGACCTAGCTTAATATCTGCAACATCTCAGTTTTAGTTTCCTAACTAAAACTGAGCTAGTTTACTAACTAAAACTGAGCAGTGAGCTTCCTTTGACTGGAAAATTGAGATATTCACTTCAGGCATCTTTTGCAATGCACGGAGTTTTTTTTGGCTGTTAGCTCTCATTTAAATATTATGTTTAAAAAATCCCCACCACTTAAAACATTCTGCAGGTTTCCAGACCAGAGTGGTCACCTGATAATTCAAGCAGAATTTTTTGTGGTCTGAAACTAAAGGATGTCCACTTTTGACCATCATATGCATTAATTGTTTTTCCAAACTGAAGTTTAAGCAAACAAACAAATAAAAAAAAGCAACAACAACAGCAACAAAACCCTCAGCTGTCTCATTCAGAAAACACCTTACAGTGTGACAATGTTCTTTTCTGTAAAAGTGTTTTTAAAACTAGCAAGAGGCAAATGTAAGTTATCAACTTTGTAACGAATCTTTAGTAAGTTCAGCTGATGTGGCTCATTAGAACATTTACAGTAGTTACCCATCAGCACAGGAATGCTAATAGATAAGATGAAAGCAACCCTACCTATTAATCATGCAGTTTATGCCTGACTCCTGTTCCTTTCTTCAGCCTTTAAATCAACTCCATCTGGCTCTCACTATTTAGTTGTGCAGCTTACCTTTCACAAAGAAATATCCTTGCTGTTCCAGAAGGAGGTCCAATGTGGTTAAAATTATTAGGCAAAGAGTGCTTAAGTCTGGAATCAGCTTGCTGTAAAAAACATGATGAGCCACAAAACGAAATCAGGAACTAAATCTTCACTGGGTGTAAATTAGTTAGAATCCAGCTTATTTCAGTGGAATGTATTGCAGCCAGTGCCCCAAAATTTTTTTCTACGTGTTATGTGTGAAACAAGATGGCTATGCATGTAACAATCTCTTCATGTTGTAGGCTATTCTGCTTCACATTCTTCTGTGGCAGGGCAGGGATTTAGGTGGATAGAAGGGAATGACCCTGCCTACGTTAACTAAAACAAAACCAAGAAATGTCACCATTTTATTTTGAGAGTCCTAATTCACATTCTTTTTAACTAAATGTAATAGAATACCAAATTATTCTGAGGCAAAGGAACAAAACAGCTTCCAAGATTTTTTTATCAACAGCTTCCTTCTCTTATTACCGTGAGAGAGAGTGTCTTCACAAATTCTGGGGCTTCCACTGCTGAGTTTGTGGATCTCTTTGAGGAGAATCTGACTCAGTAAAATTTCATGTTATTGAATGACTGTGAGATAGTAACAATCCAGGAAAGGTAGGATCATTTCCAGAAAGGACTCATATGCTATAATATTCAAATTGCACCTGCATTTTCCCTGTGGTGAGCTTTCATCTTTTGGTGGTTAGTTTGGAACTGCCATGAGAACTTTACCAGAAATATTTGCTGCAACTTTGACATAGATAGAGACAAACAGGACTTCATGCCAGCAGGCTGTGGTACTTTGGAAAACATGGGAATCAAAGACTGGAAGGGGCTACCACAATGTCTGGTCCCTGCTCCAGTTGCTCAGCTGAATGCCCTTGAAAACTTTGAAATTTCCCTTTTTGGCAAGAATGGTAGATATGCATATTTATGTCACCCGAAGGCCTAAGCAGGCAAAAACACCACAACTACCACCTTTTCTCTTTTACAGCTTGAGAGCTACATTGTGGAAAACATGAAGTCGGAGATGGTGCAGCTGCAGCAGAATGCTGTGCAGAACCACACCGCCACCATGCTTGAGATAGGGACCAGCCTCCTCAGCCAGACAGCAGAACAGACAAGAAAACTCACGGATGTTGAAACACAGGTATGTTCCCAGAGCAGTTTTCTAAAAGCTTTTAATTGCTGACAATTTTTCCCATCTTTTCTAACACATCATGCAAAACATTTCAACAAATGTTTCCAAGAAACTTACACGTTGGTATGAAAAGCAGTGATTTTTTATGTGACTTTCTTCAGGTTTCATTTTGTTGGTATATGTAGCTCTAGGTGTATAAAGCAGGCTGGAATGGCTAGGAAACTAAATCAGTACTTGACTTCAAATTAGTAGCTCAGTTACCAACTGTGAATGATACAAATGTCAAGCGAGATAATGAGTTTCAGGCTAAATCAGAGCCTTTGATCTTCATTATTACTTGCCTTCATTCTTTTTATAAGGTTACTTTTTGGAAGATGTTTCTAGTTGAAAGGTATTATACATCAGCAGCTTTTACAGTGTGATGATAGAGGGACCAGCATCAGCTTCTTTATAAAACACTGTGTATTGCAAAATTGCATATCACATGAATTTGAAAAGCCGTCTTTATATGATTCCTAGAACTAAAATAACACATCTGATTGAAGTGACACTTATATTATTGCTATAACACAGAGTACAATTTCCTATTGGGCTTATTGCAACATACAAATTTTTGACTTCTGAGTTCTATCGGTTTATGATGCTTATTTATTTTTGATCTTCCTAGCATGTGGTATGTTACACAGGAGTTTATGTGTTGCATTTATTTGGTTTGTTCTAGTAGCATATGCACTTCTTGAGAAATCACAATGTTCTTATTCATATCTAAAATATCATTACCATGTTATTATGTAACTGCATTACAATATACTGAGAAACTGCAGCAATTATGAAAGACAGATGCTCTAAAGAACTCTGGCTAGGAACGACAGGTACAAGCTGTTGCTGCACTGCCTTACACAGGTACCTTTTTTCTACATCTCTATTAGTAGATAAACATCCACTAAAGAATGTGGTGATCTGAAATTACCACAGCTTTGAAAAGATATCACAGTAACTTATGAAAATGTTGGGAATGGTATTTCAATAGAATTTATAAATCAATACAATAAATATAGCTAAATTCAACAGAATATCTAAACAGAAATAGAAGCTGTGAACCTTCTGTAAACTGTGATATCACTTGCTCAGCAGAGAGAGGTGTAGCAGGAGGGTATAAAAGACCTCCTTAGGTGTAGTTGTTGAGAACTTATTTGTTGTTACCTCATCCGACTACATAAGGAGAATATACATATGCATTGCCCCTATCTCATTTCCATTGACAAATCAGTTCAAGGTAGAAGCACCATCAGTGCTTCTTATTCTGTACCTATAGCTGAAGAATTTAAAGGATGCTCAGGATACCAATTGGTATCTACCTTGCAGCAGTACTTGATCTGACTTCCAGCCCAGTGGCACATTTCCTACTTTGGCTCTCACAGAAACATGGGAAATGGTAGACTCTGGCTCCACTAGCAATTAGAAAAGCATGGTGCAGAAGGCTACAGAGCTGAGGCTGCTGTTGGCAATGATGAGACAGACAGAATGTGATGAAGTGCCCACAGCTGGTTGCCAGATCTGCCACAAGCCACTCCCTCTATCTACTGCCTCAGCAGGACAATGGAGAAAGTAAGATGAAAACTTCTTTGGTGAAGATAAGGACAGAAAATTGCTCGCTGCTTATCATCATAGGCAAAAATACTCAACTTGAGGAAGAGTATTGTAATGCCAATTAATAATAGTAGGATAGTGAGAACTAAGTAGGCTATTCCACAGATATATCCTCCTCGCAAATCTATCGGTATCTTCCTGTCTCCTTGATCCTTGCTAACCTTTGTAATACATCTGTTCCAACCGGGTCCATCTAAAACTGTGGTGATGCCTCCTAGAATTTACGAATATATACATCTCAAACATCAAAATATCCGTATAGAGATCAATTACAATTTTTTTCAACCACTGTTCCCTATTAAAAGGCCAATCCAAGTCATTCTGTGAGTATCAAGAACTTCAAACTAAAAGAAGGCACTGCATATATTAAGTTGAGAGCCATTTTTTTTTCTTTTATGATAACATAAATTCCTGTTAGGCATACGTGAAAAGATGTTACTATTTAATCCCATCACGAAACTGAAACTTAGCCTTCCAAGATAGGTCTGATAGGTTCCTTTAGAGAGGAGTCATGTTCAGTTCCAGAAGTGATTATACCTCACAGCTGTTGCATGCACACTTACCTACATATTGATACTTGCTTCTCCAGAATCTATGTAATGAAAAACAGTATATCAGCAAAATCAACCATCATAAATAATTTTATTATTTTCATTCTTGATTTTATTTTCACTTCTGAACTATTATTCATCATTTATTCTCTTCCATCTGAATGAACATCTTCTTTCAGTCTGACGTACCCAGTAAAATTTGTTTTGTTGATACAGACCATGCTAAGGTGAAAGATAATTGCATAAAGCATTAAGATTACAGCCTTCAGCTTTAAAAAAAAAAAAGAAATGTAACAGGGCAAATGGTGATAACATAAGCAGACACCAGATTTCTGCCAACACTACAAAGGAGAGATCTTGGGGGAAAACTAGAGTTGGAATTCCATTTACAAAACAGCAGATGCAATACTTTGGGCTTAAATTCAAGTACATATGTACTCTTCTAGTTTAAGCTTGCTTTATAAGAATGCATATTTGAAGCATATCTTTTGCTCTTTCCATTGAAGTAAAACTTATTGGCAGTCACCTTTCCTTCTTCTCCAAGACTAGTACTATTTATTCTACAGCATGCAGGGTTCCAGAGTGTCAGCTGTTACATATCAGTGCAGACTGATTGAGTTCATTTGCTCTAGCTGAGTTTAAATAAAAGGATTTAGAAATGACAGTTATTTCTAATAAATCATCAAATCAGAAGAGAAAGATTTCAATATGTTTACATTGCTATAGCAACACAATTGGGGTATTATAAACGTTAATGTTTTTAATTTATCTTTAAGGTGCTAAATCAAACATCCAGACTTGAAATTCAGCTACTGGAAAATTCACTATCAACCTACAAGCTGGAAAAACAGCTGCTACAACAGACAAATGAAATCCTGAAAATTCATGAGAAAAACAGGTAAGAAACATTCACTGATGTCTTACACTTTTTCTTTGTTGATCATAACCTGGTTTGTCCATATAGTATTATAAGTAACTGATGAAATAAATACATTAAGTTGAAACCATAAGTAATGTTTATGTAATGGTTGAAAAAGCTAGTGTGAAGTTACACTGTGCTAGCTCCTGTATAATACAGTTGATTTCTACTACTTTTCCTTTGCACTGTGTAAAGTAAGTTCGTATCTCAATTTGTTTCGTGACAACTCAGTCATATGACCACAACTGAAAGACATAAGGATAATTCGGATGAGTATTTTCAAGCAGACACATAAATTATGAGATCATCAGCTATTTTTACATGCATTAAAAATAGAAAATCTTGAGTAGTTCAACTAAAATAAATGGATATGATGAACGCATAGAAGAATCTTTCTCTTTGCAGTAATTATAACATTTCATTCTATCTTGCATCTTGGAGCCATGCTTTTTTATTTAAAAAAAAAAAAAAGTTAATTATAAAATTTAGGTTTTATGCTGAAATTCAAGAGTGAAGAAAACAACAGTTCAGCAGCACGTAGCTTATGAAGAAGTAAATCTAATGTTGAGAAGAAATTCCAGTGTTGTTCCTTTCTGTACTGCAGTTATCTTCTTGAATTCTGCATATGCCCTAAATTCAACATTTGCAATGTTGACTTCATACACTAACCTGGACTCTCTTCAGCTCCTCCACTGAAGTACACAGCAACTGAGGCACTGACAGTGCAAGTCAGCTACACAGCAATTCAAGAGGGAACTGATGGCTGAACATGTCTAAAGCTTGAGTTTGATGGCTTTTTGTGAATATCTAAAACTGTGGCACTTAGCAGTCCAGGATCTTAGAGCAGGGATGCTGGGATGACCTTCATTGGCCACCAGATGTCCATTCAGTTGCACTCTTACTCTCTCTTCTCAACTGAACTGGGAGAATAAATAAGATAAAAAACTTTGTAGGTTCAAATAGATAGAGAGACCAATTATTGTATGGGCAAACAGACTTGACTTGGGGAAGAATCAATTTATTTCCAGTTAATGTTGGTTTGAATGTTAAGGAAAAAAAAAAAAAAAAGATAAACACAAAAACACTTTTCCTCCATTTCTCCCCTTTGTTCCCAGGATCAGTTTCTCTCCTTCATTTCCAACTTCTCTACCCTGAGCAGCACAGCACGATGGTCAGTAGGTGCTCTGGTCAGGACATCACAGTTTGTCTCTGCTATTCTTTTCTTCTTACCATTTCTCCTGGCTCCTGCTGGGTTCCTTTCCATGGGCAGAAATACTTCAGGACAGGATTGTTTGGCTGTTGGGGTACACCATGGGCTGCAGAGAGACAGCCATCTTCAGCATGGATCTCTCCACAGGCTGTCTAGAAAGTTCTTTTCCAGTGCCCGTGCGCCTCCTCCCCTGATCTTCACAAGCCACGCTTTCACAGGGTTGTTTGCTTCACATTTTTATCTTTGTCCTCGCTGCCATGGAGACTGGCCATGTCTGACAAGGGGCTGCCCTGTCTTCTAATCAGAGGAGCCCTGTCAGCCTTCTATTCTGCAGTCCCAAGCCCAAAATGGACTTGGACATGGACGGGGGGGACATGGACAACTCTGTCCGGTAAACTAAGTTTCATATTCCTGTCTCTGTAACAGCTAGGTTTAAGCAGAGTGGACAGAGATAGCATGAAACAACAGGGAGAAGGCAAACAGCAGGGATCCAGATAATAAAGAGAAGTAGAAAATGTCATTGAGAAGAAATATGTTTAGCCAAAAATAATATACTGTAAGCGCTACCAGTTATGAAAACTGGCATTCAGTTGTTATAAAGAAGGGGATTCAATTAATTATTTCCACCAAATGTTTGTTTTGTTTTGTTTTTCTGGAGAAACTGGATTACATTCAAAACTCTTGAACTCCATGTATTTCCTTTGGAGGTAGGTGTGGTTAAGTATGGAATTATCTTGTACTCCAGTTCCTCAGGAGTTAAGTAATTCATCTAAATTGTGCTTTTGGGATATTCCTGTAGTTGGTGGAAAGTGTTATCTTGCTGTTGTGCAGGAGGCAAGCTTACACGTTTTACAGACCGATTTCAATTTGAGATCAACCCAAATATTGGCTTTTAAGTATGTAAATACTTGTATTTTTATCTGTTGCTATCTGTTTTGCAACAAAAAATTATTCACTGATCCTGATCCAGAGATTGAGTCATTCATGTGATGTCTTGTGTACCCAATAATCTGAAATTATTTGTCTTAGCAATGTGTCAGGGTGTAAAGCCTTCATGTCAGTAAACAAATGAGTTTGACTGAAGTTGACCTTTGACTTGACTGACATTATGATGAAATAGTCTATGTTGTGGCAAAATGGTCTGGCTTGGTATTTAGGAAAAAAAGGTGGAGTAGTATGTTAAAAAGAAACATTTAAGAATCCATTATTTCTCTGATAGGTGTTTGTGTATAAAAGACAAAATACATGGGTTTTCATCATATCATAAAGCAAGAACTTGGCAAACACTTCTCATGTCTTCCTCCTGTGTCCTTGGGACTGATGAAGCTAGTGAGAGGGTAGCATTATTGTTACATTAAAAAAGGAATCATCATCTTATGTATCATCTATTCATAACGAAGAACTGCATAATCTTAGACTTGTAAGTTCTTGATCATGAAATCATTTATATGTGTGTTGTGTTCATTATGGGATGAATTTTAGTGATTTCAGGAGATAATGAGTTAATGAATATAGCAACGATTTTTAGCTTGCTTAACTTTAAACAATGTTTATTGATTACTCATCAGATGATGTTCAGTAGTAGTTTGCAGTTAAAGTGACTTTATCTATATTTTGAAATCAGTGAACTGAGAAATCTTTTTGTTTTTGTTGTCTACATGGACTGAAAATTGTTGCAAAGGGCCTTTCTTTTGAAGTAGGTGTACACCACAGTGGGAATGAGTGCAGGAACAATTACAATCCAAAATGCAATCAAAACAGTGCACTGGGTGGAGATCATTTCTGTGCTAAGTTTTCCTCCATGTAAAATAAAAATACAGATCTTAATCACTTCCAAAGAACTGTATTTTGGATGAAATAAATACAAAGTATTATAGTAGTAATAAGTGATTGTTGATATATTACGGTACTTTGTATATTATCCTTAAATACAATAAATACTGCTTATCAACAGGGGACTGTTTCATGTTTTTTGACTAGACTCTTTTCTTGGCCTTACTCACTTTACTTCCTGTCTCTGCTGGGAAGAGTGGCCAACTTTTTTATTTTATCCCACTGAAGTGAAAGATATTCCATAGCATAAGTAGAGTCACATTTGCCCCAGTGTCTTGTTTCTATTCAGTGCTCTCATGCCATAAATAATTTAGTCTTGTGGGTTCCCATCCACTGTAATGTAAATGGTGGTTTCTTGCATTGCCATTTTTAATCCCACAAGGGCTTTTAAAATGCTATTTTAATTTATTCTTGAAAGATTTCCCTGCTTAAGTGCTCTTTTGAGCCTTTTTCTTTTTCTTTTTTTTTTCCATAGTGTACTAGCTGCTTCTAACTTGTGTGCCATTTGTTTCAATATGCAAATATGAAAATAAGTTTCTGTTCGCTTCTGAAATAGAAGAGGAAAATCATAATAGATTCTGGACCACTCCATAGTAAACAGCAGGTGTTAAATTTAAACATAAATTCCAACTTGAATTTGCAGAAAATCAAACTACAATAGCATTTAATATAAGAACTGTCATCCTATGTAAGATGTACTTAAAAAAGGTGAATTTCCATTTGACTGTGTGAAAGATGTGGAAACACAGTTTGAGTGACTTTTTTTTTTTTTTACAAGCTGTGCATATGCAAGAAGGTAAAGTCAGGTTCATTTTATTCACTTCATTTTTGTGATTTCAGTGGAATTGTCTTATAGCTGAAATAAAAAATAGGCTGAGGCTAAATAACCTGGCCTGAAGAACTATGGGGATACTTTTTTATAATCCTTGAACCAACTAGCACACCTACTTAAGTACAGATAGTTAGCACCTTTAAATTCAGGAAAAAAAAAAGTCACATAAAAGCGTCTACAAAGCAGTATCTTAATGAGAAAATACTATTACTGCACTCAAATATAGGCATTTAAATTCTCCACCTGTTTATCTTCCCATACAATCTTTATAGAAGAAAAACACATATATACAGTTAAGAATTTTTTTGTAGTGTGATTTTTTTTTTCCTTTATGTATTTATTTTTATTTTTTATTTATTGAATAGCTTAACAAAGTAAATGATTTTATACATCTTTCTAATAAGTCTTTTTAAAGGTTATTTTAATGCAGAAGATGTCCATCTCTAAGATCTGGTCTACATCCCACTCCCACATGTTTAAACTGAGGCCTCCGAAAAGAAAGACTTTTTTTTTTTTAAAAAAAAAAAAAAAAAAAAAAAAAAGCTTTCTGAAACTGCGATGGTCTGGAATGGATTAGTGAATAAACTATGTACCTTATAAGGCAGATTGTCTAAACCAGACTTCCTTCCTCCCCAGAGAGCTACAAGATCGCTTTCTACATGTTCTCCTTCATCACCTTTCAAACCGACGGCAGTTTTTATTGGAAGTCATTCTCTGACTTCTGTATTGGCCTTATACCTTGTTCAGCATCCTCACAGGGCTTTTTCTGAATTACCTGAGCACAGCACACTAGCATCGAGGCATATCACTGGCTTATATCCTGACAAAGCTAGCATATAATTTGTTGAAAATAGATTCCCAGCCTGATGAATCACAGTATGTTGTGCAATAAAAAAACATGGTTACTTTGGAGGAAAACAAAGAGTTTTGTTTATTATTTAAATGTCTTTAAGGTAATAGCTCCAAGGAGCCATTTTCAAATGGATAATATTGATACTTACCCATATACTAACATTTCGTTGTTCTTTGTAACTTCATTGTGCTCCCAATATGCTCAATATTTTCCCCCAGATTGAAAGCTACAATTTAAAAAATATGCATACATGTATGCATATGTCTGTGTGTTCCTGTATATATAGATATGATGTTCCTAGTGAATAGTGACTTACTTTTTTGTGGTTCCATGACTACTTCATCTGTTTAGGTCTGTAATGTTTTCAGACCTAAAAGAAAATTGTGCTGTAAACTTGAAGTAGAAAGGAAGCAGTCATTTCATCGTATCAGTGGCGTTTCACATCAAAGAGTGTTGTACAATTATATTCAGTGTTTACAGATTAATCGGTATAAAGACACCCTTCTTTTTAATTTTTGTGAGTTTTTATGTCAATAGCAGTCATTAATGAAAGCTAGTAGAAATATTTTCAACTCTGTTTTCATAACGTGTCTCGAAAAATGGATAAAACTTGTTAATCAAGAACTCAACAAAGTTCTTTCGTCATTCTATTTGAGTATTAGAGGTTTTTTTATTCTTTCTTTCTTATTTCCATATTACAGTGCTCTGACAACCTTTTAAAAATCCTAAATGTATTATGTATGTCTTTCAACCTGTTTAAAGATTTCTTGATGAGGTTTCTAAGACTTTTTATTATTTAAATGTGCTATAATATATATTAATTTAATGATATACGAAGAAATCTGTCCCTGTTGGAGTCAAAGTCCCTAAGAGCAGCTTTTCTCATGCTGCTTAGAATTTTTTTCCTTTTGGAACATGCTAGTGCAAAAGTCTCGAGTTTATTTAAATTTTTGCTTTTGTTCATCAGAGATTTTAATAAGTTTCTCATTGATTCTTAGTAAAACCGAATTAAATGCAGTTGTTATGGATTTCTCCTAGGAATATAGGGAGTGGTCCTGTCCTGAGAACTTACTCTTATCTGTGGTATACTTGTGGCTATGGAAAGATCATTGCATAAATGCATATGCATTCCTTAAAATAGCTTAGTTTTGCAATTTATAATAACAAGAATTTTAATCTACATAGAAAACTGTAAAGAAACCAAGAGTCTTGACAATCCCTTCTTTCCACCACATGTTCTCAAAACACCACTCATAAATATTAGGATATATTATTCCTAAAGCTGTAAAACATCTGTTTGCTGTCTGTCTCTGTACATGCTAAATGGAAAGCTCTAAACGTTGTCAGCTTCCTCCTTCTTGCTTGACATGTCCACTGTTATTTCAAATAAGACTGCCATCTCCATAGGTTTGCTGCGTTCTTAGGGCTATGGTAGGAAACAAATAACACATATTGTGACTGTCAAAGTCTATCTTTGAAATGAAATCATTAAGATATGGAAATCATTTAAATTTGGACGTGGACAAGAGTTAAGGAGATGCCATGTACTGAGACATGGACAAAGATAAATGGATTTTTATTTTTACCTACTGTTTAACTGTACTGTAATATGGATATGGCTTTTTTTTTTTCACATTGTCTGAATGTTTTCCACAGATTGTAAGAATCATAGAATATCCTGAGTTTGAAGGGTCCTGTGGTAATCATAAATCCATCTCTGACTCCACAAAAGGCAACCTAAAAATTTAACCATATACATAAAAACATGATCTATACAGTTCTTAACAGACTCAAATGCGACAGCTTCTCTGGAGAGCCTGATCCAGGCTCATCCACTTTCTCAATAGAGATTTTTTTCTAATATACAATCTGAACTTCCCCTGATGCAGCTTTCAGACCTAATGCTCTGCTGTCTGTCACCAGAGAAAAGAAATCAGCACCTCCTTCTCCTGTCCTTCATGAAGAAGTAATGAAACCAACCCCTAGTTGCTTCTAAGCTCAAATAACCAAGTATCCTCAGGCACTTCTACGTCATGCCCTCTAGACCTTTTGCCATTGCTCTTGCCCAAATCTAGACACGTAATAGTTTTGTCCCTTACGCTGTGGAGCCCCAGTGTGCGCAGCACACAGCATTTAAGATGAAGCTAAACCAACACTAAATATAGTGGGACGATCACTGTTTTTTTGACAGGTTAGCTATACAGTAGTTAATGCATTTAATTCAGTTGGGCTCTTTTGGCTGGCAGGGTGAAATGTTGACTCATAATGAGGTTATCATCAGTCAAAACCTCCAAATCCCTCTACAGCAGTACAGCCACTTGTCCCCCAATCTAAACATATATCTCAGATTACACCATCCCAAAAGCATAATCCACTATTACATTTCTTATTACATTTTATATGATTGGCTATTGTCTAATGTTCTACCAAGATCTTTCTCAAGGGAATCATTTAATTTAGTGCCATACACAGACTTACTTAGTGTGCACTTAGCTTCATTGTCTGGGTCACTGATAAAAAATTTCAAGAGAAATGTCCTTAAAATTGAGCCCTGGGGAGCAATGCCACCAGCCTCAAGCTGTCCCACTTGCTACAATGCTTTGAGTCCTACCATTTAGTCAGTTGTTTACCAATGATACTATGTATGTATCCAGTTACATGCTGGGCATTTTGTCCAGAAGGATACTGTGAAAGACAGTATCAAAGTCTTTGTTCAAATCTATAGAAATCCCTCATCCACTATCTTCTCTTTGTTCATTAAGTGGGTAACCTTGTCATAAAAGTATATTAAATAAGATGTCAAAGTGGGAGGTAGCCATATCTAGCACCTATTCAAACACAGACTGTGCCCAAGGACTGCTTTGTGATCCAATCTATAGTACACTAGTGTAACTCACAGTCTATCAGAAAAATTAAAATCTAGAGTCAAAAGGAGCATTTTAATAATTTTTGTGAAAATAGGGAAAACCTAATAAATTTTGCATATAAATTTTGTAATTTTATCGAATAGTGATCTATGACTTAAAACAGCTTTGTCATCATAAAATTTTCAAACACGTCAAACTTCCTTGGTTAGTCTGAGCATAACAAAGCTCAAAGACTTTCACAGACGTCCTCCAAAAATCCAAGTATTGTATTTAACATTAGAGTTCACATGATGAAAAAAAAATCTGTGGGTATGATAAGTTGTGACAATAATTGAACGTCTTTGGTTTTGAAATCCATGCATTTTTCATATTGGAACTTTCTATTATCAAATTCCAGTGCAGAAATTCTTGTTCTGCTTTTGTTACCAACTAATGAGGCTTTAAGAATGAAATATCATGTTCACCCTTGCTTTTGGGAATGAAGCTGAAAAAGTGTTTTCCCTCCCCCTCCTTTCATTTCTTCCTCCTCACTCAGATCCCTGTGATTTTCACAGAACTAGATATGTTGATCTTGCAAAGTATATTTTCTTCAATATCTCTGCGAGTCCCACATTCATACATTTCAGAAAGAGATTTGCTGTTTGATTTTCTTTATTTAGTGAGGAAAAAAAAAAAAAGAAAAAAAAAAAAACTTTTATATTACTCCAGCTTGTACAGCAAATCCAGGACCTGAATTTAATCCTTGCATTGTTATCATTTGTAGCAGCTTATATTAAGGCTCTGTGATATCTAGTAGAAACAACTCCATATGGATTTTATTACATTCTTCAGTTAGGTTAAATGACCTGAAATTATGCAGGCATTTTGCCACTGATCTATTACCCAGAAGTAAAAACAAAGGTGGGGGAAGAGTGCAAATAAATAAAATCTAGAACTGTCTTGGACAGGAAGCAGTTTGTTGGGAAGTTTGTAACAACCAGTTGGTTTTGAGCATGAGAAACACCTCTTTTGGCATTTACAGTAGAATTACCAAACAGAAGAAAGTAGCAGAGAAGACAAATTTATTTATTTATCTGATATTAATAAAATCTTTCTCTTAAGCTCCCAGTTGTGGTATTTTACCATTGATGGGCAACTAACAACTACCACACATTCTCGTGGTACATGCTACAGGCTTTCTCTTCATTTTATATTAATAACAGACTAGAGTGGTGAGAAAGTAAAAGCAAACTAAAAAATCTTTCCACTGCAATCACCATCTTCTGCTTCCTCCCTTTGAGCAGTGTAGGGAAATGGAATGTGATCTGTGCTCGGTGCATAATGCTCTGTTATCTACCCCTCCTACATGATCATTCTCTTCTGCTCCACTGTAGAGTCCCTCACGAGATGCCTTTCTTTCTGTACTGATCCCACAGGCTTCCCACAGGCTGCAGCTCTTCAAGAAATGCTGCAGTATGGGAACATACCACGTGGTTCATTTGTTGGGACTGCCCTGCTCCTGCACAGGTCCCTACAAGTGGCAGGTTCCTCAGCCCTTCTGACCCACTTGGGGCTTTTCTCCATGTCTGCAGCTTTGGCCCCGGGCTGCTCCTGCAGGAGCCCTCCATAGGCTGCAGCTCTTCAGGCTACTCTTACTGTTGCACCATGGCCTTCTCCATGGCTGCAGGTGGAGATCTGCTCTGTGTGATGCCCAGGTGCTTCAGAGAAACAAAATGCTCTACCACAAGCCTCTCCTGGGCTCTGGGAGCTTCTTCACTGTGTCTGGAGCACGTCCTGCCTTTCTGCCCTGACTCTGGGAACTGCTGTTTCTCCTACATGTTCTCAGTCTTCTCAGTTACTTTTGTGCCTTTTTTCAATCCACTCTCCCAGAGACACAACCAGTGTTGCTCACTGGCTCAGCTCTGGACAAAGGTAGGTTCCTTTTGGAGTTAGCTGGGACAGCTCCTGGACTCTTGAGGAGTCTATCCCTAGCTATCGAAACTCTGTTATGCTAACCCAGTGCATCACCACAGAATCAAAACAAGGGCTTGAAAAAACTTCTTGTTCACTGTTGACAGGTGTTAGCTGTGAAATGTGGAAGCAGATAGCACTCAACTGATACATAATTCTATTCTTGGCTTCACAGAGAACATCGAATGTTTTTTTTATTGTGAGTTTCACATCCTTTGATAGCTGCTAGTACTTACCTACTTCCATTCTGTCATAAAACCCTTCACAAAGATTTAGTTTACTCTTTTTATCTCTCATCAAATTCAACTACCCGTACTAGTAATGACATTTTCTTCAAGGCCCTTCACTTCTCCTTTTGCCTACATAAGAATTTTCTGCTTGAACCCCTATAATAAAAAATTGTTACATTCTGTATGTTTATACACTCAGATGGTTATAATAACTAGACATGTATTTCCATGATCTTTATTTTTAAGCACCGTATTAAAGCAAACAATTACAAGATTGAATGCTAGAGATCAATCGTATTTATCTACTTGATGGAGAATGTTTTGCTGAATTAACAGTTATGAAATTTCAGAATAAATAATTAATGTATTGAATTCTACAGTGAAAATAAAATAGCTTTACTTTCTGTGTTGTGAAAAATGTTACCATGAAATAACATCTGCTGATGTTTTATTTTATTTTAGTTTACTTGAGCACAAAATTTTAGAAATGGAAGAAAGACATAAAGAAGAGATGGACACTTTGAAAGAGGAAAAAGAGAATCTACAGAGTTTGGTCACTCGGCAAAGCTACATAATCCAGGAACTAGAGAAGCAATTAAACAAGGCAACAACTAATAACAGTGTCCTGCAGAAGCAGCAGCTTGAATTGATGGATACAGTTCATACTCTAATTACCCTGTGTTCTAAGGAAGGAGGTAAGAAAGCAGAGTTATAAAACATTACATATACTAGGAAATTTCTTTCTTAAATGCTGCATTTTTTATTTTTTTTTTTTAATATAACTCAGTGAGCTTATTCCAAGCAAGAGAAGAACATGGAGGTATCTAAGAGATGTGTAGATGTGGTGCTTAAGGACAGAGTTTAGTGGTGGAGTTAGCAGAGTAATGTTATGATTGAACTTGATGATTTTGTGGGTCTTTTCAAACCAAAATAACTCACATGATTCCATGATTATAATCAAGAACAAAAGACCAGATAAGAACCCACCAATCAAATAATGTTTAGACAGTTCTGAGGTCAACCCTTTTGTCAACAGTCATATATTTTATTATTTAAATTTCGTATCATTGAGTTATTATACCATAACCTTAGCTGCTGTAAGACAAAATTCCACTGACCTCACCCTATCAATACGGTTTTGTTCCTTTGATCATCTGTCTCCTGCTTTGACCAAATGCATTTACTGATGGTTACTTTATGGGTGTCAACTCTCAAGTTCCTTTACAGTTACTGGAGTGAAAACAAAGGAAAGTAAATCAGAATTCCTTACACATAAATGTTTTTTAAAGCTGATGAATTCAGTTGTAGGCACTTAAGGTGCACTAGCCATCCAAAAGAAGTTCTTCCTCTGAACAAGTTTTTGTTTACAGTAAAAGATTGTATTTTTTTTTTTGTTGTTATTGTTTTTCTAGATCTAGTTTATTTCTGAGTACATACAACACATTATGAACATAAAAGAAAAAAATAACATCTTGTGAGAGAAAAGAATGACTGACCATCTAGGACAGTTCTCAAGTTTGATTATGTTAGTAAACACATTTCTTGTAGGCATTGAGAAAGAAATTGAGGTGGAATTTTAGTTTTCTAGTGCTAAAAAAATTACAGACATTCCTTCCATCAGGACTATCCAAGATGGCAGAAATAAACTAATGTTGCTTGAAGATCACTGTGAGGGATGAAAATGAGACACTGGAAAGAACACATGAATAACTACGAAAAATTGGGCAAGGTTATATAGGATAGAGGGAATGAGAGATGTAAGGGAGAATGTAACAGCAAAGGTCATATGCTAAGATTAACAACTAAAAGGGGGTAAACAGTTGTGCCTGATATGCCAAGTAGTGGGTTAAAACTACTACTGAGGAAAGAAAGTTGAGAAAAGGAACATCAAAGAGACCTCTTTGTTGACAAAGAGGTGGTCAAACCTTTTCTGAGAAAAGATTCAGGGTAAACACAGAATAATTGTAGGTGCACAAGTTCTGCTAGTTATTCAGTGAGTGTGGAAGTGTTAAAGAAAGGTTTATTTGAGGTTAAGTACCAGCACTCCAAGGTCCTCAGCTCGTTTCCTCCTGGTAATTCTAGAGCTCTAATTACTATAAATAATTTTTAAAAATTAAAAAAAGTAATTCACCTGCATTGTTACTCAGTGTTTGGTTTAATAGGCAGAAAAACATATCATTCATGCTGTTCAGCTCAATGCAGTGTGGGTTTTCTCTCTGCTGCATATTCCCATGCAACTTGTGTGGCTTAAATCTGAATAGTTCCAGTGGCGAGGATTACATCTCATCCTTTGGAAGTGTTTCCTGCTTGGACCCATGTTGATAGACTACTTTTTTTTTCCTCTTCATATTTATTCTAAGTGTTCCCTTCTGCTTATTCTGTTAGACAGTTCCCCAGCATTTTGAAGTAAATAACATCCTTCATAGTAGGCTGTTCTCATATCACTAAAGAAAAACTGTGATGCAATGCAATTCATTTATCACGTTTTGCAATCTTTTGGCAAAGAAACCTGGCAAAGTTGTGCTCAGGGTTTTCTAATAGAGCTCAGGAGTATTTTAAAATTAATATCAATATGAAGTATATATTATTTTCATATGGAACTTTACTACAAATTCTCTTTAAGATTAGAAAAAGAGTTTCAAAGTATTCCAAATTAGGTTCAAAGAAAAAGAAAACAAAACAAAACACATTTTTTCTAAGATTAGTTTCCTCAGATGCTTCTTATAAATACTTCTAATGAGGATTTCAGAAGTGGATGTTTTAAGCTGGGCTCCTGGATCCAAATTCAGACATCTGAAAACCTGAATTTTCAGCAGTTTTATTTTTTAAAACAACTGAGGAAATGTGGAAGTAAAAGGTGTTCAGCATGGCTAAATGCAGAAATGTAATCCTAATTGGTTAACTCTCACCCTCAGTTTTGGACATTATTAATTTTTTTGTGTGTGTCACCATGGTAAGAATATTCCTTGGATGATTTTTTGAGAAAATTTTCAAAGAAATAATTGCAGAAAAGTTTCCACTAACTATCTAAGTTGAGCTGATTAATGTATCTGGTAAGCATATACACGGCTGAAAAGAAGCCAGACATCTTAAGTTAAAATAATATCCTGGAGTATGAGACTGTTCCAATGAAGGCAGAAAACTAAATCATTATAGTAAAAATTGCTACCAGATTCAGTCTATGCAAATATATGTTGAAAATAGAAGAGTACATGTGCTGGGAAATACAATTAAGGCTACTCACAGTTCTCACCAAAAATATGAAATTTACTCTTTCAGAAGTCTTTATGTATGCACTTATGCTTAACACATAAAATATGTCATAAGAGGTGTTTATTGGGAGGTAGAGAATATCGAAATGTGAAACATAAATCAGTGATACCTCTTCTGTCTTATACTGTTAAATATTGGTCATCTAATTTCACAAGGCATATAGCAGAAATGGAAATGATCCAGAGTGGAATAGCATAAGGGAAATAATTACAGACCTGCAACGATTTCCATATGAGGAGAGAAAGCTGTGAAATACAGAAAAAAGTATGTACGATGTACTGCTATGTAAAATCACCAACTCTGGAGAGAAGAGGGAGAGCTAGTAACAGATATCTTTCATTGACAAAAGATAATATTTAGTTATACGAAGTTCTGATTGCTAGATATCATTGAGTCTAATAAAGATTTTTGAATTATTATAAAGATGAAGAGCTATCAAAAGACAGGCTCCCTTAAAAACTTCAAGTTTTTTACTTTTGGTACTCATCTTTGAAAGGAAGTGTGACCTAAGCAAGGCATCAAGTCTAAGAGGCAAGATTGTTACAGATGAGTAACTTCCCAGGAATGAAAACAGGAGATGAGAGGAATTGAAAAATGTGGCTGAAACTTCAGTATTTTGAGAATGTTTTTAAGTACCTTTTTCAGATTTCCCACCATAAATTAAAAGTGTACAACTGTGTATTTTACAAACTCTTGCCAGTCTCAAGAAATCTAAAAACGGTAAAGTGATAAAAACAAAAAAGTGTCACAAATGGCAAGATGATCTCCTTCGCTCATTTCAGGCTTTCCAATCTGTGAAATAAAGTTAGGAATTAAAAAAAGATATTTTAAGTAAAATTACTGTTGAATGACTTTATTTGAAACCAACCATTGTGGTTGTTTTTTTTTTTTTTTTTTTTTCCTTATATATCATGAGATAAATTGATTCCAGTAATGACATAATGACACTATTTTTAGATTAGCTTAAGTAAGTTAGAAGACTTTCAGAAGACTGCCTATTAGTCTGTGAGGAAATTAGTGGCTAGTGTGAAGATATAGCACTGAGCAGAAACTGCTTTTGTTTAGTTTTACACTCTGAGAAGCTTAACTAACATAGTCCCTAATACTGGATGACAATCCTACAGTATGATCTGCTTTGGTGCTTCAACCATGGCTAGATAAATGTTGTGAGTATTTCTAAAGAACTTAAAGGGGAATGAGGAAGAAAGAAAAAAAAGTAAAAAAGAGGATAATTTTTAAAAATACAGATGGATTAAAAGATAAAGTCCAGATCCCACTTTCAGTGCTGGTTTTGTAGAAGGCTAGTTTTGAGATGGAGGCCACCTGTTCAGCACAAATTATTTGTGAGTTTCATTTCCAAAACACCACCCACCTCTCTCTGACAGTGAGTAATTCTAGGATTTCAGATGCATATAATCCACAGAAACAGAAAATCTGAAAGGTCCCGAAGATTGCAAAGAGTCAAATAAATGCAGGATACTGCATTTGTGTGTGGGAACACACAAGTCTCCATTTTGGCCTGTGTCTATGGCTTGTATATATATAGTTTTAGGCTAAACAATCTTGGAAGGGGCTATCAATAATTTCTAAATTAGAATTTCTAAAAAAGCAGTGCTTTCAGGCACTAACCTCGTTGAAATGACTGTTCAGTATTGTGGAAATTTAAAAAAACTTTCTAGAAATCAAGTAATCTCCATACTCAAATCTAAAAAAAAAAAAAAAAAAAAAAGACAAATGCCTGTAAATTTTACTTTTCTGCAACAGAAAAATAGAGAAATAGAAATGTTGAGCTGAAATAGAAATAGAAATGTTGAGCTTAATTAATCCTTGTAGAGGTACTTCACCACTATCTGCAAAGCTGTAGAAGTCCTTCACTTATAGAAGATAATAAAGAATTGGATACAGATCATTGAGTTGTTTGCAAAAGTTGTCAAAGATTTTGTAATTCTCATTTTCTTAAAACTACTCATTCCTCACGCTACTTTGAAGATTATTCTGAGGATGGATAAAGCATTTTAGTCTTATGTGTATGAATGGAAAACATACATAGTATGTAGCCTTGGCTTATCAGTCACCTTCTGTTTCTGTCCATGTTGAGATTTCACAATTTTCTGGATGAAAATATCATGTTTGATATTGTATGTTCTAAAATTTTAGTAAGTCCATCTAAATTTCTGTTTCTCCCACTATCAACTGGTATTATGAGTATTTCAGAATATGAAAAGCATGAAAATTCTGTTGATTTAGGCACATTACTGTTACGGTCAACCAATAAACATGTAAGACAGTAAAAGGTATGCGAGATACTTACTAAGCTTCCAGATCAGAAAAAAAATACTTTTCAAATGGATTTTTAGTGTTGACTGGAAAAAACTGCAAGGAATGCACTGCAAATTGTGTTAAATAATAAATAATATCTTCATCATAGAAGTATACCCAAGTTGAAACTATGTAATTCAGAAATTGCATTAGTCCGGTGGGATATTATGTTTAAAGCCAAAGGTCACAAAATGTGCTCAGTCTGAAGTCTCATCTATTTTCAAATACTTTCTTCTTTTTCTTTTTTTGTCCAGTAGAAGAACATTGACCTAGAGTGCCTATCATGTTAACACTGCTTTGCATAACTTCATAAGTTTTCCTACCCACAGCATAAGGGAATTTAAAATTTCAGCATGGAAATACATTTACATTTAACGTTTACTGTCCTTTTCTGGTTTGTTTCTTTTTTTTTTTTTTTTTTTTTTTTAATGTATATTGTCTGTCAGACTGTATATTAGCATACCTTATTAAAATGTTTGGTCCAAATTCATGCACTTAAGATTAATGGAAATGTAAAAAAACCTATTGTCATGAATGTCTGTTTTTGTGACCTCCTAGTAGGGGAGAAATAAAGCATTAGCTTCCTCTTGAATGCTGATGAGAAGCTAAGCTTAATTCTCAAAATAATACACACATATGCCAGGAATTTACCTCCCCAGAAGTGCCTATTGAGTTTGTGAAGTAAATAACTTCGTTAGGTCTGACATTTCTGCAAAGGTTCAAATCTCTAGACTTCTGAATAGATTTCATATTTTAGAAAATGCTGCATGGAAAATTTTGTTCTATTGGAATACTTACTTTTAAAAGGCATAGTAGTTCATTTACTCAAAGCATTAACCTTAAGTATTCTATTTTGTAGGACACAATTTTATCATGTTAAAATTTATACTGAAATATACAGATTGAGGATAGAATAAGAACTTCAAAGAGATGACCTGGAGGTTGCAGACACAGGGGAAACTCCATTGGCACTAACAAAATTACCCCAGCAGAGAAGCTGGCCTATTTCATTAGCAAGACTTCAAAGACAGCTTCTATAATACAAGTCAGTTTTTAAAAAGAAAAAGAGAATTAGAAAAGATTCATCAGAACGCCAACATAGATTAAAAGATTCAGGTGTTCCTAAAGATAATTTTAGGTCTCACTATTTCAATTGTGTTCAGCAACATGAATTTTTGTATTGTACTTATGCAGAGTAGAAGAATAAGTTTGTACGATGCAGTTACTGGTTTTATGTGCACAGCAAAAATGATATTGGTATTCATCTGAGATATAGTCTGTGGTAACCATTTCACTAGAAATCTCTTTTAACTCCTTAACGCTTGTCTCCTTTTTGTACTTCATCTCTAACTTTGTTAAGGATTTTTTTTAACATGATATAGTGTAACTCATGAGGCAGGAGCCTTGTATGGCATACCAGTCACTTCATTTTTCTTCTGAAGCATGGAAGCAATCAGAACAAGATTTTTTGATAATTTAAGAAGTTTATGACCAACTTTGGCTGCAAGCTGTAGATCTGAAGTGGATAAAGAGTGTGCCTTGATCCACACATTTTAAGTATGGTTAAAAGAAAGAAATACATGAATAAACTGATAGGTTTTTTTCTTTTTCTTTTGTAGCTGGAATTGGATAACCCTTAACACAAATAACAAAACATGACACTTTATTTATAAATTCTAAATATTTTTATTATTTTTTTCCTACTTTTGATTAAGAATGAAATAAAAACACAATTAAATTGACTTGGCGAACCTAGAGCAGCCTGATTTTTGAATAAAACCTTTTTTAATGCACTGAAGCCATTCGTGTTCCACACTTCTTTATTCTGCCATTATGCACTACAGAGATAATGAAAAGTGTCAAAGCTAAGGACGGCAACGTGTTTGTACAATTATATAGAAAAAAAAATCTTTAGTGTGAGGGTGATCAATTGCTGGAACAGACTTTCCAGCAAGGCAATTGATGTCCCATTCCAGTCACGGTTCAAGATACATTTGGATGTTATCCTCATTGAGGTTAACCTTAAAGTGATCAGGCAGTTGGACCTGATGATCTTTGAAGGTCCCTTCCGACTGACCTATTCTACGCTATTGCAGAAGATTGCTGTGAAAAAAGATCACATTTTTCCACTCATGATTCACAAACCTCTGTATTATAAGCCTATTCCACTTATTTAGAATAACTGTCTATATCTGTATTTTGAAATCTTGAAATCTAGGGATAAAAAAATGGAATTTTAATTCACTGAGTGCCATGGAAAGTACTCCTTTTCTTCCTTGTCTTCTATGTACAGAACCACCAAGGTGAATGAGGCTGCAGTGCTCCAGTTGTATTTGTGCAGTTGTGTAGGAAACACCTGCACATCAACACCAGTATTGTTTTGTTCTTCACAGGTTTATTTGTTCATGTGCTATAGACTTTCTGTTACCTTTGGAAAGCTTTTATGGTCCCACACATTTTTGCAGAGATGCTCAGATAGTTTACAAGCTTTCAGGAGTCAATTTTGCCTGACTCACCTACCATTTAGGGGGCAGATGTAGAAGCCTGTCTACACTTCCTTTAGATTCATCAAAGAAGCTTTTGTTTAATGAGCTGTCTTAGGATGAGGAGAATTGTGCCTGAGAGTGCCTTTTTCTCTCAATTATAGATAAGGGGTGAAAAGAATAGTGCTGCTGTTTATATGATCAGTATCTACACTGGGAAAACATAATTTTATAAGTACTGTTTTCTGAAAGTAAAGAAATAATGACATTAATACCAAATAATAATATTTTAAAAATATATATACCTTGTTCAGTCAAGGACAACTTCATTTGTAAGTTACACTGTACAATAAAATGCAACTAAATTTATTAATTATGATCAAGTCAGACCATGTTTTAATAGAGATACCATACTTAAATAAGTTAATTGACTTGTACATTATTTAATATATCTTTCAGTGGGAAAAATATTAGAGCTCTCCAAAACAGAACTGGGGATTCCTGTATTTTATCCCTATTGAGTTACTGATGATGACAGCAAATTAATATTTGTTAATATTGAGGAATGAACAATTTGAGTGGATATTTTTATACTTCAGTTCTTGGTTATTAATATTGAAATCAATTGCCATCTCTCATTCCTACAGTATGTCTCAGTGCCAAATCGCTCTTCACTTTGCTTTATGAAAATGGTATTATTCAGTTCCAGCAAAGATATTAGAGGGGATATCAGCCATGTATAAACCAGCCAACAACACTGGTAGTGTCACCCAAATGGCTTGTTAATGAAGTTTTTTTTTTTATATGCATGATTCAACTGGAAACACTAAATGCACATTAGGGTTTCTGTGTGGAAAAATATAAATCAATTAAAGAAATATGGACACTGGAGATATTAAACAAAGCCAGCGGCTTAATCTCTCTTTTAGCATTTTGTGAAAGACTTCTTTAGTTCTCATCTCTCCATGAATAGCTGGTTACTCACAAAACTGCTGTCTCAAGCAGAAACTATTAAGGAACTATATTACAGCTGGATAATTAAGTGTCTTTATCTCTTTGTAAACGGGCCATAAGGCATTCTATTTCAGCTCACTAATGAGGACCACTTTATGGTATTTCTAAGTGATGTCTTTCAAATGCGCAGTGAATCGAAGTATTATTGTTGTTACCAGTCACTAAGGCCAGATTTATTGGGAAACAAACTTGATAACTGTTGGTAATTTATTAGGTAGTAAATAATTATGCCCTGGAGAGGGTGAAAGCTCACTAAGTTAACATCATTTTCCAAGACCTAGTCAATTCCTGCAGCACTACAGGAGAGGAATTCTGCTTTAAATGATTTATTTAATAAGTAGTTGGATAGCTTCAATACTCCTGCTATGCCATTGTTTGCTTTTCTTACTTTACACTCTTAGTGGGGAGGAAAAAAAGAGAAATGTAATATTCTGTTAGCTGCTAAAACTTTTCTGTAAATTTTAGTATGAGGCAACTAATTTGCCGAGCCTTTTCTCTTCCCTTCTCCCCTTAAAAATATGGGTCTGAAATTCTTGTATGTAATGATCCTTTGTGTTTCTAATGAATCTGAAACTGTGCTAGTTCTTAGGCTGCAGAATCAACTTAGCCTTGCTAACTACATTTCAGCATAGCTTGGTAGTTGTGTTGAATTATATTAAGAGAGGTTTACACATTCACTTGGACCTCCCACATGCAGTATGGAAATATGGAAAGGCTAGGGGTTGATGGCAAAAGGACTACTTTTTATTTTGTCATTGCTCCTTGGGAACAAAATCCTTTCACTTCTCTGTTCATTCTAATAATTTTAGAACCACACAATAAGCAAAATTAAGGGAGTTGTTCCAGTGGAATTACATGCCTGTTAAAAAAAAAGAAAATAAAAAAATAAAAAAAGGATATTGCTAAACCCCCACCTCAAAAAAAAAAAAAAAAAAAAAAAAAAAAATCCAAGCCTTCTGCTTGATCTCATGTTAGTTGACTCACTCTGGCTGTGGAGACTGCAACCAACAGCAATGGGAAGAGCAGCACCACTCATTTAAATGACACTGCAGATTTATTTGGGGGTAATAATGAAATGCTCCCTTAAATATAAAATGAAAATGTTTACTCATACTGCCATAAACTCTGAAAGTTCAAATGAAGGTCAGCATTTTCCATACTAATTTTTCAGCAATTGACCGTGGCCAAGGAAGGAGTTCTAGAGTTCTGTTTCCTTCCAGCTTAAATAGCCATGTAAGTTCAAGGTAAACTCCCAAGTAAATCTTGAATGCACAGGATTTGTTTCTTGACTATTAATGAATGAAATGGAAAATTGAATAAATTATGAAATCTTATAAATTACTACGAATGAACAGAAAAAAAATCAGAAAAAAACTATGTACCACAGTATAATTGATGATGTGCTCAAATATTCTGCAAAATATTTGATCCTGTGCCTGAAAAACTAAACAAGTAATTCTAAAAAAAAAAGATGATGAAGAGTGTGACACCGAGTCAACCAAGTATATTAGATCTACTTCAGGTGGTGAAAAAATTGTAGCATGCAGTAGAGATGATTAGCTTCTTATGTATCTGAACAGATTGGAGTCCAGGATATGCACTATTCAAATCTTCTTTGCCAGGTACAGAAACTTGCACTTGCATGGCTATCATTGCAGTCTGCAGGCAGCACCGTGCTTGTCTGAAGAGCAAATCTGAGTTGGAGCATGTTTCCAGTTTTGTGTCTGCTTCTGTGTTGCACAGAACATTTCCAACACAATTGTGTTACTGAAAGAAATACTGGTGCAACACATACATCTATGTTGCAGTTCAATATTTGTTCTTAAGCGGAGGTTGGTATCTGCAAGACTAGGCCACTAAAATGACACACTGTACCTCTGGCTGTAGGTCAGCAAAAAAAGAGTGGCTGTAACTTGGAGCGGCTGTAACTTTCCTCCTCAAAACAAAAATAATCTTCACCCTTTCTCTGTGAGATCTGTTTGTGGCTCCTGGCACTAACTCTGGGAACATATATGAATGGTGTGGGCCATGTTGTAGACCTCCATGCTGGGGATATTTGACTGACATCCTTCTGAGAACATTATCAAACTGTTCCCAATTCAATTCTTTGCAAGCCGGGTGCTATTTGCAATTTTAACTGGAAAGGCAGTGGAGCACAGCAGCTGCACCCAAATGGCTGGAAAAAGGGTTAGAGATACAAGATATCTTATGGAAGTGTAGGATTCCACACTGTGTGTCTGGAACCACAACAAGATTAAGGGAAACTTTGCTTGCAATCTGGATACTGATAGTAACTAATACGCTGTAGTCCTTGAATGACCCTGTCCTTAGATGCTGCAGCTGTAGGTAGAACGACAAGACTCTCCTTTTCAACTTGTTAAAAGCTTCTCACCTGAGACACATGAAATGCTTTTGTCAAAGCAGGTAGAATTTAGATAAAATATGTTTGCAGTAAGAGAGAAGTAAGTTGGAGAGAGAATTTTCCTTCTAAGATTCAAAAGCACAAAGAATATTTTTTGTGTCTTTTGGTTTGTTTAGTGACTACTGAATCTTCTAAGAAAATTTGATATGCGTAAATGAAACATTTAAGCCATGAAAATAAAATAATTCAATAAGGTACTGCAGAAATCTCTGAATCTGTTCAACTAAGTCACCACCATAGAAAAAAAAAAACAAAACAACAGCTGCCTTTCATTTACTGGCAATATCAATACAGGACACAGGACTCTAGTGATTAACTCAGTCTCAACTGATTTCAAAAATATGTCAGTTCAGAACTTAAATTATTTAGTAAATATGAATGTGATTTTGTTGATTCAGTCAACATAATGAACTGCAGTTTGATGTTCTTTGTTATTTATAGACAAACTGCACTGTTCATTCACCAAATATCTGTTTTTCAATTCACTTGAAAAACAGTGAATTAAGTACTTCATTTTCCTAATTAAAAAAACAGAATTCTTGAAAAAATTGATGTATAATTTTTGAAATATTTTTTCTAGTAGATCAAACTAGATAATTTTGATATATATAAGAAAAAAGATACGTATTATATATTTTATATTTTTTATTCCCAGAGGATGACTTTAGATTACTACATATTTCAGGAGCTGTTTCCTCGTTAGTTAGTTGCTATTTTTTAATATTTGGGTAGAAAAGCAGATTGCTTTTGAGAGAACCTTACAAACTAATTTACTAAGCATTTTCTAGCAATAGAACTGCTCAGCTCTGGCGTCTTAGAGCTCCTGGGTGAGCAACCACATTTATTTGGATTCCTGTCCTTCTGTGAAGCTGCAAAGCAACCACATTGCCAGGGCTTTTGCACCTATGTGGGAACAGTCAGCTGGAAGAGCCCTGAGCACTTATAGAAGATACTTGCTATGTTACCTGGACTCAACCTGTCATCCAAGGCTTTGGTGAAAAAAAAAAATAAAGCCAAGGAACTGACAATTGAAAGAAATAACTCCGCAGATGGGGAAACATAGATAGTATAAATGAAAGAGAAAGTTATTGGACTGAAAATTAAGCAGAGGTCTTTTGGGTATACAGTGAAATGAATTTATTTTGCTTGTTAATTAATCTTCTGATCAGGAGAGGAGGTTTTTATGTAGAGACATTGTGTCTTCGTAGGGCATGACTTCATCACCAGCTTATTCATCCAGAAAATGCAAAACAAAAAAAAACCCTCCAGGTCTCCAAATTTTGGCGAACTATTCAGGTCTAAAAATCATGATATTATTTTACTTGACACAGACTTATCTTTTTCTTTGGATACATAAACCTTTGACTAAGTATAGTATCTGAAAATAGCTAAACTAACATTAGAAAATGCTAAAGAAATTTGCGGTGTTTAAGCTGAACAGAGAAATTCAATGGCTACATGATTTGTTTTGAAGCTCTTTCCTTGAACTTTATTACTTTTTAATATTTCTTCATGATTTGTCAACCAGTGTATCATTCATTGGATGCATAAAGGATTCCAGGTCTATGCAATGTCATACAATAGCTGATCCGAAAGAAATGCCTCCTATTTTACTATATTGGCCTATGATGTCAGAGACAGTCTTGGTGACGTGGCAGTAGAGGTGGAACCTTCCTGCCAACGTTCCATTACATTTTGTTGCCATGTGACAGATGGCAGCAGAGAGGCACTCTGACAAAATGATCTCTGACCCAAAAATGTGAATGAAAGAAAGGTACGTAGTTGAATTCTTCCACGGGGAAAAAATTGCACCCACTGACATATATTGATACTAGCTAAACATGAATGGAGACCGAATAGTGGATGTGAGCACAGTGAAGCAGTGGGTGCTGTGTTTCAGCAGTGACAACAGTGTCAGCAGGTCACCTCTGCAGATTGTGTGGCCTGCAGGCCCTTGTTCATTGCTAGCCAAAAAGCATAGCTAATGGTGGTGACTGTGTTGAAAAACAATGTATCGTAGCTAACAATTTGTTCTATCAAATTGTTCTCCTTGATTCTATTGTTGTTTCTGTGGTAATAAATGTAATAAATAAAAAAAGTAATATTTTGGAGCATCCCACATGGAAAAAAAAACAAAATCTTTTGAGTAATAGAAGTTATTTGGAAGCAATATGGAATACTGAGTTAGAAAAACAAAATTTAACCTTAAAAAAATCGTATTTTATCCTGCAAGTGCATTACCATTAGCATTCCTGAGTATTAGTTTTCTGATGACTTTAGGCTCTTGTAAATTACAGCATGATCTGTTCAGGAAAATTTTGTGCTTGTCTTACTAAATGCATTGTTCTGCAACATGTAACAGCTCAAGTAGCTTCACAAGTGGCTGAGCTTTCCTTCTGGTTTTCTGGAAGAGGGAGGACAAGCACCCAAAAAAAGCTGTCTTCTCCTGGCTACAGTGGTTCAGTGCACGAAACCCACTGCTGTAAAATAATTGGGTTGCTTAGTCTGTAGGAAATTACCACATCTGTTTTGTGTGGTCTTGGGTATTTCAGCTGACTGATACTGAAGGGAAGGAAGAAACTGAGCGTATGCAAGACATTTATCTGTCCCTGTCACCTTCCTCTCTGATGTCAACAGAAGTTTTGTTGTGTTTTCTCTAATCTCTAAGCAAAAGGTAAAAATATTTTTCTAAGTATGCTTTTTAGACATTCATTTCCTGAGAAAATTATTTTCAAATCTAATTCTAATTCATTTGGAATTAAAATCTTCATTTGAAAGTCAGATAATATTAACTTTGGGAGATAATCCTTAAATTTTTTGTCTAACTTTCAGTTAAAAATGAACCAAATTCAAATCTTAGTATCCCTGAGTGACTCTTTAAGTGTTTTGCAATGTGTATATTATGGTAAAATAGAGGTAACATGACCTTTCAATACATATTATACATATTAAAATATAAGTAGTTAAAACTGAAGGAAATGAAGACTCTGCTTCTGTACAATAAAATACATTTTTAGACAAAAGAAACTAATGTCTGCAGTTGAAACACCAGTATTAGAGAAAGTCAGGCTGGGAAGAATGGATTTAATCTAAAGCCCCTTGAAATCAATGAGAGGCTTTGCTTTAACTCCTCTGGGATTTGGCTCAAACCCCAAGTAATTATTCAAGCTGGACTTTGGTCACTGATGCTAACACCATCTGCATACAGAAAAGTATTGTGAAATCTTTAATTAACACGAGTCATGAAGGCTTCACTTCTATGATTTATTTATAACCTGACACCTTCATGCAGTGTTCTGTGTGCCTTGCTGAGGGCCCCATCTCACAGGGAAGTGTCATCTACTGCATCACCAGCACTGCCTTTCTTTTCCAAGTTTCAAAGTAGTCAATTTCCAAATGAAGTTCACATGGAAGTACCTGAACCTAGTTTTATTTTTATTGATGGTGTTCAAAGAAAACAATAAGCACAACGTATGCGTAGAAAGGCAAAAATATGAGGATTTTGTTTGCATCTGTATCTAGAGAGTAGGATAATCTTATAATAATTCAAGTCTGGACTTCTCTTTTTTTTTTTTCTTTTTTTTTTTCTCTCTTTTTTTTTCTTTTTTTTTTTCTCCATTTTTGCCTTTTCACGAAACCACTGCAGCAAAACACTTAAAATTTTTCTTCCTCAGTTTCTGTATCTGTTTAGTGATATCAATGACAAGTAATCTTGCAGAAATTCACCATGCTAAACTATTGCTTTGAAGTGTTCAGAGGTGAGTTAGCATATCAAGCTGCAAAGCAAACACTTTTATGGCCCAGATCATCCTACATGCTGTGCAAGACTGTTGCTCTTTTGCACATCATTATCATTAAGTGCAAGATTTACATTATAGACCACTTTATTGAGACTGAATAAGACACAATCCTTTTTCTACTTACAGTTCAGATTTTCAAGCAAAAGAAATGAAAAAAAAAATGTTTGTGTCACAGAACAATGAATGTGTCTGAAGGACCTAAATGTTGTTTCCTCATTGAAGGGATTAATGAAGTGCTGGCCTGAGCCATGCACAGCACTTATGGACATGTTTAACTTTAGGATTCTGAGTAGACTGATGGATTTCTATGGGAATACTGATGTACTTAAAGTATGTGTTGTTGGAATGAAATCATATTCTACGGTATTGTGTGGGGTCAGACTACTTTTGTTTGTGAAAGTGAAGGGAACATTCACATCTCCTTCTACAGGGAATCTCCTGTAGCTTTAAAACCAGGATCCTCAAATATTCCCTCCTGAGTTCTCAGCCTAGACTGCGTACATAGGTCACTCAGAAAGTAATGCCTCCTATGTATTACCATGGAAACTACAACAGATACAAAGAGAACAATAACACTGTTTAATAGATCAAATTCTCAGATGCAATGCACTCTTTTTCAATACGGTCACCATCCCTGGCAATTTATTTTGGCAGAGTGATTAATTTTTGCTAGACTGCATGCTGCAATTGTAAACAAGTGCACCAACAGAGGTGACCCTCTGTCACCACTGCTGAAACACACCACCTACTGCCTCACTGTGCTCACATCTACTGTTTGGTCTTCGTAAACGTTGAGCAAGTATCAGTGAATGTCAATGGATGCAATCTTTTCCACATGCAAGAATTCAACTCCACACCTTTTCTCCAAACACACTTCCATGTCAGACTGCCCCTCTGCTGCCATCTTTCACATGGTAACAAAACGTAATGGAATATTGGCAGGAAGGTCCAACCTCTACTATCATTTGCCTCTGATGTTGTGGGACAGAGTAATAAAATAGGATACATTACTTTTGGGGCAGCCCACATAAGTGATCTGTGATATGCAAGATCAAGATCTGCACCAGTGTTCCAATATTACTTGTTTTCTGTTCTGAGTCATAAAAAGACTAAACATGACTCTAAATAACTGACTTCAGGAGCACCCTTTTTTTCTTTTTTTTCCCTTAGGCTGTATCTAGCAACTTATATGTAGGTGTAAAACTCATGAAACCATTCTCTGCATCCAAAAAAAGCAAACTTAAGCAAACATCTCCCTTGCTACAAGCCCCAAAGCTGCTCAAAAGGCAGTGCGTCATTGAGAAAAGGCATACTCTCCTCCCAGATTTTGTATTGCTCTCTCAGGTGAAGTCTGTCTTGGATCACAGCACTGAGCAAGCTTGTCCACCACCACATGCTGTTGCTGGAGCGTTCTTTGACAACCTCCCAGACACAGCTTTATTCAGGCACAACACCTGCAGCTGCACAGTCCTTTGCTCTCAGAAGGAATCTGCTGTGCTCATCTCTCTGTAGACAGGATGCTCTATATAGCTATTTTAATCATGACTTATTTCTGCTGGTGCCTCCTCTGCCATCTGTCTGACAGTTTCATAATAGTTTTTTAATAGAATTTACTCAATTACTGAGGATCACAGTATAGTTATTACTGTGAATGTTTAAAGTGAATACAAAGTGCACGAGTCTCTCATACAAACACGCTTAATATTACTATTGTAACTTATATTACTGTATTTTTCTCTGCTTTGCAGTTTTACTTAAGAATGTGAAGAAGGAGGAAGAAAAGCCTTTCAGAGACTGTGCAGATGTATACCAATCTGGTTTTAACAAAAGTGGTGTCTACACTATTTATATTAACAACGTTTCAGATCCTAAAAAGGTAAGGCAAATATATGGTCTATTTTCATTTTTGTAAATGGGAAGTTACTCTGACCTTAAAAGGAGCATTTGGAGCCTCTATGGAAGTTCTCATTTTTCAAAATATTGCACTGAAACAAATAAACCTGGTTATATTCAGACTTGAAAAAAATACAGTAGAATGGAGAAAATGATAAGTGTATTATTCCAGACATTCTTCTTTCTCACTGACAGAGAATCTCTCCCAAATTCCAACTTGCACTCAAGAGTTTACTCGCTTCCTCCCACTCAGTAAGTTCAGCTGAATCCCTCTATGACCACCAATGAGCTTGCAGTGAGGCATAGAAGATTATTATTTTCTATTATAAAATTGTTTTTTTCCATTATATTATGTGATTTTGGGGCTAAAGTGAGCCAACTGAAGCTAGGAAAGTGAACAAATAGGCTAAGGGTAATTTACACAGGGAGAAAGGCAGGCTTGTCCCTCTGACAGGGCACTACTGAGAGCAACACCCACCATGGCTATGGGCTGGTTACTTGCCAGAGAAAAGTAGGGTGTTGTCCAGCAAATGGGTTGGGTGGGAGGAAGGGAACTCTATCTTTCTGGTGATTTTATTCTTACTGCAGTAAAATGGTGACCCTGCAAACAGAAGAATGCAGTGCAAATATTACTAATGTAACTCTATGTAGGCACTTTACAATGATACTAAGGTATGTAAAATTTATTTCTAAAGTGAATTTGGTTTTTGACAGATTTTGGAAGCCTCTGAATGTCAACTCGTTATGGTTTACTGAGGAATTAGTGTTTGTTAAAGCACGATTACAATTGGAATGGGAGAGTGCTTTGGGCAAAGGCCAGTAAAGGTCTGATGAATATGAATGGACATGATATGAAATGCAGAGACACCTTTAAGCTTTACTGAACAGGACAAGAACAAAAGCAGTTCCATAGAAGCTGTTCATCTCAAAACAGATGTTACACCAAAGTCAGAATTGCATGCACAAGTTGGGTTTACTTAGCCTTATTAGCCTTAGTAAAGTTCCAGAATCTGGATTGCAATGAAAAACAGTAGCTATCTGAAAGCACTGTAGCACTTATGTTCCTGGTATACTTACAGGAGCATCTGAGTACCTAAACACACTTCACTGATGCTACAAGTGCAGTAACACAATGGAAGCTACTCAGTGTTCATGCTTATATCACTGTTTGCAGACACTGTTGTCAATGAATACATGTAGCACAGCTCAGCTGGTATCACTGTACTACTTTTTTTTTTTTTCTTTTTTTTTTTTTTTCCCTTGGAGGCTTCCTTTTTAGTTAGAATATGTGGGAATGTGTGTGTGTTGAGGAAGTTTCTGCTAGCACCTGTTTCTGTCTTGCCCTAATGATAACATAGTACAAGCTGATCCTAGGCATGTTCAAGTTAGTCAAGTGAGGAGTCTAATTGCTTTAACAGATGTTTTTTCAGACATTCAGATTGTATCAATAGACTGCAAAACAGTGCTGTGCAGAGATAGCTGAACCAACTCCAGTTGAGATAGCTTCAAAATCAGATCAGCGCATCACTGTGGCAGGACTAATTATCCCAGAGACAGCACCGTGCTGGCACAGTTAGATTGCTCTGGGATCCATGCTAATATCTTGAATTCCATGGAGACATACCTGTTTGTTTAAAGCAGGCTCAGCTATCTGGATTACCACAACAGCAGTGCACAGTTCCTACATTTCTGAAGTGGCCTAATATTGTTGCCTTCTGTAATACCTGCAGCCACCAGCAATTGCCTCATTTATGGCAATTTTATATTTTGGGATATAAAAATAAACTTTTGTTACATTATGTATTTCCTTAGGGATACTTGCATCCTGACACTGAGTAGCAAAAGCCCCTTCATCATCTGTACAAGTGTTACTATCAGTTATAATAATTTTGCTCTTCATATCTTCCTATATTCATAGAAAACTGTCCTTTATGCTTACAGCTCCATAACATTTATATGGCTCATTTTCATATGCTTAAAAAAACAGCTTGCAAATTTTCTTTCATGCCTCTAGCTTCAACTGTTCATTGGCTTAAAATGTTTTCCAATCCTACATGAAAAATAAATTATTCATTTCTAATGAAAAGAATCTAAATTATATTCCATATCTTTGAGAAGGGAAAAGATTTGCTTTAAAATATTAAGCTAATTAATTGGCTTATTTAGGGGTGTGTGTGCGTGTGTTTGATGATGTTGATAAACAATTATCCCTCAGTCATAGTGACAGCAAAGGCAGGAGTCCACTCAGGGCTATACACAGGTGAGGGCAGCTACTGGGAGAAGAGAGGCTGATGAGGACAAAGGGGCAATGAGGGTGAGGTCATTGCTTTTACAGGAGGTGGAGGAAGCCAAGGGGACAGTTCTGAGTGCCTGCAGCATCTCCATATCCTACCATGCTTCACTCTGTAACTCTGATTTAATGTCATCTAAAGTCATCACAAGGATGACTTCTATAAACTTCTGTGTGCACTGCACTGAAATTGTCATGTTAAATGCTGGCAGGGTCTGCGTATCTGTGTGTCTACAACTCTGCAAAAAATCTGCACTGCCATGAATTTTATCTTCACCCTCTGCTCTGCTTTCTGCCTATGGGCTTTCTACCAGATTCACATTGATGACCTCTCTGAGTACATCTGCGAGAACTTTAACCCATTAACTATATGGATGCTGCATGCACTGTGAAGACTCTGGTTCTTGCTCAGTTACCTCCAGCTTTGGTTTCTGTACCAGAGAGATATTCCCTGAATCTCAAATGGCTTGTTAAATCTGGAGCTTGTTGATACAAATCTACAGTGTTGACTTGTGAAGTCATATTGTGGAAGCACTTAATGTACATTAAGAGGTAATCCGACCAGTTTCATTCATAGTAGAATTACAGTGACCTCTACATTATTACTATACATTTTTAATAATTTAATCCATAACTGTGAATTATGTACAAATAATTCCATATATGCCTTTTGAGGGTCCTGGTGGACGAGAAGCTGGACATGAGACAGCAATTTGTGCTTGCAGCTTGAAAGGCCAACTGTGTTCTGGGCTGCATTAAAAAAGGGGTGGCAAGCAGAGAGAAGGAGGTGATTGTCCCCCTCTACTCAAATCTTGTGAGGGCCCATTTGGAGTACTGCGTCTAGACCTGAGGCTCCCAGTGCAGGAAGGATGTGGAGCTTTTGGAGTGGGTGCAGAGGAGGGCCATTATGATCAGAAGGCTGGAGCACCTCTCCTGTGAAGAAAGGTTGAGAGAACTGGGATTGTTTAGCTTGGAAAAAAGGAAGATCTGGGGAGACCTCATTGTGGCCTTCCAGTACTTTAAGGGAACATATAAGCAGGAGGGGGAAAGACTGTTTACGAGGGTGGATAGTTATAGGACAAGAGGAAATAGTCTTAAACTGAGACAGGGGAGGTTTAGGTTAGATATTAGGAGGAAGTTTTTCACATATATCGTGGTGATGCACTGGAACAGGTTGCCCGAGGAGGTTGTGGATGCCCCATCCCTGGAGGCATTCAAGGCCAGGCTGGATGTGGCTCTGGGCAGCCTGGTCTGGTGGGTGGTGACCCTGCACATAGCAGGAGGGGTTGAAACCAAATGATCATTGTGGTCCTTTTCAACCCAGGTCATTCTATGATTCTATGATTCTATGATTCTTTTAATAGCTTGGGTATACTTATTCATACCTTTAAGGCAGTAGTGAAACACTTTGGATATCCTTTTAATTTAAACCAGGTTCTTTTTGTTGATGACAAACTCAAAATGTAGAGATGTGTAAAAATTCAAAGTAACTTCATCCTTTTCTTTATTTGGTAGAGGATTAAACATCAGAACGTGCTAAAAGTTGTTTAATGATTGAGTGCTCTGACACTCCTGGGCCAGAAGCCAGTCCAGGACATTTGTTGGCTAGAACTGTGCACAGCAAACATCTATAAGGAGCTTGGCAACCCTGTTAGTGTGGCAGGTGTTTGTGTCTACCACAATAGAAAGTGCTAGACCACACAATGACAGCTGCTGTAAATCTTTCTTTCACTCTTCAGTTTTCTCCTTTAATCTGCTATGTTATATAGAAAACATTCAAGTACTTTAGTAGGCATTTTTTTCTATTCTAGAATAAAAAGACTTGCTTTTTTTTTTTTTTTTTTTTTTGGGTATGTGTGTCTTTAAAATTAGTAGTCTTAGTACAGTTGAGGATTTAATGCTTTAGAAATTGGCATGGATTCATGGGAGCTTCACATGACTTGTAAGGAAAGTGAATCCATCATTTAGAAATTCTCACTGTAAATCAGATTAAGAAATTAAATCTTGTAGATAAATGTTTTGACTCTCACCATCTTCCCAGAACAAAGAATAGGGCCAAAATATTTGTAAAAATCTGTGGGTTTTCTTGTGGTTAACCTAAATGAAGTTCACATATTTGCACTGTTCAGTATTCTGTTTCCTTCCTGTACCTACACAGTGTCTTCGCTGGTCATGCCTGGAGCAAATTAAAACAAAAGCTCTTGCACAGGATTACTGTGACAATGGTTATGAGAAGGAAAGATCTAAATTGTTTTGCCTGAGGGTGGAATATGGTTCTTTATCAAATAAGAGATCTTATGAATGATATTAGCGTTTGATTTGGCAAAGCAACTTGAAGTTCTAAGTTACTTTCCAGCGCTGTCTTGTCGATGTGAATGCCAAAAGCTAAAACTGATAGGTTGCACCCTTTCCACCTTCTCACCTATTAGCACCTTAAAAAACAAAATATAACTATAAAAGCACACAGTCGAATGAAAATTAGGATAGCTGCAGTGCCACTCTGCTGCTGTGGACAAGTACTTGGGAATGAAAATCAGGGACATTTGCTTTAATTAGGAGCACTGAAAAACTTAGTTGGATCTTAAAATTGTTTCATACAATAATGAATGTTATCACCACATACAAAGAAAAGTGAATAAGTAGTGTTTGCAATTTTTTTTATAATGTATCCTCTATATTTTTTTTAAATGTAGGGTAAGAAGAGTGAAAAATGAATAAAAAATAAATATCCATTTTAAATGGGTAATTTTCTGAATGAACATGAGACTTTACTGAGAGAATTACACTGAATATATATGGGGTCTGAGCATGACATCAAAGGCATAAAGCATGAATCCATAGGGAAACAGGCTTCCATAATTCCATTATTCACATTTTCCACCTCTAAAATGACAGGATTCCAATGCAAGCATCTCTTTTTTTTTTTGTTACTGCACAGGTCTTCTGTAATATGGAAATCAATGGAGGAGGATGGACAGTTATACAGCACCGAGAAGATGGGAGCCTGGATTTCCAGAAAGGCTGGAAAGAATACAAAATGGTAAGGTAAAAGAATCATAGGAGAAAGATTTCAAATAGTATTTCCCATTGTCTTAAGATGGTCTTCTAATGGTGTGATGTCCAATAGTCCTTTATGAACTACCTTTTTCATGTATATTACTATTTAAAGTCATAATATTCTTTTTTTTTTTTTTTTTGCTCAGCTGAGTATTATTTTGTATGAATTAGGGTTTCTGTCAGTTCAGTTACTGAGATTAAAATGAGATGATGTCCAGGCATATATAGTAAAGAACGTTACTGCCTTGTCTGCCTCTCTGAAGTTTGGAATTGGTGTCACATTGATGGGTAATGAGGATGTACTGATATTCCTAATGCATGGATGCCTTTAACTAAAGGGAACTCCTTCAGAATTTGGAGCTTGTCAGATAGGAATGAAGAGTTTTACTGGGGTTTATCCCAAGCCACACAAGACCTCTGCCAATTAAGACAATGTACTGGAAATGTTGATACTTCAAATAGAATTAAAGGACAATAAATAACTTACCAAATTACAGATAGCATTACATTAGCTGGTTATTTTCCCATTGCCAACTTAAAAAAATAATTTACTCCAGTCTAAATAATTTCTGAGCTTCTCACTCATTCCCGGATCAAACTTCTTCACGGAGTTTCTTTCTTTGAATTCCTGAGAACTGGATTTCATTTCCGAGACATTCTCTGTGAAGTTTTCAGAACCGTATTACAAGCATGGAAGAGGAAAATCATTTTTCTAACAGTTTTTGAAAGGTACAGTATTGAAAGAATATTTAAAATGCTAAAAAAAAATAAAGTAAGGTCCAGTCAGTAATAATTTAAATGCAGAAAAGTTCTGTTGCAGAAATTAAAATTAAAATAAATAAGTAAATAAAAGGAATGTTGGATTATTTAACCAAAATAAGGATGCTTTATTTTCAGTATTTTTATATAACTAGAAAATATTAATTTTAGGGAAAAATTAACCATTTAGGTTCTTGACATCAGACCTTGTTGATAATGGATTAAAAGATGATATAAACTGTTAGTTAATATATGTGAAATAAAATTAATATTGAAATGACAGATATTTTTGAATGATTTTTCAAAATTGGACATAATTTTTAGAAAACATAAAAATAGAAAATCAGGCGGTCTGGAGTTTTAATATAGCAGAAAATTTGAAAACTGCTCTACTCTGTTTTGATATGAAGTCAAATAAAATGCAAAATGTCATTCTGGGGGGGTGAACCAGAGATTTTAAAATTATTCTTACCATTCTTACCCATGAAAAAATTAGAATTTGTGTGCGCAATCTAACTTAATTTATACACACCACATGAATTACGGACATTTACTCCAGTATTTCCTCATTTGGTTTTTCATAGACCACTTCTTTTTTATTATTATTATTTTTTTTTAATTTCCATTACAACAGTATGAACACTTTCAGGATTGGATCATGGGGGTTTTGACTAGTTCAAGCAATCTGAATTCATTTTCATTTTCATTTTCATTTTCATTTTCGTTTTCGTTTTCATTTTCTTTATGAAAATACAATCTTCTAGTAGATGGCTCACTTTTGTAGTCTATTTCAGACTTAACTGATAAATATCCTATAAATGATGAATACAGTTGCTATATAGCTTTTTCTCTGCTTCCACCAAAGTTACTTTTGAAGGCCTCTAGCTGTGGCTATCTTATCCCATCAAATGCTGGACAATTGAAGATGGTAAAAGAAATCGGATATTACTCTAATGTGAAGGAGTTTGAGCTTCAACATAAGAGCACTACTGACTTAATTGCCTCATTTTTTAAATTTTTTTTTTCAGTGAGGGTGTGCAGAGTTTATTAGGTCACTTCACAGCTCCTTTCTAACACATCTACTTATTTTTTCTTCCAATGAAAACTAGGTATTGTGGTAGGAGATGCAGCAGTTCTTAAAATATGCTCAGACGTGTTTTCTACATTTTCTAAGATTCTTCTTGTGCTTTTATCTCACTAATCTAACAGAAATAAGCATTATCATGATGATGTAACAGCAGTAATGAATCTCTGTAGATTTTTTTACCTTCAGTGCATTTAGTTCTTATGGGAAAAGAACCTCAAAAACACTGGAAAAATTTGTTACAAGCAAATACTTAATGCCAGCTTTGATGTTGGGCTAAGAATCTCAGGTCACCAACCTGTAGTACTTCTAGCACCTTCACAGATTTCTGGTTCTACTAGTTTTATGAAACCTTTGCATATTTTCTCTAACTCTACCTTGAGACCCTTATGACAAGTAGCTCTGAAAGGATAGATATGGGATATTCTCTGTAAAGGTGATTGACAACACTGCTGGTTACAGAAGTTACCCAGTTATCACTGATTAATCCTGCTGAAAAACCTTGAGGTAATCACTGTCTCTGACTCAGTTTCACACTGGTGCCTCACGGATTCATGGAATTCAGTTCCTGTTCACTGTATTTTGCAGACATAAACACATGAAACATATCAATAGAGAGATAAAGCAGCCATAAATATTTCATAAGTAGGAAATGCACAACTCAATCCACGCTTTAATCACCACAAAGTTAGTGATAACAGTGCTACAAACTTCTCCTCATTCTTTTAGCTCCATTTTCAGTTATGTCCAATCCCCATTCTGGAAAACAAAGCTAAACTTTATTTGGTATCTAAAACAGTAGCTAATGAATAAGTCTTGTTCAGATTTATTCTGTTATCTTATTTCTTATTGGTATAAGTTCTTATCAGTCCTTTTTTTTTTTACATCAGTCATATGCTATGCAGTGTAATTTGTGCATTTGTTCTTAATAACTCATTTTTGAATACAAACTCTTATAGATCATATCAGTTTTATATATTCAGGTACATAAATTTGAAGAAATTCTGAGGAAGTCCTTTGAATTCAGTCTCCTATCCTTTTCTTATTAGTATTTACTGTATCTTCTCTTTCATGTCTTGCAATGGATTTTTCACTTTACTATTTGTATCTTATCAGAAATATTTAAAGATTACTATCAGATGATTCCTTTAACAATAGCAGATAGGATCACCCTAAAGTAGGTTTCTGATGTTTTTCACATTTCTTTGTTTGAAGTGGGAATTAGAGTTTTAACTTCTGGAAAGAGAATGTATTTAAAACAAACAAACAAACAAACAAACAAACAAACAAACAAACAAACAAATAATAGCTTACCTGAGCAATTTTTCATCTGAGTGAAGTTTTCATCTGAATTCTGTTCTGAGCAGTCTTCAGATCAGGTTCTCCTTACTTCTTTGGCTTAATAAAACACATCTGAAGAGAAGAACTGCTGGTTCCAATTAGACTGTCTGTCTACTCTATGCATCTTTCTATCTATCTTGTTTCTGTCTATCTATCAGTCTAGTTGGAAGTGTATCTTATAACTTCTGCAGGAAGCAGATACAGTTTTTTCCCTGACAGTAATATGAAGAACTATACAAATTACATTGCAGTGCAAGCATGATCCTTCCTGAAAAATGAAGGTTTTGAGAATCACAGGTCATAATAGAATCATTAAAGATGGAAAAGACTACTAAAATAATCAATTCTAGCTGTCAGTCAACCATCACTGTGCCCACTTGCCCATGTCCCTCAGTGCCACACCGCCATATTTCAACATCTCCAGAGACAGTGACTCCCCCACTTCCCCGTCAGCCTGTTCCAATGTTGACGATTCATTCAGAGCAAAAAATTTGTTGTAATATGCAACCTGAACTTCCCTTTGCACAGCTTGAGTCCACTACCTTACTTTTTTGCTAGTTACCTGGGAGAAAATACGAACATTCACCTCCTCACAGCTTCCTTTCAGATAGATGTGGAGAGCTATAATGTCTCCCCTGAGGCTTCACTTCTTCAGAACAAGAGTGGACCTGGAAGAAAGAAAAAAAATAGGGAATACACATCCTCAGAAAAGACAGAAAGCATGCTGCTTCTTTACTGTAAAAAAACCAAGACAAGTCAAGTGGTATTTGTTACATGGATAAGCTCATGAGAGAGGAATGCAAGGGGATAAAAAAGACACGATTAAGACACAAATAATTTCATAAAATATAGGCACAAATACATTTCTTACAAATAGTACATTTCAAAGATGTGGGTTATAAATTGTCTTCAGCTGAAAAAAAATTATTACTTCAAGTGAGTGGAATATATAACATAGAAGTAGTTTGTTTCTTTCAAACATTTACCAAGTAATTTGGATATAAGGAAATGATTTTTAGTGACAGGAATTTGTATTAAGATATCCTGTGAGTAACGGCTTTCAGAGAGACTCACTCATCTCTGATAAAGGACTTCCTGTCACCATACTTTATTAAAAAATCACTTCTGACTGAAACTGCTACTCAGTTAATTGTAATAATAATTGACATTTTCATCAGTATTACAAAATGAGCCAGCATATTCTCCTCTTCTTCTGAGGTTTAGCTTGTCCAGTAGAGGCTAGCTCTTGAAACTGTTTAGTTCTGACCAAGGCTGTGTACACTTCTACCACAGGATCTAAGGGAGCAAGAACGAAATCATTTTTGCTTCAGAGAGCTCTGGATCACTAGACTAGGCAATGGAGATGCTATCACACAAGAAAGCCTCTTCATTTTTTGGAATATTTCCTGATGAAAAAAATTAGCATAGTATTGAGCAGTTGCGTTTTAACTATGCTGTATTGAATATAGTTTTTAATGCTTTTTGAAGACATTCTCTAAGCAAAAGGTGGGCATGATATTTTACAAAATCCAACAGATATTTTGAGAGATTTTGTTTATTTTTTAATAAGGGAGAGAGATCCTTTGGTACCTGCTCTGCTATCCTCCAAATGAACGTTGTATGCTCTCATCACTGAATAGTTTTCTTTTGATGGATATATGTCTGCCTGATCTGTTCCATTTGGGACTCACTGAAGCAGCCCTTCACCTAAGAATTCATGTCAAATCAGTGTTATAATTATCTGACTCATGTTAATCTTCTACTCTCACTCAATTTTTAGTATCCCAGTGAAGTCCAAATAAAAGAGAGAACAGCAACCTGTAAGCAAAGAAAGAGAGAGAGAGAGAGTGGAAGAAAATTCAGTCCTACCTCCAAAATTCTTTCTTTTTTCCCAAAATGAAACAAAATTACTTTTTTCTTTTTAAGGACTTAAATATTTACCTCTAATCTATACAATTTATTTATTTGAAAATAACAGAAGATAAACTTCTCCTAGTTTGTCTTAGAATACAAAATCAAGCTTTCTTTTCCTCATCTCCTTTGAATACATATAGTAAGAGCCACATTAAGTATCTGTATATTCCCAGGATCCATTTTTGCTAGAGTGCAGGCACTTTGGGAAAAGGGTACTCCAAGTAGCCTGCCTTGTTAGGAAATACCTAATTTTAGTTGAAGAGTCAAGGCGTGAGACTGAAATCCAGGCAAGAGGAAGAATCACTGGCTATTTTATGTAGATAACTGGAGGAAAGTGCTCTGTATGGGACTCACTGCCAGTCCAGAGGTACCATTTAAGTGAAGTTTGTACTTCAAAACTGGGATCTGCTTTTTGGGATTTTTCCTCATGAGGATATCTGCTCTGTACGTTAAGGAAGGACAAAGGACAAAGACAATAATTTCTGTGTCTACTGATACATTTGGATTAGAAGGAACAAGAATGGCTGCAGAACTTGAACAAGATTGCGGGAAATAATTCAAGTGGGGAATAATTGTACAGACAGTTAGTTCTGTATTTAGCTTGAAAGTAACTTTTCATTTAAACTTTGGAGAAGGTGCCTTTGAGTTCCACCCAAACATATTTTTGAAACATTGCACAAAGTATTTGTTTGTATTTAATAAAAATAACTATGAATATTTATTATTATTTTAATGTATTTTTAAGTTAGCATTATTTAACACATTGGTTATTTCAGAAAAGTTTAACCTGTTTCTATAGGCCATATGTTTATTTTAAAATAAATATACAGTGAGTAATCCGATGTGATGAAAATGAAAAATTATTCTGAACTTTTAAGAAATTATCTTCTTAAACAAAATCCATGCCACATCCTAAGCTAAGGCAAAATGAGCTGAATATTTTTTATGGCTTCTGGGAAGACACTGCTGTTGTAAAACACTGAATTATTATCTGCCTTTTTCAGTGAATTGTCTGACAGGAGATGAGCCCATAGAATATATTGACTGTGTCTGGTTTCAATTTTATTTTGTCTATAAAAAGTCAAAGCTTCCTATGAGCATTATCAGACAAAATAAATATAGTAAGAGAGATAATTTTTTAATAAACTTGGAGTAACATGATTTAAGTAGAATACCCCCACAGCATTTGCCAAACCTAATAAAAGTCTTTTGCACCCTACTTATTATTTTTGAATAAGTATCAACTTCTTAAATTCTTCAGATCATTTTTCAATTTAGTATTGAATTAAATTTCTTTGTGCTCATGACTGCTTTTTGTCTTTGTTAATCATTATGCTGTTGTAAATGAGGTGAAGTAGAACCTGGAAATCATCTAGAGTAATTATAAAATATGCTTTTATTGTCTTTGATTCTATGTGTTAATTCATATAAAAGGACAAAACATTTTTTTTTCTTTTATAATGTATATATAAAACAGTTGGACATTGTGTCAAAACATACACAATTCTATGATATAGCTGGAGGCATAAAGAACCAGAAAACTCGTTGCTTCATCCTGGTACATATATGCTTCATCCTAGTACATATATACTTCATCCTAGTACATAAACATATTGCTCTGAAAGTAAGTTGTGTTATCATGTCTTCAAGACCCATTCTAAATGTAGTGCAAAACACCACAAGATTTTTCCTTGATAACAAAACTACTCACTAACTGTGATTAAACATCTTTTTTTCTAACTTCAGGTGAAACTTGGCCAAAATGCAATCATAATGCAGTTTTCAACAGCTGCAAAAATGTATTTCCAGTTTGTGAAAAATAAAATGAAACATGAAAATAATTTACGCTAAGTCAGTGCAAAGATTTGTATATCCTGCCTGTGACTAATGCTGAGCAGTTGAGAAAATATATTAGGGAATGCAAGCATTTTCTCAATTTCTAAAGAGTGCTCATGAGGAAATGTAGGAGAGTTCTGAAAACTTCTGGAAAATTTCTGAATTTTTCCTGTTATGATAACCACTTTTTTGGGAAATTGAAGTGCCCAGTAAAATTTAAAGTTTAAGGAATTAACTCCTGTACTTGGAAATATTTAATGGATGAAATACAAAAAGTTAATGACAAAATTGTGTCTCTTAGTCACTATAAACGCAATTTTGGAACAGCACTGAAACCCCATTGGGTTTCAAAGGGAATTATAATTAAATACAAACACATTCATGAAATACAGATGTTTCTTCTACTAGATTGATGGCTGAGGATGGCTTGAAACACCTCTTGTACTTCATTGTTTTTAAGTGCAAACTTTTAACATGAAGCATTTGTTACAGTCATCTGAATACAAAAAACCAAGAATGTTGACAGAGCCAATAGGTGAAGGAAAACAAATACATTTAATAACACTTTGGGGTCTGAAATAAACAACTTTTTCCCATGTAAGCTGATAAACATGGTTTATAGGCAAGGCTGAAAGCATCTTATCACTTGGCACAAAGTTAAACAGCAGAATGTGTATAACTTTCCTGTTGACTAAAATGCTTGACTTTCATTACTGAATCGACTTGCAAAGAGCAATCCTAATGAGGTTTGTTTTTGCAGAATTTTGTCTCTTATTGAAGTCCCTTCTCATTACTAAAAATCTCCCTGAATTTCTACCAAGTATTTTCTAAGATTTGCTGTGGTGTTAGTAATCTCCATCAAATCTCTCCCAGATGTCTAAGGATACCTCAGAGGCAATATATGTTGAATATCTGCTTTTGGCTGGCTGGTTTGCTCCTGCTGATAGGTAGCTGGAAAGCTGCTTCATCTCCCTGGGCCTGCACACTCCATGCAGCAGTTCTCCTGAAACTTTGTTGAACTTCATGTTTGTGAGATGTAGACCCCATTCTCAAAACTGTTCCAGGCAATTCATAAAAATAGCATACAGGTGTGCATCACAAGTGCACAAGCTTGTTTCCATAAGTCTTATGGCTGAAGAAAAAAATATTTTCCATTTGAAGATAAAATTCAGAACTGTGCTTGAAGGCACTGAGGTATAATCAAAACAGCCTTGTATGATCTTTCTTTGCTATCATTTTCTCTACCAGCGTCAGGGTAGGAATGCAAACTAAAAGTTAATTCACACAAAATCAGACTAGTGTCTGATTTAGATCTAATAAAGCTCTGATTACCTGTTTATTTGTTTGGTTTCCAATCATAATAAGTGCTTAATAAAATACAGTACCCATCCTAAGGAGTATTCATTTCTTCAGAGGTATTTTTTGTATTCTGCTTACTACTTTGTTTTTATTTCATAGAAGCAGTCTAATTTAAAAGGAGTGTCTCACGATAGAGACGATAATAAAAAAATACGTATTTTTTTCTAATTAGGGCATGTCAAGAGATTTATTTGAGTATATAGTAACAAAAAAGCTTTTAATTGTAAATGGAAATTGGTTTTGAGAATGCTGTTCACCAATTAAAAAAAAAAATTAGTTGAGAAATTCAGCAGTACATATGAAACACAAATCATTTTTAGCCTACTATTTTCTAATCTGATTTTCAATAAAGTAGCTCTTTCAAATGTTGCTAATGCAGAGACTTTCCCCATAACATTTTTTTTTTTCATTTTTATATTCCTTCTGTTTCTTTTGCTTCAGCTTCATTTCCTGTGGTCAGGAGAGCAAACCACTTAGCAACAGATTTTCATCTTAGCGTAATAACATGTGAAAAGGGAGAAGGAAGTGTAAATGCGAAGAAGAAAAATTATTATTTTCAGAATAATTATGTATGGTGTCTGGAGTTCATATAGAACACATATGGGAACACAATGTTAAAAAGCCACATGTACTATATCCTGAATAAGCTGTAATTTAAATAAGATAAGACAAATATAATTCAGTAGAGCCACAGTTCAAAGGAGAGCCCCTACTGCTTGCCAGCAGTGAGAAAATGGGAGAAAGAATTTGACAAAAATCTTCTTTTAAAGGAAGAAGGCTGTTAAAAATAATAATATATATTTTCTAGAATAAGAAGCTACATAGATATCAATGTCACATATTTTGACTGGTATATAGACACCTAAGCTCCAGTGATAAAAGAACTTATCACGTCTGGATTTTAGGGAGAAAAACTACCTGCTGAGTAGCCCTGCAGAGTATGTTTTCCCTTCCTTTCAGACAAGCAGCAATAACCGTGGGCAAAAGAGAATGTCAGAGACTGGCTGAGGTTGCTCCAATAGGTCACTGCCAACATTGCTGCAGCAGGAGTGGCTATGTATGAGAGCCATAGGGCAGAGAGATAAGGTGAGGTGATGGAAAGGATCAAAAGAACAGATATGAAATGTAGGAAACCACTCAGCTTCAGGCACGGTTTATGTAGATAAGGAATAGGCCATTACATTTTAGAAAGCATGTACAAATTAAAATATGCATGCAAACAGAATCAAAGCAGTAGGTGAGAGATACAGAACCATCATCATGGGAAAGTGTGAGGAGCAGAGCTCAAACTGACAGATTGTTCTGTTCAAAGCAAGATATCAACAGAATAGGATTCACAACAAACAGGATCCACAGGGATTAAAATGGAAAATCATCCCTTTGAGAAGGAAGATATAGTAATAATATATAGAATATATATATATATATATAATAATAGAAATAATGTGCAGGAAAAGAAGTGTGGAGTAACAGTATGCTTCTATACTGAAGTCTAAGTCCTCTCTGAGACTCACCATAGGCTGAATCTCAGTTCTTGCAGACTAAACACTTTGTGGGATACATGAGTATCACTTCATGCCCTCTGAGCTAAAGGGTAGCCATACAGAATATCATCTGTTAATACAATGATGAGCACTGCAGAGAGAAAGTAACTTACCATAGTGAACGGTAAAGGAAAATATTTGACATTCATTGCAGTCTAGTCTAGAGATATTTTATTGTTAACTTCTGTCATTTCTTTCATATGTCTGGCAGACACAATTTAGTACCAGAAGGTGAATTTGTATCAAAGCAAGAATATCATTTTGTCATTCATGTAATTTAATCAGGAAATTTTCACAAGGGGCTTCTAAAAACATTCCTGGCATATCAGTATAAGCAAATCAGCACTTTTCCAGCTTCCACTTTTACTAACACTAGAAATATGAAAAAGCATGAACTAGTAACCTTGAAACAGTTCTTTGCAAAAATAGATTACAATTTTAAATAATATCTACTGTTTGAAGCCAGTAGTTCTCAGATATAAAATAACAGTTTGTAAAGAAAAATGAATTTAATATATAGTTGTTTGTTTTTTTTTTTTTGTGCTAAATAAGGCTTTTAATTATGGTAAAATATTAATTAAACATAAATAAGTTTAAAACCTGGAGGATGCACAAAAAATATATGTGATTAGGAGTGCAGTTTGAACATTGGTTATGTTTTCTCTTTCATTTTTTCATGTTAGAGAATTGTATAGCTTGGAAATGAGATCATCTGAATATATGAAATGTAAGGAGAGTTAGGTACCTTTAACTACATTATCCTCTGCTGTGCTTTGGCTAATCTATAAAAATATTCGATCTCCTTAAATTAAAGATTTCAAAGTAACATAACACATATAGATATCTTATGCCACCTCAGCCTGGTAAGAAAAAATGAAATTTATAGAAGACAAAATCTTAAGCAATATGACTCTTGTGTAGATCAAGAGTGGGGAAAAAAAATAGTTTAACTGGGGATCACTCATGGGCTGGGTCTTGTCCTACATATGCTATATGCAGAAGAGGATTTTAAACCGAAGGTCTGACACCAGTTATAGCGCACAGTCACAGCAGAGAGATTGTCAGAATGTCCTCCAAGCTAATTTCAGTTCAGTGTGTAATCTAAATAAATGTAAATAAATAAATAATTTTTAAAAAGTCATAATGTACAATAGAATTTTCATTTGGTTTAATTGTCTTAATGATAATGAGTTATAGAATCATATGAAATGTATCACAGTAATTCTTTACGTTCAATATTGCCACTGATGAATATACATATATTTTTCTGAAAGTAAAGCCTCTTATTTATTACCATGGAAAATATGAAAGATACAAAAAGAGAAATAACACTGTTTGATTGTGCAAACTCTGTTACAAAACAGTTTTTCAACATGGTCTCCACTGTTAGCTGCGCATTTTTGCCAGCGATGAACATGATGCATGCCATGCTTCTAAAAAGTAGCACCAGTGGAAGTGATCCACTGTTCTGTTCCACTGCTGAAACACACCTTCCACCACCTCACTGTGATCACATCCACTGTTTGGTTTACAGAAACTTTCAGCAAGTATCAGTGAATGTCAGTGGGTGTATTTTTTTTCTCATGAAGTCATTCAGTTTCATACTTTTGCTTCATCTGCATTCCTGTGTCAGATGCCTATTTGCCATACTGTCCCTCAGCTGACATCTATTACACGGTGACAAAAAATAATGAGATACTGGTGGGAAGGATCACCCTCTACTGCCATACCACCAGCATCCACCTCATGTTATCTGCCAATAAAATAGGAGGTATTACTTTTGGAGCAATCCTTATAGAAATTTAGCATCCTACTATTAATGTCTTGTAATTGGGAAGTGATTTTTCAATTGATAATATCCACTGCCCTCAAAAATATCAGTTGAATTTCACAATTTTCATTCCTGTTAAGTATTGACAGACTAATTTTAAAGACTAGGACACAGAAACTCCATGACCAGTAATTAAGATGTATAGGATGTATACATATAGATGTAAAAAGTGATGGTGATGTTATTATTGTATAAATATTCTATAAATTATGATAATTAAATCTAATTTTTCTGTCAACTTTTTTCCAGGGTTTTGGTAGCCCATCAGGTGAACATTGGCTGGGAAATGAATTCATCTTTGCAATTACAAGTCAGAGGCAATATTCTCTAAGAATTGAATTAATGGACTGGGAAGGAAACCGGGCTTATTCACAGTATGACAGATTTCACATAGGAAATGAAAAGCAAAATTACAGGTAAGAATCTCTTGAAATTCTTCTTCCTCTGCTGAGCGATAAACATTGTTCATTGTTTCCCTGTTAAATATGAGAAAGGATAATAATATGATTTTGATTTTCATGTAGAGTCAAAAGGATGCTAAGAAAATGCCATAGCAATCTAATTTCTCATTGATGAAAGGTTAGAAAAAAACTAACACATTTGAGAAATAAAGAGTGAACAAACAATTGCCCTATTTGTAAGAAGTGCTTAAAATTGCATAAATTTTTGCATACCTAAGAGCATCACAACTCAAAACTGATTGAATAGGAAAAAAAAAACAAACATTGATTACATTACAAATTGAAAATTTTTGTCTTGGAAATATTAAGAGTGTGGCAATGGAGATAGGAAAAGTTACTCAAAAGCACTGTTAGAATATTGATATTTCCAAACTAAAATTTAGAGTAAGTGAAGAATAAAATCAGAATGCTGTATATTACTGTGTGTAGATAAAACATTGATTCACAAAGGTGGAGGTGGAACACTCACTCTGAGTCACTCTAAGGCAAAGAGTGAAATGAATAAAGAAAATCTCTTGAAACAAAGGATAGAAGAACTTCTGCAAAATCTAAAACCAAACGTGTAAATGTGTATTATGTGAAACTTACGCATTTGAAGATGTTCAAGCAGGAGAAAAGATAGGAGAAATACTTGTCAAATGAGGAAAAAAATCAATGTACAGTTACACGTACATCTAAAAAATATGATGAAAATTAAAGGTGCCAGGAATATTACTCAGAATGTGAATTAAAATGACAGAATTTGCTGACAGAATTACTGTCATTTTTGCTTGCATTTCTGCACTGAACAGCAACAATGCAGACCATTGAGGAATAGGAAGAATGTTGCAAATTTAACTTCTGTTACAGCTTGTAGTAAGGATTTTAAGGATACACGTAGATAATTCCTGGAAAAATAGTGAGAAAATTTCTTGTCTTATTTTAAAATTCTAGACTGTCTTTTTGGTAATATAGCAGGGAAACCTGGAAACACTTTGGGGATTTCTGCCTGTCTTAAAACCATATGAAGTGCCCAAAGCAGGGGAAAGGCAAGGATTTTTGGGGTAGGGCAGTGCTATTTGTCCCTCTGTCAGCCTGGGAACTCTGCTGGGTGCTGTGACCCAAAGCTGCTTCAGGTGTGAACAACCAAGACCAGACATGAGTTTAAGAAAGAACCTGCATATATTTAATTGTCCCTTTCTTTAAACAGATTTAGCCTGATCAAAATAGTATTATTTCCATATGGCGGATTCCACAGAGCAGGGACTTGGCAGTCTGTGCCACAAACAAGACAATATTTTTGGGGGAGGAAAGGAAATCTAGCCTTACAGATACAAGTGGTAGCGTACCATTTATTATCAAAGCCCTAGCCCAAGATGTAACCTTTCTTCACATGTCTTTTGTTGGTTGTATTAAAGTTTGTCTCAAACAAAGGGCCCTTAAAATGCTTGGGTCATGAAACTGACACCTGGAGATTTCTTAATCTATTTAAGTTTAACATTTCGATGGACAGTAGAGGAACCCTAGAAAAATCATCCTGAATGAATCTAGATCTACAGATGTGTATGGCAACAGGGAAGTATTTTGGAAAGGAAAATTGCTTCATTAGAAAAAAAGGTGTTTTTTTGGCTATATAAAATGTACTTCCTGAACTGTAGAAGATGATCTATTAAAATATTTCTAGTGAATATGAAAAACAAAATGTTTCAAAACTGTAGATATTAAATCAGAAAGGGTGTGCAGGCCTTAAAAAGTGTAAGATTGGGTAACATGACTGAATTTTGCTACTCATGTTCAAGTCACATTTCCACAAACACCTGCAGGAATTTCAAATGAGAACACTGACTGCATTTCTGGTTCTTGCTCTGCTTCATATTTCAGCTGAACACCAGAATTTGCTCAATACAATCTGTCTGGGAAATTGAGAATTGGTTTCATTAACATTATTCTGGAATAAACAGAGAGCTAAAAAAGCTCTATCATCTCTGTTGGACCTTGCTGTTTCAGATAAATTACTCAGTTACTTTTACTCAAACATATCTGAATATTTAGAGAAAATAAAGAAGTTCCAGAACTAATGAATTGTAAGCCATGTGACAATCTAAATTGTTTTTTAACACTTGACAAATGTACTGGTGCCTTGTGCAGACACACATACGTCTAGCAAACATTTTGTGAACAAAGTGTATGATGGACTTTTCTAGAAATTATTATAAAAATGCATCCTGTGACATGGCAACTCTTTATTTTGCTTGCCAGCATCACTATCTGCGATAGAAGCAGCTCCAGAAGGCAGACCAAATAAAAGCCTGATTATTGAGCCCTAGGCAGCTGGCTGCTCCTCAGAGAATACTGTTTGTCCTTTATCTAAGGAACTGCTATTTAAATGAGCCCTCTGAAGTTGAAAAGCACTGTTCTCAAACTTCTGCTTTTCCTTTTGTTCACAGTCGTCAGCTGTCAGGCATTTGCCATATTTGCTTTCAATACCTCAAGCACAGAGCAGCATACCTTTTTCAGAACTTCAGTTACTGTTTGTTTGAAGTCATCTCACCATACGAATTAGATATTCTTTAATTTCGGTAGCCATTAGAATTTTCTGCTTGTGGCCAGCAGTAAATTCTTCTTCAGTGTTGTTTGGACAACTAAGGAATTGTAGGTTATTCATACTTTACATTGGTTTCAAGAAACACAAGTTAACTAAGAAGTGTCAGACAATAAAGAAATAAACTTCTGAGGTCAGACAATAAAGAAATAAACTTCTGAGGTAATCTGGATAGTAGGTAAATAGAGGAAGGATATTGAAATGATAGGGAAAGCTCAAGAAATTGAGCATTTATGCTATGGCAGTACCTAGTACATTTGGAAGACAGGAAAAAATTATAAAAGATCCAGGTCTAGCAATTGTGTATAGTAAGTTAAAAGATGCAAATACCACAAAGTGATAAGATGCTTCTATGAAAATAATGAAACTCCTTTTCATGCTATTTTTCCAAAATCCAACCCCAACATTATGCAGAGCTTGATTCACTCTGGATAACTCCCAATTGGTGATTTCACAAGAGTTCTGTTTTTTCTCTAGGTTGTTTGTATTCTCTTTACTACTTTTTATTAGCTTAAAGAATCTGTGATTAAAAAGAGTAATGCTGAACATATGTACGTTAAAAATATTCTTGTTTCTCTTTCAAAATGAGGCAGCTCCAAAAAGGTTTCTGGGAATGTAGAATCAAATGTATTTATCCCAGATGATGACTGCAATGAAGAAAGTAGAGATGAAAATTTGTTTAGTGAAATAATAAATAAATAATAAAATAAATAATAAACGATAAGTAACAGAAACAGGAAAAACAGTGTTGCGCCTCCCTTGAAGGTTTCGATAGCCTGGAAGTTTTGAAGTGATTAATTTCATTTGTAATATCCTTAGATTTCTTATTTACATGAGAAGATTGAACAGAAAGCTGTGTTTAAGTTCAATGAAAATACTCTTTGACCAACTTTTTGCAAGTCTTGCACTATGTCAAGTAAAATCTCCATACAGTAAAAAGAGTCAGATCTTACAAGCCCACGTTTAGTGCAGTGTTTTTTAGAAAGTCAAAAGACGTATCACAGAAATATAAAAATTTCATTAGAAGAGCCACCCAGAATTCACCTAGCCTCTACTATTTTCCTGTATAGACTAGTGCACTTTTGTCAACGTTGCTGCTTTTGTGAGCCATATCGTTATGTTTTGTGCTGTGTCCCCAGACCCTCCAGAATCAACCCAGGAAAGTAATCATGTCTTAGGATTCCAGGCTCCGCACTTCATAATCCTACATATTAGTTAATGACAGCAGATATACTGATGTTGGATTACGAACAGCAAAAATTTCAGGCTTCGAGCACATCTTTTTTTGCCACTCACAATGTAGAAATAGCTCTTCGAAGTGAGGCATGGGATGAAGAATGGGGGAAATAACGTTTTAAATTAGCCAAATTGTTTGTACCTCAGAATCCTTAGAAATGTTTAATAGGCTCTCTATGACACTGTATTACAGTATTTTGTCAATCCACTATTTAGAAAATCTTCCAATTCCTACAATGACTTACTGTCTTTGTTCTTACTCATGAAGAAACATGATTAGATGATGAGTGAGTACCACTTAGGTTGGCATGACTTTGGGATTTCTGAAAGCATAAGTGAGAACTGTGAATGGATAGAGAACATCCCAACTTTTTTGAGTGAGTTGCTGTTTTAAGGTGATAATTTGTAATTAAGGAGAACAATCTTTGTTTGGAACCAACATGAGAAAGAGATAAGGAAATCTTGTAAAAAATGGAAGATAGTATAGATGTATTTTCAGTGGAATAAACAGGAGACAAGTAGACAGGGAAATATCAGTTATACAGAGAAAATTTAGATGTAACATTCCTCAGAGGAAAGAAGTTGATGAAATTTGTTGCAAACAGAATGGGGATTTTCAGTGATGCCTTTGCCATGAGTAACTTTTTCTTTCTGTTGCACTTGAGTAGTTTAGATAAAATAGGGAATCAGTCTTATCTGGAATTTTTTTCTGATCCATCTGCTTAGTTTCCTTGTTCTTAGCATCACAGTGAACCTTAGGTGGCCCAGAACACAATGGAGGACACAGATGAAACCTGTAGGTAGCTAAGCAAGAAAATAATCATAGATTTTGTGTCCAGAACTCATCACTGTTTTGCCAAAAATGAAATCTATAAAATAACTCAAAAAATAGTAATGGTGCAAAATTTTGAACCCATAGTCATTCACATTTATTTAGAAACTTGAAATTCATTTTGCGAATTTGCTTCAGAGGAAATACTCATGAAAAATCATTTTAACAGACAGAATGGTATCTGTGGCATGCATCCATTACATGATTTGAAGATACGTTCAATATTTTTTTCACCAAACAATTGGGCTGTTCTTTTTTATTTATCTGTTTGAGTAAAGAGAAAAAGCATGGACTGCAGCTGCACAGACATGACTGTATCAAATCTTGCCATAACAGATATTCAATGGCCAGCAGGTTGAGGGAGGAGATCCTCTCTTCTATTCTGACCTGGTGAGACCACATCCAAAATACTCTGTCCAGTTCTGGGCTCCCCAGATCAAAAGAAGAAAATTCACCTAGAAAGAGCCCAGTTGAGGGTCACAAAAAGATTACAGGCCTGGAGCATCTTCTGTACGAGGAAAGCCTGAGAGACCTGGGACTGTTCACTTTGGAGAAGAGAAGGCTGAGAGGGGTTCTCATAACTGCTTATAAATATCTAAAGTACAGAAGTAAAGTTGATGGGGGCAGGCTCTTCAGTATCATGCAGACATAGAACGAGGGGCAATGGCCAGAAACTGGAACACAGAAAGTTTCATACTAACACAAGGAAGAACTTCTTCACTGTAGAGTGTATGGGAACTGTTAATCACAGCCTGAACCTCTGATTGACCACCTGAGGCAAGCAATAAGTCTACCGTGGGAACACAGGTGAAGGCAATTCACCTGTGCTACCAGAAGGGGTGGAGCCTGGCTCCATTTCACCTAGATCCCATTTAAGTGTTGACTGCCACTGAGGAAGGATCTCTTTCTGGAGATCACTCCTCATGGAATTTATTGTGAGCCTATATCATTAATTAGCATTTTTCATTTATTATCTTCCCACTGCAGTAATCCTACTTAGCCTAACCTCTGTGCACAGAATCACAGAATTGTACGGGTTAGAAGGGACCTCTAGAGATCATTGAGTTGAACCCCCCTGCCAAAGCAGGTTCCCTACGCCAGGTCGCACAGGTAGGTGTCCAGGTGAGACTTGAATATCTCCAGAGAAGGAGACTCCACAACCCCCCTTGGCAGCCTGTTCCAGTGCTCCGTCACCTCACTGTAAAGAAGTTCTTGTGCACATTTGTGCAGAACTTCCTATGCTGCAGTTTCCGGCCGTTTCCCCTTGTCCTGTCTCCACTCACCACTGAAAAGAGTCCAGCCTCGCCATTCTGCCCCCCACACCTTAGATATTTATAGACCTGGATCAGGTCCCCTCTCAGTCTTCTTTTCTCAAGGCTGAACAGACCCAGTTCACTCAGCCTTTCTTCACAGGGGAGATGCTCCAGGCCCTTCACCATCTTTGTGGCCCTCCGCTGGACTCTTTCCAAGAGATCCTTGTCTTTTTTGTTCTGGGAGTCCAGAACTGGATGTGGTACTCCAGATGAGGCCTTACCAGGGTAGAGTAGAGGGGGAGGATCACCTCCCTCGACCTGTTGGCCACGCTCTTTTTATGCACCCCCAGAATGCCATTGGCCTTTTTGGCCAAGAGGGCACACTGCTGGTTCATGGCCAATCAGGATGCCCAGGTCCCTCTCTGCAGAGCTCCTCTCCAGCAGCCCATCCCCCAGCCTGTACAGGTGCATACAATTATTCCTCCCCATTGATTGTACACAGTGTGACAGAGCACTGGAACATGCTGCCCAGAAGATTGTGGAGTCTCCTTCTCTGTAGGTATTAAGACCAATATGGACACTTGCTTGTGTGACCTACTATAGGAAACATGCTGTAGCAGAAGTTTGAACTATGTGGACTATAGAGGTCCCTTCCTACTGCTACAGTTCAATGATTCTTTAATGCCAAGCTACTACATCTGTCCATATGTAGATACCTGATTTCCCAAGAGCTGCAACTTGTAGAACTACCAATGAGGTCTTGCACTAATATAGTTAATTTTCACATGATAGAAAAGCAGTGATGTCTACTTTTCTCTAGATTATAACTTAAAAGTGAGAAACTAAACATAAATAATAAATGAATTGGATTTATGTTGAGTAATGTGGTGCATTAAAGATGTCATGGGAAAAATAATTTCAGTGGCAGAATATTTATTATTTTAATCTGATGGAGTTAGTTATTTGCAGATTTCTTTGTGAACTCTTTTTAATCTTAAACAGTCCCATGTAAAATGAATGCTGGTATTAACCTTCGAGCCCTTTTGATGGAGAGTTTCTAATCTGCACTTGTTTACAATAATTTACTTTTGTACTCCTCATGTTTCAAAATCAATCGATCAATTTTGTTTGCATGTCAGCCGACAATCTCTTTATTTAAAGGAAAGCCAACTGAAAATTCACAGTTTCACTCTAGAAATAATACAATTTTCATTCAGAAATGTAATTACATTTGCAATTTTATGCAATTCTGTATACAAGTCTGTATTTTTAATAGTAGCATTTTTTAAGGCATAAAAGCACGCAAGAGCCTATTCTTTCATTTCATTTCTTATTTTTGTCACAGTTGACTCTAGAAATCTATAATGAAATAATATCTAGAATACGTGTGAAAAAGTAATACCAGAAAAAGTGCCCTAAAAACTCTGAGAAGTTATTCCCTTGACACTTTAGGAATGTATTATTGAACTTGCTTTACAAGGTGTGAACTATAGGTTCTACAATAAGCCCTCTTCCAGGACAAAAGCAAAGTCTTCAGTATGAGTTATTAAAAGAATACCTAGTATAACAAAGATCTCACCATTTCTGTGTATCCATTTACCCATCTGTAGTCTATTTTCACTATTAGATCTTTAAAGCCACTTCCAAGTTGTTGTTATCTTTTGTCTTGCTTTTCTGTATCCCCCTTTTATTTCAGCTGGTTAATTTCCAATTGCCTTTGACTGATATATTTTCTTCACCAAAACTGAATACATCTTCAGGGGAGTTTTGGTAGGCTCTTGATAAGAAGCTTTAAGTAATCAAGTTTGATTGTGCTTTTATATTTTTAGAAGATTTTCTATGGTTTTTCAGGGTATTCAAGCACAGAAGCTTGTTTTCTGACATGTTCCACCAGAGTTATCACTGTGGAACACAGTTGGCATGTCATTATCTCTTTCTCCAGGCTTCTACATTCAATTTTTTTTTTTTGTTTTCAAAGGAAAATACATGAGTAAGAACAAAAGTATCATATTTTCCCTTAAAGCTTATCTACAATAAAATAACACATCAATTCAAACTTAAGGCAAGAAAAAAATCTCCTTTGTAATAATTAATTGGACTTAAACATCATCCTGGATTTATAGAATTTAAGTGTTAATAAACAAATCAAATGTGGTTTCTTACAGGTGGGTGACATAAAGCTTTCCAGTGTTAACATTAAAGCTGTTGGACTCTAGGAACAGATTGCAGGACCCTAACTAGGACACTCGAATCTCTGTACATGCTTGGGGAAAGATAAGCTCTTTAGACTGGAAGCCAAATCAGGCAACATGTATAGCAGAGAGCTGCCTAGAGTAAGCTATTTGGAAATTCTGAAAATAGTAAGGCATCCATTTATATCCACTGATGATTCATAGCTTGTAGCCTGAAAGTAGGAGATGATGTCCTGTCATACTCAGAAAAGAAATGAAAGAGCCTGGATTAAAGCCTTCATTTTCCAGAGGAAATTCAGAGAACAATTATTGTTTCCCAAAAGAGAAGGACAGTCTGTGCTGCAGAGGAACAGGCTCTTCACTGAGGCTCTAATACTGTTCAGGAAAGAATTCAGTGTTCAAAGGATGAGTAGGTGTGCAGATCACTCCAAAATGATGCCTCCTATTTATTGCCATAAAAGTACAACAGATTGAAAGAGCACAATAGCAGTGTTTGGTAGAGTAAATTCTCAGCTACAAAATACTATTCTGCAATATAGTCATCACCATTAGCTGTTCATTTTCGCCGCCAATGAGCAAGACCCTGCATGCTGCACTCAAAACAATCCGCACCAGTGGGGATGTTCCACTGTCACCTCTGCTGAAATGTACCACCTACTGTCTCACTGTGTTCACTTCTACTGTTTTGTCTCCAGAAATGTTCAGAAGGAACTTTTGAATGTCAGTAGGTGCACTTTAGTCCACATGGAGGAATTCAGTTCCACACCTTTGCTTCATCCACTCTTTCTTGTCAGACACCATTTTTTCAGAGTGCCCCTCTGCTGCCATCTGTTGCACGGCAGCAAAATGTAATGGAATATTAGTGGGTAGGTTCCATTTCTACTACCATATTACTCCAACACCTGTTTCAGACATCATGGGTCAGCATAATAAAATGAGGCATTACTTTAGAGCAGTCCTCATACATATATATCACCATTAAGACTATTGAACAAGTACTTTAGCAAAGTTTATTAAATCTTTAAGGCAATGGACTTCAAAATCCTCATGGTAAGAATTCTCACCAAATAACACCAAAAAACGTGTTTCTTTAATTCACTTCTGTTATAATATTTCCACGGTATTTAAACCTATCAACCTTTGTGTTAGTACAGAAATTAGTGTATTGTTGAAACCAGTAATTTCATGCCTCATCTGGGCTTTAAGACGAAACACTCCCTGAATAAAAGGATCTTCTGAAGGTGAGATACTTCAGCATATATGCCCCTCAGAAGGAATTTTTTGTTTCAAAGCTGTACTTCATAGGATATCCAGACATCTTCAAATGTATACGGCATTTCAATTCAGACTGTTCACCACAGAGACATATGTAATGTCTTCTGTTAGGTTCTATTTCTAAAAAAAAAAAATAAATAAATAGCACAGTAATTAATTTTAAATGCGATAGTACTTTTCTTATTTGGCTCTTGAGAATGCTCATTGTCATTTTTTCATTCTTTAAATTTATGTGGGTCCTGTGTAATGCCATAAATGTTAAACTTTATGCAATATATAATGACCACCAGAATATCAATTAGCACAGAGAAAATTTGTGCAGAAAGTCTAAAAGAGATGTGTAAGGACATATCAAAAGTTATAGATGTATACGATACCATGGTGTGAGCACTTCCATTACTGGTTGCTAATAACTGGTACACTGATGATTTAGCATTGCAATATAATGAATTGAGTTCAAGGGCACAAACACTATATTCTCTCAAAATGCCTGTGAAAGACATATTCAGAAGTAAAATGCAGGATGAAAAAAATATACCAGTAAAATTTAGGCTTACAGAATATCTCCCTCTTTAGTGCAGATTCAGTGATTGTAGAATTCTTCCTGTTTTTGTCTAAATGTTAGGAAATGGAGCATATTTTCAAGAACCAGAACACAGGTTCAGCTCAAAAGTATTTAGCCTGGACATTGATCTTGCTATAACTTTAATCACAACTGAAGAAACTGACACTTCCAAATGTTGGGTCAGGTAAGGCTGAAATGTAGATAAAGTGGATGAATGTGTCCTTAAAGGATCTTGGTTAGACAAATTGTATTATTCCTATGAATGGCCAGGTTTTCTGTAAGAATAAACTAAGTGTTGACCTAGGTGAACTAAGTGACCCCTCAGCATTGACAAGATTCTGAAGAATTTGTTTAGCATTAGTGGCAATATCTCCAGAATTTAAAAAAGTTTAAAATTTAATTCTCCACAAAGAGGAAATAATGAAAGGTAGAGACTGGAAGCCAGAGTTTGTAACAGGGAGGTGCACTTCCTGTGCCTGCATTGGTGTGTTGGTTCTCTCTGCCCACTCTCTGTGCTCAACAGAATTTGGATAGACCTGTCTATGTGGCACCAAGCCCAAGCTAATATATTCTGCCCTTTAATGGTCTCAGTGTCACGCATTGTAACAGCAAAGCTTCCAACCAGAATGGTGTGTGGGCAGAATGAGCTCATGTCTGCTCTTGGACCCAACAGAGTATGCTTTCATCTGCCTGCAAAAAAACATTTTGGAATTCTTAGAGTGACCCTTATTTAATCTAGTATGTTTGTGGTTAAAGTCTCTGAAGTATGTTACCAGCTGCCCAGCCAACCAGATCTGGGTTTGATTGGTTTTTGTTTGTGGTTTTTTTTTTTTTTTCTTTTATCATTAATACTTCTACTGGCAAATGTATCTACAACCTGATTCTGAGAACATTTTCTGCCTCGATTCATTATATGTTTAAGAAAATATCAGCAAAACAGTATGCGAATTCACATCTTTCATAAGACAAAAGCTGAGTGTACCTGTGAGGCTTGGAGAGAATTTGGTAAAGAGGTCATCCTAGTTTTCCCAGAGTCAATAGCTGCATTAACCTTGAGGAGTTTGTTATTGGTTTCTATGTGTTTTGTTGATGCTGAGCTTGGTTGCTTTTTTTCTTGCGGGAGAGGCAGATGAGATTGAAGAGTGCAATTTTCCCCACTAACTGGAAACATACCCGAATTTCCTTTATCTCCCTCTGAAGTTATGGTAACAAATGTGGTATTACACATTGTTTGTTCCACAGCAGCAATATAATTGGTGAGTTAGAGCACAAAAAGGTGGCATATACCATACAAATAGAGCTCTGTATTCACATAAACCTACAAATAGATCAAATTTGAGCATCAGAGCACACAAGTATTGTGATATCTGATTTTTCATATTGATTAGTTTGTTTGCAAAATTAAAACAAACCTTATTATCATGAAAGAAAGAGGTACACAATAACATTTGAAGACTAACTACAAAGAAAGATGAATTAATGCCTAGTGCTGTAAAGAAAACAGTCTGCAGTCTTCTGTTTCATCAGATATGAAAGGGTGCTGAGTTTCCAGTGTAAATCAGTGCAACTCACAACCCAAGTGAACATGCACCATTTCTGTTCCATTTTCTTGTATTTGGTTTGTAATTTGGTTTAATACAAGAATTAGTATTGTAATTTGGTTGTACTAAAATAAAGCCTTTACTAAAGTACTTTTAGTACCTATCTAAATTCCATTTGAAGCAGAGAAGTTGTTACTCTGAATCACAGCTCTTACAAGGTCATGACCTTGGTTATTAGTGGGGAAAAAAAAAAGCTAACATGCAAGACATGCCGATCTCTGTTCGCCTGGTCAGTGTGGCACCAGTGAAGAACTTGGATCATAAATGGGTGACAGTCAGTGAAACTTTCACTCATATGTGACTGTTTATAAGCCACAAATAACACCAAGGGAGTTGAAATATGTTTTAACAGTCTGTTTATATTTTTCTATGGAGGTCTTAGTGCCACATAACTCATTTTGGCATTTTTTAAACTAAATTTTGCATTCAGAAAACCAAGCAAATGGTGAAGCCAATATTTATTTTTCAAGTAACCATAAGCATTTCACAGAAACTCTGTTTATCACTTTTAATTTATTTCTTTATTTTTTTTTCTGAGCAGTAGCCATCAGAATTAAACTCTAACCGTTGTATGATAACAGTGAAAAAGGCCAGTGAATGAATGTATTAGGGTAGAGACCCTGAAGAGTAAAAGGATCAAGGTGAAATTGTTGCAAATTATTCAGGCAAGGTGTGGGACATGCTTGGTTATATGTTTTCATTCTATATCCCTTTTTTAAAGCCATAAGCCTTAAAGAAAAAAAAAAAAACAAAAAAAAAACCACAACATATTATCATACTTGCAGTGTGAATGATCCTGTTGTGTAAGGGAGGCCTTTCATCCCCTTCACCATATTTTTCTCTTTCTCCTTCTTTTCCTCCAATTTCTTTATTTTTTATTTAAAGTAAAATTAGGCTCTGATTGAGCCATGCACTTAGGCATATTTTAAAATAAATTTTAAGCACATACTTAGTAGTTAGCTAAGTCAATACTATCAGAGCTGTTGCAGAAGGTCAAGTCAATCTTGCCTCTTTATTGTTGTACAGACTTTAAGATGACATCAAAATAAAATATGTATATATTATGGTAAGAATGAGATCACAACAATTACATTGTCCTTAATAAAAGCTTACATTGTTTCCCTATTTGGAAATGATTGCATTTTCTGTCATCTCTAGAAAGTGGTCTTTCAAGATCCTTTTACTGCTTACTGATTTCATTTTATATAGACACCAAATTAAGTTAATTAATCTAATTAGCAGAAATTCATAAACATTGAAATGACTTCTACATCAAGACTGAATAGACATATGTAAGTGAACAGAAATCCTGGCAAACATTTTCTTTGAAAATAATGTCCCCAGCTTTGCATTTTCCTCTGGGATTCACTCAGTGCAAAGAATACATCACTTCACACGAATCCCATCATAAATCTTGAAAATCTCATGCAGAACCCAAATTATTTATTTTAACGTGTTATTCAATTAGTTATTTCTTTAAATTGTGGTCAGTTGGCAGTTACAAACTAATTCCATTCCAGTTATATTATAGCAATGCTATAGCATGATTTGAAGGGGTCAGTAGATCATTAACACTGGAAAATCTTCAAAACCAAAATCTACAAATGCCCAAAGGAGAACAATTGTAAAACAGGATTATACTGCCAGAGCATAATAATTTTAAATTACAAACAATCCAAATAAAATTGATGAAATATTAATTGTAGGCTATTTCCACTTCTGTCAGAAATGATTCTTTTCCATACAGTAAAGCTCTTCTCAAAGAATAAAGAATAGCGTAAAATTTTAAAGATGCCTCCCATAGTTTCAATTAGCTATTTTGCCAGTGGCAACATGGGTGAAGTTTATTCAATCTAGATGGCATATCCAATTCAGTATTTAAATCATTTCTTATGGTGATTACGGATTACGCCTTTTTTAACAAACACTCTTGGAAATAAAGTTTAGTATACATGTTTCGGCTCTGTAATTCTGTGGTCTAGTTAGTGTTCCTCTTATTTTTAGCCAACAGCTTTAGCCATAATACACAGCCTGAAGGAACATCAGGAATGGTTCGTGGTCAGATTGACAACATTTTATTTTTGTTGTGTAAAAGTGTAAATGTTTCCATAGCGTGAATCACAGGATCTGGTCTACTTTTAGGAGCTCCTTCAATGTCAGAGACTTTTTTGGACCTGGAATTTGAAGACATTGTCTCAGTACTAGTCTTCAGTTTTACATTTTTTTTGTTTATTCTGTTCTTCTCTCATCGTTATTCTTACTACCTGCTCTCATTGCTTGCAGAATAGTTTGTACTATATACTACTCTTGATCTCCATTTCTTCTACAGGGCAGGCCTACTAAAGGATTACTTATTTCACTGCCTGATTTGTGACTTGAGATATTATCATGACCATACAGCTTCAGAAAAATAGTTTAATATTTAAGGAAGAGGCCAATATCAAGTAAAATATCATGTCATTTTCTGCTCAGAAACATAGTCCAGACCCTTAGAAAAGTGGCTTGTTTCAGGTGGACTAAGGTAGGGTAAGCTCAACAAACTTTTGGCTGAATGTCCACAATTGAACAAACAGTGAAGATAAATTTTAAAAATATATGTACTATCTCCGTTTAGGAAGTTAGTTGTATTTTCTTGTTAATTTTATGTGTATGTGTTTGCTTATACGTGTACAAATACGTATAAGATCTGTGGTATGTGAAAAATTATACATGTACAAAACTTATCCACCTCACTGAAATTTACTTTCTAACGTCAAAAGGCTTTCAAACTAAGTTTAGTAATAATAGGTACTAGTAATAAATTCTTATTGAAGGGAGTATGAAAATACTGAGAATGTGAAATCACTGAGTGCACAGATACTACTGTATTCCTGAAAATGGTAGGACATCAGGCCTTACAAATGGTATTTTGCAGAAGGATATTTAGGAATTAATAACAATCATTCTCAAATAGCTTTTACTTGCGTCACAGCTTTTGGCAAATATTGGGGTAAAAAAGGAAAATGCAGTTAATTATATGTTCTTTTGCATTTCTGTAAATACAAATAAAAAGCAATATTTGAATGTTGGCTTAACAATATTCTTCCTCTGATTAAAAAATAGAATGGAGTACAGAAAAGTTTTAATGGGAATAATTAAGTTGTAGACCTGGACCTGGGTTACATAACCTCCTCAGAGCATAACTGTAGCTTCAGCCATAGTTTTCCACGTGCTTTTCACAGAGTAAAAACAAATAAAAGCCAACAGAAACAAAACTACATTGTTAATGTAGTACTCTTTAGCCCAATAATTTAAGTTAATGTGCTTATACAATTTAAGTATCAAACACCAACATATCTCAAAGAGATTTATATATTTTTTGAGATAGGTCTATCTGTGAAATTTATAACTTTTGCAATTACTTATGATTAATTACTTTCGATTAAGTAAACTGTGATAAATATTTCACTGTGGCCTACAAATGATATTTTTCAATGACACTTCAGGGTAACAAGAAGCTAGTATCTCTACAGTAGTCATCAGAGTAAAAATTAGCACTATCAACATGCTGATATATTAAGTTTTGCATTTAAATTTTATCTAAAACAATTAATTAGGATAATGTACAATGCATGTGGGTGACAATGGGTAATTAATGTCACCCTCAGTGTAACTAAAGCATGGATTTCTGAAATTCACTTTTATTAAATATCCACATGAGTTTCAACAAAATATATTTATCCATGAATTTTTTAGGACTCAAAGCATATTTTGGAATAATTATTAAATTTAAATTTTACTGGAATCATTTTGGTTTTTTTGACTGGATTTTCAAGCAGGGTTAATCAATTCACAATTAAATAAAATTTCAAACCAATATTCAATGAACCCAAAGTTTCAATAAGTGGAAAACAAATTAAAATAAAAATACACAATCAATAGACATAAGCAGCAAGAGGTCTGCTTACTTATTTATAATTTACTTAATCTTTTCAAACTTTTCTAATACGAGTTTCTTCTGTGCTGACAATTCCCTTTAGAATCAGTTTTGGCACCTCTGCTGTTGCCTTCAGCCAAACCCAGAAACTGTACTTGAGCTGGGAGAAAAACATTTCTAAATTTTAAGTTTACCAAATTTCTGTAAATTTGGCTTTCCAAGCCTTGGGCAGATGTCCAGATAAATTCTAACTTTGTGGGTTTTTTTTGTTTTTTTTATGTTTTTTTTTTTTTTTTTTTAATTATTATTATTTTTTAAGATGTTCACTCATTTTTAGTGCTATCAAAACAATTTGTATTATCATCATACTACATGTTCAGTGCTTACATAATATTTCAAGTTTGAAAATACAAATAATCTCTATACTTTCTAAATGAACATGGTATTTATTATACAGAGATTAATTATCACAAAAGTGGCAGTTTCTGCAGCAGTAGGAAATCTTAGTATTTAATTAGGTGGTGGGACAGTAGCATGATTTTAACTTTTCATGAATAAGAAAATAATGAATTTAATAAATGAAAAGCTCCATTTTAGATTTTCACCAAAGTATATTGTGAATGATTTTGCTTTTGTAAGCATTGTGTTGAAAAACATTTTTAAAAGAAATTTGTAGTATTTGATTAATGTATCTCTTTTGTGCTGCATTTGGTGAGAGATTAGAGTAGAGGGAATTAGTTCTGTTCAACACATCATTGTCATAGTAGCCTTTAAATATGCTTCCGTCCCAGCTTGCAGGAAAACTGAGTGTTGCCGTATGTTTCCTCTCCATCACCACCATGTTACTGACATCAGCTGCAAACTTAGCAGCTTATACTGCCTCAGTGACTGTTTCTGTGGCTTCTGCAGCATGTATTTCAAGCATTAGAAGCATATGTTTGCTTGTTCACTGTCCAGAAAAAAGTGTATTTTAAACATTTTCTGTAAGTTGTGACAAAGCACAGTTTATCTATACACAGTGGTATGGCACGCCGTCCGCCTTGTGGTAGGAAAAATTTGTATGGCAATAAATCTGGGTATATTTTAATTATCCCTGGTCACTGTATCTTGTCGCAAGTTATACAGCACTTGAGTCAATTACCAATGAAATTTAATATAGGAAAAGGCAAAATCTGTTATATTACTTCTATATGGTTACATCCAACACCGTAGAAAAGCCCGCTGGGTGCCTGCACAGTTTGCTGTAATGTGTAGCTCTGTTACTTTTTCAAGGCTCAGTTATTAGCCAACACTCACCCCCTCATCCTGCACCATCTGAAACCTTCCCTTTTATCGGTTCCCCTCCTTTGATCTGTCAGGTGTGTGGCGCACAAACTAGAAGTAGCACTGGCTTTCCAGAGAGGAAACAAGGTTTTTTCTCAATGGTTTGCAGTCCCACAAAGTATCTACCTACCCTGTAGTGTTTGATGTCCCATAGGCTGTACTGGAATTCTATAGGAAAATTGTTCATATTCATTTACTGCTGTATTTTATATTACCTTCTTATCCTTAAAATTGAAATATACATGTTCTTTGTTGGGATATATTGAATTAATATTTTTTATGTTATAAACAGCTGACATATTTCACTTGCCTCAACAGAAGAATGGGCAGGAGTTGCAGTAATGTCAAGTTTAATCATTGCAACATTAAGTCATTGCTACAGAGCCGCAGAGGAAAAAATACAGAGGTCATCTTGTCTTACACTTTTCTTAAGGGATGGTGGGAGGAAATTATTTACATGTGCTGACCACAAGAATATTCAGAGCCAAATTAAAAATCTGTTGAAGTTCTCAGAGCTACTTATTCCATTATTTAGGTTTTTTTACATTCTACAGAACCATCATGTCTACTGTTTGCAAAGTTACAAATTCTACCAGGAGTCCAATAAAGTTAAATAAAGAATCCACAAATTTACTACTTAAACAGTCGCACAATTTGAACCAAATTTAAGATTTGGAAGAATTCCGTTATTTTTTATATTTACATTTGTGTTTTTCTCCAGTCAGACATCAGCTTTGGAAATCTTGTTCTTCATGCTTCTGATACTTTTGTATCATTCTAGGATGGGCAGCAATAAATGTGAATTGTTCTGAATTGTTCTTGCAGTTTAAATAAATGGATTAGCAGCAGCTCAAAGTTGTGTAATAGTGGTGTTGACTGAATTTTTTATTGTTTCTTTAATTTCTCTAGTGTATTTTCCATTCTTTAAGTAGCTTTTAATTTTCTTTTAATGCTTACTTATCTCATCTGCTGTTAAGTTCCTGTTAGTTAAACAATCCTTATTTGTGATGAAATATTATATTTAATTTTGATTGTTTTTACAAGGATAGTACTTACTGCTGTATTAAAACATAAATTAAACATTTTTCCCTGAAAATGTAGGTTATGCTTAAGAAGATTTTTTCTAACAGAAAAAGGATGCAAACGGGTGCCCAGGCAACCTAATTCTAATCTGAAGGACAAAAGCACCAACTATAATGCCTTGCACTCTGCAACTCAGAACAGTTCAAGCTCACAGAAGATTACCTGATCACCACAGATGGTTCATTCTCTTCAGCAGAGACTGTTTCCCCTGAATTCACAAATGTACTCAGAAATGTTTCTCCTTATCCTTAAGTGAGAGTACTAAATACTGAAAAAGTTGAATACTAGGCCTTCTAGATCATTAACATATTTTGTCTAGCTGCATTTTTAACAGCATGTTGGCAGACTTTTCAGTTTCAATCTCAGTCACAGCAGATTTTCCTTAGAGTGATTATTTATCACATTATTTATCAAGTATTTGAAATACAACTTTATTACAAAAGTTTTTTGGTATTTTTTTTCTATTCAGAGATAACAGTTACTATTAATGCTTCATGCGCAGTATGTCCATAAAAAAAGCATTTTGGGAGCTAATGTCTGGGAGTTAATTATTGATATACAAAATGTGTATTATTGACCAACAAAGCTGCGTGAGACTTACAGACATCCTAACTATTTCACTGACAGACTGCTCTAAACAAAGAACTTAATGATTTCTGGAGACTCAGGAAAAAATTATAGAACGAAAGCTGATATCTCAATTCTGGGAGACACTGACCTCTCACTAGTTCCATTAAAAAAAAAAATAAAAAAAAATTGAAGACAAGTGCTCTATAAGCAAACACTGAAAAACAGTAATAGTTTCCTTGACCATTAATAACATTTAACACACAATCTTCACACAAGGATTTATGATTGCATTTATTTTTTAGATCTTCTAAGGTCTCATTATGTATGATGTAATTTTCATAAGAACATTTTTCAGTAATGCTCTTTTTGGACATCATCTGGAATTATTCCGGGTTCATCTATTAATCTTATCAAAAGTTGTGAAAAGAGCTCAGCTGTGTATTCTTGTGTATTCAAGTGATCTAAGCAAAGTGATCAAAAGAAGTTTCTGGTGTAAATTTGAAATGACTTTTTCAGGCTGCCCTAGGATGTTTGTGTAACTTTTTTTAGAATTATTCTTTCCACACAATATAATGTAGAATCATAGAATCATCAAGGATGGAAGAGATCTCCAAGGTCATTGAGTCCAATCATTCTCATACCACAAACATTTTCTCACCAAACCATGTCCCTTAATACTACAATTAAATCTTTCTTGAACACCTTCAAGGATGGTGACTCAACTACCTTCCTGGGCAGCCTGTTCCAGCACTTGACCACTCTTCTTGAGGATAATTTTTTCATGATATCCAACCTGAACCTCCCTTGGCGCAACTTGAAGCTATTGCCTTTGCTTTCGAGAGACTGGAGATAGAGGAAATGTGTCCAATACTAGGAATGGTGGAAAGCAAAGTATGTTTAAGAGTTCTTCCTCACCTTCTGTTTACATAGATCCCTTGCTGCTATTGCAAGAGTAGTCACATGGAAAAAATGCAGAGGGAATTTCTAACACTCGTTACATAAGACATAACAATTGCTTTTCCTTAGTATGCTGTCTTTCCTAAGGTACTTTAATGAACAAATTTGCTTTTCTGTAAATAAGTAACATCATCTGCTGTGCTCTTCATTATGATCTTAAAATTTCATAGGAAAGTCATCAGATGTCCTTATAACTCAATATACACACTTAGCGTTTTACTTAGTCCTGTTTACTCATATTTATTTGCCAATGCTTATTTGTTGCTACTTTAATTTTGTTGTATATAGATGAAGGCTTCTTGTTTATTTCACCACAACTTTGCTTTTTTTGCCAAAACTGTAAAACTAAGAAGTGTTTCAAACGCTGTTCTTGATCTTCAGAACTTCCCTGCAGTGAGTAATTGGGAAGGCAGGCATCCCGAAACTGCCCCTAAACTTTTGTTTGGAAAACGAGTTTCCTTTTTTATCTTTGACTTCTTTTCCTTAGTCTTTTATAAGTACAAGCAAGAACTCCACCCTTAATCACTGTCTTTTCTAAATCAGGGCAATTCTGTCCTGATAGCTATACAGAGCTTCTTTTAAAGATTCAATCCTACCAATTTGATTCTGTTATCAGTAAAAACTTAACTAAGCCTAAATTATAAGAAACCTACTGCTGACTGAGGGCCAGCAGAATCATCGCTCTCTAGTGAAGGACAGTGATGTGCTAATCTCACATCATGTTGACTGTGACACATATGGTTTGAATGGAAGTTCAGAAGCAGAATAATCAGCTGCTTCAGTATCAGTTTTGTTTTACTTCAGCCTAAGTTTTGACCCAGTGTAGTGCCAACTTTACTGTATCATGTATTCCGAACTCTTTTGGCAACACCAATTTAGGTAGAAAGCTATTTAGCAAAATATTCCCACTTTATGGAATCACTGCATCATAGAATTGTTTAAGTTGGAACAGATCCCTACATCTACAGCTGGATCAGGCTGCTCAGAGCCCCATCCAGCTGGACTTCAAAATTTGCAAGGACAGGACATCTGCTACCTCTCTGGGTAACCCATTCCAGTACTTCACTATTCTTACCATATAACTCTGTTTCCTCATATCCAGTCTAAATTTCCTATTTTAGTTTTAAACCATTTCCTTTTGTCCTATCATAACAGACTCTGCTAAAGAGTCTGTTACCGTCTTACTTATTACCCTCCATTTATATATTTGAAAGGCTGCTATCAGGCCACCTCGAAGCCTTCTCTTCTACAGTCTGAACAGCCCCAGCTCTCTCAGATTGTCCCCATAGGAGAGGTATTCCATCCTTTGGATCATTTTTGTGGCCCTTCTCTGGACGTGCTCTAACAAATCCATGTCTCTCCAGTACTGAGGACTCCACATCTAGACACAGTACTCAGGTGAGTTCTCACCAGAGTAGAGGAGAGGAGCAAGATTGCCTTCCTCAATCTGCTGGCCATGTTTCTTTTGATGCAGTCCTTGATACGGTTGGCTTTCTGGGCTACAAGGACATATTACTGGTTCATGACCAGTTTACCATTCAGCAATACCTCCAGGTCCTTTTTGGCAGGTCTGCACTCAATCCTTTTGTTCCCCAGCTTTATCAATAGCGGGGGTTGCCATGACCCAGGTGCAAGACACTGCAGTTCGATTTGTTAAATCTCATGAGGTTAACCTCAGCACACTGCTTGATCCTGTCTAGGTCTCTCTGGGCGACATCCTATCCCTTGATGTGTCAACTGCATCACACAGCTTAGTGTCATCCACAAACATGCTAAAGATGTAGTCGATGCTACTGTTGATGTCATTGATGAAGATATTAAAGAACACTGGTTCCAGTAGTGACAACTGAGAGACACTACTTGTCACTGATCACCATATGGACATTGAGCCATTGAGCACCACTCTCTGGGTACAATCTTGCAACCAGTTCCATGTCCAGCAAACAGTCCACCCTTTAGATCCATATCTTTCCAATTTGGAGAGAAGGATGTTATGGGGGCCTTACTAAAGCTGTTCTCTTTTTTGGCCACTGTCACACTTTTTAACCTGTTTATCTTGTAGCCTCAGAATATGGCTCATCTTTTCACTGCTGTAGTATGGTAAACCTACTACAGTTGCTTACTTCAGGTTTAGAGCTAAGTCATGGAGGTCTATGGTGTTCAGGGAAAGTCAGACATAACTGGCAAGATTAAATCTGCTGTGAGTGGAATGTTTATAAAACATCAGTGCAAGAGCTTGTAAATAATTCTAATGCCTACCCCACTGGGGAAAACACTGCACATCACCACACACACATTTTTTTTTCTTTAGTGTTTTCTTACAGTATAAGAATATTTTTTATTGGACTAAGTAAGTTTTACAGTGTTGATCGTTAAAAAAAAAACCTGGCTAGCATTGTCTTCCTGATTTAAGTAAATAGTATTCGCTTTTCATACTGACTTTATGAGACTTCTGTGAGTTTTGGTGTTGCTGATATAGTGGCATTTTGAAATCAGATTGTAGATATCATGTGAAAAGTAATTTTTCTATCAACACAACCTCCGAGAAGTTTATTTTGTTCTGCAAAAAATTAGGCACAGCTTGCAAAACAAGGCAAAATTCCAGTGAATGAAGTTGAGATCAATTCCAGCCTTTACTTTATGTGGAACAAAGAAACAATGAACAAAGCCAGATCTTAATGTAATTTTATCTAAAGAAAGCGTGCTTTGATAGACTAACATTACAATTATGGGATAATTGCCACTGTGATTGGACAAGAGCATAGTGTAATGATCTTGCTGTACTTTTGTTCTTTGGTTGTTCCTTGTTAGGCTTCTTAGAGTGTTTGTGATCTTTTCTTGTGGCTTACAATTTGCCTTATCCTTTCTTTGCATTCAAAAGTATTTGACTGTGCAAAGTATTTACATCTAATCCAAGAATTTTTATATGTATATGTGTATATACTTATCTATAAATAAAATTTACTCTAATAATTGAACCTAAAGTTATTTAATCATCAGATTCAGATCAGGTGACAAGCAGCATCAAAATCAAATGAAGGTATCTGTTGGAAAGATAGTTCTGACAGTTGTCTTTCTTAATTTTTTATTTTAATATATTAAGGTGAAGCATCTACTGTTTCCATTGTTTAAATATGGAAAATAAGTACATTGGAAGAATTTAAGTGAAAATTAGGTGAAGTTTAAGCCAGTCTGAAAGTGTGAATTTTAGACTCTCTAGATCCCCAAGCAGTAATTATATAAGTCCACATCTTGAGATGTCTCGGCAATACGGCATAAACCTCCTACATGTCTTCACTAGGATACAGAGAAGATGCTTTTCTGTAACAAGGTTCCATTACAAGTTTAACGAGATTGGGTTTGCGTGGATCTAACATCCATAGATGCGTGCAACTAAACTAGTATGTGTACTTGGTAAAGGAAAGCTGCCATATGGTATCTGCACGTCCCTTCTCCTCCCTCTCAAAAGGAGATCTTCAAACACAAAGTTCTGTGGGAGAACTGCATCTTATTAATTTATGTCTCGTAAACAGATTCATCTTCCAATCGCTGAATGATGCCAATGTCTTAACTGCTAATTTTGTATAATAGACTGGGTTAGGGATGTTCCCCACTTCTGCTGTTGACACTATGATCAATTTGAAGCAAATTATCTATCTTCATATAAACAAAAGTAGGAATGACATTCTGTCTAAGGCATTTGCTTTTTTATTCATCCAAAGTCACTGGATTAAACTGAACAAAATCTGAGAGGCAGTAACCACAATCAGTGAATCATAACTGCTGCTCTTTTTTACTGTTTGTTGAAGTTAGGAAGGCATTTTTCTAGGATACGACTTCCATCTGTAAATCCTAGAAAGTCACTTATCTCCTGTTTTACAGCTTAAGTTCTACTTCTGAGCCCATTACTCATTCAGTATTTCGGAGATATACATATCCTTCTTCAATAACCCTAGAAGAAACTTGTTTCTCACCTTCTCTTAGTAAAGCAATCTATCCCAAATCATGTTGTTGGTTTTCCCTATTCCTCCTGTATTCCTTCCTTTACAGCTTCAGTGAGATAAGTATAGGTTGCTTCTTCCCCTTTCTCTGGCCCCAGTGATAAGGCTTGCTCCTGGGAGACATTATGGCTTCATATTTCTCCAGAAGACTCTGAGATACTGTCTCCTTTTTCATGTATATGAAGACATTATTAGCGAAATATACCCTCATTTTCCAGTAAAGTTTTATGAAAAAATTACAAGCCAGACGCTTGATTTATGTAGCAATGTGCAGGAAGTAGATTTTGCTGCAATTGTCAGTCTCCTCATGATGTCCGTCTCCCAGAGATGCTTACATGGAGGCAAGAAAAACATTGTATGCAACCTTATTTTCTTTCCTCAGCATTTCCATGTGTTTGCCCCTGTAGCTGTGAACTCAGGACAGACGTAGCCGTGTCCTCTCTTGTTTCTCTGGTGGGACAAAAGTGTCCCATTCAACATCCTTGTAGCTGGTGCATTTGACTTTGGGCATTGCGTTGCTGAGCAATGCAAATGCTGTCGTTACTTGCTGGAGTTGGGCTTAGATTCCTGGGTCATGGTTGTGTTTTCAACTAGTTGACAGGGCTCCTTAAGGAAAGAGATATTTAGCACTGCAAATCACTAAGACTTCTGTGGCTTGAACTCTTAGTTATTTTCCATTCATCACTCAGAGACAGCTTTGGCAGAAGTAAGTTCCTGGCTTGTCATGTAACTGATGGAATTAAAAATTCTGAAACTGATGAAACACCCTTTCAAGCATAGGGATGAATAACATGATTACCATTAGCAGGAAGAACTGTTTTTGTATCATGTAAAGAGAACAGCTACATAAATATTCAATCATTGTATCAGTGTATTGCAGATCTCTGGGCACCTCTTTTCATTCCCTTTCCTGTCTTTGACACCTTCCACTTTCTTATGCTTTCCAAGGTGGATTCCCTGTGCTCAATTCTGCCATGGTGCAGGGACTATGTCCTGCAGGGACTACAGATACACTGGAAAAAACTGAATGTCCTCATTTTACTAAAATAAAAGAAGAGACTGAGCAAAAACACAAGATGTTTCTAAAGTTTCTGAATGTACTGTGTGCAGGGCAAACTTCATATGCAAAGAGATCTTGATATTTTATGGTTCCTTTTGGTGACATTGATTGTTTTCTCTTGCTGTTTCAGGCTTTATTTAAAAGGTCATAGTGGAACAGCTGGAAAACAGAGTAGCCTGATCCTGCATGGTGCTGAATTCAGTACAAAAGATGCTGACAATGACAACTGCATGTGTAAATGTGCTCTCATGTTAACTGGAGGTGAGTACAACTCTAAAAATATGTAATACATTGTTGAGAGTCCACTCTATTTTCCTTAAGCAAATATGGATGAAGTTGCATGCATGGATGTGTAAGTACTATGTGAAAATTCCTTTTATTATTATTACTTCTTCTCTTTTCTTCATGTACGGTGTGGTAGTGCCAACACCCCACAACAAATTTGTGGCAACAAATTCAATAGGGAAAGCACAAGTTAGCTTTCTTGTTGAGGTAAGAAAGGCAAGGAGGGAAGGAATAAAGAAATGAAGAAGGGGGAAAGATGTTTATAAGATGCTGGAAAAAAATACCTCTGAAAAAGAAGAGAGAAAGGGTAGGGAAATAGAAACATATTTCATTCTGAAAATAATGTCTGCTATTTATTTCCATGGAAATTACAGCAGATACAAAAAGCACAATAACACAATTTGGTAGATCAAATTCTCAGCTACAAAACACTATTTTTCAACACAGGCACCACCACTATCTATGCATGCTCACCAGCAGTGAACAGGAAGGACCTGCACACTAGGCCCATAACAATCTGCAACAGCAGATGTTTCACAACATTGTTTCACAGCTGCTTTGATGACATCATTGCTAGGAAAATGTTGCCCGCACAGTTATTTCATTGGGCAGAATAGATGGGAAATATTTCCAAATTGTACGGTGAATGTGGCAGGAGAGTCCATCCAAAATTAGCAGTGTGATCTGCAGTCTTCTAAATGAGGCCTAGCATTAATTTTGTTGCAAGAGAAAGGTTTTCTTCTCTGGACTGACTCTGGAAGTTTGAACCTTCAGTTTTGTCAGCATTGTGATGTAGCATTCAGAGTTGATGGTTTGTCTGGAATCCAGAAAATCCAAAAGAATCACACCCTTCCTATCCCAAAAGACAGTTCCTATCACTCTATCCTCTGAGGGATGGCTCTTGTACTTTTTTTCACTAGGGAGTTCATGTCACCACTCCATGGACTGCTGTTTTGACTATGGCTTGCAGTGGTGACATCTATAATGATGCAATCTAGGGACCTGTGTGATACTATTATTGAAATAACTACTGAGATTCAGCTCTCTGTCTTATATTCTCATACTTGTAGACTCAAATCATAGCACTTAGGTGTTTTATAATGTTTAAAACAAATCCTTAGTGAGCAGAGTCAAAATGCAGAAGACAAGAGGGAGGAACTGAGGTGAGGGGAGATCACAGAGATGTAACATTTGAGTATCTGAAAGAACGAAATCAATATGACTACCAGTAAATATAGCAAATGTAACTGATATCTGTTCCCTCCAATGTGGAGGAGGAATATCCAAGGTTAGCTCCTCATATAGATGCCTAAAGACCTGCAAAAGAGTCAGAAATTTCTCTTAAAATTGGTGCTAATTCTGAGTTAGTGAATGGGCAAGTCGGTATGAAAGGGCAAGGTCATTTTTACCTCTTCGACGGCACTGAAGGAGAAATCTTGTGCTGTGATTCTTTGATTCATAGACTGCATTACCAAGAAAGGCTCTTATCTTCACATCCGATCTTCTGAGAATCTCCCTCTGTGATTTCTAACTTTCTTGGAAAAAACTCTGGAACATAAAAATTATTCTGTATTTTGAATCAGACTTTAAACCTGATATTATTTGTGGTTACTGGCACTCTGAGTATATCTAGCTCGGGCCACATTCAGGCATATTTAACGCTTAAGATTAACGCTTCTTAACAGAAGATGATTTTTCTAGTGGAAATTCTTAGCAAATGCACAGCCTACCTCCTCATTCTCTTTCCTAATTGGATATTACCCAGGTGGGAGAGTCTTTAAGGAGTTGATTTTTTTATTAAATGTCAGTTCATGAAACTTCTTCCAGCAGACAAGCGATCAGAGAGTGCTTTCCCATTTGCGTAGCAAAAGGTACTTCTGGGCAAATAGCGGGTAAGAAGTCAATAGTTGATTTTAATTAAAACTATTATCTTTCTCCTCAGAGACCATGCTAAATGGATAAATACTTCCAGGGCAGGTCAGAGCCCAGTGAGAATCTCCTAAATGGGAGTTATGTCTGTGCTGAAGTGCATATTCATTCATGTATCTGAAAACCACCTCTGCTCCTAGACAGCTAAATCTGGGATCGGTGGGTTTTGTTTATTTTCCTACCCTGACTTATGTGGCAGGTCAATGCCCTACTGAGGTCAGCCTGCTGTTCAACAACCATTCCACAAAGATTCACATATATTTTGCTGTAGCAGTCCCGTAAATCAGCAGGAAAACCACAGATTGGAATATGCTGGTAGCATCTAAAAGGAATAAATGGGAGTGGGGTGAATTACCAGAGGGTGAGGAAATCACAGATAGAACAAATGTCTGAAGTGTAAAAGGAGATGCAACTAGGCCTTGAAAAAAGGTGACTGAAGCAGCTATGCAGCCTTTAGTAAGGTGTAGTTCTTCAGGAAGAGAAAGACCTCAGCCGTGCTTTGGAACATGAATCAACCTCCCTTTATATCTTCAACAAATATTGCTATGATTTACTCTTTGAAAAAGACTTTCTCATTCCTGTGCAACAATCCAAAATTGAATTAAATACCAAAACATCTGTTTAACGAGTAGATTTCGGTTTTATGCCACAGAGAAGAAGACTGATTAAAGTAGCAATTCAAAAGTGGCTTTGGAAAAGATCTTTTTTTTTTTTTTTTTTTTTTGAAAGTTATCAGACTTTCTGTTAGTTTTGGCAACATCACAGACAGCACATTAATGATGAATGATACGAAATCCAAAGGCAGGATCCTTGCTATCTTGACAGTTTAGATGATCTTGTTATCTCTATGAGGTGAACTGAATATATTTATGTCAGGAATAAAGCCTGAGATAAGCTGAAGCTCAGAACTGTGATACGGTTACAGTCAAGGCTGAAAATAAAAATGTAAGGAAAACACACATTTCTGTCTGTGATCTCGCTTGTTGTCAGTTTTATTTGGTCTATGTAAAAAATATTTTTTCTCCTCCTTTCTACCCTCCTTCTCCCCCAGAATAAAAAAAAGAGTAGCGAGCATATTATCATATAGCATCAACAAAATTTTGTGTTTTTGTGCTCCTTGTCTTTTTGAGAGCCATGTTCTGCTGGTTGACTCTATCCTAATACTTATTTGAAAGAATAGTTTTAGTATGGTCTCATATGAGCTGGATTCTCAACTCCTGTGAACTTTTTACAGAAGTTAAATGTTTTAGCTGGTTTTTTTTTATGGAAAACTTGGAAAATTTCTAGAAGAGTATGCCAGTGATCTACACGCAGAGCTTTTTGTAAGATACAACACTTTAAATGTAACGAATTCTCCTCAGAAAGAAGCACTGGATAGGTATTCAAGGAACTTCAGATTGATTTGCAGTGAAAGAGCACTTAATATCTATGGATCAGATCTGTTGGCATCAGGCCAAATTAGAGCATCCTGCAGGGTACCACCTGCCAGCTGAGCCCCAGAAATTATTTGTGCAATCGCCTACAGGCACTGCAATATAACTTAGAGTAACTTAGAGTAACTTGGACTACAGTGAAAGTCTAAATATACTTTGTTTGGCTTGCCTTTGCGACAAACTGAGATGTTTACACAGATATTTAACTTCAGATGATACATGAGAACATAATTAATCTTTTATTAAGCTTGACAAAGTGATATGATTCTAGATCTCTAGCTAAGACTGAAAAAGCATAGAATTATTTAGATTTTTTTTAATTGACAGGAAATAGAGGCCCATTTATCTACAGTCTTCTGTCTCCAGCAACAGTAAACAGTAGATACCTCAACATGGGTGTAAAAACAATGCAAAAAAATAACACTCCCCCTGTGCATTTCCCTAGTCTCAATCTTCTGCATCTCAATGGTTTCTTAAATCAGAGACATTTCCCATGAATATATTTAACAGCCCTTGGTATATTTCTTGACTATTTGGTGAGACACTGCTTAATGGGCAATCCAAAACAGTGGTGCATTTATTGTTTTACTTCTTGTTTCTCCAAGTGGCAAATTTTACAAATCTCTGGCAAGAGAAATATAGAGGATTCTTATCTTTTTTGGAGGGAAATTCCTGTTTAAATGTAGAACTCTGACTGTATGTGATCCGGTCAGAATACAAAAATACAGCTTCTGTTATATTTTATTTAAAACAAAAGCTTTGAAAGTAGTAACCTCAGTGCAACTTGAAATTATCTGGTGTGAATCCCAAGGATATATGTCCATTTATGTAGGAAAGAACCAATGTTTATGTTCCACTTATTGTTGTTTTCATAAAAATGTTACGTAGCAAAAACACCATCCATGAAGAATCATTTATACTACCAAATATTTTGTAGACAGAGGCATATAACCACCACGTAGATATGAAGTTATTGGAATTGCATTGATTTATGCTGGAAATGTTGAAATCATACAATCATTGAATACTTAGGGGTGCGAGGGACCTTTAAAGACCATCTAGTCCAACTCCTCTGCAATGAACAGGAGTATCCACAGCTAGATCAGATTGCCTAGGGCCTTATCCAGACTTGCCTTGAAAGTCTCCAGGGACGGAGCATCCTCCATATCTCTGTTCCATTGCCTCACCACTCTCACTGTAAGAGACTTTTTCCTTATGTCCAACCTAAATCTGTCCTCTTTAAGCTTGAAGCCATTACCCCTTGTTCTATCACCACAGATCATGCTAAAGAGTCTGTCTTCTTCTTTCCTGTAGCTCCCCTTTAGATATTGAAAGGCTGCCGTCAAGTCATTTTGGATCCTTCTTTTCTCCAGGATGAACAGCCCCAGATTTCAGCTTATCCTTGTAAGAGCAGCCCCAGCTCTTTCAGCAGATACTTGTAGGATCCTTCGGCTATTTTTGCTAGATGTATCTCATTAGACGTATAACTAAGAAATCATCATTATATTACCATGTTTATAAATGCTAAGTATGGACAATAGTAATAAAGCATTAGGAGAACAAGCAGAACCAAGCAGTGACTGACATATAAATTAGTTCTATTTGTGTATTTTGATGAGAACATGTCCATCAGTCTGCAAGTTTCATATTATTTTTACTTCACAATTTATTAGTATTATAAACAAAGTATATCTTTCAGTTGATATGAAAAGATAATTACTTATGATGATAATGACTTAATGACTTAATGTCTATATACTCACAGTTAAATTCTAATTTTATTTTCAGAGTATCAAGTACCAACATCTATGTCATAGTCTGACCAACCCAACAGTCTAACAGACAATAGAAAATAAGCCTGGAAACAACCTTCCTCCCCATGACAGATTCTTCTGTTCTTCTCAAACCGTTTATTTTTGTCTTTCTATTCATCATCAAGATTTCTAATGATAAAGATTTTGTCTTATAATACAATCTGTTGCTGATTTTGGCTACACTAAGCATCAGAAAGTTTTTCTTGATGTTTAAACTAAGTCTATGACAATTTAGCTTAGTCCCATTTTGTTCTATCCTTTATTACTGGAAAGAATGGATTCTTCCTTTCACTCCTTTGAAAAAAATGCTTTTTTTCCTAGCAGCTTTCTTATAAATTTGAGATTTTTAGAAATTCCCTTCTGTCTTCTGTATTCTAGACTAAGAAAACATAAATCCCCTTACAGTACCTTCTTTGGAGTCCACCAAGTTGCTACAAATATACCTTAAGGTATATTTTACTGTTATCAGTGGAAGAACAAACTTTAAGAGCCTAAGTATTACCATCTAACTTATCTGAAAGAAAAGATTGGAAACATTGAAATAGTTCATAAAATAGTCTTCCAAACATTAAAGGCATTAGGTATTTCTGCATTAAAAATTTTTCTTATTGGTTTTATTGCCAAATTCACTAAAATTTTATGAACAAAGCCAGAAGGCTAGAAAGAGACACTGGTTTTATAGAATCCATTTGTTCCATAAAATCATAAGAATGTATCATTCAAATTTTGAACATTATTGTCCAGACTGTATTTGAATCTTACTGAAGTTAGAGATGTTCACAGTAATCAAGAGGGAGAGACAAGGCTGAAGAATAAAGAAAGGATTATCAGCAGTTCAGATTTTAGACATCTCTTCCTTTAGCATGTAGAAAGCAACTAATAGTCTCTCATCAGAGTTAAGATTAAGTTAATAATAAGTTAATATTAGGAAGCTCTCAATTCACACTAGATTTACAGTTCGTTTGTGAATTGATGATCACTAGGTTACTAAAAAAAGTTCCACAAATATGCATGTTTAATTACATTTTATACAAGCAAAAACAAACAACATAAAGTTGCTAACATTGGAGAATAAAAAGCTTTTTCTATGAAAAGCCTTTTCTATGTTTTTACTTTCGAAAACAAAATTTCTACTATATGAAAATTGTATTCATAAAAGCAGATAACCATTATAAAAGATTTTCAGTATATTTTTCTAGTAATATCATTACTCATTTGAGCAATACTACCTTATTAGGTTGGGTTTTGTTTTGTTTTGTGTAAATTACCTCAATGTACAATCATATTCAACTAAAGATATGGTAAATGCAGGTCTATGAGGCTGATAGGTGGTTTAAGATGACTGAATTATTCAGAATTTATTTATTTAAAGAAAATAGATGATGACATTTGACTTTTCAGAGGTAACAGCAATGGTAATTAAAGAATAGTGCATAGGATTTCACAAAACATAAGTGAGCTTTATTCCAGAAGAGCAACTGTCTACAAGAGTGATTCATATTTATTTTTATAGCTTACTTTCAAACAATCTAGCAATGTAACATCTAAATTACTATTTGTTTGGACAATATACTTTATGACCTAAGGATTGTTATTGTGAACAGAGATGATAGCATTCCTGGTAGAAAAATTACTAATTATAATAGAAAATTATTAAAAATGGGTTAGTCACAGAAGACTGTAAGACTATCCTCATTTCACATTAGTAAGTAAGCAACTGATGTTGACAGCAGCTTGAAGAAACTACCTGTGTTTCTAAAGTAAAATCTTTCTTAACCTTCTTGTGAAAGCCTCCTCTTTATCACTTCATTAGTCACTTTAATATCTTTCTTCTACTATTATTTCTCATAATGTCTACTTTTCATGATCCGTATGCATGATTCAAGTGTCAGAAATCATTGCCAAAAGTTATATCTGAGGTTAAAATCTTACTGCTATTCCAAATGGTCTTGATGCTCATTTGGGAAATCCATTACTTTGTAGTGAAACATAAACAAGATTCTTCAGTAGAGAAAAATCCTGTGGAAATCAGGAAATGAGCTAGCATCTAACTATTGGGAGTCTTTCCTTGTTTCAGATTGTCTCACAGCCCTGGAGCTGCTTTGCTTGCTGCACTGGCCAGTGTTGCAGATATCTCTTTTAGGTACTTCAGTTTTATGTTCCCCCATTTCATCATAGCTACCAAGAAAGGCACTGCTTCTATTCCTCTTTCCCCAGTCTATAAAATTTAGTTTGTAGGAAAACCAAACCAAACCAAACCAAAACATTTCAATTGCATTTATCCAAATATGGTTACTTTGGTGTTGAGACACGCACTTGTAAGTTTTGTGATAATCTGAGACCCTATGGGGAGTGAAGAGTTTTTAGAGGACTACACGGGAAGACACAAAGAAATAATCAAATGGGGGAAAAAAAAAAAAAAAAGCAAAAAAAAAAGCAAATAAATAAAGGGAAAAGTTGTTGGTTTTTTGTTTGTTTGTTTGTTTGTTTTTTAAAAGAAAGATACAAGCAAGGAAAGCTAGCATCTTGATGCAGTATTAGGAAAAATCTTTTTAAAAAATTGAACGGCCTCACAAACAAATCCAATACAGCAAGAAAAACAAATGCTCATTAAAACATATTTTGAAAGAAGTAATTGATTAAAAGTCTGCAATGTGAGAATTAAGTGGTCCACACAAAATATTTGTAAAATCCTATGTATCTTTGAATCATTTCATTGTTTAACACAATTTTGAACAGCATTGCAGAAAACCTTCTCCCTAAAAAGTCAGTTCATGCATCTGTTGCAGTTCCTTTAAGATGAATGAAATGGTATCTAGCACAGCTTGACATATCCTCATCCCAGCACTGTAAACAGAACTCAACTGCATCTGTGTTCCAGCTTTGAAAAATGAGGATTAGATTTTCTCTATTTAACTTTGTCTTAAGTTTCTACAAGATTATACTCTTGTTACAGTAAAACATCATCTGTACAGCTTTCTCTTTCTTTACTTATTACCCCCTTAGGTATATCACTGTAATCAAAGGGAGGTCAATTGTATTCAAACAGAGGTCTGCCAGAATTTATCTGGCATAAATTCTTCCCTTAAGATTTCACTATGAAGTGTTACTTCTGAAAAAAAAAAACCCCACTAAGTATAATCCAAAATCTAAGAAATTACTTTACAGGGCTGGAAGCATAAATTATATGAATTTGAATACAAAGAACAGTGTAAACACTAAATCTATAGGCTAATTGCTGCCAGTATTTTATCAATAGTAGTAGGGTATGGTTTAGCATACCCTCGTAAGTGTGTTCATTACAGATTGATAAAAGGTTCTCTGTCAGTAGGAGGATACTGGAAGATTCACTAGGGCAGCACCCGTTACTAAAAGGAGCTTCTCACAGTTTAATTCTGTTTTCAGAATTTATTGGGGAGAATTTAGTGGGAGCCACACTGAAAATTAAAATTCTGTACTTCGGTCCACACTGGCACTCATGGAGTTCAGTAGCCTCTCATTAGATAAGCATTGTTTGCCTTTACTGGTGTCTGAAATAGTTTTGCAGGGGGTCCTGGACAACTTATAATGCTGGGATGACTTTTTTAAAGCAACAAGAATCTAGCCATCAAGAGTAACAGCCATTACCTAAACTTCATGTCTTTATTTGCTTGAAGAAATAAAAGTAGTAAAAGCAAGTATTCAGTACAACAAAGTTATATGGAAATATGTGTAAAACCTGTACTGAAGATTCAAGAAGACTATTGGGCTTACTATGAAGAAAAGCTGCACAAATCTTTATGACAAATAGAGCTTCTAACCACCAAGGTCAATATGTTCTTGGCATTGGGAGTATTAGCTCTTTGCAGCCTGGGAATTCATTCTGCCTTTCTCAGTCTAAACCAGGCATCTTCCCACTATATTACATAGATATTCTGTAAGGTATTGCAGAAAAAAATAATATATACATTCCTATCAAGATATTCTGCAAAACTCCCACTAACTTCACTGGAGTCAGCATGTCACCTAGTTTATCTTTGTCAATTTGTGTTCTGTAATCACACTGTTGCCAAGTTTTATGTTGTTTAGAGTTTTCCTTAAAACTCAAATTCCCCTTACAATCTAAAATTCACCTTAATATGAAAGTGTTTCAACTTTTCATACTGTTGAAAAACGAATTTTGTGTAGGTTTTTTGGTAACTTCTGCTTTTTGGTACCTCAGGGCTCATGGGATCTGCAGGGCAAATCATCAAATTCATACAGAAGGGATGCTGCAAATGTTGCTCAGGGCTCTTCCATTCTAAAACATACAAGTAGTTTGAGTGGGATACTCTCACTGCATTTGATGTCTTTATCACAGTTAACTAATTTAGAGTTCTTCTATTATTGGACATCTTGGGAATGTAATTAAGTGAGGTTACTGGTTAATCTCATCTTAAAGCATCTACTTAAATAGATCTGAAGAATCGCTTTTTTACCACTTGTCCCATTTTCTCTTCTGGTTAAAGACATATAAGCATATCTTCACTACAGAAGTCTAAAGGCAAGATGATATTTTTGCATACAATGTGCAACAAAAGCTGCGCTCATAGCAAGTTTGAATTTTCTGCATTCAACCACAAAAACTCCATCACTGTTAGTAATATTCACAAGTACTTGATAAGTATTTCTGGTTTATTGTCAGTGCTCTGTTAACAAAGCACTCACAAAGGTGCAGGTATTGCTCTACATGCATTTTCTTTGCCAGAAATCTCAGGCTGAAAAGTTGCTGAACTGTTGCATTTCTTTTTAGACCTAACTTCTCAGTTTCAGATTCAAAGAATCACAGAATTGTAGGGGTTGGAAGGGACCTCCAAGATCATCGAGTCCAACCCCCTGCCAAAGCAGGTTCCCTACAGCAGGTCGCACAGGTAGGCATCCAGGCAGGTCTTGAACATCTCCAGAGAAGGAGACTCCACCACCTCCCTGGGCAGCCTGTTCCAGTGCTCCGTCACCTCACTGTAAAGAAGTTCTTGCGCACATTTGTGCAGAACTTCCTGTGCTGCAGCTTATGTCTGTTTCCCCTTGTCCTGTCTCCACATACCACTGAAAAGAGACTGGCCTCACCACTATGGCCCTCACACCTCAGATATTTATAAACCTGGATTAGATCCCCTCTCAGTTGTCTTTTCTCGAAGCTAAACAGACCCAGTTCACTCAGCCTTTCTTCATAGGGGAGATGCTCCTTCAGGAGCAGTTTACTGCTCCTTCATTTATGCCTGCTCAACAGTTCGTGAAATCATTCTGCAAACCAGACTGGTGTTTTGTTTTCAAAAAGCAAATATCTATTTTTATCTATTTTTATATTTTTCCAAAATCTACATCACCTCACTTTTCAGAACAGTCTCACAATACTACTTCAGGAACAACAGTCTGGAAGCACAAGAGCTGGGGAAGACTTTTCTTGCCCTGTGTTTCTGAAAGAATAAAATAGATGAGACTGCACTCGGAGTTCAAAGGGTCAGGGAGGAAGGAGCAGGGAAAAAACAGGCAGGATAGAAGCGCAGAGAAGACAGCACCTTCTAATCCTACTTATGATACCAATCAATTGTATTTTGTAATAACTTTTCTTAGTCAGTGATAGTCACTTAACTAACAATATTCTGCTACCTGCAGACAAGTAAATAGAGAGCCTAAAAAAAACATTTTGGTTCTTTAAATTTGAATGGACATTTGTCAGTTCTCTAAGTCCAGATGAGAACTTGGAGAGAGAAGTGAACAAATCTCAAACGGATCTGAGGTAGGACTTTCCTGACACTAACGACCCCAAAGTTTTTGTATTAGGCAAATTTCAAAGTGTGGCTTAGGAAGCTTGAGACTGTATATATTTTTTACATTCAAAGCAGTAGGAAAATCTGGGATTGAATGCAACTGTTCATGCTCAAACTGTGTGGGTGGTGAATTCACATTGATTGAAGTTGGCCATTCTGACACCTTACCACATGAAGCAACTAAACCATCTGTCCATGCATGGGTATTCTGTTTATCTCAATGTACACCATTATGAAAACTAATTATATTTCATACCAATACTGTAATAACAGCACAGCACAACCATATTCAGAATCTATGCTAGCCAAGAACATCTTACTGTAACTAAGTATAAATTTTCTGAGCAGTAGAAAAATCACAGTCAAAGCAACAAGAAAAATACCAGTAATTAAATCATACCTATATTCAAAGTAACCAAATAAGTAAAATTATGCAAACTCTTTGTGAGTTATTGTCTTATTATGGTATGTTTACATGAATTGGATTAACTGTATTACTGTTTAAACATGCAAAACGGTTTGTCTTTATTGTTCCTGCTTCACATTCATTGTATACAAACAGGTGTTAAATACTTTTCCGGATCTGTAAATCAGTGTATTCTCCAGCACAGCTGGCTACAGAAAACTGCCCTCACCATCTCTTATTCCAGGATTCTTTGTGAGCTTTATGAGCTTGTTCATGCCAGAAGTTGCTAATCAGCTAAACTTATAAAATGGAAGTAATCTTAGTCTCTTTCTAGCCTTGCAGATAATTGTTTTTCTTTTATGTTTTCAGGCTGGTGGTTTGATGCCTGTGGCCCCTCCAATCTCAATGGGATGTTCTATACAGCTGGACAAAACCATGGAAAGCTCAATGGTATCAAGTGGCACTACTTCAAAGGCCCCAGCTACTCCTTGCGTTCCACCACCATGATGATTCGGCCCTTGGACTTTTAAAAGCTTTCAGTGGTGGATCTGAGAACAAACCAGAAAGTCACTGCCCTCAGCAGCCCTACTATCACTGTCTGAGGTAAACGGTGAAGGGCTTCACGAAAACAACATACAGGGATAGGGATGCTGCAAAGTCACTTCATTGTCACTCAGTAGCCTTCAAAAACTGCCCTTCAGTAACCCCATGTCTTGATGGCTTGGGGAGGCTTGGTTTAGAAGAAAGTGTCTGCAGTTTTTCCAGAGAAGAACAATTGAATCCAGATCCTCTAACTGAATCCAATGTCTGTCAGTTAGTGGTGGGCTTTTTATGTTGTTGTTTTTTGGCAGTGTTGTTGTTTTCTTAAATATATATGTATATATATATAAAACATGCAAAAAACATACCAGGTTATTCAACAACGGCATCAGAATTTGAAACTATGAAACTCTTAGGTCCACTAAGAAGAATGCTTTTTAAAAATGAAATGCCACTATTATGAAAAAAAAAATAATTATAGAGACTCCTTTTTTAAAACTCATGTTAAAGAACTGAAGGTGACCACTCCAAATATCATTTTTCTAAAATGAACTGAATTTGAATAAATGAATGATTTATGTTAATCCCAGAGTCCAATGATTTGTGCTAATATTATTTTTTATTAAGTCTTTGAAGGACGTTTCTCATAAATAAACTGAGTCAAATGTATGAAGAATGATAAGGGTAAGAAGCATAAATCAGTTGCTCTGTAGAGGTAATTGGCATAATCTCTGAGCTAGGATTTATAGCGTGATAACAAACGTAGATGAATTTTGAGCCTTTTCCCTTCTTTCATTAAAGGAGGTCTGAATGTCACATATAGAAATTGATGAAAGGTTAAGAGACTGTGAAATATTATCCTAAAGAAAATATAGGATTTTGCATGGAATATTTCCATTGAAAGTACACAGGAAGGCAAATTGCTAGGTTATATAAAAAATGACATAAATGCTTGGCTTAAGTCAATGAATTCATTGTACAATATCCTTGCATGTGCACAATTTATGATTAATTATTTTACGTTTATACTAAATTTTCATTTTTTCACTGTATTATTACATTTTTGTGAGTATCAAAAGCATGCCAGTTCTTCTCAGTGCTTAGGCTACAACTATAAAAAATACTCATCGATCTGTGTAGAAAAAAAGGAATTGTGAAATGTAAATAGCATGTATATTTCCTGTGATGGTCATTTAATTTGTACATGCAGCCCTGACCCTACTCAAAGAGCATAAAACCTCAAGAGAATATAAGTATTAAAGAACTTTAGAAGACTACTTACAGTTTTCTACAGTCAAGACAAGGAATTCTGTTGTATTAAAATGTTTCAGAGTTGTGTGGAGAGATACATAATTCAGCTATAGGTAAGTATAATGTCCCTGTCATAACAATCAAAAAAGTAGTTAGGTTGCCCATAGTCCCTTGTGATTTAATCATGTGAATAAAGTAAATCTGGGAAAGAAGCTTGTACTCATTCTACTTCTGCTATACAAAAAAAAAAAAAAAAAGAAAAAAAAAAAAAGCAAGCTTGACCTTGCTCCCATTTAAATCAAAAGTAACATTTCTATTGATTAAACTGGGACCAAGATCATGCTTATAATTTGAATGTGGTGATTGTGCTTGTCTGTTTGTTGATTAAGCTGTTTGTTTGTTAAACTCTTAATGAAATTAGGCAAAATGAAGATCAAATACGTTAGCAGAGAAACTTTTGTTTCCTTTAGCAGTTTATTTTAATGGAATGGAAAAAAAAAGAGCTTGGATTTTTTAAACATCCCTTCTTAAAGAACACAAAGCCCACAAGGTTCTCTGGTTTTGCTACAACTTGATGTTTGCTTTTTTAAAGTGGGAAGCTCTTTCCTTTTGTGTATTTGTATATATTTATATATATATTTGAAATAATCCTGCACAAGGGTTAATTTGCTGTTTTCTGCTGAATAAGTTACCAAACTACTCCTTGCTCAGCAGTTTCTTCACAGGGCTGCTTTGTCTCAGTTTCCAGCAGTTTTATGAAATGTTCTTCATTTATGTGCAAAGACTGAAGTCCATCCTCAACTGTGTTCTCAACAGATATATATTTCCTAGTCTCCACATTTGGAAGGCAGTTTTTGCAGAATGTAATGCAAAAAGCAAAACACATTCAAAATCAGCAGCATGATATTTACTGTTTATTTATCTTGGTTTGGGGAAAAAAAAAAAAAAAAAAAAAAAAAAAAGTGGATTTGATTTCCTATCCTTTATAATAAAACATTTCTTAAAATTGCAGACTCTGTGATTTCATTTACTTTGAGCATGCCTTTATGTGACAGGCTGACAATATTTTACAAACCACCATCTTTCCCTCTAAGAAACATTAACAAATTTATTCAAAGCATAGGAAAAGAGTCTAATTATAGTTTATCCAGAAATAAGTGTACGCTATTGAATTAAAAAACATGTTGCAGTCCATTTTCTCAATTAAACTAATGAAACTGTATTTCTCTCATTTTAAGTTCAGACCATACAACTCTAACAGTCTTTAAAATAAGATTTATTTTCTTTTTTTAGTGCAGCGATACAAACAGCACTGTGCTGCCTATTTCTTTTGTCCTTTGGTATGTTTTTTATCATCCCTTTGACAAATTTCTGTTGATCCCTTCACCAGCGATGCTTCTTGCTCCATTTGTACGCCTTTTAATACTACAGGGGTCCAATTTGATGACTAGTGAATTTTTCCCCATTTTCTCAGTTTCCTATTAAATCAGCTTGTGAATTCAGACCAAACTAGCTTTTTATTATAGTTTTAAAAACTTTGAGAAATAGATTTATAAAAGCACATTTTTGTGCCCATTGCCCCTTGTTCTATCATTGGGAACCTTCTCAGTTTTCTCTTCTCCAGGCTGAACAGTCCCAGGTTTTTCATTCTTTCCTCATAAGAGAAATGCCCCAGGCCCCATATCATCTGAGTGTCCCTCCACTGGAATCTCACGAAGTTCCCTGTCTTTCTTGTAATGAGGAGCACAGAACTGATTTTTGAACGTAATCACCTCTCCTGGGCCTTCCAATTACCTTCCACTGCTTTAACCTGTGGGTTACCTCCAAGTTGATTCTTGAAGTGGTCAAAGTTGTCTCCTCTGAAGTCCATTTCTTTAAATAAAATGGCATTTGTCATGGAAGAGACTAGAATAGCCAATGTCATAAAGTCACTGTTCACACTTGTCATTTAACTAGACAGGCAACAGTTCACTCCTTCCCTCCCCCGGTTTGGTGAGGGAGAGAATCAGAAAAAGGTGAAGGAAGTCAGTTTTTGAGATAAACACAGTTTAATCGGACAGAAAAAGAAGCAATAATAATAATACTTATCATGATATACAAAACATGTGATGCACAGTTCCACCCACTGGCCAATGCCCAGCCTGACCCCAAGCAGCAAGCAGCCCCTTTTACCAACTCCTTGAAGTTTTATTGTCCCACATGTTGCTATGCAGTATGGAATATTCCTTTGGCCAGTTTGGGCCAGCTTTCTGGTTCTGTCCTCTTTCAGATTCATGTACACTTCCAGCCTCCTTGCTGATAGGACAGTGTGAGAAGATGAAAAATCTTTTTTATACTCTAAGCACTGAAATATCAGTGTGTTATCAACATTAATTTTCTCCTAAACTCAAAACATGACAAAATACCAGCCACTACAAATGAAATTATCATAGAATCATAGAACTGTTTGAATTGGAAGGGACCTTTAAATGGCATCTACAACCCCCCTGCAATGCACATGGTCATGTAAAGCTGCAACAGCTGTTCAGAGACTGGGCCAGCTTGAATGTCTCCAGGAACAAGGAATCCACCATATCTCTGGTGGATCTCTGGGCAACTAAATCATTTGCCTCATCACTCTTACTACAAAACATTTTTCCCTTATATTTAGTCTCCTGTTTTAGCTTGAAAACATTTCCACTTGTCCTATCACAGCAGACCCTGCTAAAGAGTCTGTCCCCTTCTTTCTTATAACCCTCAATTAGATATTGAAAGGACCCTATCATGTCTTCCTAGAGCCTTCTCTTCTCCAGGATGAGCATCCCCAGCTTTCTCAAATTATCCTTGTAGGGGAAGTGTTACTTCCCTTGGATCATTATTTGTGGCCCACCTCTGGACAAGCTCAACAAAATTAACAAAATTGCAGTCAAAATCAAGACAGCACATTACAGCTAAATATCTTATTTTGTAAAATAGGAATATACATAATTTTCACAAATCAGTAGATGCATTTTGCATCACACATAGGTCATAGTTTTCAATATCTTCTAAGCTGGATGTGTAATTTAAATGCACATTTTTCTAAGTGGCCTAGCATCCAGTACTGACCTATTAAGCAAGCAAGTCATTTACATTTATAGTACAAAACGTTCCCAAAATACAGTCCCTTAAAAAACCCTTCCAGCTACAATATCAGCATCTTTTCTTTGCAGAACTGCATCTCAAACCGCAACTCTGACTATGCTTCCAATAGTCTCACTTGGGACCAGGACAGCACTCTTTTGTCCTTTGAGAAGAGCATACATGAAGGAGTAATTGCAGCAAGAGCTCAATATTATAGGTAGGATCAAACTTAATTTACACCCAGACCATGCTGCAGTTGTACCACTAGGCATTCCTACCAATCAGTTTTTACAAGGGCAGGACAGCTTGAGGAGAAAAGCAATAACTGCTGTGTGACAGTATGGTCCCTCCTGCCCTTAACCTCTTCCTTTAGCCTGGAATTTACATCCAAATTACTGCTCAGTACTGATAATACAGTCTTGCCAAACACTATGAGTCAATCATCTTACCTCAAAAACAGTAAGCAGACTGAAAGCCCCTTGAGCTAGAGCTCAATAACAAGACTGTATGTGACTTCTCCAGTTCCTTTCATATGTTGTGAAGCTTGAGTGATGGTAGTCTCAGAGCAGATTATGTGGAATGGATACAGGAGGTGATTTATTGAAAGGACAACTTTTTGTGAGAAGGTAAGCATAAGCAAACAAGACCTGCAAACCTTAGCTGATAGCAAACACTGAGGGAGCCTGGTATGCTGACTCTCAGATAAAAACAACACAGAAGTGTGGAGCAGGATGGAATTCCTGTGGCCAATTCCTGTGACCATCGTGCAGGAATGGGGACTTGATGATACTACAGGAACTGATAAACTATCAGGTTTTCCTGAGCCAGCTCTGAGCCAACAGTTGTCCACCTTTCTGTCAAAAACATGTTCTCTGAGTAAACTTTTCAAAACAAAGGTATGTTTAACTATAGTCACTCAAATTCCACCTCAAAGTAAGAAAATAGTATAAAAATGAAGGATTTTTGAGGAAGATAACATTGCAGATAAGTCAGGAGGACATCACTGACTTCTGGGACCAGTTGATAGGCTGAGCATCTCTTGCCATCTCAAAGGGAAGTCAATTAGGTAAGATTCATTCACTCAGTTATAATGGATGCTTCACTTGGAAAACTTGAGAATCTCAATAGAGATAATTAACGTGTTTGTGTTTGTCCATATTATTCATGTTCCTGGTGAACTTCACATGCTTTTCAAACAGTGTGTGTATCACCAGAAATCAGAAAGGATATGTAGTCTGTTACTTTGATAAACTGCCCTATTCACTGTCTAACTCTGAGAGTTCTCATTGGGTGCAGCCAGATTCCTTAAGGTTGACCATGACAGCCCATTCAAATGCACACTAATTGGGCAGTGTGCTATTTGAGAACCTGTAATTGTCAAAGTTTACATATTGAGCACAACCAGTCTTATAACGTCAAATTGAACATTGATCAAACCCTAAGCTCAGCAACCCCCAGTCCCTCTAATATCTGAAGACAGGCTGGAATGCAAGCGGATTTATTTTCTGCCAAAATTTTCTTCCCATTTCACCTGACACTCTGAATATAGAGGACAGTATCAGTGTTGTTGAACTCTGAGCTCCAGTGCTCATACACATACACAAATCCATATGTCTGGAGAAATTTTGATGCAATCTGTATATCAAATGACCTTTGCAAAAAAAATCTATCTGGAACTGTAATCTCTACTTCCCCCTCCCTCCCTCCCCCCCCCAGTAAAAAAATGTCCAGAAACACCGAAAATATGCCCGTAGGAAAAGGAGACTAAGATATAGCATATGCAGGGTAGCTGAGTAAGAACGGGAAAGAGAGAAGACAGGATTCTGGTACTGCACCAATGGAAGGGAAAATACAGACTGAGAAGGAAGAGATGGAGGGGAAAGGATTAATCACAAAATACAATAGCTTTGTATTTCATGTGGCTCCTGCCACATCTGTGAAACAATGAAAGAATTCTCTTCTCCTCTAGAGCATCTAAAACCCCTATCCCCAAATCTCAAACAGGAATTTATTTGTTTTGTGTGGTTTTGTAAGTGCAGTTTTTCATATTTTGCACAGGGGAAGACATTAGTATCCATCTTTGGGAAGATGTGCTGCTTATATTTATGACAAGATAGCCCCATAGCAAATCTCTTAAAAGTGGAAATGTTCTTTAGAAAAATACTGTTTTCTCTTTAGTAAATTTTAAGGACTAATTAGGAAATAGCACCTGTGTCTGTCCAAATTTTTGTGAAATGAATATCTTCATTCTTCTACTGGCTAAATTTCAGTTGACAGACCTTGTTTTCCTATCAGCAGCCTATTCAGTTTTTTGAATCAGTGTGTTCAATTAAATAATAGATATATACTGAAAATATGTCCAAAATTGCACTGATATATTAAAATACAAGGAAATCTAGTCATCTGCTTTGGTAGACAGAATCCTGAGACCCAAAGTGTTACAAGCCAATTTCTTTTTCTCTTGTTCCTGACCCCTCTTTCACTTTAATAGTGTCACTAAGCCTCATTTTAAACTGGAAGTAGTCACACATTTAACTGAACACAAAGGACCTGTGGGCACTCTAGTTCACAACCAGAACATGAACTGTGGGGATGGAAGTTCTTGACACTCATTTGCTTTGTAAGGCTATGAAAGGAAAAATAGATCCATATGCACATACTGGGCCCCATTATAATCTTTTTCTCTTTGAGTGGAAAGTGGATGCTCAGCAAGGTCAGATATCCAGGGGCCCTAATAGGTGCCCAGAAGAGAAAGTGACTTACAGGCACCTGATTCAGTCCTGTAGGAAAAGAAGGGAAGTCATTCTGAAGCAAGGAAAAGAAAATTGTGGGCTCTTGGTATAGACACATAAGAAAGAACTGAAGAGTTACAAAATTACTACTGTAGGATAATAGAGCAAAGGATGTGCAAGAATATGATTAGGAAGTTGTGAGCAAGCCAAAGAAAAAAAGGAAGTCAGTCTGACAAAAAGAATATGAAGAAATACTGAGGAAGAATGTACAGGAAAATGAAAAAGAATTAGGCAGGGATACCAATATTTTCATGCTAAAAAAAAAATAAATCTCCAAGTTCATATTGATAAAATTGCTGTCAGCTATTTCTAGGATATATTGCTAGATGCAATGTTATCTTTTTGAAAAAGCATGAATAATAATGACAATGCATATGATACCCGAAGAAACTGTGTGTTTGTGCCTGGTGGTTAGAAAAAAGCTTTCTTTTAGGTTTAGAATATTTTTCTATGTTTATTAGAGGCGAAATAGTATATTAGCCTAAAAGGAACTGTGTGGTCATTTTCTTTATTGTTTTTGTTTAATATTTACAAAGCAGTGGAGATAAAATAATATATGGTAAAATCTAAAGCAAGGCTTAGAAAGCAATCCATTCTTATAGGAATTTTTGGTAATACGCTGTCTGAGAAAAAGCTCATGCTTTTAACATGAGACAGGAATCCACAAGAAGATAAATCAGATTGGATAATATTTATTCTTCCACTGAAAGATGTGAAACTCCATCCTTTTGCAGTCCTCTTATGTTTATATTTAGAAGCATTGTCTACTGTCAAGGAAGCTACAAGTCTCAGATCTGCAGTCATTCATCTGCATTGTTGAACCACTAGTTTATTTTCTTTTGAGTAATGGAGCAGAACTCCTGGAAATATGTTTTTTCTCTTGTTGTTTTTTTTTGAAGCAAACATTTAATTTAATTTTTTTTTTTTTTCGTTTAAAGGTTTCTGCTTTGGAGTTTATCTTTCATCTACCACAGATGATTATCTAAACCCTCTCAAAAGTTTTGCTCACTGCTGTTTGTTCTGTAAAAGCCCCAGGCAAAATTCTTCTCCTGGACTCATGCAGTGGCTCTTGTCTCCAATCTTCTGCTCTGCCTTCATGCCGAGTGAGTATCACACTGCGAGTCATCGTCACTGTCCTTTCTGAAGGGTTTCTCATTGCAGTCCCCCCAAGGAATCCAGGGAATCTCTCTCCAGTGAAAAAATAAATAATAAAAAAAAGAACTCCTTGGAGCAAGGTCATTGCCAGTCCTGGATTCCTAAACCCTTTCCCATCACTGCACAACAACAAGCAGTCACCCAATATTTTCTGGCTGAAAGCCACATCAGTGCTTAGCTTCATCCAGGCAATGAGAGAGCCCTCCAACACCACCTATTTTTCACCTATTCAAGTCCAGAAAAGATTCCTGTATCAAGACTGGAGAGAAGTCTCCTAGTTCAGGAGCTGCTGTAATGGCACTTTTTCAGAAGGTGATGCCTCTACAAACCCCTAAGTGTGTACACAGTGAAGCAGCCCATGTGGAGTAGCAGTGCTGGCTTTCAGATTGGCTGGTCATAAGCCGAGGACGATACAAAATGCATGTCATTAATTTTAAGAAGTATAACCTCATTAGCCAAAGGCTACTCCGCTAAATGCAGGGTTTTTCGCAGAAGGAAACATGTAACATGTAGATGGCAATATGTTTAGTTTCACTTACAGAAGACCAATACTCTCATTCACTAAGTGGGTTACTAAAGCTCTGGAGTTTGTTTGACTCTCTCAAGGCTATGGGAAAAGACAATAATAAATACACTGGACTTAGAGCTGTAAAAATAGCCTAGTAAGCAAAAGCATTTTTAAGTTCCCCACAGGGTAAAACAAAAAGATTGAAAATTTATCTCTGTGACATGGATTTATGGTTTTATTAACAGAGTCTTAGGCAGAAGCCTGTCACTGCTTCTTTCCCAAAACTTGTGGATCAGGAAACTGTGAGACTCCCCATGGCCTAAAACCAGATCAACAAAACTGCCTCAGTTAGATATAATCTAAAGTAGATTAAATGATACTGCTGCAAGTCAATGGATAAGGCAGGAAATTGAAGAAGAGTTAAATAGCAACACTAACATATTTATGATAATATTGTGCACGAGTAAGTACACAAGGAAAGAAAAAGAAAAAAAAAATGCTTCTTTTTCATTGCATTCAGTTATAATGTAGAAATGTAAAACATATATTTAAAATAGCCTCAGGGCGTGAGGAGAGAATGATAGAGAACCCATCCTATGATGAAGCAAGCATGCTTCTCTCAGAAATGCTGACGAGCCCTGACTTGCAGATGGTTTTTGCTGTCTGCTGCCACCTATGGTTCAAAAGGAAACTCTTCCAAAGACCATTTCATCATCAGAATCAAGTGAACATGCAATGAAAGATCTGAAAAAGGGGAAACTAGAGGGAGTACTAAAAATGGTTAGGATGTCCAGCATGCATGGTCAAAGTTAAGTCTATATTTTAAAGACACGCTTTCAGTTTTAAAAGTATTGAACTCTTAAAAATACACTGGTGTTACAGCATTATGGACCTTCCCTAAGGAAGGTAGTGATATTTACAGAGAAAAATGTTGATCCAAGGTGATGGCAAAAGGAGAATCAGAAAAAAAAAGACCTATTCTAAAATGTCTTGTATACACCAAAATCTGATTACACCAGAGATAAGAATATGTAGCATATGTAGCATTCAGGAAGACTAATGAAGCTGTAAAAGAAAAGAAATCCATACTTCAAAACTAGAGCTAAATTACACTTACAATCTCATTAAAATACTTCTCGCTCAGCAGTTTTAAGTGGAAGAACTCAGTTTTTTCTTCCAGCCTAAATTTAGCTAACTTATGCAAAGAGAAAATATATTATCCTTAAGGCTTTTTATTACTCATTTGCACGCTGGTTTTATCAGATGATCCAAGAATCACATTACAATAGTGTTTTTTATTTGTGAGGTGTGTTCATCAGAAAATGAAAATATACCCTTGTAATTTTTCATTGTTAACTCCCCAGCTAATCAGCTCATTTTGGTACCTTTATTTACTCTGGAATCATACTTAACAATGCAAGAACACTGTGTCTTTTCAAGAGCTCATCAATCCTTTTTTCTTTTCAGTGCACCTGAGTGACATTTACCATAAGATGGTTCAAATTAATATCTCCAGAGCAGCCCGAACTGTTAATTCTGTTGCCATAGGTAAGCTATCATTTCTCTGACCTTTCACTTTCTAGTGTTCAAATCCGAGTCGCACCAAGGTTACCATTCACAGGTCACAAGGCCATAGATAACCTTAGATATTAGTAGGACTCCATTCATCTACTTGCAGAAGCTAGAAGTAAATCAATATTTACTGTCTGAGCCATTCACAGCTGAAAGCCTGGAGTGCATTTTAGGCATTTGTAGATCTGCTATTGTGGGATGCTTGTCTAAGCTCGTAGTATGGGTAAGGGAACTTAGATAATAAAGTGAATGTAAAGCCATTTTAAGGAATGATTATTAGCAGTAGGAAATCTGAATTATCTGTGCCTTATCTGTAACAAAACCATACCCATTCTGCAGGAAACTGTTTCTTGAAATCTTTAAATCTTAGCACTTTGGGGCAAACTCAGTTCCTATCAAAATGGATCCTGAATGGATCCTGATCCTTTTATTTCAAAACCTAATACAATTAAATAAGACAGGAAATATGCATTCTATCTTTCTGTATTTTGTTTGCTAGAAACAGCTCTCAACAAAACTTGTACACAAAACATCAAAGCATGGAAAAAAATAAGTCAACATACAACAAGCTCCTGTATCATTAACTAACACATGGAAGAAATCAGTTCGTGTAACCACCCTTCTGATTCTCCTGCTGGCATCTGCAAATCACTACGTTAAACTATCAAGGAAGAAATATGAACTAAGTATATCAAAATTCTGGGTGATTTATCGTACTGATCTAATTCATAAGAGAAATCTTCAGTGCTCATTGAGTGAATTATGAGATTAGTGTCATAGGTGGGATAAATTTGGCATTCCACTAGGAAATATCAGATTACTCTATGCATCCTGAAGTATTTATCTCCAGTTAGTACTCTGCAAATTGTTATCAGAAACAAAGATTACACAATAAATATCACTAATATGCAGCCAGCAGGCTGCCAAAATATAATGCCCTTTTTGCTCCTGTGAAATAAGCTTTCTGACAAGGTTAAGATTTCACCTTCTTTTTTTCCATATAGGTCACACCCCTGAGGGAGTCATTTCAATTCTTGCTGTCTTTCCATCTTTCCTTATTACTTTCCTTAATTTCCTTAGCTTGTTCTTTTGTTATGATTTTTTTTCATTGGAAATGCGTGTGGAGATACTGTGAATATATTAATGTGGGTATGATCCAGAAGCAGCTCCACACAGAATGAAACATTCAATAACCTTGTGGAATTGATAATTTTGCAAGTTTTTGACTGTATCTTCACAATGATGTTAGCAAAGAGGAAACAGAAATTTAGCTAGAGAGACACATTCAAGTTGGGCTTTAATTTGATGGAATTGCAGCTGCATTACAGCCCCTTTGGACAAAGTAAAGTAAGTGCCACATGAGGACTTGTCAAGGAACAAAAATGTCTATCATGATCTCTGTGTCTGTGCATCATGGAGTTGAAAGAAAACAAGAAAAAAAACCTCTTCTTTCCATTTTTTGCTTTGCTATGAATAGTTGAGAAATATGAACCTTCTGTGTGTGCAGCGAAGAGAGTAGATGCTGATCATGACCTTCTGCTGAGCATAAAGAAGAGCCTTCTCTCTCAAAGTTGTGTAACTGTTTGCCAGTGTCTTGGAAAAGACGTTGGGAATTCCAGCTCCAGTGGCACTGGGATGACTGGAGAGGACTGGAGAGAGCACTGTCATCTGGAGTCAAGTCAGTACTCATTTTCGGCTTCAAGAGAAGTCTCCTGCAGTAGACTGCATTTTGCTTTGCTCAGCTCAGGGAATGCTGTACTTCCAAGATTGGCCCCTTTGTGAGCTGATGCTTCTCAACAAATGTTGCTGGAGATTAGAGCTGTGAAAACTGCCTCTGTAGCACAGTCAGTTCCAACCAGGGCTATTGGACTAATTCCAGTCAGGATCCAATTTAATCCAGCTCAGTTGAGGTGCAAGATCAACTAAAAAACTGATGGACAGTTTCTCAAAAACAGTGTAAATCCAAAAACTTTCTCATTTTTTCACAGTGTATGAACTTTGTATTCCCCCACATTATTTTCCAGTGGAAATCTGCTGCTGAGTTGTGCTCCTCTGATTTTTTTATTTTCTTTTATATGACCAGGTGAGACACAACCACTGCAAAGACATTCATCGTTTGCCAGTGTGTAATGCAAAGCACGGAGAAAAAGAACAGCAGGTTGAGGTTTTCTTAGCCAACTGGATAAACAGAACTGAGGAAGAGAGGAAAAAGCATTCATTCATTGTTAGCAGTTGCTAAGAATGAATAAAAACTTATCTGCATGTACCGCTCACAGGGAGGCCTTACCAGACAGAACCATGATAAAAGATGGAGCAGAATCTCTACAGAGACAAAACCAGACATAGGTGGTGCTGTCTGTTAGTGACACTCAGATGGCAGGAAGGAAGGAAGGAAGGAAGGAAGGAAGGAAGGAAGGAAGGAAGGAAGGAAGGAAGGAAGGAAGGAAGGAAGGAAGGAAGGAAGGAAGGAAGGAAGGAAGGAAGGAAGGAAGGAAGGAAGGAAGGAAGGAAGGAAGGAAGGAAGGAAGGAAGGAAGGAAGGAAGGAAGGAAGGAAGGAAGGAAGGAAGGAAGGAAGGAAGGAAGGAAGGAAGGGAGGAGGAAGGAAGGAAGGAAGGAAGGAAGGAAGGAAGGAAGGAAGGAAGGAAGGAAGGAAGGAAGGAAGGAAGGAAGGAAGGAAGGAAGGAAGGAAGGAAGGAAGGAAGGAAGGAAGGAAGGAAGGAAGGAAGGAAGGAAGGAAGGAAGGAAGGAAGGAAGGAAGGAAGGAAAGGGAGGAAGGAAGGAAGGAAGGAAGGAAGGAAGGAAGGAAGGAAGGAAGGAAGGAAGGAAGGAAGGAAGGAAGGAAGGAAGGAAGGAAGGAAGGAAGGAAGGAAGGAAGGAAGGAAGGAAGGAAGGAAGGAAGGAAGGAAGGAAGGAAGGAAGGAAGGAAGGAAGGAAGGAAGGAAGGAAGGAAGGAAGGAAGGAAGGAAGGAAGGAAGGAAGGAAGGAAGGAAGGAAGGAAGGAAGGAAGGAAGGAAGGAAGGAAGGAAGGAAGGAAGGAAGGAAGGAAGGAAGGAAGGAAGGAAGGAAGGAAGGAAGGAAGGAAGGAAGGAAGGAAGGAAGGAAGGAAGGAAGGAAGGAAGGAAGGAAGGAAGGAAGGAAGGAAGGAAGGAAGGAAGGAAGGAAGGAAGGAAGGAAGGAAGGAAGGAAGGAAGGAAGGAAGGAAGGAAGGAAGGAAGGAAGGAAGGAAGGAAGGAAGGAAGGAAGGAAGGAAGGAAGGAAGGAAGGAAGGAAGGAAGGAAGGAAGGAAGGAAGGAAGGAAGGAAGGAAGGAAGGAAGGAAGGAAGGAAGGAAGGAAGGAAGGAAGGAAGGAAGGAAGGAAGGAAAATGTCTGTCTATCTGTTTCTGTTTCACTGTCCTTTTTTTATTTTTGTGGTCCATTGATAAATAAGTCTCAGAAAGTTATTTCATTTGATAGCAACTGGGCTGCCCAATTTGTGCTAGCTGGCCTCTATACTCTCCCTAAATCTTCTTACAGACTTGAAAGGAGAAGCAAGACTCCTGACACAGCAGGGTTATATTGGCAGTATCAAAGAGTTAAGATTGAAAATCAAAGTGGTTTGTTTCTATTTTCAGAAATCAGTACCTAATGCAGGGTTATCTTTAATGACAGACACCATGGTGTCAAAGGATTGTGTCAGGTTTCAGACCTTTTCATAGTTTAAATTCCAATCTTTAATCAAAGGTTAAGTGAATCCTTGCTGGTGGTGAAGGGTTACTCGAATGCGAGGTTGTTGTGGGTGGCCCACAATAACTAATATCATATCCAGGCAGCAGCCTCCTACATGCAAACATATTTCCCATGCAAGTCACTTTGCGGAGAAAATAGTATGACAGTACATATAAGCTATCCCTCAGGAGACAGGGCAAAATAATTCTAACTGCAATTATTTTTCAACTGCTTAATCTCTTAGCAGAATAACTGTAATTTTGGTTTTGAATCTTCAAAAAAAATTTCTTTCAAATCAAATGAAACATGGATTTCTTTGATTTGGGAGTGTCAGAATTCATACTCCCTGCATTCTCTTTCATTGTGTAAGGCTGCATTTTCCTATTTGACGAATTCTTTTTCTGGGCAACTTACTCCAAAAGAAGAGGAGAATCAAATATCTGTAAATTTTTTAATATTTTTGTAATATTCAGTGTATAAGATGTAAAATAGAAATACATTCATACTGTGCAATTGAAACTGATATGGTATTTTTTCTAATTTCTAACGACTTGTCTCCAGTGAATTTAATTTATGTGAGAAATAAGAAAATGCTGAATTCAATTTTTTATGCATGAAGGTAGATTTGTCCCAATTTTTGATGAACATTCCTTCTCATCCTTTTAAATGTGTTATGGTACCTGGATTGTTTTTTATTTTGGCTGATATTTAATGCTTGGAATGATAATAGACAACATTGACTACCTTTCTCCAAAGTATTTCTTTTGAAGCAATTTATACTTTCATATAGCATAGGGCTCAGCCAACTACATACAAAATTTCTATGAAATTAATAAGTATATTACAGTATAAAGTATTTATGCATCTGACACTTATTCTAGATTTTGTTAACAGTTTTTCAAAGTCCCCAGGAGATGAATTACATGATCAATAGAGTTGCTTTAAAAAACAAAACAAAACAAATCATTTTATCTACAAACAACTAAAAAAATGCTGTTCTATTTCTACTGCAAAAGGATTTTCACAGAGGATTTATAATTAAGCAGAACTATCCTGGGCATGGGATTTTTTAAAAAAAAACTGTGATTTCACTTGAAACCTTAAAATGAAGTGTCTGGGTTTGCAACAAAAATGCACTTATTTTGCTCATAAGGCTGAAAAATTCTTTTTATTGAGTTTCCACCTCAAATTTCAGTAAGGAAATGAACAATTAAAAATAAGTAAAAGAAATAATCTGGGGGTTTCTTAAAAAAAATCTGGAAGAATTTATTTTCTGTGCCTTCCCCTCTCTAAGTTAGGAAGCAAGGGCATGGTAAAATTTGTAAAAGTGTACCTAGTACTTTCGTACTTTTGTGATTCAAGCATAACAATTATGTCAACTCTACTAGAAATACAAGTACATAAAGCTAGAAGTAATAAACTAAGCAGAAATATTCCTCACTGTGATCATTGTATACAGTATTTCATGAGAGAAATAGTGCATTTCTGATTGTGTATCTTCTTCACTAACACTCAAAGAAAAAAAAAAGACAACAGAATACTATTTTGCTTGAGCTACTTCAAGTATACTGCATAACTTGAGAGAAACTGTAATTTGTGTAAGCCATAAATATACAACTTCACAGAATCACAGAATCACAGAATTGTAGGGGTTGGAAGGGACCTCCAAGATCATCGAGTCCAACCCCCCTGCCAAAGCAGGTTCCCTACAGCAGGTCACACAGGTCAGCATCCAGGCAGGTCTTGAACATCTCCAGAAAAGGAGACTCCACCACCTCCCTGGGCAGCCTGTTCCAGTGCTCCGTCACCTCACTGTAAAGAAGTTCTTGCGCACATTTGTGCAGAACTTCCTATGCTGCAGTTTCCGGCCCTTTCCCCTTGTCCTGTCTCCACTCACCACTGAAAACAGTCTGGCCTTGCCATTCTGCCCCCCACACCTTAGATATTTATAAACCTGGATCAGGTCCCCTCTCAGTCTTCTTTTCTCAAGGCTGAACAGACCCAGTTCACTCAGCCTTTCTTCATAGGAGAGATGCTCCAGGCCCTTCACCATTTTTGTGGCCCTCCGCTGGACTCTTTCCAAGAGATCCTTGTCTTTTTTGCACTGGGGAGCCCAGAACTGGATGCAGTACTCCAGATGAGGTCTTACCAGGGCAGAGTAGAGGGGGAGGATCACCTCCTTCGACCTGCTGGACACGCTCTTTTTAATGCACCCCAGTAAGCCATTGGCCTTTTTGGCCACAAGGGCACACTGCTGGCTCATGGCCAACCTGTCATCCACCAGGACACCCAGGTCCCTTTCCGCAGAGCTCCCCTCCAGCAGGTCATCCCCCAACCTGTACTGGTGCATGGAATTATTCCTCCCCAGATGCAAGACTCTACACTTGCTTTTGTTAAACCTCATCCGGTTTTTTTCTGCCCAGCTCTCCAGCCTGTCCAGGTCTTGCTGAATGGCAACACAGCCTTCAGGCGTGTCAGCCAATCCTCCCAACTTCGTATCATCAGCAAACTTGCTGAGGGTGGCCATTATCCCCTCATCAAGGTCATTGATGAAGATGTTGAACAAGACAGGACCCAGCACAGACCCCTGAGGAACTTCCTACTCTTTGTCTTCTATCTTCAAGAAGTTAGCTTGAAAAACTATGAAAAGTAGCAGGAATCTTCTCCCATTTCCATGTGGTTCAAAATGCTTTTCTTGTTGCATATTCCCTTTAGCTCTTTTCTCTTGCCTTATTCCAAACACACTTTTGACCAAGTAGTCCTTGTGGAAAAGAAATTTGTCACAACCCTGGTCTGAATGCATCTCACTATACCATACCACTTCTTTTTTTTCAAAGAAAACAAATGAAAGACATCCACTTTGAATTTCTCACCAGTTTTGGCCAAGCATAATGCCAGCTCTTGAACTGATTAATAAAGCATCATGATATCTGCTGGATGCAGAAAGTAACTGACTGTACACTAAGCCAGCCTAAGGACATTAAAAAAGGGGGAAACCTGCATCTGCTCTGTGTTTATAGATAGACATAAAATGATTACTGTAAGGGCTGCAAAGAATATGATCCAACGTGAAAACAAACCTCTGGAGTGTCAAAGGAATGCATTTAAGTTTTGAGAAGACTTTGATCTATCAATGTTACCATTTTCTGTTCTAAATAACAATTAAAGCATTACAGCAGTATAATAAGCCAAGTTTTCTGCAGATTTCCACCCCATAACAATAGTTGTCAGATTGTAACAGGATAATTCATATAACAAAAGAAATCATCCAAATTTTGATCTTCAAAAGAAAAGGATAAAAAACAACCAACACTGTAATATAATATCTAATACAAAATCTAATCCAAAAATGACATCTGCAGTTTTAAACAAACTGGTGGTAGTTGAGTGATTAGATATCATGTTTGACCATGAAAAATTCATGGCTTCCCTTTGTTCCAAAATCCATCTAAGCTGTGAATTTATATTACTTATTTGTCCAATATTTTAGACTGTAGTGGAAGTAATGAAATGTGTCAATAATTTGTTACTTTAGACTCCTTGCCTCAGAAATCTGGTTCCAATTCTATCTGGGCTGACATCTACTATTAACAAGCTTAAATGTTTCAATATATCCAAGGCCAGAAAATATGTCTAGCGCTAAAACAAAAATGTGGGGAACATTTCAATAACTCAATAAAAAATAAGACTCATTAGCAATAATAACTTCAACTCTAAAAACTTTGCAAATTTGCTGTTGAACACATGACTGTACCCCTAAACACTGTGGCTTTTCCAGGGCCAGAGGACTTCACTGGGATTTCACAGTGACTGAGATTAAGCCCAATGCTGAGCAAGAGAACTTCCTGAGCAGATGTAGCATTTAGCCAAAACTTTTGTCAAAGCCTTAGGGTTATTGCTGCTCACCTTTGCTATGACTGACACATTCTGTACAAGGTCTGTGCCACCAAGAATAGAGAAGACATGCTTCTCAGTTCATAGAATCACAGAATCACAGAATGGCTTGAGAAGGGACCTCAAGAATCATCAAGCTCCAACCCCCTGCCACATGCAGGGCTGCCAACCTCCACATTTAATACTAGGCCAGGCTGCCCAGGATCCCATTCTACCTGGCCCTGAACACCTCCAGGGGCGACGCATCCACAACCTCTCTGGGCAGCTTGTTCCAGCATCTCACCACTCTCTGGGTAAATAACTCAAGTTCTGAAGAACAGTTGCTTGATTTTCTTCGACTGACCAGTAGCTATTTGGGGAAGGGTTGTGTGGGAGACGCTTAATTCAAAGAAACCTGAAAGATCTGGAAAACATGGAGATTAGATTAATTTAGAAAATTAAAGTTAGCAGTCAAGGAAAAAGTAAAAATATTCCACCTCTTAAATCTTTCCTTCTCTTTTATATTATAACAAAATTGTACAGATTTATTTAAAGGAAAAGGAAAGTTACACTGTATGTTGTTCCATTTTATTTAACTGAGAATAAAAACCTTATTTTTCAGTAGTGTGTAAAATCACAGTGAGAGCAAAACATAAATAGTGAATACCATCAGATTTTCTATTATTTTTTCATTTCAAACACAAAATTACATAATTTACAGGCTAAAATCTTCCTGTTATATATATTTATTGCTCCTAGAGTAACAATTCTTAGTATTTTCCTACTTAGAGAATTCTTGAACTTTTCAGAGCAACTTGAAATATACTCATTTTTAGAATTCAGTTACTACTTTTAATTCCCTGTCATTCATAAAATGACTTAATCTCATTTGATGATTAAAGCTCTTTCCTTAAACTCTAGAACATCCTAAAATATGTTTTGCTTACTGCTTCTTTTGTACTTCTCCTAGTTTTAGTACTGCAGAAAAAAAAAAAAAAAATCATAAACACTTTATCTTTTTTTACCCGTTGTTTTCATCCTTCAAAATTCCAGAAATCACAAATGTAAAGTTTAAGTCTGATAATGACTTCAGAACCCCAAGCCAAAGGAATTTAAGAAACACCTTTCACTTAATTGACAACTATTTTTTCTTTCTTGAAGTAATAACAATCTTCCATTTAAATTTTTAAAATGCTTATATGATCAAAATACCTGAATAACCACAGTAAAAATTCTGTTTTCTTTGCTACTCTATCAGGTCACCCCACACTTCTGCAGTAATAATATCCGCCAGGAATTCCAATCAGCCAAGGCATGATCTCCACTTCCTGAGAACATGTGGCTGTTCTCAGGCTGTCGATTTTTCCAAGGGTATCTCCATTTGATCTGAAACAGTTCTGTCCCCTATGAGGCTCAATGCACTGATATATTATTTCTAAGTAAATCTCTGGACCACTTTTCTGATAATGGGGTTATGCTAACCATGGTCTGGTCCTTGGAGATCCTGCTTGTACTAAGCAAAAACATAAAAATACCTTCTTAAGCTTCTCCAATTTCTAGCCACTCTATTCTTATCAGCTTTGGACAACTATTGCTTGGCCTGATGCCTTGTTAACAATATCATCCCTTGACTCCTTAATAATCTTTGCTAGGGTTGTTAGTACATTCTTTAATCTTTTGTTCAATTTCCATTGAAACTGTTTTTTATTTCAGCCTTTCCAGCTGAAGCAGAATTTCATAGCATAATCAGTCTACATCTTTGCTATTCACCTAGGTTTGCCTTTAAACTTTGGACTGTCCACATCTCCAAAGCCAGCTTATATTTTCCACATAACTGTAGTTTGTAACAGAAATTTGATAAATGGAGAAAACTTGAAGAAAATTGACTCCAGCACTGGGTTCACATTAACTACAACAATTAAAAGTGATATATGTTATGCTACGAAAAAAATTGTAATGAAAAAGAGTTTTTCTTTTTGTCTTGAGAGCTATTTCTATAGGAATTGAGATTGTGATTGACATTATCTGTTCAAATGTAACAGTTTATTTTCCCATTAAATTCCTTACTTGAGGAAGTCATATTCATTAAATCTGTTTCATAACCAATTGGATTCTGCACTTCCATGCATCTTTACAGCTGTCTGGCTTTGCAACCTGTCAGTTTTTACAGATTCCAGTACTTCATGTCTGACATTGCTATAGTCTGCAGAAGTGCTTGTCTTTCTCTGCTGATGAGGTGAGCCTTGATGAGGACTGGAAGAAATGTGTTTAGAGAAGGTCGAAAAGCCACTCATGGGTTATGATTACGTGGCTATCACAAAATGTAAGAACCTAAATACCAATTAGAGCAGGAAGCCGTTCCCACCCCCATTCTCTTTGGCACATACAACGATGTAGTCAAGGTACTATGTGCCCTTACAATTTACAACCTGCCAACAGAGAACAGATGGATGACACAAACATGTTGAGTTATAAATATGTCATCTGTTCTCAAGAAATCTTAAAGCTCTAATTGGAATTAAAAGGCTTAATTTATATTGAGTTTAAAACCAACAAAAGGAGGAGAGATATTTATTAGCTGCTATTTTTTCTCATAATCAAGAGAGCTGCTTTGCCTAATAGGTTATCCTGCTGATCACAGAAAGTAGTACTGCTATCCTGGAATCTAATAGGACTGGTTGGTTAAGGAATAGTATATAAAGACAATGTAAATGTATCAAATCTTTGGTGTTTTAGGATCATACTATATTCCCCCATGTGGTACTTCAAATCATTATAGCTCTTGTTTTTGTAATTTTTTTTTTTATTATTTTCTCAACTAACTCTTCTTAGAGCTATTTGGTGAGGTGAGATATTCAAAAGTCCCAATCCAGCATGCTGGCAGCTATCCCACATTGCATCGATCAGATGAAACACTGACATGCAATATCCCAGAGGAAGACTGACACTGTTTTGCACTATCCCAGTGATGCTGGAACAGCTTTCAGGCTTCTGAATATTACACCAAACAAGGGACAGAAACCTCAGCTGGGAAAGAGAAACTGAGATCTTGAAGCCTCCAGCAATTTAAATCCCAAATGGATTTCCAATCTTGGGATGGCAGCTGTCATCCTCACTGTTCTTAGTGCAGGGTCAGACCTCCAGCCCATCAGGTTTCCTAAGGAGCTGCGGGTGATACCTGGCTGGTGGCTTGCATGCTCTCAGCATGGGAGGGATCCGGCTGTGCTGACCACAGCATTGCACAGACAGTCCTTATAACTTGTAATCTTTCATGCGATCAGCAAGCACTGTAGACTTTGCATTCCTGCTTGGTGAATTATGAGCAAAATCAAACGTAATAATCCCACATGTGCTGCTTAATCCCACTGCAGAGACTGCAAAATTATACAGTTTTATCCTTTTAAAATACTATATTTTAAATAAAGATTTCTGAGTCCATATTATAAAACTCTGCTATTTCATTATTTTCTTTCTTCTATGGTTTTAATTTTTCATTTCAAATTAAACTGACACTGCTGTGGTGGCCCTGTAATTTGTGTCATTGCCTGCGAAGACTGCAGCCTTTCTCCCTCTCCTGTACAAGGAATATTTATGAGACAAGGCTTCAATTGAGTAGTGTTTTTTAAATGAGAACATAGGAAATGGAGTATCAGGTCAAACCAAATTCCCCTTCTGCTCTGTTTTTCTATAGAAGGATTTCTATACATATTAGCCAGAAGACAAGGTGCAAGAAAAGGTAAAATCAGGCCAAGAATGTAGAGATGGTTTCTCAGAATATTGTCACAGACTCCACTAATTTGCAGCTCAGAAACTTCTTCACTGAGAGACAATGACTTAATTAAGGACTCCCTACAGATTTTCTCCCACTATTTTATCCAGTCTTATTTTATAGTATTTGAACATTTAATATCTCCAGTGTTCCAAGCTAAAGTTGTTCTTATTTTAACTTGAGCTTGTGTAGCAAAGTGAAAGAAATGAACAACTATTCCCTGCTCTACACCACTCCTGACTTTAATGGACTGCATATTATGTCTTTTATCTCTTTGCAGCAAATATTCCTCCTTTGCTAATCATATAGAAATTGTTCCAAACCTTTAATCACTCTTCTTGCCGTCTTCTTGATCTCTTCCTCTTTTTCTTTCCTCTGCTATTGTATTCTCCTTCCATTGGAGGCAATATAAATGTAGACAGAATTTAAGATGTAAGAATCTCATACCATTGCATAGTGACCAAGTTCTTTTAATTTCCGTTTTCTGTTCCAATCCTTTCCAACATCTGATTTCCTTTTCAGACTACTATTGAACAATAAGTTGATCAAATAACAAGGTGAGTTTGAAGTTGCTGTAATGTGGAAAATTAGTTCTATTCCACATTAGAAATCCTGTAGGTACAGTCAGAGATCAGAGTTTTGTTTAAATGCTATCAATCACAAATTGGAATGAAAGTTTTAAAAGCCAGGGAAAAAAATTCTGTTAAAAATATTTTTTATTTTTATATATTATGGTCTTGTAAATTATTTATTATTTTCTAAGATACATATGGTGACACATAGAGGCTGTGGATTCACCCTGTTGGAGACAGTCAGAAACCATGTGGCCATGAACTTGGGCCTCCTGCTCTAGGTTTCTCTATAAGAGCAGGGCCTGGGCCAGAGGGACTTACGTGCCCCTGCTAATCTCGGCCATTCTTGATTCTGTGAATTCAGATGGATTTTAGAATCCTTTAATAGAAACTCTTCAAAAGCAGAGTTAAAATTTCATTTCTAACTAGAGAAACAAATTTCATTTGCAAAAGTGATTAGCCTCGTCATAGTACTGATTTAAATACAAGGTAACAGTATTGACTTGCCTGGCATGGCTATAGCTTTGGAGCTGTGCAGCACTTTGGCAAAGTTCTGTCAGCAAAACATTTTACATGACAAAAACAGAAAGCTTTTTAAAAAGCTTGTTACAACAGTGGTTGTACTGTCCGTTACATAGTCACCATGAAGCACACTGCAATTGCTCTACAGAGTGAAGAAAAGCCCAGAAAAAATCAGTTGAGAATCTTTTAATTTGTCCCTGTATTTCCAAATTCATTCCTCTGTTCAGATATACATGTAAATCTAATTGACATTGAAGTGCTAAATCCCACTGTCAATTCTTACAATTAGTTTTGACTATTTCTGTTTATGCAATGTGAGTTTTTCACATATATCTAAGATCAAAATTTGTCAGGGCATAAAAAGATGTATCTTAAGATATGAAATATTGCATACATTTCCTCATATGGTGTACTGCTGAATAAATACTTTCTCTGAGACAAAGAACAAGTTTCTCCAACATCACTTCCAACTAAGTAAGGATGTATCTTTGACTGAAGAATCTAGACTTTGCTTAGCACACTCTGTGTGAAGGTCATGTCTTTGAGGTATGAACCGAGCATTACATAGCACACATCTGGCAAAACTACCATGTTAAGTTAATTTTAAATTGTCATAGTTGGCACTTCCAATTCAGTAGAGAAATTGTACGTACAGAAACTGGCCTTGGTGGCTCCTGTGCATCCAGCACCCTTGAGGGCAATTTTTCGTTCTCGAGAATGAATAATGTAGAAACTGCATGGTAAATAGCTTTCATTTTGACCCGGCAGGAAAACTGTCATTGGAAATGTCAACAACATTAACCTCTCCAAGGAACAGCCATCAGAACTGGACTGCTACATGAAAAATGAGTAACATAATTTACTTACAAAATGAATGACTTAACATGAGTACAAGAAACACGGGGCAAATTTACTCTTACTTAGAAGGATTTAACTTAGAAAATATACCACCTTGATGAAACTTTAATGTAGTTGTAAATGTACAACAACAAGAGTGGCTCCAGGGTCTGGAGAAGGCTAGCAGGAGATGCATCAGATGGGAAGACTATACTTCTTTGGGAAGAGTATACTTCTCAGTACAGCAGTACTTCTTGAAACATATGAGTAGATCCACACATGGCTGTTTAAAGAATAACAGTAACATATTCATATTTGACTACCTGTTTGCATATTTTAAGTTTACCTGCTCACAATTCTGTGAAATCTAACCAAAAATTACTGATATTTTTTATTCTTGAAATTTAAGTTATTCACCTGTGTTTATCATGTACCTGGAGCACGAACTGCAGCAGCTGCAATGCAGCACACACTCATGCACACACAAGTCATTCCCTTAAAATACCTACCAATCATCAGTAAATTACAATATTCAAACATGCAGTATAAGGCAGTAGGCTGACAAAACATACATCTGGATTTTATATTAACATTTACAGAGTGTGCTTACAAAATGTTCTGCTTTATATATGTGAAATGGAAAAGCAAATACGTGATAAATCATTGGAATATATTTATACTACACTGAAGTCACAGAGCTATGGTCTAATTCAGGGCTTATGTTGCCATCTAAATGAACACGGCAATGGTTTTAACTCTCCTGAGAGTCCCACCTAGGAGGCCCTCAGGAAAATGAGTTTGAGCTGGCGCAAGGCACTTGTTTGTGCCAGTGAGGCAGGAGGAATTGCTGTTGCTGAAAGGAGGTGTGGCCCATGGAGCATGAAAATTGGGAATGATTATATTGGCAGAGAATTGTGTTTATTCAGCGTTTGCCACCAGCAAGACTACTGTGTTCTTGTTAAGGTTTCTCTAGGTATACTGTGTGATAAGCAACGGTAATGAGAACTTGGGGGTGCAGAGTTTTTTATGCCAAATTTCAAGTTGCAGTTACCATATCAAGCTTCTCAGCTATGCTGGCTTGGAAAGGAGCTGTTAACCAAATAACCCATAACTTAAATTGTACTCTACATTGTTTACTCAAAGATTCCTCTCCAACTTTCATACCCTTTGTTTGTCCAGTGTTTCTATCCTCATTTTTCTGGGGCTAACACTCTCAAAAAGACGGAGAGGAAGGAATAAGTGAGAAGCCCACTCTGAAAATAGCTTTCTGTCTCTCTCACAAGCAGTAATTTCACCAGCTTCTTTTCTCCTTTTCTGAAAGAAGATATTTTGGGCTTTCAGCTACAGTTTCCTCAGGCACTTGTACTCCCCATCTTGTTTGCCCAGTTCGAGTCCCACTGCTCTAATACCAAATGCTAGTTTTTATGGCTATGTCTACACTCATAAATAAAATTGACCAGTGTTCATCTTGAGTCCTCAAACAGTACTGGAAGAACTCAGTGTAGTCAATACTTCACCCAAAAGACATAAGTACCATTGAAACTGATTCTTAGCTGCTGACAAATTGTTCATATTCTTTTGATCTAGAAAGCTGTTTGCATTACACAACCTCAACAAACATTATATGCGTATTTTCCCAGTGTTTTCAATGTATGTTCACAATTATTTTTAACAGACAGTGCAACTGAGAATCTGTTCAGTGATATGAACTAATAAGCCCTCAGAATACTTAAATCATGTTTGTTTTGTTATTCTGAAATGCCTTTACTGACATTTATGGGGAAAGAAACTTTCTTTTTACAATCTTCCATGGTATTTGGTAGCTTCAGCTTAATAGTTTCCAGGGTTCAGGATAAATTTAGTCTGGGTCAACAACATAAAGCTAATGTCTCGATCAGTATAATTCAGAAAATTAAATAGAAGAGACCATCAAAATTGCAGAATTCTATGGCATGTTATATTATTTTCACAAAATGTATGTGAAACAGAATAAAGTAACACAGTCAAGTAGTCCTTGAAGAGCCAGTCAGTATAGTTTCTCTTGCATTTACATCCACCAGATAAGATTATTATCAAAATGTATTTTGGAGATATTTAACAATGATTGTATGAGAGAGATTTTTTTGTATTTGTATTTTGTATTTGTATCTTGAAAATGGCAAATGTTTATTTAACAGTTTTCAAATTCAGTTACTGAACTTTTTTTTTTTTTTTTTTTTTTAAACTCAATTTCTTTTCAAAGTTTTGGTCTTTTTCACCAAGGAAACAAGCATAAAAGATTTTTTAGAGGTTTCCTTAAAATTTTGTCTTACATAGCAGAAAGTATCACTGTCCAGTGCATTACTCTCAGACAAATATACAGTAATTGTAAACATCTTGTTTATGTGTGTGTCCACACAGTGTTTCAAATGAATTCTTGTTAAATTGCCAGTGCTACTATTTTTGCAGCTGAAAATTACTCCCTATCATTGGCCTAATCCTTCAAGACAGTGAGGAACCTTCATATTTTGATGACAGCATCAACTCACTTGAGAAGCCTTTGCGTGGGCACTAAGTTGAATGACAAACCCAAATTAGGGGCATAGACCTCAAATTTGTTTTTGCTCTTTCACAATGAATATTCAGTAAGGGAAAAGTGCATCCAATTCTCCCATTGCAAGGCTTCATAAACGTACTTTCAGTCAATGTATGCTGGCATACAGAAATAACTCTCCAAGAATAATCTCTGAAGACTCTATTAAACAACAAACAGTTCCTAAACTCTCTGAGCATAAGCCAAGGAAAGGCCACAAGTGATACAGAGACTGACTGTACACAGACGGCTGATTTGGCAAGGCAATAGCCAACATACTGAAGAGGGTCTCCTGGTCTTCATTCCCTTTAAATTTCTCTCAGAACTGGAGCCACAGAAATTGTAGGCAGTCTGGTACAAGAAAAAGTTTTTTAATGATCTCTTTCTTGCTTCAGAGCCACTGGATAAACTGGGATAACTGCTTGGATTGGTGAGATAACTACTACCATGGTGACAAAAGCTTCCTTTTATCCAATCTCACAACAGCTCACTGTTATATTTGTTTGTATGAAGAAGGGTCTCAGAAGGGATAGTATAATTATTTTTATACTTACTTTTTTTTTTTTTTTTTTTTTTTTTTCCCCACAGAGGAGTATTCCTCTGTGAATACTCTGTGAAGGCATACGGCCCAGGATGTTCTTTGTGGGTTTTTTTTCCCATTGTTGCTTTTTCTGTGTACATCCTTAAACAGTTTTCTGGCTGACCTACATGCCTGTTGGCTGACATCAACTGGGAGAGTTGAAGTGTCTTGAGAATACCCTCATCATTAGGACCAAGATGTTCAAATGGCACAAGAGCCAAATGAATTTTGGACACTCTTATTCAGATTGTCAAAGCTGTATGAACAAATTAAAAATAACTAACTTGTGTCTTCAACTCTTTGAAAGGGTAGATAACAGCAGGACAATGGGAAATGATTTTAAGGTGAAGGAGGGAAGATTTAGGTTGGATGTCAGGGGAAAGTTCTTTACTATGAGAATGGAGAGGTGCTGGAACAGGCTGCCCGGATGTTGTGGATGCCCCGTCCCTTGAGGCATTCAAAGCCAGATTGGATGAGGCCTTGAGCAGCCTGGTCTAGTATTAAATGTGGTGGTTGGTGGCCCTGCATGTGGCAGTGGGATTGGAGATTCATGATCCTTGAGGTCCCTTCCAATCCTGGCCATTCTGTGTCTTCACCAAAAATTTGAAGAGAATATAAGAATAATTTAAAATGTTCTTAGAAAAAATGTACATGTTTCTGTAATTGAGTTATATTATGATCATGGTATTACATTATTCTCCAGATTATTCATGTAATGATTTAATTCCAGTATAATGCTGTAATTGAGAAAGTGGGACCCAGTATATCATTTGCCATTTTAAATTCAACTCAAGAAAAGGACTGATGCTGACTAAGCAACAAGTTCAAACATTCTGGAAGTCTGGAAATATTTCTGGGGTTCTATAAAACTTACAGAAGTCTATGAATTTAAAAAATCCTAGTAAATAAATAGATGCATACATACACACATAAACGTATAATAAATAAATAGGATATTTGGAAATCTGATGCAAAGCAGTAGCTGGAAAGAACCAAGAACACAGCAGCAGTCACAAAGAACTTCATCTGGGGAGCTGGCTCAGCATGATGTCAGAGCTGGGGCAGCTCCATTGACATCACTGGAGTTAAACTAATGTGAAAGGACAGCTTACATCTGGGGTTTGGCCTCACAAAAAAATAGATTTGCTCAAAGGCTTTACATTGTTCCAAAGGATGCAACAACAACTGAACCCTGTCCCAGTACCGATATACTTCAGTAGCTGTGTTATATAAAACTGCATGCAGATTACTGTGGGCAATGTGCATCTCATGGTTTGCCTTTTTAAAAGGAGTGATATATTGGTAATTTTAAGATAGAGAGTTTCTTAAAAAATGTTACTATCTAGTTTTTATTTTCTTGCAGATGAGTGTATCATAATAATCAGATTATTTTTCCTCCTCTGATAAAAACTGAGTAATTCTTCTCCTGAAGATACATTATGCTGGAAATGAATCCATGAATCAAGGCTGTGTTACTGAAAGATGGCTTGGCCTTACAAGAGGACACGTCAACATAGAAAAACTAGCTCTCACAACAAAAAATTAATTCTTAGAAGATACTTTAAGGTAATGTCCACAAAAAATGCCTCCTAGAATGACAAACATATATTATTTTCTCTCCTTGACGTACTAAGACTACAGAAAGGACTCCATATCCTTGCCTAAGTGTGACCTCCTGGTGCTATTTGAAATACCCTAAGACAGCTGAATAAGACCTCCCTGGAAAATAGGACACAGAGTCTGTATTGACTTGGAGCAGCAGTTAGACACCAGGTGGCCCATGTGAATTCCCTGTATTTAGGCAGCTGAAAGGTATCCAAATACGAACACTTCTACTAATAATGGAGCATTAGAGAATAGAAAAACTCACCAAATTGACATACTAGGTGGACATCTCCAGCCCTGAAATGAAGGCCATAATTCATCCTAACACTAGTACTTTATTTTCAGATAAATTTGAAAATAACTTGGTAGAAATAAAGCAGTTTTAACATGACAAAAATGGAAGTTGAAAGTCCTGGGAAATTCCTTTATTAAATCCAAATCAGTTGGATATAAACATATCAAATACAGTAAGTACTTGGGAACAAGTTTTAGAAACAAATCAATGGGATACTAGCTAGATAACTGATGATTCCAAGTTTGCTTTAGTTTTGTGTGACCTACTTTGTAGATATTTAGCTGACAAAGTGCTGAGAAATATTATAGAAGATTAATGACAGTAATAAAGTTCTTGTATTTCAGGGTTTGCAAGAAACGCTTCTTACTATCTCCCACTGGCCTTAGGATTGCATTCTGTCTTCTCTGATTCAAAGCCAGTAATGATAACTCATTCCTCTAGTATGATACATTTTGGTTACAGCAATGCAATTTACTTGAGCTGGAAAACATCAGCCCTGGGAAAGCTGCAGCTGCTGCAGATGCGGGAGCAGTTTGCTTCCTCAAAACTATCAGTCACAAAACCCTTTTCTTTGCACTTGCAGCCCTCATACCAATTACATTGTTCTCTACAGGTAAGCTATGTCTTCTTGCCACTTAAATAAAATTCTATGCATCCATGTGATGCCTGCTTTAAACATGCCATTAAGCCTTAAATATTGGTGGGATTGACTCTAAATTGAGGCCTAAACTGGACAGTAGTTCTGATGCCATTTCACTTTATGGGAGACATTCTTTGCCCCCTTCACTGTCTTTCTTCCTTGGATAGTAAATTATCGTACTAAAATTTATGTTATTATATGGGAAGCCAAAATTAAATAAGTGCCATTTTATCCAAATAGTGTTACTTCCTGTGGAATTAAAGAAGTTCTTGAGTATGGAGACAAATTACAGATACTGACTTTGTTAATTTAGCTAAACAGTCAAATATCCTTCTTTAACATATAACGCAAAAATTATCATAACCCTTCACTACAAAAATAGACATGGAAACCCTGGAGTACGTCCAGAGAAGGGCAATGAAGCTGGTGAGAGGTCTGGAGAACAAGTCTTACTTTTCACAGAATCACAGAATCACAGAATCACAGAACTGTAGGGGTTGGAAGGGACCTCCAGAGATCATCGAGTCCAACCCCCTGCCAAAGCAGGTTCCCTACAGCAGGTCGCACAGGTCGGCATCCAGGCAGGTCTTGGACATCTCCAGAGAAGGAGACTCCACCGCCTCCCTGGGCAGCCTGTTCCAGTGCTCCGTCACCTCACTGTAAAGAAGTTCTTGCGCACATTTGTGCGGAACTTCCTATGCTGCAGTTTCCAGCCGTTTCCCCTTGTCCTGTCTCCACTCACCACTGAAAACAGTCTGGCCTCGCCATTCTGCCCCCCACACCGTAGATATTTATAGATATATATATAATATTATATAATATATATAATAGATTATATAGATATATAATATAATATATAATAATATAATATATATTTTCAAATATAAAGAATTTCAAAGAGTGTTAATGAATTTTGCAGTGATTGGCATTGATGGAATTTTTTATTTTTATAAGTGTCCAAATGTGATCATTTTAATACTATACATCAATATTTTCTCTGTAGTGTATTTACATTAAGTATGTTTTTTCAGAGGATCAATATGCAAAGAAACTTTTTTGAATAGCTCTGCTATTTTAAATATTTGTGTCTTTTGGCTGCCATACTCACATGGAACCTTCCCAATATCTCCTATATTCTCTGTTTTAAAAACACATTCTCTTAATTTTCAGTGTTAAACTGTGTTTCTTGATATGGACAAATCCCCTGTAGCACGTTGATTGTGGCACCATGAACCACAGGAGCTACAAACAATATCTAGAATTGAATCTGCTTCATGACTATATTTGAATATACTGTGTTGATTGTGCTTACTTCTTAATACTTTAATACACACAGTGTCCATGGAGCACCTGAACTGGACTCCTTTCAGACACAACAATATGTGGTGTGCACCTCCAGAAATACTTCTCTATTTATGCAAATCCACTGCTATTAGTTTGGTCTGCTTGCTAGCAGAAGGTTATCCATCATTCAAATGAAAATTAACACTCTGTTTGCGTGACCTTCTGTTCTGGTTTGAGGGATATTTTATATATATTTTGCAAAAGTTTAAAGGGGATTTGAAGTTGAAAGATTTTTTCTTTGTTACTTCTGCCTATCATCTAATTTCTGTTTGAAAATACCATAACTTAAAAAAAAACAAAAACAAAAACAGCAACAACAAAAAAAGCAAACTTGAATAGGAATGTTTCTACAGGAATAGTAGATTATACTTCTCAAAAGTTACTAGTAGAAAAGAGTATTCATTTAACATCAGAATGTACTAATTTTAAACACCCAAAAATTTTAAAAGAACAAGAGGACCATATTTGGGTGGTCCTCTCTGGAGCCAGGAGCTGGCCTCAGTGATCCCTTCTAACACTGGGTATTCAGTGATTCTTTATACATTGAAAGTTAAGTGTGTACCAAATTTGGATGGAAGAACAAATGGAACAAATGAAGGAGGAGGGGAGTGGTGAGGGGGGAAGTGCAGGGAGAGAGAGAGACTCACCACAATAACCATACTAACTGAAATTTTGAACAAAATATGTAACATTTCTAAATGGCACATTACCCACAGGGCAATAAAGACCTCGCATACGTAAAGAATTTACCGAACATATAATCTTCATAGGATTAATTACATATAGTCCCAGCATTCAGGGAGGAACAGTCAAATACATTTATTGTAAATGTATTGCCAAGGATAGACAAGGTTCAATTGTACTGAATGGTTCCTGAGGTCACGGAATATCATTTTCCTAAGGTTTCCAGCTGGCAAATACATTTTCTCACTCTCTCATTTAGTCCCTTGTGTTTATTTTATAAGTGTACTCATGACAGCAGAATTATTGAACTCGCCTATGCATCCTCAAGATGGTTGTTTTCAATGAAAAGTGTGTGAAAATTAACTGATCTGTAAGCAAGTGATTCAAATTACTCTGTTCTGTCCTAATTTATGACTATGTTTATGACTAATGTCCAAACTCTAATTTGAATTTTTCAAGACAGTTCCAGCTTCTGGAAGTCTTTGCAGAGGAAGAGGAGGTGAACAGATTTACCTATATTTTTCTTTTTTATTTTTTCTTTCTAAATAAAAAAATTAAGACTTACATTTGTAAATTGTGTCTGGCTATATTCTGGACAGATATAGTGGAAATAGTTGTGAGCATTAATTGCATTTAGGGCATGAAACTTAGCAGCAAATGTTCTGGAAGGTGATGACCTGTCCTTTGGTATCACAGACTATCTTATGAGCTAATCCGCCATCTAAAGCATAACAGCAGGAGGATCTGTAAAAAAGGTAGACAATAGAAGAATTATTCCATTAGCCTGTCAAATCTTTTTGCCTTTAAAATTCATGCCTCTGTTTACCTTCTTTCTAAATAAGCACAGACTGTACCAGTAGCTCCCAGTCAAGGATTTCACTAACTGCAGGACTATGCATAACTCTCAGGACTACTCATGAAAGACAAGTATAAAGGAATCCAGTGGAGTCTAAAAAAATTAGGGGATTCTGTACAAGACCAAGAGATATCACCTTTGGTATTTAACATATATCCATGAGATTGAGAAAAATATCAGACATCAATACGAACTGAGTGAGGAGAGTCCAGAGATCCTGGGGATATCAGGACACTTCTAAGCAGAAAGCTATTGACTACTAGCCTGAATACCTCTCTAGGCACTAGATTTCTGTGGACAACCATGAACTATGATGCACAGCTACATTGCGGACACACAGCCACCTACATACACACAATTCTACGTTCCTGATTTGCATCACTCTGCAAGGGATCGGTTTAATTGCTTAAGTGGAGATTCAGAATACCTAGATATCCTCAGTAACCAAGGCTGCCTCCTTCCTCTCCTTCAGGAAGGCTACCATTTATTGAAGTTCATGTGACTTATGTGCCAGTTACATGTGAATAACAAGCTCTGTAACTAAACCAAGACCAAAGAGCAAGAAAGGAGATCTTGGAGAAGAGAGAGGAAGATTTATTTTAGGATTCTATTTCTATGAAGACTTACATATCACTCTGACAGAAGATGTTTACAACAGCAGGTGGACCTGTGTTTTATAGCAGTGGAAAAAAAAGCACTATTTCATTTCTCTTCAGTCTCTCTCCTATGCCTTAAGAACATTTACTTCTACTATTTCATCTTTGGTTTATTCTTTTTTTTTTTTCCTGAACAGCTACTGTGGAATTTTTTATAACAGCAGTGAAGATGCTTCATTTGTGTTATCACAAATAGCTGCAGCATAGAGCACTGGCTTATATTCAGATATTTGTATTTCCATTTTCCTGGGATTAGACACTTTACATTTTAATGAAAAAGAAAATTACATTGGTTTATAATTTCTTGGATTTTTTTTACAAAAATTAGTATTAAAAAATTACTAAATTAAACCTAGAAACATTCCAGGAAGCAGAGATAAACTACTACTGAGTTCCCCCAGGTTACAGAGAGCGTGTCCAGGGCCAGACAGTAAACATTTGACAGACAGAAATTTTCATAGCATTTTGCTTTCATTTATTTCTTCTTTCCTTTAACTTAATTCATAGAGTTTTAGTTAGATGGTTTAATTCTTATTTTTTCTGTTTAATTTCATGTCACCTGTTCCTATTTCAGCAAGTACTGCTTACTCTCCATGACACACACTTTGAGATTGGTTGAAATACATAACACTTTGGTGGAAAATTAGGGTTCCAAATACAGATTTAGTTATATTTTCTCATTTGGTTTGATGCAGTGCATAAGCCAGCATTTCTGTGTCTGGCAATTATGACTCCTAGACAGGGACATCATGCTCATTATACTGTAATTCCTTTTTTGTTTGTTTGATTTGTATTTTTTTTTTTACTTATTGAAAATCCTTTTCCTCCCTGAAAGTAGTATTTTCCAGAAGCGGAAAACCAATCATTTTAGCTACTTAACAAACACAAACTCTCCAGATGCTGCTGTTAAGTAAAGGCTGAAGTGAATTTAGCTTTAAGTATTAAAAAATGTGTCAAGATTGTGCCAACATTACACAATAAATCTCTTTTTAAGAATCTGAATTTGATCACAAAAATTCAGGCACTGTAACTATCAGAGTGTGACAGGTCATAAAAGAATTTTTTTTCTGATTGGAACCAAATTGGTAATGGATAATTTTCATTTAAATATATTGAGAATGAATTTATGTCATGAAATTTTGATATATAAAAAACAGGAAAAGATATGTAAATAAGAAATTTATTTGTAAAATGGTAAATATTTTATTAATGTTAAAATCCAAAATGATGTCTTTTTTTCCTGTGGGTGAGTCAACCAAAGTACAAATGACTTTTAAATTCTACTCCAATTTCCAATTTAAAAAAAATCCTGTCAGAATTAGAATTGGAATCCATCATTTCCACTGGACTATGAAAATGAGAGCAGCAGATGTAATTGGTTAGTTGCACACTAACTATATGCCCTGTAAAGTCTTCTGAGAGATTTTAGAAGAGCTTCATATTTTCTAGGGTCGAGTATTTGCCTCTGCCACAGCTTTGCAGGTTGAAATTGTGAAGATTTCCAAAGTTTCTGATTCTCTTGGAGCCTTAGTTTGCAGCTGGAGGATTTCTGAAGCTCCAATGACATATTTTTGAAAAATTCAGCTTCGTTATTTCTGGAATGAAATATCTTAAGATTTTCTTCCAAAAGGAAAGTTATGCATCTGTTAATTAGTATATGGTTGGATAGATCCATCTCTGCTATAGTAAAGGATTTGTTTTTGTTACTAAAATCTCCTTACATGTGGGAAATGTAAGTTCTTTAACAAGTCTTGCAAACTTGTAACACAACTTCTTCTGCTGGTGAAATTTTTCATTTAACTGAAGTTTACATATCCTTTCAGCGTCAAAACTCCAGAAGTGTGAATGTTTTCACTTGCCTTGGTCTTCAGCTGATATTTCAGGTGATCTTTTGAGATTTATGAAAAAAAAAATATTTTCCATTTTTTCATATTTTTAAAACAAAAGAGAAACAGGAGATATTTTTAGTTTCTTTTTGAAGAGTAACAGAGAATCTGGCAGGCTCCATAGCTGAAGCAATGCTGTGGTAGTGTTATTTGTATGACAGATGGCTACCTCTTTTTCCACTTTGTGATAGAGCTCCCCAAAATAGGTGATTTTTCTGTTTTACTGATAAAAGTTTTAGTTCCATCATTTGTATTTTCCTGTCTCCAGTTTTGCATCACTTTAAGTGAAACAAGGATTCAGCTTATAAGTGCTAAAAACTGACCTTAACATTACAGGGTTAAATAGTTCACTATAAAATAAAATAAGTGTATTTTAATTTATTTCCTTTATAAAATTAATATGTGGAATTTTATTCATCTTAGAATGACTCTGTTTAACTTTAGATATCTGAGGCACAGAAGTTTGAGGCATATATTTCTTCTGTATGAACAATGAGTAGAGGTAGGAAGGTGATAGGAGAACTCCTAAAGGATGAGTGAGTCACTGAGAAGCAAATTCCTCTCCAACATCTTCTAATTATGTCCATTCACTAAATGTAATATCGAACTAAGAGGCAATGATCCTAATCCACATGCATCTGTTAAGCATGATATTCACCCTTGTCCAGATAGCCAATACAAAACTAATATGCCACTTTCACTCTCAATTTATAACCACACTGATATACTAATGCCCTGATACATCCCTTTGTACAACATATATTTCAAAGATATTAGATCATGTCAACTACCTTCATCAACGAATCCTGTAATACTGTATTCAACTTCTCTCGGTATCACAGAATCACAGAATCACAGAATCACCCGGGTTGGAAGGGACCTCAAGGATCATGTAGTTCCAACCCCCCTGCCTAGCAGGGCCACCAAACATACACATTCAGATCAGGTTGCCCAGGACCCCGTCCAACCTGGCCTTGAACACGTCCAAGGACGGGGCATCCACAACCTCCCTGGGCAGCCCGTTCCAGGGCCTAACTACTCTCCTTGTGAAGAACTTCCCCCTAACATCCAACCTAAATCTTTCCTCCTTCAACTTGGATCCATTTCCCCTAGTCCTGCTGTTGTCAGCCCTTCTGAAGAGTTTACTCCCCTCCTGGGTGTAGGTTCCCTTCAGGTATTGATAGGCTGCAATGAGGTCACCCCGCAGCCTTCTCTTCTCCAGGCTGAACAAGCCCAACTCCCTCAGCCTGTCCTCATAGGGGAGGTGCTCCAGCCCCCCGATCATCCCAGTCGCCCCCCTCTGGACCCTTTCCAAGATCTCTATGTCTTTCTTGTACTGAGGGCTCCACACCTGGACACAGTACTCCAAGTGGGGCCTCACAAGAGCCGAGTAGAGAGGGACAATCACCTCCCTGTCCCTGCTGACCACCCCTCTCCTGATGGAGCCCAGGATCCCATTTGCCTTTCAAGCTGCCAGAGCGCACTGCTGGCTCATGTTAAGTCTCTCGTCCATCAGGACCCCGAGGTCCTTCTCTGCCGAGCTGCTCTCAAGGACCACTCCTCCCAGCCTGTACGGGTGCCTGGGGTTCTTCCGGCCCAAATGCAAAACCTTGCACTTTGCCGTGTTGAACCTCATTAGGTTCACCCAAGCCCAGCCCTCAAGCCTGTCGAGGTCCCTCTGAATGGCATCCCTTCCTTCCACCGTATCAACCGCACCACTCAGCTTGGTGTCGTCAGCAAACTTGCTGAGGGTGCACTCAATTCCCTCATCAATGTCATTAATAAAGATGTTAAAGAGCACCGGTCCCAAGACAGACCCTTGGGGGACACCACTTGTTACCGGCCTCCACCTGGACATAGAGCCATTGACCACCACCCTCTGTCTGCGGCCTTTCAACCAATTGCTTATCCATCGGGTCGTCCACCCATCAAATCCACTTCCCTCCAATTTGGAGATGAGGATGTGGTGGGGGACCATGTCAAAGGCCTTGCTCAGGTCCAGGTATTTAGTAAACCTAAAGGTGTAGTACAAATATTTTTGGTTTTAAAAATTGGACTCCACCTGCCTGCTCAAGCTAAACAGATGTTAAATGAAAAAAATATTTTGGATGAATTTTGTAATTTAAAATGTATGACTAGAACATTAAATCATTGGTCTATTTTATAGGCAATGAAGTGATGTTTATGAAAGTTTTACAACTCAGTAATGTCTTTGTTCAAAGCAAAGCATGAATAATTACTACATCCCTATTTCCAACATTTCCAAATTCAAATGGACCTTGTGGAATTACAGGCATCAGTAGACGGCAAATTCTGTATGAAAACTATTGATCCTCTGGGTGGACTTTTTTACATCTAAAGATGGTCATTAAGAAATACTTTGTTAAGCATCCAAAGTTTCCAACATAAAGCTTTTTATTTCATTCTCTCTCATCTTTCATGTATTGCTTATTTTTCATGAATTGTATCCACAATTTTAAATTATGTTCAATGTTTAGACCAGCAGGTCTTGAGGAATTTCTGAATGCTTCCTGAGAAGTCTGTTCAGTTACAGAAGATGGAAAACTTCAGCCTGTGCCCTTTATTATTTGATTTCTGCCATGAAGTTTATATACATAGAACTTGGAAGACTGACACACTGAAACATCATGCAGGATTTCTTTGCTTTTCTGTGAAAGTCACTGTTTGCAGTATTTTAATGCAACAGAAATGCATATTTTATATTTGGGTTTTTTTTAGCTGAAACAAAAAAAGAACAGCCAAAAAAAGTAAGCAAATAAAAATAATTAAAAATAAAACAATCTATCTTAGTTTACTTAAATGATAAAAACAAAGATTTTCCTATTACTTTTTTAAGTTTTTTTTCTTCAAGGCCACACTTATCACTTTGATAACCAGTGGTTAACTTGAGAACCTTTGGACTGCAGTTATTCTGACTGTTAAACTGATTTTTAAGCCTGAGTAATAATAAAATGCCAAAAGAAACCTAACAAAATATTCAAATTATTTTCACTGTACTGACATACAGTTGTATACAGACACTCCAGTCTACAACTGTGCTACATTATTCTTAACAAGGTAGCTAAATAAAATATATATGTTTACCAAATTTCCAGTGTTAACAAGGACTACAGAGAATAGATGGAAACATCTTTATTACTGACATTTTTCAGCCATTACACAGACCCTCAACTTACCAAATACATCTACACGTAAAAATATCACATATTATCAACTGTTTAGTCTTCCTGAGGTCAGTAAGAGTTTTTTGCTACCAGAAGTCCATCATACTCTGGTTATCTGGAACACATGCTAGCAAGATCAGAGTTGTGAAATCCAATGCAACAAATCCAATTATACTGTGATTTGCACAAAATAAGGGATTATATATTAAAAAAAATAAAGGAAAACAATTAATTTAAGATTAAGAAAAGCACACAGCAAAAGACTGGCTCTTGTGCCCCCTGAGATACTAAAAACTAGATTGTCTTACACTGAAAAAAAAAAAAAAACAGAAGAAAAAATATATAAAATGCATATAAAATCATGTCTGATTTTATAAGAACCAAAGAGATAGATTATTCCACAGACATTTTGCATTATGCATGCAAATTCCATTCAAACAGCAACCATCAGCTATATCAGAAATCATGGGAAAAGGAATAAAAATATTAAAAGTCTTAGAGCTGTTAAATGTTTTGAGTTATTATGTCTAATAAAAGTACCCCTTTTTGTAGTCACACACCACTTTTATATCTTTATCATTTTACAGTTGTGTTCCTTTGAACCATGACCATAAACAAACTACAAAAGTTATTAAATTTCTCTTCAGGATATTAGGATCTTAAATGATCAAAACAGTTACATGATTTGTAAATAAAAATATATCAATCAAGTTTCTCTTTCATTTTGCAATAGAGCATTGAGTTTGCCTGTTGAAAAAATTTCAGCTGTTATCATTTTCTCAAACAATAGAAAATTAACTTGCCTTTCTGTTGAACAGCATCTTTTTCAGTAATCTCTGTTTCTAAAGAAAAAAAGCAATACAAAACAGCTATTTGATGATTGTGCACTTGAGATACTTGAAAGTCTAAGCAACTTGGAGTTATTTCAGCTATTGATAAGATGAGACACAGGATATATTTGCACATTGAATCAATTAGGCTAAGAGGATAACTGGCAACAGTTGAATAAGCCTTATTTTTTTACCAAACCTAGTGGAGCTTGTATAAGACACTGGGGAATAAGTATACACAATCCTAAAATTTTCATCTGAAATATTTGTCAAGTTTTTCTCTAAAAAATTTGGAGGAAAAACTAAGTATGTCTTTCCCACAAGTTCTTCATCTGTAATATCTTCCAAATACCTTTTTCCATCACATAAATTGTGTGCCTTGACATTTGTACCTCAACATTTATTGTCTTTGGCTCTTTCACAAACCACCTCTTTCCTATTTAAAAATTCTCACAGTTATTGTTTACACCTACATCCCTTCTACAGTGAGTAAGAAAGTGATCCAGTGCATATTTCTCTGCACAAAGTTTTTTAAGCTGCAGTCATACTGGGGTCCTAGATGTTTTCATTAGCCCAGAGCGGAAGTAACACAGTATGCGTACTTGATACTATTTATCAGGATATGAAAGAATCTCTTGTCAACCAAAATTTAAAAATATCATTTCTGATAGATGGGAAAGCTTCAGAGCATCAGAGAAATCAAGGTCAATCTTGGGTCAGCTCTGAGTCATATCACAGAATCATGACTGTAGTTGGAAGAGAACTCTGGAAGTCATTTGTCTTAAGTCCCTGCTTAGGCAGGGTCACCAAGATCTGCTTGCCCACATACAGTAGCTTTAAGAGAGTGGCTTGACACTCTCTAAATTAAGTACAAAGTCAGGTATGAGCTCTCAATGTCTTTTTGGAATACAAAGTTATGTAATACTTGATTATTAAGGGCAAAAGGACAAATTAAATCACAGAATGGCTTGGGTTGGAAGGAACCTCAAGGATCATCAAGCTCCAACTCCCTGTCACAGGCAGGGTTGCCAGCCAGTAGTGTGAGGTGGTGATACACTGGAACAGGTTGCCCAAGGAGGTTGTGGATGCCCCATTCCTGAATGCATTCAAGGCCAGGCTGCATGTGGCTCTGGGCAGCCTGGTCTGGTGGTTGGTGACCCTGCACATAGCAGGGGGGTTGAAACTAGATGTTTATGGTTGTCCTTTTCAACCCAGGCCATTCTATGATTTTATGATTCTGTGATTCTACAATTCTATGATACCTACTGTTGTCACTGCTCATCTCTCACATTGCATATTTGGAAAAATATTGATGCAAATAATCCATGGAGACCATCACATATGACTCACAAATTATTATAAATATTAGGAAAGCATCCTATGCAAACAAGCATTTGTTCTATAGACCGTAGGATACAAATTTTACACTTTGCCTTAGGACTCAATCTGCATGCTAACCCCAAAATTGAAAAGGATCTCAAGAAATTAGAGAACACAAATCACAGAAAGGATTTGTGACATTGCTGTTATTTGTCACATGAACGTAAAATATGTGATAGTTGGTTAAATGTCTTGATTTTTTTTATCTTAACGTGACACCCAAATTGGTGATGAATTTGAAATTAATTACTTTTTTCTTCATGAAAATTAAAGGCAGAATTGAGACAATGATATGGTGTCAAAGAATTGTCAGTACAAGGCATTAAGTTTATGGTACTGCTAGGATTTATACCACAGCTGAAACTTTTCTGAATGTTATTTTCTACTTATCATATTATAAAAGTGCTATTGTTATCTCTCTCTTTTCACAGAATCACAGAAGCACGGAGTCATAGGAGCTGGAGGGGACCAGTCATCCAGTCCAAAGCTTTGCTACAGCAGTAGCAAACAGTACCTACAGAAGGTAGCACAAGCATGAGTCCCAATAGGTCTTGAATATTTCTAGAAAAGGAGACTCCACAACCTTTTTGAGCCACCTGTTCCAGTGCTCTGTCACCTCACTGTAAAGGTTTCCCTCATGTTCTTACGAAACTTCCCGTGTTCGGGTTCACTTTCACTGTCCTTGTTATGTTGCTGGGCACCACTGAGAAAAGCCTGGCCCCATCAACTTGACCCACTCCCTTTCGATATTTACAGGCATTGGTAAGGTCACCTCCCAATCTTCTCCAGGTTGAACAGCTACATGTCTCTCTTTCTTTCTTTATCCTGGAGATGTTCCAGGCCCCTCATCATCTTTGTGGCCCTCCTCTGGTCTCTCCCCAGTAATTTCCTTTTATCATCAAAAAATCTGCAGCTGACAGTGTCATTGATATCAGATCAGGCACCAGGGTGACAGCTGCTGACCTGTCACTCTGAGAAATTACTTTAGTCAGGAGTCAGAAGTAACATTTATACCAAAGGTCATTCCTGCTGCAATCATCATGGTCCTGCCAACTGCTTTCATCTAAGAATCCTGTGACCCTATTTGGCAATGGGTCACATTTCACCTTGTTAGAAAGTGAAATCTTCCCGATAAAGAGAAAAAAATTGGCAGATTACCAATGTGTTATCTTTAATGTTATGAGGAAACTCAGTTCTTCAAAATACATTTAGAAATGTAATTATAAATGGGTATGCTGGGACACAAACCACCATAACTATTTACTGCACACTTCCTCTGGGCATTTGGAGATAAGTAGCATGAAACAATTCCAAAGCTGATTGTTATTGCTGAACAGGAGACATAAAAATAAATAAATAAATGAATGTTGCTGATATACAGATGCCTGCACTGCCAAGGTGACAGGTGCTAGTATGACTGAATGGAAACTCAATAGAGAAAAATAAAAGGAAAAATATATATTAGCAAAAACAGCAGTAACAACAAAACTAAATATTCTGAAATCTTTTAGTGTGACTAATTAATGAAAATCCTAAAGCCTGGAGATCTACAGAAGGGGGAATCAATGTAAGACTTAAATTTCAAGATCACTGATGAAAAACTTTAGATCTTTTCACCAAAAATGAAGTGGAATTATTTTGGGACACCTGAATTGAATATATTCAATTCATCACACAGCCTACAAGATTCAAGTTTTAATAGATCTGACAACATACTCTGAATAGGTTAACAACTGTTAAATAAAACTGATCTTACACAAAACTTGTGAATCCTAGCCATAGAATCATAGAATTATAGAATCATAGAATCGTAGAATGGTCTGGATTGAAAAGGACCACAAAGATAATTTGGTTTCAACCCCCCCTGCTGTGTGCAGGGTCACCAACCACCAAACCAGGCTGCCCAGAGCCACATCCAGCCTGGCCTTGAATGCATTCAGGAATGGGGCATCCACAACCTCTTTGGGCAACCTGTTCCAGTGTGTCACCACTCTCTGAGTGAAAAACTTCCTCCTAATATCTAAGCTAAGCATCCCCTGTCTCAGTTTAAGACCTTGTCCTACCACTATCCACTCTCATAAATAGACATTCCCCCTCCTGCTTATATGCTCCCTTCAAATATTGGAAGGCCGCAATGAGATTCCTCCAGATTCTTCTCTTTTTCAAGCTAACCAAGTCCAGTTCCCTCAAGCTTTCTTCATGAGAGAGGTGCTCCAGCCCTCTGATCATCTTAGTGGTCCTCCTCTGGAGTTGTTCCAAGAGCTCTGCTTTCTTGTGCTGGGGGACCCAGGTCTGGACACAGTACTCCAGATGGAGCCTCACAAGATCTGAGTAGAGGGAGACAATCACCTCCCTCTCCCTCCTGGCCACCCCTTTTTTAATTCAGTCTGATAAAGTAATAATGTTTTTGTTCACAAAAAAAGCTTTCACAATTGCAAAACAGTTTCCCAGAATCGATCCAGGAGAATCTTGTGAACTCATGAAGATGCTGTAAATAATTCTACAGTTAAATCTAGTTCAGAGTAAACATTAAACATTCTGTGTGAGTATGCAGAAGCTGAAATTGAACGTATGAATTATAATGCTATTATATAACTAAATTGTATGCTGAGGTATTTTTATAGTGGCAGTACTTTTGTGACTGCAATAGCATGACATCAGGATTCTGTTGAATTTCAATATTCAGTATTCAATTACTGCATGCAATATTAAGTAAATTAAATAATATTAATGTATCATTTTGTATTTTTTATGTTATATAGTAAAAATTAAAATTAATATTCAGAATATTCATTAAAATACTACAAGTGCTGCAATATGTCACATGCAGTAATGGGCACACATACAAATATATCCATGAAACCTTTGTCAGATATCACAGAACAGAAAGAAGCAATTGCAAAATATTAATATCTTTGTAATAGGCATACAACTTGTAAAAAGTACTGGCATTTATTAGAAACATCCTGTACTTTCCTAAAACAGCTCTCTCTGCAGAATAGACATACTCTGGACCAGCTGGCATGGAAGAGCCCACTTCCATTTTAAATTCTGTTTCCTTTCAAAACGTGGTAGGTCATATTCAAATTGACCATCTGGAATAGTTTCTATTCTGTACTGAGCCCTGAACTATATCTACAGCCTGCTAGTTGTAGCCAGGTCTGTACCAGATTTAGAGGTATAAATGATGGAGTTGCTGTGAGTGGGAGCAGTACTGGCAGCACTTAATCACCAGAACAGTAATTGACAGCACCAAGTGCAACTTCTGGACTGTGATTTAAAACATCTTCCAAACTGGAGAGAGAGATACCTTCTGCATGGTTTGTAACAAGAAATTATTTCTGTGTAGATTATTTACAAAGTGATGAGAGAACTACCTTAAAATCAGTAAACAGGAAACAACAGGAAAAAAAAAATTGTAGAGATATTCTCTCTTATTTTAGGAAAACCTAGGCTTGAAATGTATTTATCAGTCTGACGGCTTAAGTTATATATGAAGGTTTTTGTTGTCTCAACACATTTAAATCTGTTATCTGATAGAAAAGTAAGGGAACAGGGAAAATAGAAGTGAATGAATGCAAAAATATGTATAATTAAGAAAATATTTGTATAGTTATTATATTTAGCCTTATATACCTGCCATGGCTCCTTCCTCTGCCCTATAAAGAGTAGTGGGCAATATTTTATTTTTTTTATTACCAATAAAACTCAAAACAAAGCAAGAAATGAGATGATAAACTAATTATAACTCTTCAGAATGCTACTAGCTACAAAGAACTGGGATATTTTACAATTATCATACTTGGTCTGTGATTTTTTTCTCCATATTCATTTAGAAATACCAAATATCTGATTAATGAAGGAAATAATACTACATTGATGGATTGATTGTTGAACTAGACAATCTTACTGGTCTTTTCCAGCTTTAATTACTTGATGATTCTATCCCTGAGGTGTTCTTACAAGTGGATCCACTTCTTCACATAAGGAAACCAAAACTATAGTACTTCATTTTGTAATATTGCTTAACTGAGCCTAGAAACAGACATCTTAGTAAAAAGATTCCACGGAAGAACCTGAAGATATTAGTTACCCCATACATGCTGCCTATGAGCAGGTTTTAAAATGAGTAATTACTATGAATAGTGGAGATTATATAACCATAATTTTGGAATGTAGAATGTTGTTTTAATTACTTAAATACTCAGAGTATTACTAACAGAAGTTCCTTTTGCCCAAATCATTGTTAAGAGAAGTGAATATAACTCAAAGGCATGCAGTACAACTGATATGAAAAGACAAATTAGTTGTGAGAAAGTCATGATGATTGAAGCTGTTGAGTTTTAAGCTAACTTTTAGAAATTTGGAAGCTTCTATTTTAATTCCATTTAAACTGGGAAATGCAATGAAAGGAAAGGACATGAAAGCAGTATTCATTTTTATTAATTTTTTTCTGCAAGATTAAGAATTAATGACTCTAAAAGCTTGTCAATTCCTATCTGAATTTAAAAGGCTTCTTTTCAGAAGTAACAGTCATCTCTTCTCATAGATTTCTGAAGACTAATTACCTAAAATATTTTAAAATTAATTGTTCGGGAGTAACAGTAGGTTTCAGTCATTTTGTTTGTATGCACGAACCTCTGGACTCATTTAGGTGTACTGGATGTAACACTTAAGTAACTACTGTATTCTGGGAAAATAAGATAAATGATTCACAGCTTCAAACATTTTCTCTAAAGAGTACATGTTGCTCACTTGCACTTTTGAAAATCCCAGGCTGAGTCTGGGCCAACTTTTTAGCTACTCTTAGTTTATTTATGGATTGACTCCAAACTAAGCATTGGATGATGGCTTCAGGTAAGCTCTCCTAGCTATTGGAGATAAAATGTAAAAGGAAATGTTGACAAATGTGTGAATCAGAACTGGGATTACATCATGTATTGAAATTTAGGAAATTTCTCAGGGTCTTCAAGGAAGATTCTCTCAAATGCCATACATCTGTGAGATGATAAACCTGAAGAAATGTGGTATGGATTACATTTGCTGGACATGAAAGATGAAGACAGTTTCCTCCCAGAGATTTACCAGTGGGATTTTAAATTACTAGGAACTTCTAAGCCAATACAAATGTGCTATCAATATTGGTGTACTGCCTATAACACTTTTGAGAAGCAAAAAATAAGTTAATGAGATAAAAATAAATTTGAAAAAACAAACATATTAAAAATTATATGATAACAAAGACTGAAATTCGCTGTGAAGCTATGCTGATTAAGAAGGATGAAAATGATCAAGAAAAATAAATTCATAGCTGTAAATTTTGTTCCACTAAAAATAAAATAAAAATGTCAAGAAGACATTTATATTTTTAATGATAAATGGAGACTTAACTGTGAACAATGAAATACATTATTTTTGAGAGGAAAGGAAAGTGCTAAACAGCTATCCCTATGTCACTCACTGGAGCAGTAGCAGTAAGTATCTATGTCTCTGTGTGCATGGGGATCTGTTCTGAAAACTGCAAAATCATGAAGATGTGCTAGATAAAATGTCTCCTTTGAGTTTGTGCACACAGGAAATCTGCTGTGTCTTCTTCAGGCTGTTATGACAAAATGCTGAACCACAACATTCCCCATCAGCTCCCACCTTCAGCCACAATGCCTTCATGGAAGTGCTGCCTTTTCTAAAACTTTACAATCTCTACCTCTCCCTTTTAATTGGATGTGATAGTCACTGGAAGCATACAAATACCTCACAACCAGCATTTTAAAGGAGCTATGATATAGAATTTTATAATTTTGAGATCTTGAAATTCAGATGTCTGATACTAGAAAACAGCATTCTACATTTACTTAGGATTTCATATTTACTATTAGAGAATAAAGGCTCTAGGTTAGAAGTTCAGTCTTCAGGAATACAAATTAGGATCGTGGGAATACTCAGAGATTATTCTGTGCCTGTGTACTACTTTCAACATTACAGTCTTAATTCTGACTTAGCCTTTGAATATGAGAATGATTCTAGATAATTGCAACAGTAAGGAGAACAATGAAAATTCTAATAAAAAATCTGTTTCTAGTATAGTGGTAAGGTTACAAATCTGAGTTAAAGCATAATCAATCTGCAAAAAACACTTGACCACTATATTTCATTTCAGATTTGTAGTTTCTCTGGTTAGTGTCTGCTAACAGCTAAACCATGACAAACAGAACTGCAACGGGCTTTGGTAAGAAGGAAGGCCAGCTCAAGCATTACTACAGGGGTATTTCTGAAGTTGTCATGAACCTTTTCCACTTGGGATCTGACTTCTGTTCATGTCTTGCTGAACATCAGTATGTGAAGGAGTGAAGAAATAATCAGAACATGTCCATGTGATATCTAGGGCCAAACATAAGAAGCTGTTGACACTTCTACTTCTCACACTGTATTTCAGGATCAACACTTGTACAATTCTGAAAACAGTGGTTGCTGACAGAGAATGATAGTTCCTATGACAAACTTAAGGCAAGGTTATTTATTTATTTGTTTGTAATATATTACGCAGTCTACTCCTTTAAAACATGTTAACTAATCCCATGTTTGGCCAAAGTAATTTCTCTCTATCTTTTTTTCATTCAGGTTTTGTTAACTAATCTTCAAAATTGCCTCAGTGGGAGACGGGATGTTAGGAAAAATCTGTTCTACTTTAGTGACTGGGTTGACAACCACAAATACCACTCCTGTTTAAATATGTTATCCAGTGAACTGTAGTGCTACAGACAGGAACTTGATATCGTTACTTGATGGAAGTTATGCCATGAAGTACTAACTCAAAATGTGAGTCTGAGTCATATCATGACATTCCAATAAACAGAAATGGTGTCTTAAGTCATTCCTTGCAGTTCTAAACAACCAGTAAAAGGATTCCATTAGGAGCGTGGAAAAGATACACTAAGCACACAAGTGGGAGGGAAATGGGGTAGAAGTGTACTGACATTAGAGTCATATGAACAACATAAACTTCCTTTATCACATGGCTTGCCACTTCCATATAACGTAAGGAAAAACACTCCATTCCTGCTCACATATAATGGCAGAGTGTGTACAGGACATGCAGGATGAAGGGGAGCAAATATGCTCCTGTTTTTAGGAGCATACCACAGGGTGGGTGATTTCTCCTAGCAAACTGGGTCCATCATTCATGCTCCAATACACAAAAGTTGATCTCAGGGAACACACAAATATAAAAAATCCTGTTACCTCATCAGCATTGCTATCAAATGCATCAGACTCATCAGCATGTGAATACTCAAGGTAGAAAAGCATTTATTTTAATTAATATTTATTTTAATTAATATTTCTGACGTTTTTATTTCTCTGGGCATTTCTGATATGGTAATTCCTGGTAATTCCTAGTCACATAAGGCAAGGAAAATGTAAAGTGTAAAGTTCAAGAAGGAAAGCTGTTTCAGAGCTTCAATCTTTAATGTTGTAAAGCTTTCAATGGGAGCTCAAGAGCCTCCTTGACTGAGATTTTGCTCTTCAATCAAAGGTTTGCAGACAAGAGGCCAACAGGGTCTTTGAAAAGGGAAATACTGGAGAAGGAAGGAGGCAGTTCATGGCTTTCTGAATATAGATGGTGACAAGAACAATTGTTCATAGAACTAACATATTTCTTTGTAAATGGTAATAGAAATATATTTCCTGCACTCTCCTGTGTGTTTTTTTTTACATAGACATAGCGATAAACTATTACACTTGTTGACAGAAATTGTCCTCTTTCTAAGAATTTTTTTGCTAAGTTTTTAAGCACAGAAAACATCAATAACTGTAATAAGATGCTAGATAAAGTGAGATCTAGAGAGCAGGATTAAATAACTACAAGGGAATAAATGTAAATTTATAATTAATGTACATTCAATCACGTGATCAGCTCTTTCCTTAAGTTTTATCTGTAGAAAACCATTCAAACAGATGACCATAACCTCAGCTGGAGATGTTCAAAAGACTTTATTGTTAAAAATTGCAATCACATGTTTTGAATCTTTTGCATAAAATTCCTAAGGCAGATAATGTTGCACATAAAAATACAATGAAATCAATAATGTAATTGTCAGCTATGTCTATACCAGTTCTGTCTTCAACCGTAGAATACATTTTCTAAGAAAAGGCCAGATTGACGATCATGCATATGCAGACAGCCAAAAAATATATCTCAGTGCAGAAACTAGCCAGAACAGCACATCTGCAGGAGAAATAAATAACTTGTGGATCTGGCAGTAGATACTACAAAAAGAAAAGCATTGTTGAATCAGAGAATCAAAGTATCAGAGGTTAGTTTGAGTTGGAAGGAAACTATATGTTACTTGACAGTAGGATTTCAGCAGATCTGAAGCCAGTTTGCACTGGAGATTCACATGCTGGAAAAAAGTTTCTTTATATGGGTACAATGACCATAGACACCAGTAACACTGACTGCCTACTTTTCAGGTTCTCATGGAGGTCTTATCTCTGTGACAAGCAAAGGGTTCAATTTTGCAATCTTGATCTTTTTTATTTATTTATTTCCAAATCTTCAGAAATGCTACATACTATTGATTGATTATAATATGCTAAGTGATAAGCAACAATCAGACAGTTAATAAGTACTACAGTGAGGAAAGAAAAGAGCATTCAGGCACTGGAGTGGGCTGCCCAGGGAGGTGGTAGATTTGCCAACCCTGGAGGTGTTCAAGGAACGTTTGGATATCGTGTTGAGGGATATGGTTTAGTGAGAACTATTGGTGATAGGTGGATGGTTGGATTGGGTGATCGTATAGGTCTGTTTCAACCTTGGTGTTTCTGAGAAAAATTCTACACATAACAGAATACTGTTTTCTTATTACTGTGCTTCATGAGATGTCAATTGTCTGTATGTCAACACTGTCATATGTGAACTTTTGGATATCCTCTGAAGACACTGCACATTACTAAGATCCAGTCTGAGAGGTACAGACCAGAGTAAGGATGGAATGGAAGTGAACTGCCAGAGTCTAATGAATCAAATATAAGATCACTGTCACATAAGATGGTTCCAGTTGGGAGAAACCTTTAAGATCAGCTAGTTCTAATGCGCATGCTATAGGTAGGGTCACTTCTCACTGGACGAGGGTGCTCAAAGCCCCATTCAGCCCTGCCTTGAATGCCTTCAGGGAAGGCATTTATTCAGTGTTAAACAAGATAATTTATTCAGTGTTAAACAAGAAGTAGGCAAAAAGATCATTAACAGAATCAAAAAAAGATTCCTTCAGAAAGTAAAAGAAGGAAGGAAGGAAGGAAGGAAGGAAGGAAGGAAGGAAGGAAGGAAGGAAGGAAGGAAGGAAGGAAGGAAGGAAGGAAGGAAGGAAGGAAGGAAGGAAGGAAGGAAGGAAGGAAGGAAGGAAGGAAGGAAGGAAGGAAGGAAGGAAGGAAGGAAGGAAGGAAGGAAGGAAGGAAGGAAGGAAGGGGCAAGGGCAAGGGCAAGGGCAAGGGCAAGGGCAAGGGCAAGGGCAAGGGCAAGGGCAAGGGCAAGGGCAAGGGCAAGGGAAAGGGAAAGGGAAAGGGAAAGGGAAAGGGAAAGGGAAAGGGAAAGGGGAGGATTTGCTGCATGTATCCCTGGAAGATGTTATTGAACCGGAATAATGATTATTAATTTCCTTGTTTAAAACAATGAAAATATTGCAAATGATATCTGACAAAACACACATATCAGTTAAAGAGAAACTTTCTGATGGTTTTAAAGGATGTAGATATTCTTCTTAGACATAATCATGAAAATAGTCCCTTATGTATTTATAGCAGCTTCCAATACATAAAACAACATGAAATGAACAGAGATAGAAAGGAGAATGAGACAGAGAGCCTGTGGATAACAGAAATAAATATTCAAGTTACACCTGTTTTTTGCTTCACTTTATTAAAGATCTAGTACACAAAAGTTTAGGCTAGATTTCAATATCAGTTTACAAAATTTCACCAGTATAAGTTTTGAATGAAAAGGTTGGAGGTTGAGAATAACTAGCAATAGGTGCAGGATTTTGGGCTGCTGACTCAGGCACTTCATCACCATGCTTACTGCCCTGTGCTGACATCATTGAGAGCTCTGGTGATGAGCAACCTTGGGTTGGGATTCTGTACTCACATAACATGAGCCTTTCTACAGATTCTGAGCTGAAGTGGAATTCAGAGAGATCCATGCAGAATTTTGGGTAATGTTAATACCTAAGAACACCAGAACAGGCTGCAAATTTCAAATGAAAGTAGTAGTCATAAATTGACCGTCTGAACATATAAAACACTCATCACTCTTTCTTCTTTCTGCTCATAGGAAAATAAAGGAATCACAAGAGACAGCTTTTGGTTTAAATTTTTTTGCAGGGTCAAGTCGATGACAGGAACATCTGGCAATTGAAAGTGGCATAGTTCTAACAGCTACCTAGGAAATGAGGTGTGAGAAGCACTATTACTCAACTGAGACCTAAAAAATTGACTCGACATGACAAAAGGAAATCATGGCTTTTAATTATCACCAGTTCTTACTCTGGAAAATGAAATAACCAGTCCTAGTGATGGCTACATTATCATATTGGCATCCTGTCATCTTTTAGCCCACTGAAGAATATAATTGTTGATAGCCTGGTATTTAGTGTTTATCTACTGTGTATTTTAAGGTTATTGAGTTATGCTTGAAAGCCAAATTCATCCATAGTGTAAATGACAAAGCACAAACTACATCCTGTTTAATCTCTAGACAGGTGTTGGAAAGAAGGCCAAATACTGACATATTTATCAACACCTCTGCTTAAAATTCTTTGCAAGTGATATATTTTACGTATCAGCCAAAGCTATTTGCTCTTGACACTGTCTGTTAGAATGGAATCATCTTCAGTACAATAAAAATAGTAAGTTACGTTTTTTAATCACCGAGGAAGATAAATCATTGCAATGAACGAGCAGGGGAAAAAATACATATCCTGTCAAAGTAACTAATTTTCTTATGATGCATGTTTTCTGACTTCTCATTACCCTAAAATTACATTGTAAATGATGGAAAAATGTTGATATATTATATAGAATAATATTTTCTATATTACAAATGGAACTTCTATCAACCTCTGACCAAAAAACTCAATCTTAAATTGCTGGAAAGCAATCTTTAAAGTAACGTTCACATCTGCAGAATGTCATATTTCAGTTTTAAATTTCATGTATCATGTTTTATGAAATATTTGCAGGGATCTGAAAAACACAATAATGGAAGCAAAAATAGATAAGTATTCTTTCCCCACCTCAAATCCACAGTGTGCCTCAAGACCGCATATTTCCTCCGTTCATATCCATGAGAGGGTCAATCAGAGTTGGTGGTGTCAGACAACAAAAAATGCTTTTATATGTACATCTTATATAAGTAATTAGTATATATATATATATATGTAATAAGTAAGTCTTTTTCAAAGTAATGCTTTTATAAGTAAGAAGAGGTATAAGGAGAACATGGTCATTAAACAAGTGATGGGAAAAAGGCAGACACATTTAATGCTTTTTTTTCCCCACAGCTTTTGATTTTCACATAGTCACAGAATGGCTGAGGTTGGCAGGGTCCTCTGGGTCCATTTGGCCCAACCCCTGCTCCAGCAGGGATACTGAGGTCCAGATGGTTTCTGAACATCTCCAAGGAGGAGACGCCACAACCTCTGGGCAACCGTGCCAGTGCTCCATCACCTGCACAGCACAGAAGTGCTTTTGGATATTTTGTTAACTACTGACTACTACTCTCTGGGTCCAGAAAACAAGTCAGTTTCTAACCCACCTTGCTATCTGCGCATCTAGCCCATAATCCAGCAGCTTCTCCATGAGAATTTTATGGGAACAGTGTAAAGCTTCTTAATGAGTCCAAGAAGAAAATATCCAGTCTTCATCTTTTAGGCTGGTAATTTCGTTATAGAACACCCTGAGGTTGATCACGCATGATTTCCCCTTGATGAATCTATGCTAGCTATGTCTCTTGATTTTATTCTCCTTCATGTACCTGGAAATGGTTGGTTTCCAGGACTGCATCACCTTGCCAGAGATCAAGGGGAGGCTGACTGTGCTGTAGTTTCTTGGATCCTCCTTCTTTCTCTTCTTGAAGGTATGAATGACATTATCTTTCCTCCAGTCTTCAGGCACTTCTCACAGTTTTCATGATCTAGAAAAGATTACAGAAAGTGGCCTCACAATCACATCTGCCAGATACCTCAGCACTCATGGGTGCATCCCAGTCAAGACATACTGACTTGTGAATATCCACTTTCCTCAAATCCCTGCCTTGATCTTGTCACCAACAGTACCTCTTCCTTTCTTGAATTTTTCAATCTGCTCTCTAGGGCCTGGGATTTCTTGATAGTGGTCTTGCTGGTAAAGACTGAGGCAAAGAAGATATTGACTACCATGTCCTTTTCACTGTCCTGGGTGTCCAAGTTACCTGTTTAATTCATTAGAGGATCCATATTTTTCCTATTCTGCCTTTTCTTTCTGATATACTTGTAAAAGCCCTTTTTGTTGCCCTTAATGCCCTTGGCATGTTTGGTGATCCTGATTAAGCCTCTTTTTTTTTTTTTTTATTTGACAATTCCTACCTATCACATCACTACCATGCTCTTTGTTCATCAGCCTTGTGTGTCATCCATACACAGAACTGCTGGTTATCTTCTCCCTCTCTCTTTCTTCCTAGACCTCTTCTGAGGTAAGACAAAGCCTATTGGAAAAAATGCATTCACATCACTTAGGGGCTTGGGTGCATCCTATCTATAGTGCAAATAGTGATTCCCAAATAGTGGGAAATAGTGATTCCCAAATAAGGTCTCATGGAGACAGAAATCAAAATTCACTTGCTGATGCCAGTTCCACAGCCAATTATTGACATCTCCTTCTCACACCCTTATGCTTTCATACCTCTGTAAGTTAATGAAGACTGATTGTTCTGAGATGCATAGCTGAAAGAATTAACTCTTCATAGGGATATTCCCTCAGTGAAAGATTCCAAAACTATATTTCTAAGCATTCTCTGAACACAGGTAACTTCTCCATTTCTGATATTAATTACAGAAATGTTTCATATGAAAAGGAAGTAATTTTTTGTGTATATGTTTCTGGCTACAGAAGTCTATCATTATGACTGCTAATATACTAAGAATCCACATTTGTAGTAAGTGATTCTCAGTCTTGCCTTGCAAGATCAGTGTAGATGTATTTAAATATTAAATTTAAACATAAACATACATACATTTAAATAAAAATTATTATATTTAAATACTATTTTTGAAAGTCTTCTATTGTTTTAAGACATCCATATGAATTAAACATTTTTATTTGAGGTTACCAGAAGAATGGCAGGTTTTTCTAGCGGGTCTTGAGCTGTGCAGAACAAAACAAGAGTTCCAAGTGGGAAATTCATGAGAAGAGATGGAATATGATAATAGGATCAAGATAATTCTGTGCTGGCAAGCTCACTGCTAAATGAATGTTGCCAACTAAGCTGCCATCTTCCACCGGTTGACCCTGTGGGTATTATGAATGTATGTAACTAACTCACAGGCTCACAGCTTGCTCTTACGAGCCACAAAGCATTCCCCAAGTAGGAATAGATCTCAGATCTACACCCTTCCTGAATTTACTGTGGCCCACTGTTTTCCTCCAGATTTTTAAATGTAAGGCCTTTCAAATTATCTTGATCACAAACTAATATAGTTGGAAAGATGCAGAGGAAGAAAAGGAGTTCTAGGTATCAACATTTTTGTTGCCGCTTTCTTATTTTTACTATCATAGATACAAAATCTGTCAAAGATTTTGCAAGAAGAAGCAAGAAATTTTAGACTCATTAAGATGAAAAGACTGATATGGTGAAGATCATGATGACTGCAAACATTTGGTTATGTCTTATGATGAGCAAAGCAGAATTTATAGGAAAACTTTTTCTAATCTTTATTCCTACAGAAGATCTTCGAGCAATTTTTATACATTCATTATCAGAGAGCTAAAGATTTGTCTTGACCCTTTGTTCTAATTTAAAAGATGACTTCCACTTATTTATTTTTAAAGTACTGTTATTTTACCCGTGGGATAAGAGATGAACCAAATCCAAGGCTCTAATTCAGGGCTTATTAACTTCAGTGGCCTCTTTTCCTTAGATTTTACTGGAAGTCTCTTTGACACACTGAAATCATTACACTGAAATAACGTAGAGAAGTAATTCTGCCTGGGACACCAAGTAATTTCCATAGGACAATTAAAACTTACTTAGTTTAAAATTGTTAGTGTTAGCAACGGTACTATTTACTTTACTAGCAATAGGTATACTGTATAAGTTGATTATGTTACGTCATCCTGCAAACAGTTCATTTGGTTTTTCCAAATACATTTATCTCAGCTAAGAGATTAAAATAAATTATTTACATGTAATTATGCAGCTTCACTTCTAAAAGTCACTCTATCCATTTATTTTTCAGTGTGTTCTGTTAGATTGTCTACCCACAATGGAAATAAAATTACTCTTTGCAAATTATCACAGAGGCCAGCATCTTCTATTAAGTCTGTTCTAGCATGTAGAGCTTCTGAATTAAATGTAATCAGAATTAAGTATGGTAGTAAAAAAGTTCATGTTACCTACTTCCCCACCAATTCATTTGATTTATGATGATTCTGAGAAGTTCTTGTGCATAACTTCATATTTATCTACTTTACCACAAGGATTTGATCAGTCAAGAAGGATATTAGACAACTTTTTTATTATCAGTTAAAAATAATGCTGTAAAATGAAGGATTAAATAACATGTACAGACTCATGTCTGGGCATTTCAGTTTTAAAATCACACTGTCAGAGCTCGTTTATAACTTTCTTTCCCCTGGTTACAATTGTAGATTTACGCACTGTCATTTCCATGGAGAAGTGCAAACTGAAATAGTTTCACAAACTTTACTGTACTGTAGATGTAGATTTCAAGACTATCCCCAATTTATTCCAAAACTATAAGGGATTTTCTCTCATCTACATCAAATCAGTAACTCATGAACACTTTAAAACAGAGTGGGGAAAAAAGTTTCCCCTTCCAAGAGAAATGGTTTGAATGTAAATTCATCTTAATATAGATGTGAATAGACATGCTCACTCTTCATAAGAAATGATTTCAGAAATATATTTTTCTATTAAATTTTACTTACATGACTCAACATAATTTTTTGCTGTGGTCATCCACAGTCATAACACAGTCCAGGGCAAAATCAAATACCACTGGTCTGTTTCTTTTCTCCCTCAGTGTATTTGTTTGCTTTATTTATAAAGTTAAAGATTATTCAATTTGTTCCAGCTACCATTGGATGCTGTCAGAGGCAAAGGCCACGTCCTGAGCAGGTAAGTGCAGCTCAGTTTGTGTCTAGTCGTCACTAGCCTGATGTGACCCAGTCATGCTCTGCAAACTCAGAGGTCGCATTAATGTGCTGCTAACCCAATCCATACCTTCCAGCTGAGAAATTGGAAACAGAGCAACCAGACACTGCAAGAAGGCTTCCTGGCTACAGCTCATCTGTGTCAGGTTAGCAGAGAGGGCACAAGTTCAGCCACACTTACACACCCAGTGCTTCTCCAAGGCACAAACAAAAGGGGTTTCCTCCATCAGGAACTCAGACAATAAAGAGTCAGCTCTTCTGGCCCCCAACATTCTGGTTTTAAGTTTCCCAGCTTCCCAATCCTCTAATCACATCTTAAAATACTTTGAAAGAGTACTTAAAAATCAAGAAATTTCCTACTATCGGACATCATGGAGAGTACCTCATCACCCATTATATAATTAAAACTGTGTAATTGTTACTGGAGAGTTAGTACAAACTTAACAGAACAAAAATTTTCTCCAAGATCTTCCATCTTCTCTTTGACAGAAAAATACTGGGCTCTCAGCACATGAGACATGCTCAATTGTTTTTTTGTTTTTTGTTTTTCCCCATTGAGAACTGAGAACATTTCTGAAGATCATAATAAAAATTCAGTGAACTTGTGTTCCTTATTAAATGTCAGGGATATTTGAGGATGATTACTTTCATTTCCAGGTTTACCTGAATGTCATAAACACTTCAGACTTTTATATTAAAAGAAATGGGATATTTGCCACTGGTCTTAATAAGTACAGGATTAGGGCCAAAAATCCTAAGTGAACAACTTTTAATGTTTAATTAAATGTTTAATTAAAAAAGCTTTATTTTATACTAATTTTCTTTTATTTGTAGTTTATGTGAGTAAAGTATATATTCTATGCAAAGTATTTGTTTTGGAAAAACAATTTTGGTTGGCAATTCCTTAAAAATCCTTCTTGAAAGGATTTCACAAAAAATTCAGATTTGTTTCTATGACAATTTCTTTTGTTTATATAATGTACTAAATTTTTTCAGAAATCTTTTCTTCTTGCCCATAATCCCCGTTACTTTTTGCATTAGTTTCAGAGAGTTATTTTATTTTTAATTTTGTCCATTTCCAACTGTGCATGTTGGCCAATCTTCAAATGTATAAGATTTAAAACAACAAAAATTCAAAATATGATTGAGAAAGATACCATAGCAAACAGAATTCAGGTAGATTTCTACCTGTTATTTTATCAGTTGAAACACAAGAAGAGTAAATAAGAAATGTTTCTAAAGGAGTATTTAAATGATTGTTCATCTTATACCCTGCAAAACATCTAAGATGCCAGTAATGAAGGTAGGAAAGAATATTCTTTTTTCCTGTATAGCTTTTTTACTTTGAAGTATGACAGCATATTATGCATTATTTTTAATACTGATAGGTCAGTTTTTTGTATGATTTTATTGTTATTTCATACAGTTATCAATTGAAAATTGTACTGAGACCGTATAAAAAGCTGAAGCCCCTTCAATTTCAGTGTACTTGTTTTAATGTGTTTTGATTTCTTGTGTTTTTGTTTTTAAGCCATTTATCTACTGTTTTGTCTCACATTGCGCTTTTATTTTTCCTGAAAACATGCAAAATAATGGATACTTAAGAACAGTTATCTACTGACATTCAACGATTAGCTAGTTTTCAATACCTAAAGATGTAATTTAAAGTGATTGAAAACAAGATTTTCAGTTATCTTCAGGTATCTGCAAGAAATTAATTCGTATGCGGAGTACAGATTTCTTTACTTGAACATATAACAACAACAACAACAAAATGAAAGTAGTTCTCAGATGGAGCACTGAATTACAGTTTTTGAAAGAGTGAATAGTTTTGTTTTTTTTTTTTTCTTTTGTCTTTTAATTTTAAAATCATTGGCTAGCTTTGAGATTTCCCACTGAAATTATGAGCATGGTATATATTCACCTCAGTCAGAAATGCTTAAAAACTAAATTAGTGTTTCATTTTATCCCTTTGATCTTAATAAGAAGATTAAATTTCTCCTAGGAAAAAACAAAAACAAAACAAAAAAAACTGAATGTGAATACCTAAAATTCCCTCAATTGCATTTTAGGCTTGGTTGTCAAGGAAGAAAAATGATTTTGCAGTTATTGACAAAGATAAAAATAGCCGTATAGAGTTGCTTCTAATGGAATTAGGTGTTGCTCTCAAAAATGAGGAAAAAAGATATTGCCTTTAATCTTTCCACCATAAACTGTTATTCTGTACTATTATAACAATACCATTTCATTTTATAAACTGTCATTGGTAATAAAACAGAAAAATTCCCTACTTTTTTAGTAGATTTACAGCATATCTCCACAGTTTAGTTCTGGAAAGCATTTTAGGTGACCTATTGGTTGTTTTTTCTCATTATTTGAGGCAGGGTTGAAAGCCAGACCTGATTTTAGTACTGTCACCTCATCTGAAGGAATGGCCTCCGGCTTTCAGAGGCTCACAGTATTTTTGCTTTTGATACACTGAAGTGTTTCAACATTGTACTGAAAATATTTCTGTGCTTTATCTCTGAGCTGCGCAGGTCTGTATTTAGTTTTGTTACAGGGTATAAAGGCCGGTGATATATTGTCTTTTTCTGCTTGCTATTCAAGAGGTAGCAAATATTTGGAATTATAATTATTTATCAGGTATCTTGATTTTTCAGCATTCTGTAAATGAGGTTATTTTATTATGAGAACATAAATTTATGTTTGTCTCATTGTTCTCTCTTTTTCTTGAATACATTTTTAAGTATTTAGGCTTCTGAGTGAACTGGTTTTTTCCAAGGTTTGGTGACATTCTTTCTTATAGATTTGAACTTGATGTAGAATCCTGGTTTCACTGAAAATAAAAGCAGCTTGATTTTTCATTGCTAGTAAAGCATAGCCAAGAAGCCAAAGGAAAAGAAGTACACAAAAAAAATGAGAATCTCATTTTGGACTGAAGCCCATATGTGTTTCTCTCAGAAGTTTCAACAAAACAGCCCATGCATTTTCCCTGGCTTAAACTTTACTATCAGAAACACAGTTAAAAATCCTCTTTCCTCTGACTGAAAAAAGAAAAAAGAAAAAAAGAAAAAAAGAAAAAAAGAAAAAAAAAAAGAAAGAAAAAACAGAAAGCGTCATCCAGTTGATCACCATGACCACATCATGGACTTAGACAACTGTGTCAGTACTCAGGAAATGGAAGTTGTGTCATGGGTCTAAGAGTGCAGATGAGTGATTGAGCAATTATTGCTGCTGAATTATTTGACCTATCAAACCATGGCTTCAGGGAAGAGCTGAGAAAAGAAAAGAAAGCCAAAAATGAAAGGTCATCTTCTTCTACTGTAATACAACTTCTACAAAATCTGGACAAGGCTTTTTTTCCTGAATGTTTTTGTTATCTTTGTGTAATATTACAAGAAGGCTGGCTTGTTTTAGGATAAAAGTTGTTTTTCCTAGCTATAATGATAGCTGGTTGCCTCAGCTCCCATTATCAAATTCTGATATAACTTCAAAGCAAATCTATATCACTTATTGAGACCACATAAATAAGCAAGGCTGCTGGAACCTTAAGGCTCAATATAACTCAAGAATAGCTGTCCTGTTTCTCACCCAAAACTGTGAGACTGGAATTACCACAGACATGAGGGTCTATAGAAAATCCACTCAGTATATCATGTGACAGCAGGAAACAGGCATGCCCATCTGGAAACTCAGAATGACAAGATTAGAAATACCTAGCCAGAGTTTGGGGCTACTTCTTGTCTTCACAGTGAAAAGTTGCAGTGGAGAAGGATGGCATGAATTTCAAGACTGAACAATTCTCTAATTCTCATAAAGAAGGTGGATAGTGGGCTTCATTGTGAGGGAATGGGAAACGGCGTTAACAAGCTAACAATTTTGCTGGCACCAGGATATTGAGTTATCTTTTACTTTAATTTTTTTTTGACAGATATTATTTTGTGGGATTTTTTGATGGGGTGCGGAACTGTTTTTATTTTGTTGTTGTTTTTTTTTTGTCCTACTATTCATAGATCTGATAATTTTTCGATTATTTTGTTTGTTTTTTAAATACATGGACATCATACATAAGTATCTAGAAAGAATTTCTTTAATAAGAAAAATTTCAGATGATTGTTTGGTGAGCCAATTTGCTAATTTTGATTTGAGAAAAAAATATATAATTTGCTTAGAAGTTATTCAGAATTTCAGAAATGTAACCATGGATAAGTAAAATTGGATTTATGCTTTGAGTCATTACCCTCATTTTCATCAGGAAGGATATACTGCAGGTTCACATTTTAACTTCCACCTGCATTAGATTTCTCCTTATCTGGAGATATTCAAGACCCACCTGGATGCCTACCTGTGCAGCCTGCTGGAGGGAACCTGCTTTGCCAGAGGACTTGATGATCTCTAGAGGGCCCTTCCAACACCTACAATTCTTTGATTCTGTGATTCTCCTCTTCCAACTGGTCTTTAATTCTTGCAACAAGAACAAAGCTGCTCTTATATATAATTCTCTATTTAGATTCTTAAAAATGTTGTGGGATAGAGCTATTCCGAATTCCTATAGACATGCAATCAGAAAATATATTTGCATTATTTGCAGTCAAAAAACTCCCCTTTCCTTTCCTGAGCAGCTGAGAATGACATGTAAATATTCTCCTTTCCAAAAGTTTACATCTTCAGCATCTGAAATCCTTACTTGCCTTGGTACTTCTGAGTGAGTCCTTCTCAGAAAAATAAATTTCTTGAATTCTCATTATGGTCACCAGCAGGGTTATCTGTCTAGATTTTGGAGGATGTTAACAAATTATATTGCATAGCTTAAAGTTACTGTATTGCTTTCATTCTGAATACACAGCAACAATGATGTAAACATGCTTTCAATTTCAAAGTTGCTTTTTTAACATTTCATGATCTCAGATTGTTACTGCCAATTGCATTGTGATAAAAAATAAATAATAACTGATATACTTACTTCGAACATATTTACACTGTTGCCTACAATACAGGATCTTTCCCCAGTTACAATATTTTTGTCTGACTACTTTAAACATCGCCACTTTTTTTTACTGAGTAATGTTTTATATACTCTTCCTGGAAACATATATTTATTTGGCAAAATCATGGAATCATAGAATGGTTTGGGTTGGAAGGGACCTTTAAGATCACCTAGTTCCAACCCCCAGCTATAGCCAGGGACATCTCCCACTAGACCAGGTTGCTTAAAATTAAGAACTGCTTTTTACTAATACCAGAAAGTGCCAGAAGCCACTTAGAATCAAGTGGATTGACTTAACCAGCTGGAGGAGTTAAACGGTCAACAGTGGTAGCAGTGAGGGAGAGTTCAGGTTAGGGAAATGCTTTGTACCATAAGCATTTTACGTAAAGCCTGAAGCATAGACTGTTTAGCTCATATTTTCACCAAACATCCAAAGACAGGTAATATAATGTCATGTATCATAATCTCCTTTAGATATTGCCAACATTTTAGACTCGCTATTTAATTTGCTAGTGTTTATTTTTATCTGGTGTGTTAATATAAATTGGATAGACACTGAGATAAAGATTGCATGACACCTGCACCAGCAACACATATAAGCCAGAGCTGTTTTTATTACTTTGTCTTCCTGAGTACCAAGACTCATCTAAGTTGTGAAATGGGAGCAGCCTAAAGAACTTATTTGTACTGGAGGCAGTGATTATAGACGTTTCATTTCTGGGCACTTGAAAAGGATATGAGTAAATATTCATCTGGTTTCATTATTCGGAATTAATAATAGATTTACAACACATGAAGACATGTTATTGTCATTAAAATTAGGTACTATCCTCATTTTTCAATAGAGAAATAAGTAGTATACAGTGGGACTATGTTTGTTTTGCTAATAAAAATCTTTTTCACCCAGACACTCAGTCCTGGACTTGGATACCTTTTCTTCATACTCTTAGACTTTTCTCACATTAGGTCAGCTCTATTGTTAATGTACATTATCTAAATGACCTACTTCTCATGCAGTTATTTATATTTCTCAGAATTCGGACAACAAAGGACCAAACCATTTGGCTGGGAAAAAAATTAATTAGATGCTTAAGTCCAAAAAATTGGAAACTTACTTGTTGTTGCTGGCTACAGCAACTGTCTTTTTACTGTCCTGCTTTCCTTTGTAATATACAACTACAGTTTGGAAACTCCCTAAAACTTATAAAACTGGAACCTAGAATGCTCTCTATTGGAGCTATTGGCAGCATCAATTAACTGCCTTAAATAGAGCAGAAAACTTAAAATATCAATGTAGTCTTATCATTTTAAAACAAATTCTATCTCAGGCTGAAATTGTATTTTTAAAACCGAAAAATTTGCTGTACATAACAGGAACTAATACTGCAAGCTACAAGAGAAATGGCACAGGAAAGGAAACCAGCTTAAGTATGGTAGACATCAGCTATTCAAACTTTCAATGGAAATAAATAAGAATCCAGAAGTAGGAAGAAAACAAAATTTCCAGCCTGTTCACCACAGTCATCTCTGTGTAACTATTATGTCACTGACAAGAATGAGATGTGTAACATTGCTTTAATACTGTGTGATAATGACAGTGTATTATCACCATGAAGAAAATAGACACAATACTTCCAAAAGTTGCCATAGATGTACAAGTCCCAGCTCATAATTTTTCATCCATTTTCCAATTTAGTTCTGCTAAAGCTCATTAGAAAGCATCATAGATATCACAGAATTGTTTGAGTTGGAACATATTTTTAAAGGTCAAAGAATGGTTCTAGAATACCAGCGAAGATATTTGAAGATATGTTCATGTTTATATTCACATTTGACAAGTCCTGTTTGCTATGAGTGGATAATGTTTTCTTACAACACTTAGAATCATAGAAACACAAGGTTGGAAAAGACCTACAACCATCCATTACCCTTGCTACCACAAGCAACCATACGAACCATATTTCGTAGCTCCTCATCCAGACGTCTCTTGAACACTGCCAGAGACAGTGACTCCACGCCTCCTGGGCAGGCCACTCCAGTGCCTGAACATTCTCTGAGAGAAAATATTTTTCCTTATGTCTAAACATATAAACATCCTCTAGCATGACTGGTGGCCATTTCCTCAGGTCATGATTGTTGTCTGGGAGAACAGGCCAAATACCTCCTATCACAACCTCTCTTCAGGAAGTTGCAGAGTGCAATAAGGTCTCCCCTGAGCCTCCCCTTCTCCAGACTAAACAATCCCAGCTCCCTCAGCCACTCCTCATAAGACTTGTGCTCCACACTCCTCACCAGTTTCATTGCCCATCTCTGTACATGTTCCAGGACCTCAGTGTCTTTCTTGTAGTGAGGTGCCCAAACCTGAACACAGTACTCAAGGTGAGGCCTCACCAGTGTTGAGTACAGAGGGATGATTAGCTCCTTGCTCCTGCTGGCCACACTATTTCTAACGCAAGCCAGGATGCCATTGGCCCTCTTGGCCACCTGGGTACACTGTCGGCTCATGTTCAGCCAAGCATCAACCAACACCCCGAGGTTCCTTTCCTCTTCACAGTCATCCAGCCACTCATCCCCAAGCCTATAGTTCTGCATGGGGTTATTGCGGCCAAAGTGCAGGACCCAGCACTTGGCCTTGTTGAACCTCATCCCATTCACCTCAGCCCAGTGATCCAGCTTATCTAGATCCCTCTGAAGGGCCACCCTACACTCAGGCATATTGACACTTCCTCTCAACTTGGTGTCATCTGCAAACTTACTGAGGGTACACCCAATCCCTCATCTAGGTCCATCAATAAAGATATAAAACAAGATAGGCCCCAATACCAACCGCTGGGGGACACCACTTGCAAAGGATTGCCAGGTGGATTTAAATTCATTAACTATTACCTGCTGGGCACTGCCCTATAGCCAGTTTCTTAGCCAAACAAGGATAAACCTGTCTAGGCCATGGGCAGCCAGTTTCCCCAGGAAAATACTGTGAGAAACTGGGTCAAAGTCTTTGCTGAAGTCTAGGTAGACTACATCAACAGCCTTTCCTCATCTACCAGTCTGGTCACTCAGTCGTAGAAGGAGATGAGGTTGTTCAAACACGACTGGCCTTTCATGAACCCGTGCTGGCTGGGCCTGATCCCCTTGACACCACACATGTGCTTTGTGATCTCATCCAAGATAATTTGCTCTATAACTTTGTCTGGTACCAAGGTCAGCCTGACAGGCCTCTAGTTCCTCAGATTCTCCTTACGACCCTTCTTTTATATGGGAGTCACATTGGAATGCCTCCAATCCTCTGGAATCTCTCCAGATAACCAGGAGCACTGGTAGATAGTGTAGAGCAACTCGGCAATCACCCCCGCCAGCTCCCTCAGCCCCCTAGGTAGGAGCTTGTCCAGTCCCATGTGACAATCCTGATGGAGGATGAGCTCTCGGTCTCCAACTGAATCAACGGGGGTATATGCTGCGTACCATCCCAGACTTCCAGATCAGGGCATAAAGTGCCCTGAAGATAACCAATCAGCCTATTTAAGGCAGGTGTAAAGAAGGCGTTGAGGACCTCAGCCTTGTCCTTATTGTCAGTGGTTGCATTTCCTGCTGCATCAAGTAAAGAATAAAGAAATTCTCCTTAGCTTTTCTCTTACCACTGATATATTTGTAAAAGGATTTCTTATTCTCTTTTACTGCAGTGGCCAATTTGAGTTCAAGTTGGGCTTTTGCCTTCCTAACTTACTCCCTGCATACCTTAGCTACTTCCTTCTAATCTCCCCAAGTAATCTGCCTCTTCTTCCAGAGGACGTGACTCTCATTTTCTTCCAGAATCTCAACAATAGTTCCCAGTTCATCCACAACTGGGTCTTCTTCCCCTATGGTTTGCCTTACAGCATTCAGGAACAGCCTATTCTTGTGCCTTTAAAACCTCCATCTTGAAGAGCATCCAGACTTCCTGGACCTTTTTACCCTTACGGAGTGACTCCCAGGGGACCCCTGCAATAAGTGTCCTGAACAGGTCAAAATCTGCCCTCTGAAAGTGTAAGATAGCAGTTTTGCTAGTCACCCTTCTGACATCTCCAAGAATAGAGAATTCTACAATTTCATGATTGTTCTGCCCAAGACAGTCCCCAGACTTCACATTTCCCACCAGTCCTCTGTTAGCGAAGAGCAGGTCTAGCAGGGCACCACCCCTGGTAGGCTCTCGTACCAGCTGTATAAGGAAGCTATCTTCCACACACTCTAGAAACCTCTTGGGCTGCTTCCTCTGTGCTATATTGTATTTCCAACATATATCAGAGAAGTTGAAGTCTCTCATGAGGTCAAGTACTGACAATCATGCAACTTCGACAAGCTGCTCACAGAATGCCTCGTCCTTCTCTTCATCCTGATTAGGCAGTCTATAACAGACCCCTACCAAGATGTCGCCCCTACCTTACCCCTGATCCTTATCCATAGACACTCAAATTTATCATTCCCAACCTCAAGCTCTTCAACATCAAAACACTCTTTAATATAAAGAGCCACAACATCACCCTTCCTTCCTTCTCCCACTCACACTCCCTGATGGTCCTCAGTCTCTCCACCTCCTCCTTGAGCTCCACCACCAGGCTGAGCAGTATGTCCCTTCTGAAAAGCATGTAACCTTCCATCACAGCACTCCAGTCATGGGAGTAGTCCCACCATGTTTTGGTAATAGCAACTAGGTCATAATAAGCCTGCTGCACATTCACTTCCAGCTCTTCCGGCTTGTTTACCATACTGCATGCATTGGTGTAGATGCACTTCATCTGAGTCATCTGCCTCACCCCAACCCATGCATTGTTCCCCTAGGCTCATCTCTGCTGAGCCCTGTTTTGTCCCCTTCCCCTGCTGTAGCTAGTTTAAAGCTCTTTTGATGAGCCCTGCTAGTTCCTGCACAAGGATTCATTGGCTCTTTTAAGATAGGTGGGTTCCATTAACGGACAACAGGCCAGGGGCTGAGTAAACTGCCCCATGATCAAAGAACGCAAAATTTCTGGCTCAACACCAGCTTCTGAGCCAATTATTCGTTACTTGTGCTTTCCAAACCTGCTCCATGTCCTACACTGCCCCTGAAGGTATAGAACAAAAGATCACTTGTGCTCCTGCTTTGAACTAAACGCCCTAAACCCCTGAAATCTCTTTTCATAGTTCACACGCTTCTCTGAGCAATTTCATGCCCACCTGAACTATGAGTAATGGAAAGTAATCAGAGAACCTAACCAGCTTTGGGAGTTCTCTAGTTATGTCCGCGACCCGTGCCCAAGAAAGTAGCACACTTCCTGATGGCTTGGGTCCAGCCTGCATATGGGGCCTTCAGTTCCTCTGAGAAGGGAGTCACCCACCACAACCACCTTCCTTTCTTTCCTGACAGATGCAGTCTCAAGGCTCCCTCCTAGGCAGATCCTCCATCTTCTTCCCATTCACCTCCCCTTTAATTTCCAGCATCTCAAACTTGTTGCTTAGTGGGAGCTGGGGAAGCGGGATAGGCAGGCAGGGGGGCTCCAGTGACACCGAGTTGGGACTCTTGTCAAGCCCTCCTCGTCTATCATGTCTGTCTGACTGTGACAGGACAGGGAGTCAACCACTTTTCTGGGGGTACCTCTCTGGCACCCTTCCTTCTGGCATGCCAGCAAGTCCACCAGTCAGTCTCCCACTCACACTCCCTGATGGTCCTTACTTAGTCTCTTCACCTCCTTCTTGAGCTCCACCACCAGGCTGAGCATCTCCAACTGCTCACACTTCACAAAGGTGGACTCCCTTCTACGCTCCCCGGGCATCAGCAGGCTCAGACATTCTCTGCAGCCAAAGACCTGAGCATATACATTTCTGGGCTGGCCCTCTGCCTGGTTCGCCACAGTCTTATTGGAATAAGCCCTCTGTCTGGTGGAGACCATGTTTAGGCCAATTGGTCTCAGATTCCGCCAAGAGGAAAGCCGGTCTCCTGGGCAAAGAAGGACAACACTTACATTCCTTACCACTTCACCCACCTCACACACCCACAGATGCAGCACCTTGTGGGCAGTGTAACCTCCCCATTCTCAATGAGCAGTGACAACAGTTACTCACCCTGTGTGCTTTTCTCCCCGAGGCTATTTAAAGCCTATCACCAGGTGCCAACATCAAGGGGGGGGGGGGGGGGGGTGATGGCCAGTTTGTAGGGTGTTTAAACTATGCTGCTAATGGGCCAGCTCTACCCCTGCTCACTCCACAGCTTGCCCACAAGCTGCCAGCCCCTCAGCACAAGTGCAGCACTGTTGTTGGCTTCAAAAAAGCCTTAAAAAGAGCTTTTTTGTTGGCCTTTTTCACTCCAGATCCCTTGCCCAGTGCAATATTACCTGCTCTGAAGCTAGTCTCCACAGCAATTGACCAAAATTCAGATTGAGAGTCAGAGAAAAAAAGATATTCTGCTGTTATTCTTACATTTTTCTCAGTGTTGGGACTGTTTGATTTACAGAAGTAACTACTGCCAATGCACCTATCCTTCATTTTTTTTTTTCAGCAGTTTTAATTCAGCAGTGCATATTCTTATCTTTAATTAAACTAGAAGACCTTAGGGGAATTACCACATCTGTAGAGAGAGAATTCTGGTGAGGAAAAATAAAAAAGCACCCAAGGAAAAGTGTGACTTTTACCTTCAATCACATGGAATCCAGTAAGGAATTTACTTCGCCAGCAAAGAATGAAGGTCTCATGTCAACAGATTCTCTTACATCCATCCATGCAGAAGAAATGACTCATACACATATATTGAATAAAGCAGTGCCAAAAGATGAATTAAAACTTTAAAAGAAATACTGTGATTAAAAATGAAACATATATCCTGTTACAACAGCATTTACTTGTTGATGCAAAAGATTAAGTTAATCATTTTATGACAAGTTTTCATCTTATTCAATATTTTCAACAAATGAGATGATAGATAGAGGCAGAATGAAAAAGAAAATCTCTATTTTAAGCTTTCTTGAGATGATTATATATTTTAGCATTTAGAGCTGTCAGGAACTGAACAGCACTAACAAAGCTAGGCAAGATATGGGCAGAAATGAAATGAGCCAAGTTCCACACCAGCCAGTTATATGTCAATATGTCAATATGCCAGCAGATATACCTGCAGAAACTACAGTTTAACAAACTGGAATGTCAAGCTCCATATCACAGTGTCTAACTCATCTGTTGGACATGATGAGTGGTATTTCTGTCTTTTAAATTTTAATCCATAATAGCATTCTCACAGTTTAGCAGTCCTTTCCTAGATCCTCTCTGTCATCTTTTTTACAATTTGGTAAGTTTCAAGCTACGGTAGGGAAGATTCAGGCTGGACATTAGGAAGTATTACTTTTCAGAAAGGGTGGTCAGGCACTGGAACGGACTGCCCAGGGAGGTGGTGGAGTCACCGAGCCTGGGGGTGTTCAAGGAAAGACTGGATGTTGTATTGAGGGACATGGTTTAGTGGGAGCTATTGGGAATAGGTGAACGGTTGGACTGGATGATCTTTTAGGTCTTTTCCAACCTTGGTGATTCTATGATTCTATGATTCTAAGTCCTATTCTACCAAAGATTTTCTCTGTACTGAAGTTCTACACTTTCAGACATCCTTCTCTGACTCTACTCAAGTTCTCTTAAGTATTTTGAGACAGAAGGACAAGATCTGTGCAGAGCAGTCAGGAAATACACACCTCCTAGGACACGTAGTGAGTGGCATATGGATGTTCAGACAACACTTCGTTGTCTATTTAGAGCACACCAGACTTCCTAATAACAGATAGTTTTCAGTGCCTCATCTTACATCTTTTCAGCTCAAAAAAACACCATTCCAGAGATAAAGGATTACTTTTGCAAACTGTGCTTACAAATATTATGTTCTACTTGGAAATCTCTAAATGATAGCAGGTCTCCACATCTACACATGAAAAAGATAATGTTTAAATTGTATGTGAAATTAAGAGAGTTTTATTCCTTGCCAGTAGCAAATCAGGAAAAAAAAAAAAAAAAAAATACACCAGTCACAGTTAAGTGGTATCATGAAGAGAAAACAAAATGAAATATTTCCTACTAGCACAAGTATATTTTCATTGTGGAAGAAAGCACTGTTGGTAACATCCTTTGAAATGATCTAGGTATGAGGAAGAGAGGAAGTTTGGTCTGATTATGATAGAGATTTCAACATCTTCTAGAGATGTAAGAGAATTCATTTAGAAATTCAATAAAATTTGGAACTATCTTCATCATGAAAAGGATTTGAATAATACCATATGTATCAATATACATTTATGAGATATGAGCAATACTCCCTACATGCTACGCAACTCCTGCTTTCATCCAACCCTTAATGCATATAAAATGAGAAACATAGCCCTTTCTTCATTCTCTTCTGCCCATTAAGATAAAATTATAAGTCCCTCTTGGACAGCATAAGCTCTAAAGCAGGGATTGACTGTTGATTCATCTGAAGGTAGTAAACAGTCTTTAGTTGTCTACAGAGAAAAAAAAAATGTATACACAAGAGATGGTAGCACAATAAGTGTACTTTTAAGAAGCTGTATCTTAAAACACACCATTTCAAGTAGGCTGTTCAGGAAGTAATGCCTCCTTTTTGTTTTTGTGGAAACTGTAACAAAGAGTACAATTACACTACCTGACAGAGAAAATTCTCAGCTACAAAACACTGTTTCTCAGCACAGTCATTACCATTACCTTTAGTTACGCTTTTTTTTTTTTTTTTTTTTTTTTTTTTTTTTTTTTTTTTTCTGCTGAAAAATCAGCAGAGGTAATCCAATGTTGCTGTCACCACTGCTGAAACACATTACCCACTTCTCCACTGTGATCACATCAACCGACTGGTCTCCATAAACATGCAGCAAGTATCAATGAATGTCAGTGGGTGCAATTATTTCTGGATGGAGGATTTCAATTCCACACTTTGTTTCATATGCACTTCCATGTCAGACGCCATTTTGTCAAACTGATCCCTCTGTTGTCGTCTGTCACACAGTAATAAAATGTAACAGAATACTGACAGGGAGGCTCAACCTTTGCTGCAAAACCATCAACATCTGCCTCTGCTGTGGGCCAACATAGTAAAATAGGAAGCATTACTTTCAGAGAGGTCTTTATACATAGTAAGTAAATGTTAACAAGGGAGGTAGAACACTCCTAAGGTAATTGTGAACAATGAACTCACAGTCATCAGCTATTTATTGGACAGACAGAATTCCTTTATAAGTGCTGAACTTATCAAGAGTGTACATCGATATGAAAAGCAGTGGCAGCTGCTTGACTTAAAAATTCACCATAAGGAGTCTATATAAGCTTGTAGAACCCGTATTTAGGTTGAATACAAGTTTGCATACATTGTAAAGGTACTTCAAGGGCCGAAAAAATATTTTAATTTCTGTATTAAACATTGTTACTGTACATTATGTAAAGCAGCTACAGATTAGGTTGACTTTAAAACTCACCCTATTCCCTCATACCTAGTTGTAAGGTACTGCTTTTTATTTTTATGCTGCTTTTACAGTTACTGTCGTAGGTTGAGAGAAAACACTTGATGCTAGAGCTGCTTGCCTTTTTTTTTTTTTTAATAATTTTTGAGTTGTTTACAATCAATTGTTCCCAATAAATTGTTGATCTCATAACCATGTTTCATAATTAAAAAAAAAGATCTAGTAAGATAGTTTCTCTTTTTGTTTGTTCTCTTTTTGTTTTCTTTCTGTCAAAGAAAAAGGTCTTTGGATTAAACTAGGTATACAGTCACCTCAGTTTCAAAATCTAAACTAAAACCTAGGAGATTTAGGTTTTATTATTGAATGTATTAGTAATTAACTCTTCAGCACTGCTAAGTTTGACCTAGATACTAAGATCAGTGAGAGATAGGGCTAATACATTTGGGATAAACAGGTTCTGATATATGATTATTTACTCACTATATACTGCAGAAGTAGACAGAAAGGGATTCAGTACAGAAACATTGCTCTTGATTCCTGCATATTCCTTTTGCAGAAGTGGGCGAAGAAAAGGGATCAGAACAGAGGATTTTGTTCTCTTTCTTTAGAGACTTATCTATCCTTTCTGACAATGGAACTGGACTTTGAAAACAGTACTGAAAACTCTGAAAGCACATTTAATATTGTGTTAGCTAAAATAATGGATAAATGTGATATTTACTGGGACACTAAACAGATTTAAATGTAATTCAGTCACAATAAGGGATAAGAGAAACAGAAGCAAAGTGATGTCATTCCACATTGATAAAAGTGTACAAATGAACAACACTTTCTTGTAATTCACTAATTTATCTGTGAAATAAGAAGGCATTGAAAAGATATCAGGTGGGGAATGAAGAGAGAATAGTTATACTTTAAACATTCTAATAGTATCTCAGAGTTCATTAGCTAGCTTTAGATATTAGCCAGAATATTTTACAAATCACTCCTGATGTCTGGAGCTGACTCGTCAATTCATAGTCTAGATAAGTTTCTTCAAATTTTAATTGCAGAAACTTAGTTGAGAGGAACTCTGAGTCTATCCAACTCAGAAATAAGGAGGAAAGAAAGAACAAAAGAAAACACAAATATAAAATATCAACCAGTGCATTAAAATGAAATTTGGCAAGTGTTTCTATAAACAAGATAGAGTAAGAACTTACATTATGCCCTCCACAAAATATCCAGCTAAGTGTATGTTTACTTTGTTACATAGATTACAATGGAATGACACCATCCTTTCTCCGCATCTCCTCCACCTTTCACCATTTCTTTGTGCTGTGAGAGAGCCTGCGTGGCATTTCTTCAGTGTCCAGGGAGAGCTCTACCTCTTGTTGCTGCTACCACAATTAAAAAATAATGGGCAACAACAGTAGAGATAGTGGAGGTATGGAAAAATTTCAACTGTGTAAATACACGGCGGAGTTTTAAAAAGTGACAGTTTGTCATAAGCATTTTTCATAGATCAAACCCTATTCAAGTGTGTCTATATTTATTTGGGCAGCATGAACGAAAGTGCAAATGAGTTTACAAGACAGGTTAGAATATAAAGGACACTTTATAAGCCACATTAGATTTGCCAGCCAGAAATAATTTTAAAGATTCTGTGATATTAGCAAACATTTAACACTTACTGATTATATAGATGTAGGACACAAAATCCTCCTACACTGATTTAATTTTTTTTTTTTTTCTAAGCTAAAATATTATTAGAGTAAAACAGTAAACAAAAAAATACACTGGGGCTACAATTTCACAAACTATTACTGTGCCAAATCAGTCCATATTTAGACATTATGCTATGTCTTTGTGCAGTTAAATGGCTTTTCTGCTCTAACACCCCTTCTGATAATCTTTTCTAGCTGATCATGACACTTCAGTTAAACCTTTGTTCCTCCTAGCTCTTCTTGTGCATTTGCAAGAGCAACCCTGCTTGCATGAAATCTCAAGCACACACTGGAAAGCAGGGGTTCTGTTTCCATGGCCCCGCCATGGGGGGAAAGGGCTTGTCCTTATCCAGAGGTCCCTCTCCCCCGACCCTGCCATACCAAATTTTTCTCCCAAATCCAGATGTAAAAAATCAATACGCAGAGCGATCAATGATTTTGGCATCAAGGCCACTTACAATAGGTCTGTATCTCCATTAAATTTTCCTAGCTGTATCCACTCAGGAATTGTAAGGATGACTGGCATGATCCAAGTTCATATCCCCAGTTTAAGCACCAGTGCAGACATGACATTTCTTTTTTTTTTTTAATTCGAGCTCTAAACAATTGTCATATCTTCTCCCAGTCTTCTGGAAAGGCTCAGATTCAATTTGATTTAAGCAGTGGGCAGAGATTCAATAAGATTGTATCCATAACTGCAGTTCTCCTAAGAAGACAGTCATGTTAAGAAGAAAAATAAAGTAAAATAAATAGCTGAAGAAATCTAAAGCCTCTTCCTACTCCCACCTCTAAGAAATATCAGCAAGTGATATTTAGATCATATTTATCCTACTCACTCTCTTTAAAATAAGAAAGGGACACACATATCTCAATTCAAAGCAGCACTTCAGTCTGGAAAATGTAGTTCTCTACTGGACTGTATTTACATGTAACCTATTAGATAAATGCTCAGCCAAATCCCCCTCTCACTAACACAAAGGAACCTACCAGTTATAGCAGTTACACTGGTATACGATAGCAGAATTTGTCCTGTTCTCTTCAATATGACCCACATTTTTGGTATACTCCTCACAAAAATCTCTCTTACCACCCTTATGCCAAATATTCTCAGGTTTAAGCAAGTTTCACCCTCTTATTTTCCGAACTTGAGACTCTCATTATGGCAGTTTGGCTTTGGTACAGGTGCTGAAAAGCAGATTAGATGTGGGAGGGAAAAATAGCTTGATAGCATGGTGTGGATTGGCATAAAGGCTGTATTGGCACTCATGTGAAATAGTCAGGTTACTCAAGAGTAGTAAAGCTTAAAGAAAATTATTCAGGACATCCCAATACCTCACTTTCAGTTCTTGTAGTAAGTCCAAAATATACTGTAAATGCTCATTTACAATAATGAAACTATTTTTTATCATTATGGAAAAATAAGTACTAAATGTATGGTATATTATTTGAGGAGATAGTAGTTCTTTTTCTAAAAAAAAAAAAAAAAAAAAAAAAAAAAATTTCTTGATCGCTTTAGTTTCAAAATTATGGAATGGAATACTAGACTACAAGATCTGTTTTCCTGAAGTATCTTCAAAGATAATGTAGGACAAAAACGCTTTGCTTAAATACCTGTATACAGACTCAGCGTTCCTTCCTCTCCCAATATTTTTATTAAAAATGTATCTTTTCAAATGGCCTCTGGAGGTGCTCTGTAAAGAAAACAGTAATTCAGTAAGTGGAAGGTACTAGGAAAACAACTGAAATCAAAGTTGTGCTTTAAGTGCAGACACTGAACCAGCAAGACAACCCTCTGTAGGGCTGAACTGCAAATTTGAAGGGCACCTCGCTGAAGGCAGACTCACCAAAGGAATTCCTTCTGAAACCTGGTGTTGACAGGCTAACAGCAGTGCTGGCTTCTACAATAGCAAGCCAGCATTTAACTCAATATGCAAGCTGTGACATACATTCACTAAAATTTAAGAAAACATTAGTCAAAGCAAGGTGATGGATTCTCATCTGACAAGAAGATCACAGAAGAATGTAAAGTGAAATAGGAGATCACACAAGATTAATAGGATCGTTCGTGATGTGACCTTTGCTGTTACATTTAGTGATCAATGTCAGTACAATTTGCACTAACAAATGTGGAGAAGCATTCAACGTGACTGCATATCCACATGTTGAGCTCTCTTCTACTAAAATATGGAAATCTTTACTAGCACATGGGGAATCTCTCCTGCTAATATGCATGGTCTCCAGAATCGAGGAGCTCAATGTAATGTTGTATTTTCTGCACAGGAGTTTTTCCACTACCGTTTTAAACAATGTACAGTATTCAATCATCTCACGTTCTCTACTGGAAGACTATAACTTATTAAAATTATAACTGGGAAAGAATGTGCAGGGAGTGCATGCTCTGCAGCTGATCAAATTTAGTCTTCAGCGATATTAAAAAATTAAGGCTTTTTTCTGAGTTTGGACAGCACAAGGAGACAGGGGCCCACATGGCTGGTTTGAGTGGCTGAAGAACAAATATTACTATGAGATGCACCTTAAGCTGAGGTAAAAATCTTTTCTTAACTAGAAGAAACATTAAGGCTAGCATTTCAAACAGCACTTCTGGCTTCACATCTGGTTCCTTGGAAATATGGCCTTTTGGCTAATCATATTTCCCAGGTAGTCTGAAAGTAGATACTCCTTTGTAGCTGTAACCTCATATCAAAAATTGATGTAGAATTTTAGACTGGCAAGTATGTGCTTATTGGAATTTTTTTAATAGAGTTAAAGATTTATAGATGGAGTCTGGATTTTTAATGCAAGAGGAGAGGCAAGGTACATTTTTTGCAAATTAAAGATCTTTCTGAACTGAAAATTCACCACTTTCATCAAGATGAGGAATTATCTGTACATTTCTCTGCTAAATATAAAGCTATAATCTTCTTTTAAATGTATTTGGCCTACTCTGCACTATATATACGTTAGGATGAGCTAACAGCAGTTTCATTTTTGTTATCTGATATATCTATTAACTTAAAATATCCTTCTGTAATGTTCTTCTAAAGCATCTAAAATGAATATATTGCAAAGAGAACTGTAGCCAAAAAGCATATAACCTCTCTTGTACAATATATTTTATCCTGACTTGGGAAACATGACCTCACAATATGAAAATTCATTTTGACCTTTTGTATAAAAGATATGATTCACACAATTAATGAGGTTTTAAACTGGATGTTTTTTTTTTAAGAAGGAAAATAATAGCAATATAAATTATACTACAAACCCCATTCTTTTCCTTCTCCCATCTTCTTTTATTTTTGAAATGATACTTATTTCATTAAATAACAGTTTGTAGTAGTTTTATAAACCTAAAGTGAATATTTTGCAATAATTTTTACATGTATTCTCTTCTCAGTCTGGTTATCCTCTCTTATAACATTCTTGGGAAAGGAATCATACTTCTTCTAATGCTTCTTTTACATCAATAAAAGCTTTTTAAACTTCTACCAAATAAGACTGTAACTGTAAAAGTTTTTTACATTAGGAATTGGTAGAAAACAGATATTCTTCTTGTTACCAGTTAAAGTATAAAACAGGAACAGTTAGATATATTTCAAACAATGTTCAGAAATAAAATAAATGAGGGCATGAGGCAACATTTATGTCAGCAACAGGGATGCTTAATTCAAAATTAAATGTTAAAGTTTTTTTCTTACACAACTCTAACCACAGGCAATAACTGAATTTTCACAATTGGTCATGAAGAGGCTTTACCTACTGTGTCACTGTATGGAGCTGATGCTGGTGGGCACTTCAGAAGTTTGTCCAGTACCACTCACACGTTGAGCAGGATCAGTCACGGCAGGTTGCTCAGGGTTGTATGCAGCAGTCTGTTCCAGTGTTTGACCACCTAACAACACAAAAGCTCTTTGTTGTGTTTAAATGGAATTTCCAGTGTTCCAGTTTGTGCCCATTTCCTCTTGTCCTGATGCTGGACACACTGGGAGGAGTCTGGCTCCATACTCTTTGCTGTCCCTTTCAGAAGTTTATTCTGGTGTTCATAAGATCCTTTGCACCTTCTCATGTCTGGGCTAAGCTATCCCCAATCCATGGAGTCTCTCCAAGAACAACAGATTCTTCAGTGAGTGAAATGATAATACACTTTTGAGAAGGTTCTGTGTATAACATGTATTTTTCATACAGGAATTGGCATTGAATCTTTTAGTATATTAAAGTTCTGTGTGTCTTTTTTGTCCTGTTTTTATTCCATTTAAACCCTTAGTCAAGTAGATACATTAACAGATCTAGCTGAAGATCAAAGTAATGAAATAACTGATTTTCTCTGTAGTTATTTACACATTCATCTGCACATATGTGCAGTCATATGCCATAACCATATGAGCCAATGCTGAAGAAATCTGAGAACAAGAATAAAATACAGTGCATGATTTTTTTTGTTCTTGTGCCACAGAAGGAATTTCAAAGAAATCAGTTACGCCAAATGCAAAGGCTGTCATTGCTTTATGGATGTTTATAATATAAAGCACATTTTTCAGGATTTCTGCTCAATTATTTTCCCTGATATAATATTAATACCTTCATAAATATAGCTAATAAAATGCTATACGACATTATTTCCAGCTTAAACCTATTTTCTCCCACAGCATAATAAAGAGATCATTTAGCGCACTGAGAGAAGGTAAATCATGCCATTAATGTAACAGACTGATAGATGGAAATCTAAAGAATCTTTAGAATTATCTCTTTTTTTTCATGTCTGTAGGGGTTCCGTGACCATACTTAAAGATCAGTCCAAAGGATGGGTATCAATTTGAGTAAATGAAGATTTAAGTTCAGATACTATGTATACCTTCCTCTCTAGATTCCAAACATCTCTGTTCCACCCAAGTGCTGTAACTGTTCAACAAACTTCCACTTACCATTTCCAGGGACCGTTACCATTCCCAGGGAGCAATGTACTGAAAAAACATGATGTGTTCTCCTACTCCCATTACAAAAGAATTTACATGTGGAAAGCAAAATGAAGAGCCAGCTTCAGCATCAGAGGTAAGTGTTGCTTGTGGGGGACAAGTTGGAGACCATCAATATGAAGTGTATGTCACTGCTATAGTGGTTTGGTTTGGTGCAGCTATTTTAGCAGGAGCCTTCAGACTTAGTCTTTAAACACTGTAAAATCAAATAACACAAGGACAAAATTTACCTCAGATAAATTATATCAAATCATTGAAATGATCAAGAAGAATAAATATTTAATTCTTCTTTTGGAAAATGGGGATGGCTGTGGGTCATTTATAACAGAACACAAACCATCAGAACTCCATGTTTAGCCACATGTGGTAGTATAGTAGCTGCCCTAAGGAACTAACTGTAATAGAGGTTATTTATCATGTAAAATAAAAAGAACATCCTTATGCTGTGTACCATAGCAAGGTCAAACAATGAAGATAATAACAGCACACTGCAAATCTAAATTCTGCACTTAATGTAATTTGCAAGTGAAGTCTTCTCAGTGTCCCTATTACTTGAGACCAAGAAACACAAGCTCCAAGTTGTTTCAGAAATTCAGTGTGATTTTTTATAGTGAATAATCGGAGAATAATCTCAAACTGGGAGAAGTTCACTTCTGCAAATGTTCACAGAGAACTCTTCAGAAAGAGGCTATATTTTACTTTAAATAAAATCTACTTTTCCTGATCAACAGAAAAGAACAAGAATTATTACTCAGAATAACTGATACTTGAAGATTTGGAGTGAAAATCTATCTGGGCAATTAAAATTTTTAGTGAAAATGAAAAAATCTTGATTAGACTAAAATGATTCCTTCTTGGTATAGGGTCAAATAAACATAATTAGGAAGAGCATGCAGGAATACCCTCTCATCTTTATTTTCAAGGTAAACAATAAAAATAAATAATGAGATAAATCAGTTGTTCATAGAAAACTAGTATTACAGTAAGCAAAAGAGAATCCCTAAGGGATACAGTTACAGATTCAAGGAACACATTTTAAGGCCATGAAGGTATTGGCAGCCCTTCAGTGTATAAAGTGTCCTTATGGCATCCACAGCACAAGTCTTCTTGTAACAGCAGTACTATCACATTAGCACCACATTGTTCTGATTTAGTGTGTTGTTTTATACAGAAACTTTGACATCGGACTAATCTGATTAGTGCACTGTACTTTTTAGTGGTTTGGCTTTACTTTATTTTGACAGGTTATAATGGAAACTGCAATTTTCCTTCTAGGAGCTAATCTGTTCCTATCTTTTTGACAAAATCTGTGATTCTGAGGACTCATTCTAACCATAACAATATTTTGAAAGTGTTTATGAACTAAAGAAGTACAAACAAAAAGTTTGGAAGCATTTTTAAGAATGTCACCCTGTGAGGACTGGCATCATTAATTTCAATCACTGTGTTCGCATCCGAATCCCAGTCATATAGATTAAGAATACCAAGTCAAGGAAGGAGATTTCACTGATGTACATTTTTATTTACATTTATTTGTATATATATGTATGCTTGTGTGTTTTGTGTACATGTATAAAAATTTATTACATATAAACATATAAACATTAAAAACAAATAAACAAAAAAATATTAAATATGAATGTTGGAGCATTTACGTGAGAAATAGAAGACTTGTACTCATTCAGATTGGCTGTGTGGAAGATAAAAGCAATCCTTGATGCCCACATTTCTTTTAGTCCTACACTTCAATTCCTGTTCTAGGGAGAATTTCACATTTGTCAATTAAAGAAGTAAAAGTAAAAGCAAGATGTGCAGCCTAGTTAATACAGTACTCTCCTGCTGTTTGGATATAGATTCCTCAGGCTGAGGAAAAACTACAGCTTTTCAGTCCCATTTCCTATGAAATGTTGAAACAATGACTAAAAAGGAGGACATTTTGCAGCATTCTGAACCTGTTCTGGGTGCAGAAATTTGTTCTTCACTACAGCCTACTTATGTACATGAACTCTGAATTGACATGTAAAAAGCACCACGAGGTAATCACAGTTTCTATAGAAAGGGGGTGTGTGCCAGCTTAGGCTTCTTTACAGACCTTCAGATGCAAGCAGCTCTCGCAGGAGAACTACGTAAAGAGCATTCAGAGGAACATATAGTTTTAAAACAGGACCAAATACAGTTTGAGCATTTGACAAAAATACCCTTACAAGTGTCCAAGTTTACACAAAAACTAGTGATCATGCAGAGCTATAGGCTTGGAGCAGAGTGACTCCAGGGAACTAGAGGCCTGTCAGGCTGACCTCAGTACCAGACAAAGTTATGGAGCAAATTATCTTGGGTGAGATCACAAAGCACATGTATGGTGTCAAGGGGATCAGGCCCAGCCAGCATAGGTTCATGAAAGTCCAGTCATGCTTGAACAACCTCATCTCCTTCTACGATTGGGTGACCAGATTGGTAGACGAGGAAAGGCTGTTGATGTAGTCTACCTAGACTTCAGCAAAGACTTTGACCCAGTTTCTCACAGTATTTTCCTGGGGAAACTGGCTGCCCATGGCCTAGACAGGTTTATCCTTGTTTGGCTAAGAAACTGGCTATAGGGCAGTGCCCTGCAGGTAATAGTTAATGAATTTAAATCCACCTGGCGACCCCTTGCAAGTGGTGTCCCCCAGGGGTCCATAATGGGGCCATCTTATCTAATATCTTTATTGATGGACCTAGATGAGGGATTGGGTGTACCCTCAGTAAGTTTGCAGATGACACCAAGTTGAGAGGAAGTGTCAATATGCCTGAGTGTAGGGTGGCCCTTCAGAGGGATCTAGATAAGCTGGATCACTGGGCTGAGGTGAATGGGATGAGGTTCAACAAGGCCAAGTGCTGGGTCCTGCACTTTGGACACAACAACTCCATGCAGCGCTATAGGCTTGGGGATGAGTGGCTGGATGGCTGTGAAGAGGAAAGGAACCTCGGGGTGTTGAGCCACGAAGATGATCAGGGTACTGGCGCACCTCTCTTATGAAGACAGGCTGGGGGAGCTGGGCTTGTTCAGCCTGGAGAAAAGAAGGCTGTAGGGTGACCTCATTGCAGCCTTTCAATACCTAAAGGGAGCCTACAAACAGGAGGGGAATCAACTCTTTGAAAGGGTTGATAACTGCAAGACAAGGGGAAATGGTTTTAAGGGAGGAAAGATTTAGGTTGGATGTCAGTTCTTTACAGAGAGAGTGGTACTGGAATAGGCTGCCCAGAAAGGTTGTGGATGCCTTGTTCCTGGAGGTGTTCAAGGCCAGACTGGATGGGGCACTGGGCAGCCCTGTCTAGTATTAAATGGGAAGGTTGGTGGCTGTGCATGTGGCAGGGGGGTTGGAGATTCATGACAGGGAGGTGATCATCCCTCTGTACTCAGAACCAGTGAGGCTGCACCTTGAGTACTGAGTTCAGTTTTGGGCACCTCACTACAAAAAAGACATTGAGTCCCTGGAACATGTACAGAGATGGGCAGTGAAACTGGTGAGGGGTCTGGAGCACAAGTCTTATGAGGAGTGGCTGAGGGAGCTGGGATTGTTTAGTCTGGAGAAGGGAGGCTCAGAGGAAACCTTATTGCACTCTGCAACTTCCTGAAGGAAGGTTGTGATGAGGAAGGGTTTGGCCTCTTCTTCCAGGCAACAATCATGACCTGAGGAAATGGCCACAAGTAGTGCCAGAGGATGTTTAGATGATTAGACATAAGGAAAAACATTTCTCTCAGAGAATGTTCAGGCACTGGAGTGGCCTGCCCAGCAAGGTGGTGGAGTTGCCGTCCCTACCAGTGTTCAAGAGGCATCTGGATGAGGAGCTACGAGTTATGGTTTAGTAGCTTGTGGTAGCAAGGGTAATGGATGGTTGGACGATGATCTTGTAGATCCTTTACAATCTTGTGATTCTATTAATCTATGATTATATGCCCTGTTTCAGACATCATTTTATAACTCTAGTCTACTCCTAAAATAACGGTAATGAATTATTTTTATTATTTTAACTCCTCACTCCTCAACATTTTACTTGCTTTTGCAGTTGACATGCTAGAGGGAAGGGATGCCATCCAGAGGTACCTGAACAGGCTTGAGAAGTGGACCCATGCTAGCCTCCTTAAGTTCAACAATGCCAAGAGCAAGGTCCTGAACCTGGGTAGGGGCAATTCCAAGCACAAATATAGGTTGGGCAGAGAATGGCTTGAGAGCAGCCCTGAGAAGAATGATTTGGGGATATTGGTTGATGAAAGACTCAATATGAGCCTGCAGTGTGTGTCTGCAGCCCAGAAGGCTAAGTATATCCTGGGTTGTATCAAGAGAAGCGTGACCAGCAGGTCAAGGGAGATGATTCTGTCCCTCTACTCTGATTTCATGAAGACCCCAACGGGTGTACTGCATTCAGTTCTGGGGCCCCAACACAAGGAGAACATGGAGCTGTTGGAGTGGGTCCAGAGGAGTGCCACAAAGATTATCAGATTATCAGAGGGCTGAAGCACCTCCCCTATGGGGACAGACTCGGAAATACGGGTCTCTTTGACCCTTTGGCCTCGAGAAGAGAAAGCTCTGTAGGGATCATAAAGTGGCCTTCCAGTATCAGAAAGGGGCCCATGGGAAAGCTGAAGAGGGACTTTTTGTAAGGTCAGGTAGTGACAGGACAAGGGGAAAGGGCATTAAACTGTAAGAGGGTTGATTTAGACTAGATATTAGGAAAAAAATTCTTTACCTTGAGTGTGGTGTGGTGAGACACTGGAACAGGTTGTCCCTTCCCCGGAACCATTCAAGGCCATACTGTATGGGGCTTTGAGCAACCTGGTCTTGGGGGAGGTGACCACGCAGCGGGTTGGAACTAGATGATCTTAAAGATGCCTTCCAACACAACCATTCTGTGCTTCTTCGATTCTATAATTTTTGTCACTCTTTTTATAAATGATGACCTATCTCATATCTCCTTCATCCTATTTCAATACATTCTATCTGTGTGGCTCTTATTCAACTGTGTCATTTAATTTAAAAAATGAATAGTTCATATGGTGCCATTTTGTTACATCTAAGTAGCAATCATTTTGTTCAGAATATAGTTGGATACAGCAGACACAATTATTTCCAATTAGATCATTTACTCCAGAATTACTTAGTTTTGCAAGTATTAAAATAGACTATCAAAAGCCAGCCATAAACCCAGAGTTGTTTTTGTTTTGTTATGTTTTTTAACATCAAAGTTTTTATCAGCACTGGTGATTTTTGCACCAGATTTTTTTCAGATTTCAGATGTCATCACAAAATTCAAATGGGTAAGTGCTTTTCTCTTCTGGAGACAGAATATGCCACTAGCGATTGTAGAAAATAGGCATTTGATTCATGCTGTCCTACATAAAAATAGATATTCTAAAACTTCTGATTTGATTCAAACTGATTATAAGAGTTAGCACCCATATTTAATTTTTCTGGGGAAATACTTATATCATATAACCCTAGTATGGATTAGTTACCAATTCTAATACCTAAGGTTCTCATACAGTAAAGAGAAATCCTTGATTCTGTGCTCTGTTTCAGCTGCCCAAGAGATCTATCATTTTCCATTGACTATGCAGAGAGCTTAGGCTTTTAACTGATGTGTTTTAAAGAAAACAGCATGAGGACCTGCTTCTATAACAGCTTGTGTATTTTCTGTTGGTGTTTGATACTTGTATTCATACCTCAGTGTAACTCTGAGCGCTCATTTAACATGCTAGAAATGTAATAATCTGATAAGGCAGACATTTTATTAATACCTGACCTAGCAGAAAATCTTCAAATATCAAATATATTACTGAGCACTTCAGCATTGCATTATAATATCTACATAAACAAACAAACAAAGATGACTACATTTGAAGCTGTCTGTTCCACTGATTTCAGCAAAATGACACCCAGTTATCTCAGTCAACAAGTTTAAAAACACTTCTTCTTTGAAGAGCACCTACATCTCCTGTAGATCTCTGAGGAATTGTCTCATTTAGCCGGAGCAGACTCCACTCAAAATGAATCTGAGTTCCATTCTCCCAAGAGTGTCTCCCAAGAACAAGGTGTCACTGGATAAAGAATCATACACTCAAAGTATCATCCACCTCAAAATAACAAATGTTACAGAATAATCCCTCCTCAGTAATGAAAGAAAGCTCAATGCTTACATCCTACCCATTGTACCGTGCCTATGTTAGGAACTGTGGAAATCCCAGCTGCCTGCTCAGAATTTCATGCAGTTTGAAATTTCAATCTTTAGTCCTGGCTTAATCTCCTCCAACATTAAGATGTTCTGCAGGAATTGAAAGTGATCAAAATCACTTCAACAGTGACAAAGATCTGAATAGATTAAAATTCAAAAAATCATTAGAAAAGACAATCAAGTAGAGGTACAACTAGAAATAATATATAAATGTGAGCGACTAGAAGAAAATGAACAGTTAATGAATATTTACTAATTCTCCTACTAGGAGAATGAAGAAGAAACAAAACTGCTTATTCAGGAGTCAGGTTTAAGAACAAAGAGAAGGTACATTTGCATTAAATTGCCTGCTTCCACTGTGCAGGCCATTGCCACAAGGTGTACTGGATGCCAAAAGCACAAACAGTTAAAAAAGTTATTACGTACAATCATGAGAAAGTTCACAAAGTATTATTTAAAGTACATGAAAGGTTATGACCTTTGGCTCAGAATTTCCCCAACTCACAGGTTGCCAGTGGCTGGGAGTTTATGCCATGGGAACTATCATGTTATATTCTCTCTATTTTAATTTGCTTTTCTGAAACATCTGCTACTGGCATTGTCAGAGACAGAATCTTGGGCTAGAAGAATTTGTGGTTTGGATCCATGACAACCACTGTTATGAGAGTTCAAACAGTAAGAGAAATAATTTTCCAGGCTATACTCACTCTATTTTACCTGGATGGCATTTTATGCCAAATGGTAAAACATTACTCACTATTACAAGACACTTTAAAAAGAGGCAGAGTAGACCAACATAGCAGCCTTATCTATAACTTTTTTTGCCTCAGTCAGTTCTAGTTAGATATTAATGTTTCTTCTGAAGTAGTCGTACTTTCGATATTATTTTACATTAGGTCTGTCTTCATGTTATATTTGTGTAGTCACTATTGATTTATATGCCTTTAATATATTGGCTTAAATTCCTTGTAAAGCTGATCAAGTCTTTTACGTAGTTCAAAATGCATCTTTTAGTGTCTTTGAATTCAATTTAATGATTTAATCATTTTATTCACCATTAAATCATAATATTTACCATAGGAGTTATCTTGTATGTGAATATACCTTTGTATTTCAAGAGGAAAAATACTTCTTGATACTTTAGGCATCTTAAAGATAATTTTTTTTTCATTAAATCGTATTTTTTAAAACTAACTACTTTGTCTTAATATAAAATTCAGGACCCTGAAAAGGCACTTGTATGTATTTCTGTAGGTACAGGCTTAAAGTGTATTCTCATCCAAGAAAATGAAACACTTTGTTTCTCTATAATGCAGCACATACTTTCCAGTGAAATTGACTCATATAATGTTAAGAATCTTTCCTCAGTACTGCTCTGCAGGATAGCAAATGCAAGCACGCATGCACACAAAGGACAGTATATACATTATTTCTAGCTGTAAACAATAAGTTCAAAAAAGAAGTTCAACCAAGTACAGAAGAAAATAAAGAAAATAGGAAAGCTGTTCCAAAAGTAATGCCTTCTTTTTTATTGTGTTGACACACAAAGTCAGAGGTGGATGCTGGTGGTATGGCAGAGGTTGAACCTTCTTGCCAGTATTCCATTACATGTTGTTGCCACTGGACAGATGGCAGAAAAGGGACAGTCTGACAAATGACATTTTACACAGAAGTGTACATGAAGAAAAGGCATGAAATTGAATTCCTCCATGTGGAAATAAATGGCACCTTTTGATATTCGTTGACAATTGCTGAACTTTTATGGAGACCAAACAGTGGATATGTGTGCAGTAAGGTGGTGGGTGGTGCATTTCAGCACTGGTGACTGCAACAGTGAGCCATCTCTTATCGGTACGATTTTCATGAGCCCATAATGAAGCTCTCTCTAATTACTGATGAAATTGCATTGATAATGGTGCTGACTATGCTTAAAAATAGTGTTTCCTAGCTGAGAATTTTCTCTGTCGAATAATGCTGTTGTGCTCTTTGTATCTGTTGTAGATTCCATGGAAATAGAAAGGAGGCATTACATTCAGAGCAACCTAAAACATAGATGTGTTACAGACAATAAAGATAAACGTTCGGGATTCTCTAGAAAAATACATGACAAATAAATACTGTATGAGAATAGAGAAAAACAACATGACTGTAAGTTACTTTGAAAAAATACACATCAGTGAATCTGACAAGTTTTCATGTCATCCAAGCCAAGCTACTCCTGGTGTAAAGGAACAGGAAAACTATGTTGCATCTGCTTACAAGTCCACTCTTACAGATAAATTTTACTTGACATTCTAACTAAAAATTATTACTTCTTAAGCAAAAGCAATGGAAAATTAGCTTTTACTTCAATATATCTCAAGCTTTTTTCCCATCTGACCTGAACTGCAATATTTAGTCAATGCTGTTTTCTACTCCATTGTTTTTATTAACTCTGCTTGGCTTAATCACAGGCCTCAGATCATGAGCGCTGGCTATTTAGGCCTATTGAGCAAATCGAGCAATGTAACAACTATACTTTTGCTGATGAACAGCTACAGTGAAACAAAAGACATTGTCAGCATGTTCATTGTACTAGCAAAAAGTATGGACAATTTTCCTGCCTTAACTGACAACAAACTTTTTACTGCATAAGATTTTACTTGTATTTTAACTGGACTGGAGGTAAGAGAATAGAGAAGATTATATTTTGTCTTATTTCTGGAGCACTGAAATGCTTGGCTTAACTAATGCTATATGTAAGAGAACAGCACAAAAGAAATGATGCAAAAGCATTAGTGTGGTTGCATGTGTCAGTTAAAGGAAAAGTTAACAAGTTTCTTCTTTTTATCCTTGGAGTTAATGTGTCTATCACTTTTCCATTAACGTTGCTAGAAAACAGCATGCCTACGTAGAATAACACAGGACTAAAGAACAAGTACCAGTCAGTGAGAATGGATCCAAAGACCATCTTCATTGGAAATATTAATTTTTTTTTCTCTAGTTTAATATGTGTCTGAGATTCCAAACATCAAAAACAACCAAATGGAAAAGATGTAGGGACCCCACACCTTCTTGGACTCAGTGCCACCACCTCCATCACCTTTGAGGTGCCTACATTTAAAACCACTTAGGTCTTTAATTTTTAAACATTTGCTTTCATTTGTTTCCCATCATGATCCAGTTAGTCTGGGAAGTAGTGCCATATTGAAACATCTGGGATTCATCTCATGTGTTCTTTTTAACACAGGTTCAGTGTGATCAATCCCAGATGCTCAACAGCTAGTGTTATATATAAAATGTTCATAGTTTTTGACCAAAGTCAGATTCAGCTTCCCATACTTTAAAAGTGGAAGTTCCTTAGATAGATATGAATTCAATTTAAGTGACTTCTTATTTAAACAAAACAAAAGTGGAAAGAAAAAAAATTAGAAATTAATCCTATCTTTTTTTAAACAAGAATTCAGCTAGAAAAGTTAGATTAGTTTATACACTGTTTTAGATAGAATTTCAACGTTATCAATCACTTAAACTTTGAGCCACCAGGCATCTGGCACAAACTGAGAATATTTAAGATTTGGGGACAATGCAGTTGAGCCTTTCCTGACAAATAAGACTGAGTAGGAAGGGAGATACTAGCTTGCCCAGAGGGAAAAATAAAATTATTCTAGAAAACAGTTGTTAGAAAGTATCTCAGACTAAATACAGTGAAAGAGGACTTTGAGGTTAGATGGAGATAAAATACAGAGGGCAATTAGAAAAGGGCCTTCTGCCATTGCTTTGAAGTCTTAATATAATTTTACAGACAACTCTGCCTGGGGAGTATTTCTACACTCCTCCTTAATATATATATGTAAGACACTACCCAAGAAATGCCAATACAACATGTCTGCTGAAACTGTTGGGCACAGAACTGTAATGGGAATGTTCCAATTTCCAATGATTTTAGTAGATGTTTGATTGACATTTCTTCATTCCTGCAGTAAAGTTCCAGTTTGCATAAAAGTAGGATGATTACATGAACCCTCAGATGTCTTAGCAACATTAATTTAAGCAACTCAATTGAGTTAAGTGGAGTTATAGCTTGGAGCCCATACGGCTTTGGCATCAAATCTGAGACTGCCATGTATTTATAGGCACACAGTCATATAATATCTAACTGATGTACTTCCTACACTGTTCTCAAAATAAAACATTAAAGGAAATTGGAGCAGAAACAAAAGCATCAAAAGAAAAAAAAATCTAACTTATCCAAAGTAGGTGTCTTTTCTTGACAAATATAATAGTTTCAACGTATGTTATTTAATGCTTTTCAAAGGTTAGAACTGAACAAAAATATTCGCTTAATCCAAGGGTAATTCTCATTTTCTAATGGTATCAGTGTCTCATTTCTAGTCTCATTAAACCTGTCACTGATTCAACAGCCTTTATCATACTTTTATGACATGGGAGAAGATTGACATTCAGAGGGAGGAAAAAGAGCATTCCTATGGGATCTGAGGTTTTGTTTTATTTTGTTTCTATTGAAAGTTTTCTTGCCTCCTTGAATGTTTGAAATGTCAGTGGCAGTCTCAACAAAATTAAGTTAAAGAGAAAATATTACTTATGCAAAGTTGACTGATAAGCACAATTTATCACCACCAGCAGCTATTTGTGGAGTTGTTTATCAGTAATCAATCATACTTATCAATTACCTTGCCTAACATCAGTATTCCAACAGAATCTGCTTATGAATTGGAGTGTTCCAAGACCTCTTTTATTTCAGCTGCCTGAGCACACTGAATAGCTTTTGGAGATCATCAAAATATGTAGGATGAATAATGCTAAGCAAATACCCATGTTATCTAAGAATTCATGGCAGTGCAGTGAAGTTTCCTGTGACTGGAAAAGGGGACATATGACCTATTTTTTATAAAAGAGGGAAAAAGAAACACCCAGAAACTACAGGCCAGTCAATCTAAACTCTGTCACCAGGAAGAACATGGAGGAGATCCTTCAGGAAACTAGGTACATGGAAAATAGAGAGGTGGTTAGTGACAGCCAACAAGGCTTCACTGAGGACAAATTATGTCTGACAAATTTTCTGTCCTTCTATAGCAAAGCTGATAAAGAAGACGTGGCTAATGTCATCTAGTTGGACTTGTGCAAAGCATTTCACAGTGTCCCATATAACATCTTTATCTCTAAATTGAAGATACATGGATTTAATGGATGGATCATTCAGGGGATAAGGAATTGGCTGGATGGTGGTACTGAAAGAGTTGTGGTCAAGTGCAAGATGTCTAGGCGGAGATCACTGATGAGTGTCAATTGTCAGGGGTCTCTATTGGAACTAGTATTATTTAACAAGAAATTGAGTGCAACCTTGGCCTATTAAAGAATAACACCAAACTGAGTGATGCAGTAGACGTGCTGGAGAGAAAAGATGCCATCCAGAGGGACCTTAATAGGCTTTAGAAGTAGGCTCATGAAAAAAGGCCTTACACCTGAGTTGGGGCAATCCCAAACAGAAATATAGGCTGGGTGATAAGTAGCTTGAGAAGATTCTTATGGAGAAGGACTTGGGTGTACCAGTGAACAAAAGATGAGTCAGCAAAGTGCACCTTGCAGCCCAAAAGTCCAATCATGTACTGGGCTGCGTCAAAAGAAAAGAAAATAGCAGGTAAGGTAATTCTCCCCTTCTACTCTGTTCTCCTGAGATCCCTATGGGGATTATTGCATACAGCTCTGGGGACCCCTGCATAAAATGTACATGGGCCTGCTAGAATTGACCTAGGAAAGATCCACAATGATAATCAGAGCGTTGGAGTTCCCTTTCTATGCATATGAAGACAGACTGAGAGAGTTGAGATTGTTCAGCCTAGAGAAGAAAGGGATCCAGGGTCACTTTGTTGCAGCCTTCTGGTTTCAAATTAAAGAAGGTGGAGATGTGATATTAGGAAGAAATTATTACTCAGACTGTTGTGAAGCACTGGATCCAGTTACACAGAGCAATTGTATATTCTCCATCCCTGGAGTCATTCAAGGTTGGGTTGCACAGGGCTTTGTGTAAACTGGCCTAGTGGGAGGTGTCCCCACCAACAATAGAGTGGTTGAAATGAGATGATTTTTAAGGTCTCTTTCAACTGAAACCATTTTATGATTCTACAGATAGTAAGTCTAGTGGAACAAAGTTGGGAAAGTATCCTTCAAGCAATTTTGGGTGATCTAGCTTAGCCATTTCTCAATGATCTTCCTTAACCATTTCTCTCTTGGTTGTAAAAAGAGTTCTGATGGTTTTGTTTTATTTTGTTTTGATGAGGCAGAAAACACATGCATTGAATTGTTTGTTACAATTTTTATTAACAATTTATTTGTATTTAATTTAATTTATTTTATTTTTTTAACAATGCTTAAACGGTAGAATGCACCTAATAAAAGGCACTTAGAGAAGTCTTTCATTAGGCCTACTTTCCTTGAACTGTCTTAGGACGCTGAAAGAAGATGCAATCTTCTTTCCAGAAAGTTTTATTAAATGGCTAATCATGCTATGAACAATTTGTGGGGCATTGTCTATTTATACTATGATACAGTCTAAGAGCTTGTCTATTTGACAGAAATCCTTTTTCTGCCCAATTCTTTGCAAAGTATACAATTACATTTGCTCTCATTATTCATTCAAAAGAAGACCAAGAAAGTAAGCAACGTAACATTGATATTTGATATATTACTAAAATAATATCTTACTCAAAAGTTCTATGAAAATAAAAGTCCACAATATTTGTAAGCATATTCTCAACTACAATCTAAAAATTTTTGACTAATAAAATTTCCATGAATTATAATGCATTTGTTGCTAAACAAGTCTGACTACTACAGGCTTGTAATTCAGTTCTGTCTTATCATCTCTATAGAGGTGATTTATCTTTGCCCAAACTTAGTTGTCTAGCACTGATCTAAAAAAGGATGCATCCTCTACATTAAAAATTACCTTTCTGTGGGGCAGAGATCATTTACATGGTGGACGGTTTTCTCAGATGTTCAGATTGCCAGAAAGTAAAAAAAATAAATAAATTCATGTGCAGGAGAGATACAAAGCTTTTTCAAGAAGACATTCACTCTTAAAATTGAGAAATGAAACTGGAGAAAGAGGAAACAGAATTCAGGCAAGACAGAGTTGCAAACAACAGTAGTTTTCAATAAAAAGAAAGAGATTCTATGACCAATTGAAAAAACATTGAAAACAAAGGACAACTCACCTAAAAGGGGAGAATAAGACACTGAAGTGATGAAAAAGAGAAATATTAAAGAAGATTGATAGCACAGGATGGGGGCAGGATACAGAAGTAATAAAAAGCAAGATAAGAGGGAAAAATGCCTATGGTAATGAAAAAAGCTAGTGACATCGGTTTGACCCTCTGAATATGTCAAACACTTCTGAAAATATTTTACATTATTTTGAGGTTTTGGAAAATGAATAAGGAAAAAAAGAATAAATAAAAAGACCAAATTATCTTTGAAAGTTTGCATCAATATGGCATAGTTTACCACATTTACCACATCAAATGTTAGCATCCACCTCCTGACAAATATGTTTAAGAAAGGTAAAAGAAAGAAGTAAAGATAGTTTTGATTCTTTAAGTGCACACCTCCCTCTTCTTAATTTGATCAGATCGATTAAGACATCAAAAAGTTAAGTAACAAAAAAACAAAATAGTACATCTAGTTCATGAAGAGTTGCATCCACTGACATACTTAGTGTGTTAAATGGAACAAGGGAGTTGGATGTGTTAAACACAGTATGCAAATCTCTCCCACTGACATTCTCTAGCAATTTTCCCTTAAGCTGCTACTACTTTCTACTCTTGGAAAAAGGATAATGGGCAACTGGTCTGCTTACGTTTGACAATTCCTGGGTTACCTGTATACTCTAATACTAACATCTTTTGAACTCTGCATCCTAGAATGTGTCAGACCATAAAGATTCAGTAATCTGATAAAGTTGGCAGCCACATTTTTTCAGGCTTCATACATCAAAGACACAGAAAAACATTTTGAGTTATTTTAATGTCTGCTGAATAGAACATTTTGAATCTCCAGCTGAAAATAAATGTTTTGTGTCACAAGTCTGGGTCTAATCTATCCTAAGCCTTTTTGGCTGTCACCAAGTCACTTTTTCACAGAACAGAAGATGGATATAAAATAAATATCACATTCCAGCATGAAAAACAGTTACCAAGAGGCTGACTTTGCTTCCATTTGCACTGGAGAGAATTCATGCTTTATCTCAGTGAGCTCTTTTTAATCTAAGCAAAACCATACCAGGCAGAAAGAGCCACACCTCCTTTCCATTGCAAACTCAGTTCTCAGGGCCTAGCTTGCTCTTTTCATCTACCTGTGAGTGTAAAGACTAGGCTGAACAGACATGGAACACTTCTTACTTAAAACTGGCTGTTTTTAAGCCAGAAGTTATTTGGATTCAGTTTCCCGATATCAATCTCTAGACTGTGGAGACAGTAGGTATCTAACACATAATTTAGAATTACATTTTTCTGATGGAATTAATTATCCCTCGGAGGTACTTAACATGGAAGAATTATAAATCAAACATTTACACGGCAAAATTAGAATACTGCCAAGGTCATTGTCTTCATATACTCTCAGTTATTCTATTAAGAGTGTCAACGATGAGAAGGTATTCACTGCAGAAAAGTGAGGAAAAAAATGGAAAGATGGAAAGGACAACGCTTTTCAATATGCACTACAATTGATCTAATTGTAAAGGCGGATTTGATCTCAGTGTAATCCCAACTTTGAGCAACAGGTTGAACTAGATTACTTCAGGAGGATTCTTCTCATTTAAATCATTCTACACTTCTACAATATGATCATTAGAGTTTACAAATGATTATAGGACTGGGCTATAATTCCAGTTTTCCATATAAAGACAACATACTTCAGACACAATTGCCAAGCACATAGAAATTAATTTCAGTTAATGTCAAAATTAACTGAAATACTACAGTTGTGAATTGTTTATTGAAGCTACCTGTGAAACATGTCAAAAGGTATTTGTCTGAGGAACATATCACTAGAGCTCTGCATGCTGTGAGAAAGAAATTATCAAAACAAAACTTAAACATATGGAAATAAACTCAACATATGGCAATAGAAAGATTAAAAAAAAAAAAGAAATGTAAGAAATCGGAATTTAAATGTACATATTTTATCTCGCATGAAAACACTTTACTGTAAACAACGGATATTGATTTCTCTTTGCAAAACATAAATTACTTATCTTCTGCAAAAGAAAAGGGATCAAGCAAGCAAGACTTTAACTATCATTGATCTCAAATGGGAAGACTTTGATAAAGTCTTTGATAAAGTGTTTCTGGAAATATGAACAACTTTTGAGTGTTCACAGATAAACACTCTCTATATTCTCTAGATTAAGCAGTACTCATAAAATAAGTTAATCTCGTAAAGCTTGGAAGGATGTAAATGATAGCATGACAAAACACAGTAACTCCAAATTCTGGAAAGGGAAATGTTTCCTTTTATTCTGACTCTTTGATTATTCTGCTTCTCCTTCCCAAATACTGAGTAAAGCAGTAAGTTTGGTAGTGCAGAAAAAAAGGGGGATTTTGTGACTAATAAACAAGTAGTAAAATAGGTGCCATACTATTTTGGGCCATGTAGAAGTCTTGTGCCCAGACATGGAATATATATTTTTCTCACAATCTGTGGAGCAAAATGATGACTCTAGACACTTATCTTTTGTGTCTCTTTATTTCTAAGCTGCTTTAGTTAAGTGAACAAGGCTCTCTGGGGTGAATCTATGAAAAGAGAGCTCTCTTTGACCATAAGGACATGCTTGCACAATCACTAACCCATCACTATCCACTTGCCTTAAATAAAAATTGAATTATTCTCTCTTATTTGATGTTCAAACATATAATTTGAATTCGGGCATCTTACATCCCACATCTGCCTTTGGTTATCCTGAGAAAATAGTTATTTTGTGAAGTGATTCAATGTTTCAGCTAAAAGTATATACCAAAATTATTTACTGTGTTGTAGGTGGAGTACATAATTTGCTTGGTTAAATGCAGTTATTGTTTCAAAAGAAGAACAAGGGAACTAATTTTTCTTTTTCAAAATTCTGATTTTTCTAAAATCTACAGTAACAAATCATGTCAGAGAAACCACCTCTATTGTCACAATTAAGACTGCCACATTTATGCACACCTCAGTTTTAGTATATAGATTTAGTATCTCTTTGTTTTACTCTTTAGTCTAGATACACTTATATTTAATTAGCATTTCACTAGTTGTGGTCAGGATGAACAACTTTATGAAGAGAAATGGAATTATCTCTGTAAATATCCTGAAAAATAACAAATTGCTAAGGAAACAAATTGCTAAAGAACTGATTGATAAAGCATTTTCTCCCATTGGCTTTCCACTTTACACAGGAATAACACACTGATCTTTTCTTTCTGTGCAACTAACACATTCATGAATCTTTTCTGACTCAGTCCACATTGTGTTTCCTTCTGTCTATGATTGTGGTGAAGCTTTAATTCTGTCTATAAGCTGGTGAAGAAAATTTGGCCTTCATGTATCACTTTATACCATACAGAAATCTTCTAGGATGGAAGCAGTGGATCTAAGGGGTAAGGGGCTGCTTGGTTTTAATCTGCTCTCTGGCAGCAAATACAAATGATACTTGAATTTAACAGTAGCATCAGTGTGGTCATCCAAGTTATCTGAAACTTCATCAGACCGAGGCAGTAAGGCGGAAATGAACTTCTCAGCCTCTTAATGATATCAAGGAGGTGGTGAGACAAATAAATCATGATCACTGTAAGTAGATCGATCATTAATTCTGGGGAGAGAAACTGAACAAATCTGCTTACTATGCATTCGGCATACAACATGCTCTGAAGTGAATAGCAGCAGTCCTGGTGAAAGGACAAAGTAAATTACGATCCAGTCCAATTCATTAATTGCCTGCCTTTCATGCCACAGCCATATCCTTTCATACAACATGATGCTGGCTTTGACCAGTGCCTGATTTCCATGCACAGGGCTGAGCTGAGATCAGGTGGTTTCTTGGGCTGTTTCAGTATTGATTTTTGTTCTGTTGTTACACTGCCAATAGGAATAATGAGAGAACAAAATATGCCAGCTAACTCAAAGACAACTTCAGCTGCTGCATGAGATGTCAGGGACCAGAGAACATATTGTATAATGAATTATTTTGAGACACAGATTTATTCAATTTACCACTGAAAAGAGTATTCATTCCTTAGTCAAAATTCACCGCCTTCTGCCATGGGAAGCCTCCTTTTGTGGCATAATTGACAGATATTCTGAAGAACTCAGTGTACTTACTGATAAGAGCTTAGTGATACAGTTGCAACTTCTCTAACCCTTTGGGAAATTGAATTCCTTCAGGGTGATACTGGGAATTCTCATCTCTAACACTGGATAGTAAAACTCTCTGTTAGTTGCTGAAATGTCAAATAATACAGAATGTAAGTCCCATAGTAAGGAAAATATAACTAGCTTCTAGTCATGGAAGACAAAACAATGATGCAAAAATCAGGTAGGAAAAAAGTTTTATTTCTTTTATTTCAAAGCAGATTTTTTGTGCTGACTGATATAGGATCATTTCTTGACTTAGCATGCATCCTTCTTCATTGTCTTTTTAAAATATTCTTAATGAAATTAATGACTGACATTCCATGAAGTGTTACATCTATAAACTCAGTCTTAAAATCAGCTTCAGTATCGCTTAGCAAGTAAAATGATGTTGTCCAAAAATTCCTCTTATCCTTCCTCATAGTCTAAGGGAGATTATCTAGGTGGAGAAGATGCATGTCTTCTAGAAAGAAAAGGGCATTTGCTGCACTAGCAGCTATCCCTCTGACAGAATCCAAGTGAAGATGACAAGGTTGGGGAAAGTTAAGCAGTTCCAAACCAAGCTTGGGCATTTTTGCTGGAAAGAAGTAGTTTATAAAGAGCTATATGCAGTGATCATGTTTAGCAAATGTTAAGCAACTCAAATGCATTCAGTATGTCAGAGTGAGCTTGCTCAACCAACTTCAATAAGCAACGCAGTTCTAAGTGTTGTTTTTTTGTTTTTTTTTAAATGATTTTTGGAGTTGCTATTTTTTAAAAGGAAAAATGTGCTCCAAGGAAATCTCCAATCTGTAGTGAGGTGAGGTGGGTTAAAGACTGGCTGACTTGAGATCAGTTGAGAACTGAGAACTGGCTGACTTGCCAAGCTCAGAGGGTGGAGATCAGCTATGCAGAGTCTGGTTGGAGACCTGTGACTAGTGCTGCTCCCCAGAGGTCGGTATTGGGTCCAGTCTTGTTCAACATCTCCATTGCACCTGGGAAGGAATAACCATGAGTATCAGTATCATGAGTACAGGTTGGGGCATGACCTGCTGGAGAGGAAATCTGAGGATAAGGACCAGGGGGTCCTAGTGGATGACAGGTTGGTAATGAGGGCAGTGTGCCCTGATGGCCAAGAAGGCTTGTGGGATTCTGGGGTGCATTAAAAGGAGCATGGCCAGCTCATCCATGGAGGTGATCTTCCACATTTACTCTGCCCTGGTCAGTCCTCACCTGGAGTACTGTATCCAGTTCTGTATCCCCTGGTACAAAAAAGACAGATCTCTCCTGAAAAGAATTCAGCAGAGGGCCACAAAGATGGTAAAGGGCCTGGTGCATCTCCCCTTTGAGAAAGGCTGGGTGACCTGGGTCTGTTCAGCCTTGAGAAAAGAAGATTCAGAGGGGATATTATTAATGTTTATAAATACCTTAAATGTGGGAGTCAAAGGGACATGGCCAACATCTTTTCAGTGATCTTTGGGGATAGGACAAAGGAAATGCTATAAACTTGAGCATAGGAAGTTCTGCACCAATATGCAAAGGAATTTCTTCACAGTAATGGTGACGGAGTATTGGAACAAGCTGCCGGGGTGGGTTGTGGATTCTCCTCTGGAGATATTCAAGACCCATCTGGATGCTGCCTTTACAGCCTGCTGTAGGGAGCCTGCTTTATAGGGGAGTTGGACTCAGTGATCTCTAGAGGTCCCTTCCAGCCCCTACAATTCTGTGATTCCGTGCTTCTATGTTTTCCTGGTTATTATGTCTTGTAAATATCAACTGAAAAGAAACAGTGCTGTGAAAGATGGTCTTGCAGCTTGCACAGTCACAGCTCATATGCTTGATAACTGGGAGCTGGACAGCACAGACAGGGACTGACCATGCCACCTGGATCTCACTTGTGTGCAAAATTGGTCTCTTGTCTCCCCAGGGCCTGGAGGCAATGTGGAAATCTTGGGTCTCTTTAGATCCAGATTTTATTATTGCACAGGGAGTTGGCCCGGCATGTAGTCAAGTTTACTTAGATACTGAGACTTTGTATTCAGAGTACAGTCCTCCTATTATTCTGAATTTTGCTTAGCAGAGCTCTAATTAATGTTTCCAGGGAAGCTCAAGGAATACTTAATTTACTAGGCTATGGTTTGATGATGAACTTCAAGATTCATAATAAATGAGAAGTATCTATTTCAACAAACATTGTTCTCATTCTTTTAAGCTCCAGCCCTACAGAAGTTGACATGCTTGTTTAACTTCAGTTACCGAGTTGAACGGGACTGTGCTGCTAGCTATAATGCAACACACAGAAAAGCCTGTGAAAGCTCAGACCCTGTGACAGTAAATCCAAATTTACTGATGAACCCTGCATTTCAGAGTATAGTTATAAGTCAGTCATGGTATCTCTGGCCTGGTAAACACTCAGCTAATTATACCAACTAGAACAACTCTTTAAGGGAAGGCTGACAGCATCCTAACCCAGAACAGCCTATAACTTGATGATTTAACTAGAAAACTGGAAAACAGGATACCCTCAGGAATTTTCATGGTCAAAGCTCAAGACAGCATCTGTCTCCCTGACAACCTGTGACCATTTCCCATCTAAATATTTTTTAGGATCCCTTCCTTAGGGACGTCTTTATTCCACTCACCCCATCCTTTTAGGATTAATATACAGGAGCTGGGCACTACACTGCTCAACAACTAGCTGGAGCAAACCATAAGGAAGAAAAGAAATTGGTTTCTCTGCAAAAGTGAAAGAAACAATGAAATTTAGTGTCTAACTGCTTAAATTACTTCAAAATTCAGTGTTGATAATTAGCTTCAAAACATTTGAAAATTTTACATTTGTTTCAATGACTATACATCAGGACATTATTGTTAACACATTTGTTATCTTATTTTGCAGATTCTGGCCAAAGAAAAACAGATTTATGAGTCAAGAACCTGTCAAGCAGCAGTTTTAATGACCGTGCCTTCAAAAGTAGTGAGAGCATTAAGCATAATATTTTACTGGGAAAGGCTGGAAATGCAAAATACTTTTGGCCTGATTCAGTAAATCATTTTTCTCTTTGCTATGGCAAATAAAAGGATCATAATCAAAACAAATCATCCCGCAGGCTAGTATATTCTGCTTTTTTAAAAAACATGTCCTTCTTCCTCAGGATGCATTTGAGTGTATCTGAAAGGCAAACACAGATGAATCAGATTAATAGTATTGGAGCGTGTCAACTTTAGATCATGTTAAGGATGAGCGCTTGCCAATAGACGGCCACAGTCAGAGTGAGAACATAAGGCTCACATTATCCCCATCTACTCCAGAGCAGATACAAATCTCAGCTGTGTCAAGTGTGTGCTCAGCACTGTTTAATCACAGGGAGAGAGCAGTTGCACCGTCAGTCTCATGACTAACATCAGTAGTGCACCAGCCAGGAAAAATCTTTCTCTCCTCTGAATAGCACTTAATGCACTTCATTTTAAAATCATTTCTGGGACTGTCCTCCATGTTAAATATTTCCTGAAAGCACTATGTGTTATCCACCATCTGAGACTGATTTCAGTCAAGTTTTTCTTTTGAGATTATGGTGATGTCTACTGATTAGAGGGCTGCACAGGAACATGTTTTCAAATCTCCCACCCACTTGTAATGTTTCTTTTGATATTTAATGTATTTGAACTAAACAAATATCAGAAAATAAATCCAGGTAATATCACATCTGAATATCAATCTTCTTAAGTAACTTCTATTGTGTGACAAAGAAAAAAACTCAGGTATACTGATAAATAGATAGTAGGGTGCAAAAACTTGAAGATTACAGAAATATTTTCAGTGCTCCTGCTGGTAAGTTTTATCTATTAACTAGCAAGAAGACTAGGAATAGGTTGCCCAAGGAGGCTGTGGATGCCCCAACCCTGGAGACATTCAAACCTAGGCAGGATGTGTCTCTGGGCAGCCTAATTTAGTGGTTGGTGACTCTGCACATGGTAGGAGGCTGAAATTAGATGATCATTGTTGTCCTTTTCAACCCAGGCCATTCTACGATTTTATGATTCTGTGATCTTAATCAGCCTTTAAACTTGTGTTTTTGGATTATTTTTTAAATTTACTTTCATATTTTTAAAAAGGCATTTTTTATGCCATGATCAAATTTAAATTTAAAAAAAAAAATCAGAATAAATTCGATATTTTATCCTTTGTACCTTAAAGCATTTTTCAAAGAGTTTGTAGGTATGTCAGCAATCACTTCAATATTCACTACTTGGTTCCAAGAAAAAGTAAAAGCATTTTAGGTAAACATTTTGTTTAAGCATACAAGCTACTTCTTATCATAAAAAAAACTAAAACAGAAAAAAAAAAAAAAAAAAAGCTTAAGATGTAATATCCTGCAGTTATTTCAGTTTTGCAGTGTGTGATACATTGCACAGATTAAAACTAAAGACATGTATTAATTGCTAAATTTCTTCGTAAGTAAAGTGAAATGAAAATGCAATTCTAAATGCAATTCTAATCTGTTGTTTTCCAAGGAAAAAATATCAGTCATGTATGCATATCTATTTCAAACAATTCCTTTGATTTTGATCTCTCTGAGCAGCCCAGAAAATACAGGATTTATGCAATATCTGTCTTCAAATTGTACTGAAACCTAGAAACAATGGTGAAGTTAAAAAGCTGGTTTTGATGCTAGGTTTTATACGCAGTTTACTGATGAAACATTTGCCACAGTATCAGTCACAGGTAAGACTGCCAAATTTATTGGCTTTGAGGAAGAGAATTTCAGGATGAAAATATACATCTGTTTATGGCTCCAAAACAAATTCCTCAAACTGTATTTGCAATTCTGAAGCCAAGGTTATTTAATGTGTCCTGTAGTGATAGCAAAGAAATAGGGAAATATAGGGATAGCAAAGAAATCAATTATCCATTTTTGCTGGCAGCCTTCCAAAACAAGCTCCAATCCTGATTGAAACCCAGAGCTTCAAGAGGCATGCCTCAGACCTTTCCCACTATGTCCCCCAAGTACATCCCAGAGGGCAAAAAACATTATTCTCTTCTTCCAGAAAGCTGAAAACCCAGCAGAGAGGGAATAGAGAAATGAAAATCCAACAGTAAAGAACAGTCCGTTTCATGACTGACTTGGTCGAGCATGAGCAAAGAGATGCCTTTTCTGATTAGCTTCATGCATATATGGTCTGCTAGAGGTTAATATCTGGTGGAAACACCAGTCAGATGATCCCATGGATCTAATGCCAGGGAAGTGAATCAGAAAAGTACCTCATATTGTCAAATAAAGTAGTTTAAATGAGCACAGGAAGCTTGACCAGTCCTGCACAGAGACTAGCATTATGAACCACTATGAGCAAAAAGGCAGTGAAGAAACTGGTGACAGCTTCAACATGCAAACTGTTCAGCTTTTGAACTTTAAAAGTGCAGGCTGGTGATTTACAGTGAACATAATGGTAACAAAAAATGTTTCCAAGGACATTCTTGGTTTCAAGAAAACAAATCTGAGACCTTCAGTCAGCGCAGCTCTTCACTTACTGACCCTAGTATAACATTACGGTTGATAATAATCTTTACCAAACAAGATTACAAGTTGTGTAATAAAACAGTCTTCAGTATGATCCCCATCAGAACAGATGAAAGACCAGAAGCTCAGATTCTATTCTATTCTATTTGTAGACTCTAAGCCTAAAACAACAAACAATTAAAAGTTCATTTGTAAAGGCAAATACCTTTAAAGAAAAAGTGATATTTACTTTCTAGGTGCATTCAACAGAATGCCATGCAAGGAATTTAATCTACTGCATATTGCAAGAATGGATGTTATTAAATACAGAGAGGTTAGATGTTATTAAAGCAAAGAAGAGTCTGAGAAGCATACTTTTTTCTGTAACAATTTTTGTAGTGCAAATAATTATTGTACTGCAAATTGCTAAATGCTCCCTACTAACTCTACGTTAATATTAAGGTAAATGACAGTTTCAAGTCCTGTGTAAGTGACAATCCAAAGAGGTATGCAAATAAATAAATAAATAAATAAATAAATAATCCCCCAGAAGTATCAGCTTACTTTTGGATCTTATCCAGAGCCCTCAAAATTCTTTGAAATTCTTTCTATTGATCTCAATAGGGTCAAACCCTCAAAACTTTAAATCATTCTACATATTGTTGAAACTAATACTTCAACAATTTGCTAGTTGCAGTATTTGCCTTGAAGATGCACTTCCATATTATTTCTATTATTTTATCTACTCCTTAAAGCAGCCATTTTTGTCTACCTCTTTCATTGTTTAATTACAATTTCAGAAAACTAGCGTAGGCTTTTTTGAGTGTGGAAATTGGCAGTTGCCCTTGCTGAAAACTGAACTTGTTTTAGACCAGAATAATTTCACAGAATCATAGAATCACAGAATGGCCAGGGTTGGAAAGGACCTCAAGGATCATGAATCTCCAACCCCCCTGCCACATGCAGGGCCACCAACCTCCACATTAAATGCTAAACCAGGCTGCCCAGGGCCCCATCCAACCTGGCCTTGAACATGTCCAAGGACGGGGCATCCACAACCTCTCTGGGCAGCCCGTTCCAGGGCCTAACCACTCTCCTTGTGAAGAACTTCCCCCTAACATCCAACCTAAATCTTTCCTCCTTCAACTTGGATCCATTTCCCCTAGTCCTGCTGTTATCAGCCCTTCTGAAGAGTTTACTCCCCTCCTGGGTGTAGGTTCCCTTCAGGTATTGATAGGCTGCAATGAGGTCACCCCGCAGCCTTCTCTTCTCCAGGCTGAACAAGCCCAACTCCCTCAGCCTGTCCTCATAGGGGAGGTGCTCCAGCCCCCTGATCATCTTAGTCGCCCTCCTCTGGACCCTTTCCAAGATCTCTATGTCTTTCTTGTACTGAGGGCTCCACACCTGGACACAGTACTCCAGGTGGGGCCTCACAAGAGCCGAGTAGAGAGGGACAATCACCTCCCTGTCCCTGCTGACCACCCCTCTCCTGATGGAGCCCAGGATCCCATTTGCCTTTCGAGCTGCCAGAGCGCACTGCTGGCTCATGTTAAGTCTCTCGTCCATCAGGAACCCGAGGTCCTTCTCTGCCGAGCTGCTCTCAAGGACCACTCCTCCCAGCCTGTACGGGTGCCTGGGGTTCTTCCGGCCCAAATGCAAAACCTTGCACTTTGCCGTGTTGAACCTCATTAGGTTCACCCAAGCCCAGCCCTCAAGCCTGTCGAGGTCCCTCTGAATGGCATCCCTTCCTTCCACCGTATCAACCGCACCACTCAGCTTGGTGTCGTCAGCAAACTTGCTGAGGGTGCACTCAATTCCCTCATCAATGTCATTAATAAAGATGTTAAAGAGCACCGGTCCCAAGACAGACCCTTGGGGGACACCACTTGTTACCGGCCTCCACCTGGACACAGAGCCATTGATGACTACCCCCTGTCTGCGGCCTTTCAACCAGTTTCTTATCCATTGAGTGGTCCACCCATCAAATCCACATCCCTCCAATTTGGAGATGAGGATGTGGTGGGGGACCATGTCAAAGCCCTTGCTCAAGTCCAGGTTTTTATTTAGGAAACTCTTCTTGGCAGAGAGTACTGTGCCTTCATGCCTGTAGATGGTGTCACAGGTCCAGCATGTGCCCAGATTAGTAGCTGCAGCACTGTATAATTGAGAAAAAATGCTCAGATGATAACTCAAAGCACAATCAAAACTTTAAGTTAATTAAAATGTCAACTGCAAAAACAAGTTTTGATATTCAAAGTTTAGAGTCTATGCGTTTTCAATAAAAATTATTTTCAATAAAAATTATTTTCAATAAAAATTATATCTAATTTTTCAAATATAACACATTGTTAACATTCATTTAACTGTTTCCTCTTCTTGTAAGCTCTTGAGTTACTCTCATTGTTGAGTTTTACTTCCATCTCACTATCACAGGCAGACCTGCTGGGATACTTTACCAACCAAGTCTATGATGTCTTCCAAATATGCAGAAAAGCCACTCATGTACTGTGTCTTTGTAAAAAATAACACAAAATATTTTTTTATGTATGTTTCCATTAGCTATATTGTCTGTTGTACCTAATTTGTTGTTGTTCTTGTTCTTGTTCTGTGGTTATCAAAAATAAGTAAATATATATGTAAATAATATATATAAGCAAATACAAAAGCACAGACATTAAACTGCATAATTAATATTATATATATATATGAGTATTATATTATCAGTATATAAAGTATTAAATAAGAATGACGTTAACTAATGTAAGTTTTTTCTTGTATGTTATTTTTTCCTGCAATGAGTAATGAATTGTAGCAATATTAAACATGTTGTATATTAAACATTTCATTCAGGACAATTAATAAAAAGACTGTGTTTCCGGGAAAATCAATTTTATTATACTTTGAATGTCATAATAACTTGTAATAGAAATGTTTTTTCTTTTTACAGTGATAAGTGAAAGGCAAAAGAGAAGATTTTAATCTAGTCTATAATAGCAGTGTGCTCACACTTGGGTCACTGTTTTTTCTCTAATGAAGACAAGAAGTCAGATGTAGCCAGCTGGCTAACCTTTCAGGCTACAATTCCACTGTGAGCAGTAATTTCTGTATAAACAGCGTGCACATTTTAGAGGGGCATGGGAGAAGATTTCCTTCCAAGACAGAAAAATATGAAAGGCATTTTAATTTCAATTAAGTAATAAGTAACACAGTTGTGATGACACAATTTATGTTTCAAATACCTGTAAAATAATCACAGTAATTAAAATGTAATAGTCATCATATAGGATCCAATTTACTAAAAAATTTATAGTAGTGCATTATTGCAGTCTGGTGTCCACCTGTCTCAGACTGTTATTTACCAGGAACCTTGCTGTGATTTCCCTAAAATGTAATTAAATGTTATTAGCACAGGGAATTCTGGACAGATGTCAAACTGGCCCCAGACTCCTCTGCTAAAGTGTTTCCTGTGGTAGGGTACATGAAGGCTGGAACTAGGTGAGATACAGATTTCCAAGCCCACATTTAAATAATTCACTACCACATACCTTCACTGCTGACTTGCTGGGGAGCACTTGCATTACATGATAAAGTTGCTTCCAACAAAGCTCCCATATATCCAAATATCTATCAAGTATCTGGATCCCCAGGAATCTCAGTGAGATGGGGCTTTGTGCTGAGAAGCAAAATAATGAGGTTTGAGTGTGGTGTGTTCTTCCAGGCTTTTGAGGCTGTTTTGCAAAATGGAATGCTACAGTGTCCATCACATTTCATGAAGAATATCTCTGAGTCCTCCTGTTTGAAGCTGCTTTTGTAGCACAGAAAAGTAGCTCATGAGGTGAAAGTGATTGTATGGGTTACTGCATTCTCTTGGACATAAGCCATTCTGTTCCATTGAATTTGGCTATCTCACTTTCAGGAACTGAATGATTAATGTAATCACTGCTATGATCAGTGAAGTGCTTTCTCCATGCTCCATTAATAAAAACTCATATTTGGGTGCTGGGAGAATGACAGCCATCTCAGAGCTATCTCACTCATCTTCTGGAAATTTAAGGGACTTCTTAAAAGCAGTTCAGAGAGAGAGAAATAAATGTGAATTAAGTCTAATTTTTTATTTTTTTTTGGGGGGGGGGGGGAGGGAGGGGAGAGGGCACAAATTTTTTGTAATGCTTGCAGATTTTCCAGTCCAAGCGTAACATGCAGTGGGCTGTCCTTAAATCTACTGACGCACACACTGTTATTTTATACAACTTTAAAGTGATGCATGACTGACAACTCATTTTAAACCAGATTCTTTTAGAGATCTCTGAAAATTTTATTAAAAGCAGTGAAACCTCACAGTCTTTCCATCTGACATCCCTGTCGCTCATATATCTATTTCCCACTCATTATAGTGTTTGATGAAGAGAAAGATCTTCTTGACAAAAGATTGAGGATATGTCTTTTTAATTCAGTTAGTACCCAATTAATCAATTTAGATCTCAGAATGCCACAGCTGTCTTCCATCTGAGACATTGTTTTTTCCTAAAAATTTGGCCCAGGCATTTCTGTTAGCAAGTAGGAATAGTTAGAAACTGCTTAGAGGCTTCTCCAGAATTTAGCACCAAGCCAATTCTAAATTTGAGTGTAGTTTTCGTTGTTTTTGATGTTTTATCTCTTTACTCAATAAAAGCCTCATAAACCCTTCTCCTGAGTATTTGGTCATAAAGAAGGAACTTTTTAAATGATGAGTGACAGTTAGTGGGTGTTACAATAACTGAATACTGTCCTCTAATACAACAAAGATCTTTTGAAAATTCCCAAGAATAATCTAGTTCAGACTGACTGACTGGAAAAACAATTTTTAATATTTTTGGATCTATAAACCTTAATTTTGAGAATTCCCAGATGTTTACATATAGTAACCTGGTTCTGCAGGAATAGTGTTGATCCTATATGGGGTCTGGGATTGGGTTGTGCAAGCTACTTCACAGACTGCTAGAATGTGACAGTCTCAAGCCTGGTAAGGGTGGGGGTTATTTTTTACTTTGTTTTGCTTTCAAATCCAAAGCAGATACAAAAAGATAAAACCAATCAAACATCTCACCTCAGCATTATGGTGAGGCCTTCAGTTTTTGGACACTCTCTCTCATTGTATTTGATTCATTGGCTTTAATTTTAATTATATTATATTATTGTGTGTTATCTTGCATTCCAATATCTTATTTAGCAAATTAGTTTGTTTCTCCTCAGATCGTTGCCACTGTTTTCAACAGGGTCCCCTGTTTCCCCTTTCCGGAGGTGCAGATTCACAAATCCCTCTGCCCCACTAGGCACAGAACCTGGCTGAACCTGCCCATAAACCACTGACAACCACATACAAACAGAAGTAGGCAGAAACATTTTGTGCAAGTGGCATCTTCTTTTTGGTTTCACACTGTATTTACAGATTAATTTTAGATTTCAGTTCCATCTGAATAGGCTGCAGCAGAATTATTCTAGGCAGATCAAAATAAGTAAATGATTCAAAGTATTCTTACAAGAGGATACAAAAAAGTGACTGATTTGGAAAGGTTATGGAAACAAGACATGAAAGCTATAAATCTATTGTAAATGAAAAATTATTGAAATATTTATAGCTAAGGCCAGAGTCAAAGAAACCAATACAAATATTATCATTTTATCCTACCATGGACACCCATAGGTGCTCTTCTGAGAAATCAGGAAATGCATGGCAGTCTAAGATTTACACTGTCTTAATCTATACAAATTATGCTATTGAAACAAGTCTTTAATTTACTTTTTTTTCCATTCTATTTCTGTTGCTGGGTACACTGTCTGTTTTTCTAGTGAAACTTAGCCACATAGTACAAATATTAGTAAGCAGAATATGAAATATAATGAAAATATTATTTGGTTACTGTTGGCTCCAGTAGGCTAAAGAATATCAAGTAGCATCAACAGAGATTTTCCTTTTATGGTGGAATGTGATACGGTTGTAAAAAAAGGCATGGAAGGAAGAGTTTGAGCTTATGCTAAATTGGCTACAGTGGTCTAATTAGGGATTTGAACGTAAAATATTTTTTAAGTCCATGCCTATTTTTAATAACTTCATTAGCCTTTAAATTTCTGTAATGCACAGATGTTTAACAAACACACGTCTTATTTAGTAAAGCATGCTTACTGTTCAAACACAGTATATTTACTGCCAAAGAATGCTCCCTAGCAGTTTTAAATGCCAATAAGTAACAGATACGTTTTTACTGAAGTTTATCGCCAGTGTTTGGGCTGCTGAAAATTTCATAAGGTGAATAGAGGTCTTCAAAAGTCCTCAGCTCATAGGAGTGAGAATCCAGATTTTTTTCATTCATCAAGCCTAACTCGAGTTGAATGTAGGAGTTCATCTGAAGATCACATTTGAGACTGTATCTCTTACTTTGGAAGTTAGGAATTCCTTGGTTTAGACAGCAGTGTTAAATCACCATCACTTTCAGCTATCCTAACCAATCCTTTGCTGAAAATCACCATGCAGATGACAGTAGGTATGTCTGAAAATTCAGTTTGCCCCATCCTCAGCTGCTACAGATCACAGTTATATTAAATCAAAAAAGGCATCTTCAGAAAATGTTCTTGTAGAGTACCATAGTGATGTCAAATATCTTTTGCCACCCTTGCTATAGTGACAGTAATTTGGAGCAGAAGACCAGGGAAGAGGTGAGTAGCTTCCCACCAACACTACTGTCATTATTAAGAGTGTGTGTAAAACTCTCATATTTTATTTTGGTAGTGCTGTCTTATTGTAACATCACTGGGCAAAATGAATATTACATTTTCCCTCTTCTTTTAACATTCTTTATTTAAAGAGACAAAGCTGCAGGCTTAGTATATTCTAGGGTCACAAAACTTTGGAGACTGCAGGAACATTTTGGAATGACTAGATCACTGAGAATATCACTGTATTTTTTCTCTTTGACAAAATTGCTTCTGATACATCTGGTTTTGGCTCTAATAAAGGATAGGAAGTTGGTGGAGGAGGAGTCAGTGGCCTATTTGGTCTCGGCACATCAATCTCTCCTCTGTGCTTAGCAATTAGGAATTGTGGAAAAGAATGAAAAAAGGCCAGTTCCAGCAACGAGCATAGAAAACAAAGGGAACAAAAAACATATGGTAAAAATGTATTTCTCAGTCACATATCATAACCACATGGAAGGTATGACCTACACATGTAAATGCAAGTTAAAGTCTGAATGAATGAAGTGAGATGGGACTTGACTTTTCCCTGACTCTAAAATTAATCATTTTTGTAGTTGGAATGAGGGTCTGTATAATCTTGTAAGGGATTTTAATGTAACTATTCACTCTGCCACAGACTTCTGATAAATAATGGCAACAACAGAAACAGTACTGAGATTTGGAAAAGCCAATTAGGAAACAAAATACTGTTAAAACAGTATTTTCAGGACAGTTTTATATGAGAAACCAAAGATGAAGCAACGCTGAAAAAAGCATTTGTGAGCTATCACAATACGAGATTTTTAAAAATACCAGAATTTTTTTTTTTTAAAAAAAAGAAGACTAGTAGTCTTCTAACTGTACTGATGAATATGCACTCACTACAGATTTCCTAGATGCATGAGCTGCTATAATTTTAACTTCATTCGTACCAAGTACAGCCAAAGATTACAGTCCTCTTTGGTATGAATGATCAAGGTCCCAGCCTAGCGAGTTGCATAAGGTGGATGAATTCCCGGAATCATATGAAGACATTTTTACGACTACTGTACATCAGTCACAGGAGTGGACAGAAGCTGGAAGCAGACCATGGCTACATCTACCTTGGAAACGCTTTCTTCAAAATGCAAAGGAAGGCTAAGTATATTCCCTCTCTTCAAGAGAGTCCTAGGTAATTATCTACTAACTGAGATACTTCAGTCAAATGTAAGCAATTATGTGGCATGATTCCAGGTCAAATTGTTTTAGAGAAGTAAACAATGCACAGCAATAGTGATGGTATCACTGATGGAAAACAAGAATCAGTATCATCACACAAGGGTGAAATTGAACAAGCCAATAACTGTGCAGTCAGCAACTCATACTCTGACCTTATATCAATGCTGTCCAAGAATTAAGCATGCTGGGGATGTCCATAGTCTAATGTGACCTAACAGATGTTCCTTATTAAGTAGTTAATATCTTTGAAATGAAATCAGAATTAATTATATTTGCCAGTTTCAGTGTCTATTATAAAGGAAGCAGCCTTAACACTACGTAGCTTTTATTTAGCTTTTACTTAACTATTACTTATCTTTTGATCCAGTTTGAAGTCACGGTACTATCAGATCTCACAAGCTATAGCTGCTTTTGTTTTCACAACAGCTGTCTTTCACTGTATGAAAATGCAAAATGATGTCCTAATTAAGGTATACATCTTCCACACTGTCTGACACCTTTCTGGAACTACCATTTCCCATCTTTACATATCTGAGTTGTTGCAACGGAGCAAAGTTTCTTTTTCAGTCCAACATTTCCTCATCCCATTTTCAAGGGAAATCATGTTTCAAACAGGAAGCTAAAGGCTGCACATTCTTTCCACTTATATGCACCATTAACTGCACCTCATTCACAGAAAGGATCACCAATTGCTTGATAATCCATTCTATCTTAATGGAGATTTCCAGATACTTTTCTTTCAACACCACTATCTCCTGCATCATGAAGTGCAACCTTTAAATCCCTGCTTCTGCAATATCATGGCAGTTAATCATATCCCAAAATGGGTGACGTCATCTGAGTCTTGACATCCCAAAATCTTAAAATCCTGGGAATAGAAACAAAACACTCTTAATTCACAGACATTATAAGGATGAAAGAAAAGCATCAAAGTAGCAAGAGAAGAGAAAGAGTTTTAAGGATTTAGAGTGCAAGAGACACACTTTATGTCCAGTTCTTTTTTTTTTTTTTTTTTTTTTTTTGTATATTTAAAGTGAAGGTGAAAATAGACTGGAGTATAACTAAGATTAAATATTTCTATGCATTCTGCTTGTTTATGTGAAAATACCTCATGAGAAAATGGAATGAAATGAGGTGCTTCCTCTCCCTCCAGACTTCCTTTGTACCAGCAGTAAAAATGGTCAGAAATATATTTGATTCTACTGATTTTTTTTTTTTTTTTTTTGCAGGAAAGAAAAAAATAATAGATGAAATTAAGTTACTTTTGTGTTATCATGTGTTACAATTACGTTACTTAGGTTTTTCCAATGAATAGAAAAAACATGCAATCAAATTGTGAAAAGCAATCAACTTCAATGGAACTAATTTCCAAATCTCAAACTAAAACTAACTTATTGCATTGTAATGCTTATTATAGTCAGTTTTATAGCTATCTTTGCCAGATATACATTGTAAAAAGCCATTGTGTATGATAACATACCATAAATCAGTCAAATACAATTTGGTCAAGGAAATCCAAAAGAATGTGTGATGTCTGTACTGAGTTTATGTCTTTTATGCACAGGGAGCTCTTCTGATTTTGATTTTTATGAACCTGAAATTTGATTCTGAACACATAAAAGTAGCCAACTTTTAGAAAATGCTTTATCTTGGCCATACTCCCTATGTAGAGATTGCCTTGGGATGCAAGTTTTAGCCATGTTCAGTTTGGATTAAGAGGTTGCCCTCCATAAAGAGAATTGAGATATTTCTTCCATCATTTGTACTCACCCCACTTCATTACAGTTCAAAGTACTGTCATGTGAGAAAATAAAGTTTAACTTTTTTGTGCCTTGTAATCTTTTCCAGAAAGTGCGAGGTCTTCAGCAATGCTATTGTGGTGCAGGGATGGAGAAGGGTATGTTGCCTGTAAAGCAGTTGTTTCTCTAGCACTTTGAGAACTGGCAAGTACACAGAAAACACATTCAGTGGTCACATTTACATTTATGAACTCGAACAAAATAATTCACCCTATTCACTTGGAGTAAATAGCATTTTGAACACTCACTTCTGCATTCCTACAGACATATTTCACATTACAGAAAATATCTACTATTTCACAAATATAAACAAAATTAACTTATTTAATGTATTATACAAAGAAATTGAGACACTTTAAGTAAAACTGGACTGAAGGATTAGATGTGAACTCAAGTCTTATAAAGTCCAGAAACCACATTATAAAATTCCCTTGTAGCTTCTCAGTTATATCAAGCATTGACCTGAGCTGCTAGCCTCATATCAGAGACAAGGACTGTGCAGTGTAGCAGAGACAGAGCTGAATGAAGGAGAAAAGAATTAAAGAATTTTCTGGTGACTCAGATGAAGCTAAATCTCAGAAGTAACTTAGGCTGTCCCTCTCCCCTACTCTCCTGGCAATATAACTGCTGCTGAAGTGTCACAGTAGTAGTTTTGCCAAATGCCTTCTCTTAGGCACATATTGCAATCCAGAGAGTATTTTAAATCTTCCAAATGCAGGAGTTGCATCAAGAAAATAGAATAAGTGTAAAACAAAGTAACATTTTACATGTGCTCCCTGATCTTTTCCATACTAGCCCCATGAGCATTATAAAGGTGAGCAATAAAAGCTGGTACAGTTGAATATCCATATCCTGTACAGCACTCTTTGAAGAGAGGTAAACCGTATTCTGTAATAGAAAACCAAAACAATTCAATCTTCACTCAGAGTATTTTTTAAAATCATTTTATTCATTCAATTGCAATGTTTCATTACATAATAGTAGAAAGTAACAGCAACAAAATATAATTTTAAATTGTTTTCCTGTTGATTCTTACAATTTTGTCACCATACACTTGTTGATCACATCAAGAATATATTTCTGTTGCACATCTCCATCATCCAGCTTGCAGCACTTTCTGGGGGGCCAGGTGTATCCAATTTGGAAGAAATTATTAAAATCTGTTCAGCTGGTTCTGCATCAAAGAACTCTGTAATTGCTTGGTTCTGGGGCTTACTGCCATCTGACACTGAAATGGTAACCATCTGTTAAGAATTCCTCCACTGAGTAAATTTATTCATACACTGTAGAACGATAGAAAGAAAAATCTTTCAAAACAAACAAAAAACCAAATAAACAAACAAAAAAAAAAAACCCACCCAAAACTTCTTAGTCATAACTGGTTTTTGGATGAAGTTCTAATGCACGCAATTCACATTGGTTATTGTGAGATTTCAGTGCTATCTGATTATACAGCAGAAAGAACAATTTACTTACCATGAAATATTATTTTTTCACGCTAATGAAAACTCTCCAGAAAAAGAAGCATTGTTTTTCTGTTATTCATTCATCAATATCATGTCTACAAGGTGCTGAAAACTCCACAGATCGAATTAGAAAGTATTCTTGGCATAGAGAATACAGGAGCTGAGAGCATAAGTCAGTTTCTGTAAAATATATATTCACATTGTACTATCAATTCATGTTGTAACCTTAGTAACAAGGTTTATTTCAAACAACTTGAGACATCTCAAAGCTAGGTATATAATCAAAGGTTATCCTTCAGCTTACTTTTGTAGTCAGTACAGAGGCAATACCTTAAGGCTCATGATCAAGCTGGCAAATCAATTTCTGGAAGTACGTTGTCAAACCTTCTGTTTGCCTATGGAAGACCAAGCCTTACAGGAAGAACACACCATGAATTCTTAAAACTAAGATATAACATATGGGAATATAGGGGGAAAAAACCCACACCTTAATATTACTTACTATTATTTTATGAGATTGGAATCGTATCTTGGGTTTCAAATGCATCTTATAGTCAAAGCTGATAATATAATTGTAATAATTTCACATTTCTTTCAACAATCTAAAGAAACCAATCGATGTAATTTTAGACTTAAACTTGACAAACAGAAGAAATAAGAGAAAATTTGAAGAGATTATGGATTCTTGTGGAAAGTATTTGCTAAATTATTGCTGGGGGTCTTCCTACCCCCAGGCAGATTGACACTTTCTTCCAAATTGGTGTCGTCTGCAAACTCACTGAGGGTGCATTCAATCCCCTCATCCAGATCATCAGTAATGATATTAAACAGAATAGACCCCATTACTGACCCTTGGGGAACACCACTCCTGACCAGTCGCCAGCTGGATTTAACACTGCTTCATTCCCAGCTCCTCTACCTCAAGCAGTGCAGGCAGGTGAGGCATGGGTAGTCTGTAAGAGTTCCCCTCCTCCTCACACTTCCCCTGTGCTCTAGCATGGGTCCTTCTAGATTCAGCAGCTCTTCAAGATAAACCTGCTCCAGCGTGGGCTCCCTTTTTTTCATCTCACTCCTCACTACTCGACCAGTATTTTTGCCCTGTATTAAATGTGTTCTCCAAAGGCACCAACCACTGTGGCTGATGGTTCAGATGTGTCTTGTAGTGAGTCCACTGTGACTGGCTGTGTCCAGGATAAGGCAGTCTCAGGTATCTTCAACACCTTCATCAATGACATCGATGACAGGCTCAAGTGCACCCTCAGCAAGTTTGCAGATGACACCAAGCTGAGTGGTGCAGTTGACACATTAAAAAGAAGGGAAGCAACCCAGAAGGACCTCAACAAACTCAAAAGGTTGGCCTTTGTGAACCTAATGATGTTCAACATAGTAAAGTGCAAGATTTTGCATTTGCATCCGTATAATCCCAGATACGTATACAAGCTGGGAGAAGAACTCCTTGAGAGTAGCCCTGCAGAGAAGGACCTGGGAGTCCCAGTGAATGAAAAACTGAACGTGAACTGAACTCATGCGGCTCAGAATGTCAGTGGTATCCTGAACTCACCAGAAGAGGGGTGGTCAGCCAGGAAAGGGAGGTGACTGTCCCTCTCTACTCTCTGCCTTTGTGAGGCCCCATCTGGAGCACTGAATCCAGGTCTGGGGCCCCCCAGTACAGGAAAGTTATGGAGCTGTTGCAGAGGGTCCAGAGGAATGCCACAGATATGATCAGAAGGCTGGAACACCTCTCCTACAAAGGAGAAGAGAAGGCTGCAAGGAGACTTCATTGCAACTTCCAGTATTTAAAAAAGGATTATAATAAGGAGGGGAAATAACTTTTTACTCAGGGTGATAGTGAAACGACAAGGAGAAATGGTTTTAAGCTTAAGAAGGGAAGATTTAGATTGGACATCAGAGGGAAGTTTTTCACAGAGAGTGGTGGGGTGCTGGAACAGGCTGCCTAGAGAGGCTGTGGGTGCTCTGTCCCTGGAAGTGTTAAGGCCAGTTGGATGGGTACCTGGGCAGCCTGGTCTAGAACAAGATCTGAAGGCTGATGGCCCTGCCCTCTGGCAGGGGGGTTGGACCTTAATGATCCTTGGGGTCTCTTCCAACCCTGTGATTCTTCTCTCAAAGCATCCAACCCTGCAGCCCAACCTACTGCCAATACCTGGATATGAATATTCAATTTCGTTTTCTTGGGTTGAAATGATAATGAAGCATAATTTGATTAGCTGATGAACTCTTCTACAGCTGTCATGTGGAAAAAGCTGTTTTGATCACATACAAACAAGAGAATAAAGTCCATCCAGATTCATAAAACAAGCAACGAGAAGGTCCCAACATGAAGTAGAATAAAACAATACTGGAAGTTCTGCTGTCCAAAAAATGCAAAATAAAAATACTAGATTAGCTTCCTAGTCAAAAAAAGTGTTTTGCTATTACTGATCCCATAGGAAGACCAGCTTTATACTTACACGGGTCTTTCTCTCATGCCCATCAATATAGCAGTTCACAGAAGTCATTTAAAATCTGACATTTCTTACAGCACCTTCCTTTCATCAAATTGTACCAACTTCTTTCTACTTGAGAAGACAAGCTTAAAAAGGAATTTTCTGCTGTATCAGTCTCTACACTATCATTAATTTCAACCAGTGACTTGGCCAAGACATTCTCACTTTTCTTTCTACTACAAGCAACAGGAGATTCAAAGTGCCAGTGTACCCAAGAGCTAGGAGGCAGCTAAGAGAGTTCAGAATGGATAACATTGTGTGATCGGTAAGATGATAATCATCTCACAGATGAATAATAAATTGCTGAACTCTCACAAAGAGCAACATTCATCTATCACTAGAGGGACAGAAAGACAGCCACGAGAATGTGTTTTCAGTTCATGTGTTTTATAGCCTTTGGATAGTGTATTTAACTGGGGACTGGGAAGCTTCTTTATCCCAAGCCCCCCTTCTTGAAAGAGCTCTTCTTACCTGCAAACTGTAGCCTGACGTTCCTACCCACAGCCATTTTAACAAAGAATCTTTTCTGACCTGCTGCTGCTTCGGGATTCCCAGCCCCTGACAGCCTGAGTCAGTGCCCAACTGAAGTAGACCACTCTCAGACAGCTCACTGAGCTGTGGTTAACCCCAGGACTGGATACTTATGGATAATGCCTTCAGCCACCCCACCTCTGGCAAAGCATCCTCTGGGGACTGTAAACTAAGCCATATACATCTTTATTAATTCATTAATATATTTTACTGGTTCTCAGATCGTTGTGGTAACGGAATTACTGTGACCAAGAATGCTGTTTTATGACAGAAAATAAAACTGGAGTTTAACTGAGTGTGACAGTGACTATAGAGAAGAATAACATTGCTAATGGAGCTCTTGCTCTGCTCAGATTCCACAGACAACACTGGGATTGTAAAACAAGGCTCAGTTTGATTTTATACATAGCAACAAGTCAAACTGACAGAAAAAAGGACTGTGAGATAGAAACATAGCAAAACCATGCTCATGTCAGAAGAGTTCTGGCTAACAAACTGAAGACAAGAAGTCTGAAGCAATATATTCAGTGCTAAGGTTTGTAGCAGCACTGTAACAGCCAAATACCCTTTTCTCAACTCTGTGTTGTTCCTTGTGAGGGAGTTGCCTTGTACCTTTGCTGTTGGTAAACTCAGAGTTAATGTCAAAAGACACTTCCGTATGGAATGGTATCACAGAAAGCAAAATGCTGAATGGTTGACAGCACATTATCATTAGCCCTGCCATTTCCAGAGCAGGGCATAGGGGAAAGCAGAGCCCAGCACATGAGGAGCCATCATGAGCAGGTGACAGCCTAACTTGCAGCAAAATTGCTGGCAAAGAGCCACAAAGCTGTCAGAACTGTTTGCATTTAGTTCACAGAAGTTATGCCAGTATCTTGGTTTGACTGAAGCCTGTTGCAATACAAAGATCTCTGTTAAGGAAATTTGAAACAGCAATTGTAACACACATGTTCAATACGAAGCCTTAATGTACTGGAGGATGGAAATGAGAGAAGCAAGATCTGAGGTCTACTCCAAAGCATAACGTGCCACGCAAATGCTCTCTCCATGTAATCACCTTTAAGAATTCAGAGAATGCTGTAAACTTGCAATAACAATTACCAAGATAATAACCAGGCAGCAGTTTAAATTGGAACACAGAATAAATTTTCTTATCCTTCAAAGATTTAACCAGAAAAAGATACATCCAGCTGACCAAAACTGTCAACGTTCAAACAGGTAGATTAAAAAAAAAAAAAAAAAAAAAAGAAACTAAAATATTATTTTTCAATTCTTAATATTAAGCTGTCAGTATTATCATAAAAATGATAAATTCCAACTTTTATAGCATCCAGTCACCCATTAACTCTGTTGGCATTGGTGGTGGCTTTTTGGGAAGAGAAGTAATCTCAAAGATTCAGACTTGGAAGTGTTTGCAAATTCTGCTAGCAAAAATAGTATTTTAGAGCCTGAAATCCAAAAAAAAAGAGAGGGAGAGAAAGAAGTAAAAGCAGTAATCATAGTTATGCACGCATACGCCTATGTAGAAACTAACTCAGAACACTTGCACACTTCTATAGATTGTTCAGCTCACATAAAAACTTTCCCAAGGGAAATTACCAACCCTTAAAATCATCCACAGCCTTCAGAAGAATCCCTCTCACAGTACAGTCAGATTCGAGGAGAAACATTGTAAAAATAATGCAAAATATACTGATGTAGTTCATCATGAATGTACAGTCTTTGGGAACAAGTGGCAGCATAAGTAAAGCTGCTGTATAATTGGGATTTCCTGGAGGGTTCTTTTTTTTGCTTGCTTGCGTGCTTACTTTTCTTTCAAACCGTGAAAAGAGTAAATTGGAGGGAAGTGAGGAGAATTCTGGAAAATTCCATTCTAGGGGAGCTAAATGTTTGTTGTTGGTTTTTTGGTTTTTTTAATTTTATTTTATTTTTTATTTAATATATTTTCTGTGTACTGAGAGCTTTTTCTTCCCTCTCTAGCTGAACTGGCTGCTGTTCTTGGGACCTGTATCTCTGCGGTGTCATGATGGCTGCTGTCCTAGGCTGCCTCCCTTCTTAAGAAGGCGGCGCAGCTTGGTGGCCTGAAAGGTACCTCCTGAGAGATGAGAGCAGAGGGCACCCAGTTTTGGGTGGCAGGGTGATACATTCCCGTGGTCATCAGCAGCCAGTGGCCCTCCACATCTGACTAGAAGTAGGTATGATGCTGACACAGCAGAAGGCAATCTACCTTGGAAACATCTGTGCCAACATTTTTCTAAGAAGTACATTAGGAACCTGTCCTAAATCCGTAAAAACCATGAGAAGGCTTCTTTTGAGTATGCTTCCCCCAATGCCTGTAAAGGCATTTCACTTTCTAGTGGAGCATTAGGCCAGCAACTATTGCCTGCTTGCTCCAAAACAGTGCATATCCCTTTACACTGGTCTGTTACAGACTAACATTTCACTTTGGAAGTCTCCTAGTGTTAGAAGGCAACTGCAGGATCAAAACCACAGAAAACAAGTTCATCTAAGGGCAAATTTTAGTCCTTAAAATTGCATTACATGAAGGAAGTGCCATTGGGAACAATTAAGAAATCAACATCTGCCAAAAAATACACGCAGTTATTTTCTGTTGGAAGTGTAGGGAGGGAGTGATATATTAGGAACCATTTTGCAATGACAACCACTCTACCAACGTGAAAGTTTTAAAACACTCAAGAGGTCTTTCACAAACCAAATCTGATGCCCCTTGTGTCATCAGAACAAATATATGGCACACAGAGGAAAAGCCAGAACACATCAGAAACAGTGTCATTAGAGTAATCATGCTTAGATCACAGTTGCTGGGTGCAGTCGCATGAACATGAATAAAGCAAGACTACACAATGTACAATTTTAGTTTCAGGAGTTATCTTGTGTTTATCATTAAAATTATTGTGCAGATAAAAACAGCAAGTTTTTCTCCAAGAAAAGTTGTGGTTAAAGTTTCAAATCATACTAGCACATATTTTAACAGTAGCAGCAGCGGGTAATTAAGAGATGAGTTCAATCTAGAGTTCTGTGTTACCACCAAAGTGCCCCATAGTTTTATTAGTATCAATAACTTTCCTTCAGAAAGTGTTTTTCTCATGAAAGATGAGTTCTTTTCTGATTTGGTTAGATTGACTACTGTGTTGTTTTCACCGTGTCATAGATGAAAAGGAAAGTATGTAGGCCACCATGATTATGAAGAATGACCTACTACTAAATCTTGACCATGTGATTTCATCATGCGTATCGTAGATGGAACTTGCTGACAAAGAAGTGTTATTTAAAATGACTAGAGAGATATTTCATAGGCTTTGAGAATCTCTCATTATTGTTCAACTATTCTGTTACATATCCAACTATGATATTACTTTTGTATATCAAATGACAATATAATATTGCTCTTATAATTAAATAAATGGGATTCACATTATTTTCATGTCACTCATAAGTATCAACATTTTATCTTAGAATGAATTTGCCTACCTTCTATCCAGAGAATATAAATTGTATAACAGTATCTTTTCCTGTTATATACTACAGACGTTCTTTAGTGAAACAAAAGCTTTTCATATACAATACTTTTAAAAAATGGTCAGTCACCACAACATTTTCTCCCTGATAAATAAACTGACATCTTTCAGTCTCACTCTGTAAGCTACATCCTTACAAAGAATTGATTGCTCTTTGGATTGTTTTTGGAGCCTCATGCACTATTTTTCTTGAATTGTGTTTCACTGATCTGAACACCTATGAAGAGTGCAGAAGCATGAAATAGTAAGTTCCTCTGAGTACACATTTCTTCTTTGGCCACGAAATAGTTGCATAACATAGGTTAGTTCTTTGCAGATCCAGATCACTCCAGTTATCTGCTTTATTTGTCACCCAAGCCTGGAATAATATGTGAGTAAAATCAGTGATGATTTCATGCTTACTGCAAATCATTTATGAAAGCTTTAAAAAGCTCAGGACTAAGAACCATTACAACAAAATGCACTTTAATAAATGCTACCCTTATCCCAAATTATTTAATAAATCCTAAAATATACCTACATTTAATCATGGTTTAATTCATTTAGGATATAATACTTTTGAAATTTTTCCTAAACAAAATCACAATTGTGACAAACGTTTAATAACATTTTAAATATACTTTATCATTAATATTATATCTATTGACCAAATGATTATATAGTATTAATATGATTAGATCTAATTTCAGAAGCCAATCTTAACTATGATTTTTTTTTCTCACTATCACTAACACCTCTAATTCTTTAACAATTGACTATCATACAATTATAGTTATAATGACAGATCTATGGATTATTCAAGTTTTTCCATATCCCAATTTTGGCTTGATAGGAGTTTACTTTGCTCAGTGTTCCCTAGTTTACTGAAAATACATAAGACAGCTCATGACTTTTAAATTTTTTGGACTGAATGTATTTGAGTTACTTATTTTAAAAGTATCCTACATTCATTAATTACTTTATAACAAGTGGAAAATGAAGTACATACGTGCCATTAAACAATCCCCATCCTTTTATGGTAAAGATAAAATAAATAAAAATAGAACTAACACTTAAAAGTTATCTGTATTGTTATTCAGTTAGGTATTTTAATTCTATTTTTCCTTGTTTCTGACATACTGTATGAAAAAATGCTATAAATTCTACTTTACTTTGTTGGAAAAATACCTTTCCTTCCCATTTTTTTTTTCTTTGCTTGTTTGTTTCAATAATATACTTTATTTTCCATTCCAAGTATATACTCCATCACAAAAAAAAAAAAAAAAAAAAAAAAAAAAAAAGGAGCAATTTTCTCCCTATCCTGACTCTTCACTTTCAACTACTTTTAACTATTGCTTTCAATCTCAACTTAGGTAACTGAATTTTTTCTCTGTACCAGGTCATTATAGATATGGGTTTTTTTGGTTTTTTTTTGTTTGTTTGTTTGTTTGTTTTGTTTTGTTTTTGAATCAACTTAGTCTATTTGTTTCCCTGTTGTGGTTTTTGAGGACTTTTTTTTATAGCATTTTCAGTTATGAATCATAGTATTCTGTTTAAATTTTCTTTTGGATGATTTAACTCATAATTAATTTCAGCTTTGTGAAATTAAAGACCCTTAAGACATTACATATTTATTAGTATGAGGTCATTTGCTTCAATACTTACAATATTTACAATCTGTGTATCTACAAGATTTTAATTTTGGTACTGATACTTTCCTGACAATATGGGAAATCCTAGAATTTCCCATAAAATCTGCAAATCTTTCATTTTAAAAAAGAAAGCCGTTTATCATTTCCAGAAATTGTGAAGTTCTAGTATAGCCAACAAGACAACACATGTATCTACTCAAGCTGAATTCCACCATGGTAATGTACATAGGCATTCCATTCAGTACGTAGCTGCGTCTTCACACGTACTTTGCCAAATAGCACAATCTGCCACCTAAATGACCATGTTCTGTGCTATCTGTTGAAATGCTCATCCTTAGCAGTCAGTGAAATGGAAGAAGTAGACAGTATGTCTCTCATTGTCCCCTAATAGATTGTGGTTTTTAATAGTTTTGTCACACAAGGCTTCTCATGAAATCTGATTACAACTGCAAGACAAATTTCACCGTCCCATTCTGCTGTCAGCATAATGCTTTTCTGTCTGATGTATCACCTTGTTCCCTCTGGAAAAGGAGATCTTGTTTCTGTTGAGCTGTGAATGAATTCAGACCACATAAATTTTGTTGCAACTCAAACTGAGGTTGAATTCAGACATAAGTTTCCTGATTCAGATCATCTGTTCTCAAGGACCTAAAATTATGAAGTAATGACTTTTGGGGCCATATCATAGAGTATCTTAAAGGGAATCATGAAGTGCTTTGCACTAGGGAGCATGTCTAACTGCTGGTGAAAGATGATTGAATCTTATCTGAATTCCCACTGAATAACAATCCAATAAGTACGCTGAAAATCCTAGCTCTCTTGGACAGACAGAGTCCAACGCAAAGATCACTCACTTAGATGATTTAATGGCACACAGAGGAAAGTAAAGAGAGACATTTACCTAGGAGCAGTGACATCCTCATGAGAGCATCTGCTCAGAAAATTGGAAAATAGGATTTTATATTCTCCTTAAATGTACATAGTTTGAATCCACTTTAACAAAGAGCAAGGTGGAAATTAACAGGCTAGAAATATTCAAAATTCAATAAAGCTAGGACAGTACCATTTAAAACCATAAATATGATAAGCGAGAAGCCAAGGAAAGACTTAAACAAGAAGAGCTTAACTCCAGATGGATCAGGAATCAAGGGTAATTTTTTCCTCTTATCAGTGGAGTAAGATTAATACAGAAGAGCATGCAAGATCATTCCTGCGTGCCTCAGTTCATTTGGAAGAGAATGTGAAATGTGTGATGAATGTGACATAATTTCATTGTAGGTTATGAATATCAGTGATTGGTTACTAATTCCATTGCACTGCAGTTAAACTTTTTTTTTATAGCTGCTGTATCACATTGTTGCCCACTTGACTGTGGCTTGTAGCCTGGGGCTAGAACCCCCAGTGGGGGTCTGAGAAGAAGAAGCCAAAAAGTTATCAATTGAAGAGTTCATTTAAAGACATTAAAGAGACCAAAATTATACAGACGTGGCTGGCCATCAAGGCCTCAGACTTCTCACTGTGGAAGGTAGTGTGACACTGCCAAAGCATGATCCCCATGGAAAAACGACACTTCAAGACAAGCTTGAAACATGGAGGCATTCCTCCAGCCAAGGACTCCCACCAAGTTCCCCATTTGCAACCGTCACAGACATGCCTTATGACCACAAACAGGACTGTGATACACATCTCCTTCTGCCTCCCTCTAAGACACAGAGGAATGACATAATTGAGTGTTAAAACCCCCAGCACAGCTGGGAAAGCATTCTTTCAGACCAGGGAAGACAATATCGCACATACTCCAAGGACTCAGTCCAAAGCTCTGCAATAATTAAAGTGTGTGTTATGTTTTCCTGGACCCCAAGTGACTCTTAAATTCAAACACTTAAAGAAATGACAGCACAAACACCTCTGGGGCAAACAAACACTCATATAAATGAATACTTAAAATTTCACTTTCCCCAAATATACTTTTGGATGGAATCTGAGATAAGAACTTCCAAAGGAGATGGTGATCAATGTAAAAAAATCTACTTTTCTTTAAACAAGCATTAAAAAATCTTTGATATTCATGCTCAGCTTGTGACACTTAGAATGTTAAGACCACAGCTGTCACTGGAAAGTAAACCACTAGAGGAAACTTGTCTTAGCAAAGGAATAGTCTACATGCAATGACAGAAGAAAGAAACGTATAAAAAATAAGAATATAGAAAACAGTTGCATGACCTGGATATAGCAGAGCTACAAATGCATTAACAAAGAGAGAGCACTCTTTGGCAATAAAATAACAAGACTAATACTTACCTGTAAAAAAGGCTTTGAGAATGAGAGAAACCCACATCACAGAACCTATGTCACTATATGGCATTTTTATTTATAACTTCTAACACAAGGAATTCTGTGACAATTTTTTGTGCTCACTAAAATGAGGTCCCACTGTTTACTATCTAGAGCTATTCTCTTTCAATTCAGCCTACTGAGAAATGCAGATACTGGTGCATATGTGGTAATTAAGTACAGATGTGATTATTTGACAAATAATCATAACAAATAATTGTCACTTCCTTGTTTAGAAACCACTAATTTAAAACATGTGTGTGCTGACCTAACCTCTCTAGCGTACCCTCTTCTAATGTGGAAAGAGAAGAGGGAGAGAGATTCAAGCTGTTATCTTTCCTACAGGAAAACTAACCTTTCGTTCTCTGGTTCTAACTTTCAGTTTCACAGTTACTCTTCTCAGAAGCATGTTTCACACTGGCTTCTGTTTTGCAACACTTGTCATAAAAAGCCACTTTAGGAGAGCTGAGTGGGAGGACAAAGACTCAAGACACAACATGATGTGATACTGCTTCTTCAGATATAACAGTGACAGTCATTTACATTACAAGAGTGCTGCACTCCTCCAGACACGAGGAATATTCAGATATCTTTTCAGTCAGAATAACATTAAGGCATAACTAAATGGACAGTTATTTTGTAAGGAAAAATGTGGATACATCATTTCAGGCTTTGTTCTAAATTTCAGCAAAAAAAGCAGATATTAAATGGGTGTAGGTTGACCAGGACAAAATGAGCACTCCTTTACATGTTTTTGAAGAATTATTGCCTTGAGACTATAACATAATTGTAGAAAGCAATCAGTCACAGAAACCTACAGGTACAAGAAAAATATAGCAAAACACACAAGAAGAAATTAAACATATCAGCGAGTGAGTTTCACCTTCTCCTTTAGCACATAAAACAGCCCCAGGTCTTTGCTTTGTTCATCATCCACGTGAATCTAATATTGGACAGTTAATAATACCTCCTATCCTCATAACAGCCATGGGAAACTTAGTTATTTAAATATTACAAATTAAAAATCTGAATTTATCCATTCATATTAGTTAAACCAAAGGTAATCTCACTTCAATTTCACTAATGATTTTGTGCCAAGGATAGATAAATAAAATCAGATGTAACAATTAAAATGGTATATTCCGAAGGTTGCAGATGTCATATGAAAGTGCTTACTTTGAAGTACACTGTTTATCTGTACCAAAATATTTAAACCCAGTCTTCTAACAATTTAATTTAGGTTCTCAGTCAAGTGTTGGTGTAGAGTCTTCATGAAAAAGGAGCAAGACTTGCTGAGTGTTTATGTAAAATAGCGCTGTTTACATTTCAACTTCCCCTCAGAATCTGTAGTGTTATGTTTATTGTAAGTGGCCAACAAAGTTGTATAATTTCTTTATCATGTACAAAAGCATTTTAATTAATTACTAAAACTTTCTGTCATATCATCAGTATGAAAACTGGGGAAAAAAGAGCACTTGTGTAATCACAAGTTGTGGCTTTTTATTCTTTCAGTTTCTGTCCTATATTTTTGTAGATATTTCATACAATACAATAGGAATCCCAGGTTTTATGAATAATCAAGTTTAAAAACAATGTATATTGCATTTATGACAGCTAAGATCTTGCTTTAAAAATTGCATTGAAGGAAGGCTACTTTCTAGGTCTTATTAGCCCTACTCTTGCTAGAGGATGCCGTAGAACATAATACAATTTCATAGCAAGAATTATTTTTGGTCAAAAGAAAGGTATCCAGATAGGAGAGAGTGTTCGCTGTGGTAGTAGTGAGAAAAGTGCTCCAGGGCTGCACACAGTCTCCTGTGAGGACATGTGATGCTTTGCTCTGCCACATTTGCATTGCGCAGGCAGCTGATTTCCCTGCAGACACTGCCAAGGTCTTCCCTTGCTGGTGATATCAGTGCTGTTTCCACGTAGAGAAGAGGTCTCACAGAGATATTCTGGCTATGATGGTGATACAGGTTGAGTGCATACAACACCCAAGCCCAAATTCCTGTCAGTCTATATCTCCAGTTCCTTCAAAAGAAAACTAAAGTACATAGGTAGATAATAACCACAGCATTTTCTTCTTGGCAGAAGATAACTGCACCAATTTCTTCTTGGCCTTCATTATGAGCACAGGAGATTCTGGTAACAAGTCAAGTAGAGCAGTTGTCTGAGGCTGATAAAGAATGTCTCAAATCAACAGGAGGCAGTCAACATATTCTGTGGTACATTTGGAAGATGTGAACAAAGGAGGTCCTGCTGAGATCCCAAAGCCAGAAGCTGTCACTCCAAAAGAGTAAGCTTGACCGCTTTGGGCTATAAGAGTTTGTACTGTCCGTTAGTCATCAACTGACAAACACAACCTTGGATGATCTGCCACTACAGAGAATCAGCACCTGACTCCAAGACATCACTAGATTGAGGAGTGGTGAACAGCTTTGCTGTGTTTGTGTATCTTCCTGCATGTCATTCTTTCTCCATTTTTTTCTCTCTATATTCTTCTATTCTTTTACTTTTTATAGTAGCCATTGCTAAATATTGTCTTGTTAATTGTAATTAGCAAACTAGCCGATTTTTCCTCCAAACAGAATATTAGTTGTTGTTAAGAAAGCTTTCAATAATATGTGAATTTCTTGTATATGTGCTGTACAACCAGAGAATTAATTCTGATGTCATAATAACCAGATCAAGATACATTCATTAAATTGGTAAGGAAAAGAACAGAGAACAGGCCTGTACTGAGACTAAGTCAGAAGAAGGAAAGCTATATGGATACAGCATTTATCCCCAGCTCCCTTGGTGTCTTGTCTCAGAACACTGAAACTCCAGTGGTTTGTATTTGTGGTGGAGTCAGTGAAAGAAGTGACCTTCTGCATTCTGATGCAACTGGAGAAGAAAAATTCCAGTGCTGAGATCAACTTCCCCTCACCCTGAAAAACACAAGAACAAGTGGAAGCAGTGAGTAGCTGACTGATTGATAGTGTGAATTCCACCTGCTTAGGAGAAAGAAATGTGTGAACTCCATAGTGGCAACAGATGAAGTGGATTTGTTTAATTTATGGACATATCCTTGACTGTGCTGCTGAGAAAATCTAGTCTAAGAGCATTTTGCCAAAGGTCGCCAGACAGGAGCACAAAGTACAGCAAAAAGCTGAAACTCAGGAAAATTTCCCAGCTTTTCTTACTGCACCTCAGCCAGCTAAGCTGACTTGCTTGGGTGTATCAACTTGAAGTGAAACTTCTTTTCAGTGCTGTGGGTTAACTGCGTAGAATCAATCCTTATCAAATACAATTCTCACACACCTGCTCTGACTTTGAGAGAAACATTTGACAGGGTAGCAGTCCAGAAATAAATGTTAGCACTTATCTCTAATTTTCACTGACTAATCAGAATGGACTACTCAGCCAAACCAGATTCTTGCCTTCCTCAATCTCCCAAGTAGATTTGGGAGGGCAGATGAAAAATGAGATGTCCCTTTCACCCTCAGACTCACTGAAGCAGTCAGCAGTTCAAGCTGTCTCTTTTTTCCTGCCTCCTGCAATCCAGTGACAGGTTAGTCTCAGAAAACAAAGCAACACACAATACATCACCACTGCTAAAAAAAAAGAGATAAACAACAAAAAAGCCCACCAAAAACACAATCAATCATACTGAAGGGTCCACGTATGTAGTTACCTTGTTATAAAAGTCTTAGCACCTTACATTTCAACAGCTCTTTTAGGGTAAGTCCCCTGTGTGTAACTTGTTTCTTGAAAGCTAGATGCAATTTTTTACATTCCTTCAGAGTGGGGTTCCATCTACAAGGCTCACTTACACTTCCTCTCAAAGGTCAGAAACAATAGGCCTGCAGAAATTTATACATCTTAGTTTTTCCTCAGATTGAGAAAAACTTATAGATGAACCTGTACAACAAATCACTGGCATGCAATATGGCAATGCTGTATGATACACATTTCTTTCTGTAGAGTTTTTTTTTAACAAATTCCTCTATAAATTACAAGAACTTAATTTTATAGAAGTATTAAAGTGGTGCCTTTCACACACACATGCAAACACACAAAGTAAATAGAATCACTTACTGTAGTTGATCTATGAATATACAGTTCTGGAAATACATAAGTAAACAGCGCTTTTAATGAGAGTGTTTTCAGAATTTAATTATGTTTCACTGTTAGTTTATGATTTGATCAGAATGTGATCTCAGTTTATGTACTGTGTTAGTTACATCAAAATGCTTTACGTGTGATTTTGGGAAAGTCATTCTGATTCATAACAGATGAGTAACTTGAGTAAGGACAGCAAGAATTCCTCACTAATAATGTTCCTAAAATCCTACTAAAATAAAGGTATCTTAATGCCTACTTACATTTTGTACCTGTTAAGCTATTTTCCACCTCTACAGAGGAGGGTCACATTGATTCAACAGAGATCAAGTAAGAGATATTTGCAGAAAACTACTTTCATGATAATGAAAAACATACCAAAATACCAAGTATAGGTGATTATGATTTATCATCAAAATATTTCATATAGGCAGCAGTAATGAGAAAAAACAAAATTAAAATATCAGATCTGCAGAAGCATCTATGAATGTTATGGGAAAGCTGAATATGACAAGATAATATGGATGTTATGGGAAAGCAGAATATGACAAGATAATATGATGTTGTTCCCTCCAGAAAAATGCAAACAGCTGGGGAGATTTCAGAGAAAACTGACAGAGTCTTGCAAAAATTTTTACTGAGGGAAAGCTGAAAGAAACAGGATTGCTCAGCTTAAGAGAATGGAGGAAAGAACGAAACATCTCTGGCTTCCAGTATACTGGTCTTCATCAAAACCCACCTGGACACTTTCCTGTGCAATCTACTGTAGGGAACCTGATTTAGCAGGGGGTTGGACTTGATGATCTGCAGAGGTCACTGCCAACCTCTGCAATTCTGTGATCATTAGAAGAGAAACAATTATTTTATTGAGTTTTGTCATCAGTTTGGGCCACAATGGACCAGAAAGTACAATGAAGGAAAGAAGATCAAAGAAATTTAGTTTTTTTCTAAAGCTAACAGTATGAAATATCATCATAGTCTGCCTGAAGAGAGGCCAGGGAGACCCCACTACTGTAGGCTTTAAGGACTACTCATTATTATTTACCTGTCAGTAGTGACATGGGTAGACCTGAATCTGTCATGATCACAGGGTTTGCTCCAGACTTTGTGGTACTATACTCCTCACCTGTAAAATGAGTTCTGCAGCCCACTTTCTATTTACCATGTTGTGATTTGTGATTGAAGAGCAGTAGGGTAGCACATAAATGCTCTGAAGTATTAAGTTGTATAAAGAATTAGAAGTTTTTATCTCAAGGTCACTCATTACCATATTCTTTGAGCCATCATTAGCTTATTTAGAAAGCTTACTCTGTATTCTTCCAAGTCCTCAGTGGATAGTTTTGAAAGCAGAAGAAAAATGATCAAGCTGACAAATAACAGTGCAAATAGTATATTGTGACCAGTGGATATTATTTCACTTTGACCAATGCACTTGTTTGCATATGAATGTGTGTACTGATATAAATAAAAGTCATTTATCAAATTTTACATGAAAAGGCAACAGACTGTTTATAGGAAAAGAAGAAAAAAGAAGAAAAAAGAAGAAAAATATTGCAAAACAGGTGAAGTAAATAACTATTTTGGATTCCACTCATGCTTCTGAATTATATTCAGGATTCAACCATCTCTGCCAAAAGATATGCAGGCAATTCACCGCTGGTACTGACACTGATCAGAACTGAATTATATTAGCAAAACACAGGTAAAGGTCAGTATGCAATATACATAATCTTATTAGGATGATTAAGGGCTGAGATATATTTTCTCCCACTAACCTTTTGGTTTTGTCAGAGAAGCTATGTACTCACAAACTTGACAGTTTATGGAAGTGCAGCATATTTTTCATCACGTATTACAGTGCTAAGGTCAATTCTGGTTCACTAAGCCAAAGGAAAATCTATCATTTCTATATCTAAGAGCCACAATGAAGTGTGTCATTTTTTGGCTCCCTTATTCTGTTGTCTTCAACCTTCTGTATAACTCTTATTCCTGTTTCTCTTATCAGCTCTTGTTTAGCTCATGTTTCTCTTGGTCTGAGATGCTCTTCACTCTGTCATTACCTTCACTGTCTTCCCACAGAATGGCCATTCCTGGGCAGCTTTTCATCTCTTTGTCTCTTCCACTTCAGCTGTTGGTAATTTATAAATGTGATAGCTGCTTTCAACAGCACTGAACTACTGGACGTAGCACAACATGTGTTGGGAGACATCTGCAGGCTGATTCCTGCCACAGAAATTAATGGAAATGAACTGGTAGGCAAGTCAAGAACATCTCAGTCACACCTAAATTATCTTCCTTTTTCTCTTTCATGGTCAATCTCAAAAAAATCATATCCTCACTCCAAAAATAAATACAAAAAAGCATTGATTCTGCATGTCCTATATGCTTATGCTTAACTTGTTATTACCATTAAAATAGATGCAATTTTGGTAATCATTTGATCTCAGAGCACTAAATGTTTTTCATATAATGGTGTGATATAACAGCATGACTGTTTGAGTATCTCTAGATACTTGATGGCATTCTAAAGACTAGTAACCATTATAAAAACATTATAAAAACCAGTGTTGCATTTATAAAAACTAGCAGATCTTTTATTCTCCATTTTGGCATCTCACACCCAGATTTCAGCAGAACGTCAGTCACATGGGTGCTAAATAGCTATCATAAGCAAGGTTTGTGTGCTTTCAATGGATATTCATAATGATGTTCCTAGTGCTTACACAGTAGAGTTGTTGCCAGAACACCATTACACATTTTCCATGTTAGATAATATTTTCCAGATCATTTAATAATTTTTCTTCAAATGTCCTTCACATTCAGGTGTCTCCATACAGGTGACATAGTTTCTCTACATCAGGCTGAAGGATTTGGGTTTTAAGATAGAAGCCCTTTGTGAGATACAGACATCTTCTTTCTATGAAGACATTTGTTTAATTTTTGTCTAATGGCGAGGTTGTTTCCTTATATCCCATCATTACAAAGACTGAACTCTGCTAAAAAGTGGTCAAATGGAACTGAGAAGGGAAGAAGACTGGGGGAGAAAAATAAATAAATAAATAAACCTTGAAGAAGAAAAAAATATATATTTTAAAAACTTTGTGGCACTCTGATAAGATTTCTGCAACAGAAGGTTGTTAAACAGTTACAATTTATACGAGCCATATTCCCATCTGAATCTACACTAGGCCTAGAAAAAAAGTACCAAGAAATACAAGTTAAATTTCAGTGTGTAGTTAATGACTCTGGCCAACTAGAAAAAAGGCATTGTATTTAGCACTTTTCTCAGAAGTACTTTAGAACATTTTTTCAGAAGACAAAGTTGTTCTGATATTTGATGCAACACTCATCATAGAGGTTTCCAACCATGACTTAGTTACTTGTTCACTTTCTTCTCATAATTATTCACATTCCTCTATGGATTACTTAGACTTTCAATTTGTTTTCCTAACAGTAGTTGTTGAAATTCAACAAATCTATTTTAAAGACAAAATGACCAAAGAATTTTTTTATTGTGTTCAGTTTGATAAATGGTTTTAGTGGTGAGTTCTTTGGTTTTCCAAAAATATAATTCACAGTCTCACACCAAACTTCAGAAAGTTGTTTTAATAATGAAATTCAACCTGTACATGCAATTCTTTCTTCCCTGACAACAACTTGTAGAAGGCAAATTATAATAACATTACTAAAGTGCGGTCAGTATTTTGTATAGCAGCAATGTCTTTGTTAAAACTATTTATCCATGTTAAAGACTTAGGTTACAACCACAAACATAACAAAGTTATTCCTCAGTCTCAAGGTTTTCAGCCAGCACACAGCTCTTCTGAAGTTACTGAAAAATAGCTGACTTTTATAGATGTAAAGATCTCAATTGGTAAATGAAGTCATATTCATTTGGCTAAGAGTCTAGAAAGTGACAACTTGAACAGTCCTACAAAAAAATATATAAGAGGACAAAGCAGGAAGACAGCCAGTACAAGAACTGTAACCCTGTTTCTGAACAGCTGGATTTCCTGGAGTCTGATGACTGTGTCAGAACTGCTCACAAGCTGGTAGATGCTCTACCTTAATATTCAAATATTATAATTTAAAAGGTAGATATTTTTTCTCTATATTTTCCCTTGTGGGGTTTAGGAGAGAGTGTCTGTAAATAATTTAATACCTTGAGCACATCATAAATCATGATGCAATATGTTGTGGTTCATAAAGTCAGGATAGGGAATTATTATATATTACATTTCAGTGTTAACATTTCAGCAGCCAGTAATTACAGTGTCTGCTAATAGCACAAAAACTGCACTTCTCAGAGGATCACTTGTCTTCTGAGCATCATGATGTTAAACTATCTGAGAGATCAGGTTACCAAAACATTCTGTCAAATGACAATAAGCCACTAGGGAAAGGACAAGTGAAAGGAAGTCTATGTCAAGCTGAAGGACATCATTGTAGACTCAGTCAAATTCTTGCCAAAGTCAACTCTGCTTCTGTTAGCTCTGCTTCTCAGAAGAAATATACTTTTGAGCAACAAGAGACCTCAATGTTGCTCTGTCCTCTACTGCAATAGAGGTGAAATACACTATGGAACGAATGCCATGATGATAATCTCATTCCAGAAACTGTTAACCTGAAGCTTTCTAGATGCTAGGATTAGTTATGTCTGATTACCTTGGATTTTTTTCACAGAATACTGAAAATTTATGGGTTGAGATAAAGGCAGTTTAATAGCTAAATCAGAAGCTGCACATATGAGCAAAGCAAAATGACATTCATTCTCTACTTTCCATCAGCAGGCAGATGTTCAGCCATTTCCAGGAAAGCAATGCTTCATATTTTATAATGATTTATTTGAAAGACAAATGCCATTGCGTCAATCACACACACACTCCTTTTTCTTTTCCACAGCTTTTATTGGTGAGTACAATGTCATGTGGAATGGGATATCCCCTCAATCCGCCTGGGTCTGCTGTCCTGGTTGTGTCCCCTGCCAGTTTCTTGAGCACCTTGGCCTCCCCATTGGTAGGGAAATGTCAGAAACAGGAAAGTCCTCAATGCTATACAAGCACTGCTCAGAAATAACTAAAACAGTGGAGTATTTTCCAACACTGTTTTCACCACAAATACAAAACATAGTACCACATGCACTACTATGAAGAAAATTAGCATGAACTAGCAGTGAAAGTTGCCAGCTTTTACTTTTTTCCAAGAGAAATATTTTTATGTCAACACAAGACATGGTCAAACAGGTGCCCCTATTTCTCCTCCTCTTCCAGCACTCCAAAAGTTGAACCTCCAACAGATATATTTCTGAGGTGAGGTAATGTTTTCATCTACAAATGAGACCTCTTATTCAGAAAGTCTTCTTTTGCCAGCTGTTGAATTTTGATATGGGTTATGAGGCTATAACAGAAGTGGATAAAAGACCATTCTATGCAATCTGGTGCAACCTGATAACACAGCCTGCACCTCTTACCAAATGCCAGGGTTACACTCCTGCAGAAGCGCTTGTCATTGGCACCCTGATGATCCAGCAGCTCTGTGTGTTACCTCAAGTGCTTTTCTGATTGTCTTTTTCTGTTAATGTTACAAATAGTGTCCAACCACTAGACTTTCTGTTACTTCATGACTTCCTACATCCTTTCCTCAGATGGATACCTCACTCCACATCCTCCTCTAAAAAAATTCCCTACCTTTTGCAACCTTTTACCATGTTCTCTTCCCTTGACTAGGGAAAGCAACCCTCATTTCCCAAAATCTGTGATCTTTCACTTCTGCATTATCGCTGCCCTGTACCCCTGAGAGAAATACGAATCATAGGACTAGGAGAGGGATCCCCAAAGCAGGCACTGTGAGCTGAATAGATCACAGCAGATCAACAGACAAATGAACAGCGCTGAGTAGCACCATGCTTCTCTGCATCGTTCTGTAGTACAGGACATCCCAGCTTTGGGAGAGAGTCCTGAATGTAGGAGACCACAGACCAGACTATGTAGAAAGCTGCAAGAGAAAAACTTACTCCTTAAATAAAAAGTCCCAAGTACATGAAGATGATAAAATAATTTCACAAAGTTCACGCACAAAGAAAGTCTGCAAGAAGGGGAGTGGATGAACTTGCAGGGATTGGATCTGTATGGGTCAAAATGAACTTAGTTGCAACAGTGAATGTTCCCAGGCATGGGGACTCCGTTACCTTACGTGTAAAATTATTAGAATAGTTCTTAGTTCTATTTCAGCCTCCCAGAGAATATGCTTTTCTGACTCCCATTCACAGCCTGGGAACCCACTTCGGCCATGGGTCAACTGCAATAGACAGCTGTCCTGCAAGCAGTCACCTTGTTTGGGGAGTGGAGAGTGTAATAATGAGGACAAGAGCTGTTCCTTTCCAAGAATTTACAGCACCAGAAAATGGACGTGGACACATTTACTTTGCTTGTGCTGATTTAGTTAAGAGTGTCTGAGAAACCCATGGACTGTAACTATGGCACAAGCTGGGGGAAGTAAGTCAGGAAATCTGTCCCAGGCAGAAAGCCCAGCTGAGCAATGGGAGGCAGGGACACATCCCGCTGCATCCAGCACTCTCAGCTGTTCTCACTTTTCTCTAACACTGAACACCCTCAATTAGTTACAGGCCTCTCTCCCTTTGTAGCAGCCTCGACAAGCCTATCCCAAATGATCTCCTGGAAATAGTATTTCCTGTGCACTGAAGATTTGCCCCAGAATGCTGTAACTCTCTGCATTCACTTTAAAGGGGTTCATGCATCACCAGTATACCATAGCGTGGGAACTCTACTTCATGTATCATTAATCCGCCTTGGAATAGGAAAATACAGAAGGTGACCTTCTGAGATCTTTCATAGTCCTTTCTTCTATGATAAATACAGATTCAGGACACAACATTTTCATTTTCCTCTTCTTCTTCCTTTTTTTTTTTTTTTAAAAAAAAAAAAAAAAAAAAAAAAAAGCTCATTCCACAATTTTTTATACTTCACCAAAAAGATAGAAAACATTTAAGGAAATAATCCTAGCTGTGTCCACTTAATGCCTGAGAAAATACATGGATCTGCCAAACTTTGAGACCAATCAAAGAAGCCAGTTTTAAACACTATGGACCTCCCATGAGAACACTGCTAATATTTATTTCTTTGCTCTGATTTGGGCGATTGCCCAACCTCCTCAGCTGAACTCATCCTCTAACCCCGTGTCAGGAGAAAAGATACAGTTGCTTCTCCCCATGGAAGTTGCACCACAGGGCATTCAGTCTATTTCCAGGACCCAAGCAGTAGCCACCAAGTCTAAAGGATGTGTACGTTTAACTTGTATTGTGCGGATGTTTGTTAAGTGAGACTTCCAGTGATTCCCTCAGTAGCGTAACAATTTAATTATGCCTACATATCTAAATGCGGAGGCATAATCACTGATTATACAAACACAGATGCTTCCCTTAAGGACTTCTTCCTGGGTAACACGATCAGGGTGCACTTTCTCAGCCAGGGTATGGTGCATCTATCATTAGAACATAGTTGCTTCTACTACTACTTCCTCAGCTGTTCATCTAGGAATTTCCATTATGAAAACACAGCAGACAAATCACAATATAGGAAGAAGAAGCTGCTGTAAGACACATTTCTGGATTCATCATTAAGTTTCAGCCATGGTCTATCTGCATTGTACAGATATGGATTATAAAAACTTTTAAACTTGCAAAGAAAAAAGATAAAATCTAAATTATTTACAGTTATCAGTGACACAAAAGAGCTTATCAGCATGGGCTTCATTAAAAATTATATGTAAAAATCAAAGCATCAATAGTCACGGCCAGTGAGAAACATCTCTGAACATCAGAAATCCAACAAAATATATTTCTGCTATGGGAATATTAATCAAAGCCAACTCAAAGAGAAGAAGGATCAAGTTACTTACCTGAGAGTAGTATTCTAGTCCTTCTATATTCATCTTTTCAAGACAGATCTGCTTTTGAAAGCCAAGCTATTTGTATTTTCTCTTGCTCAGCTTTAAGGAGTAGACTACTGATTTTGGCAATTCCCTCAGCTTTTCCAGAGTTTCATTTTTAGTACACCATGTTGCTTAAAAGCACATTCTTCCTTTTCAACTGTGTTGTAACGAGCAAAAGAGCAGTCAAAGGTCCATCATGAAAAATGAAAGTATATTCTTTATAAATCAAAGGCATAGATAAATGGAAGGAAGTTACTTCTCTGTGTTCACGTATAAGAAAACCTAAAATTGCAGAAAGATCGTTTCCACACCCGAACTGCTGACTTCTTTTTAACTTCAAAATTAACACAGAATTTCCTAATCTAAGATATTTGTAGGAAAAAAAAAAAATTAAGAAATAATAGTTCTAACATAACCTACTTTCATGAAAACCTTCCATACAAGTCAAGTAATTTTTTTCCTAGCATAAGCACCACAATACTGCTACAATCTTTAACAATAGCATAACTGAAACTGTAAATATGTGTTGCAGATTTGGTCCAAATCTATCATGGATTTCTGGTGAGAAAATGCAAATTTCGTAATTCAATGTTAAGAGGCTGATGGATTCCCATCTTTCACTTGAGATGGATATCCACTCATGCCTGCAAATTTGCTGTTTTTCAGTCCTGGGTCACAATTTCATCCATATACGACAGCAATTCCTGAAAGCCTTGCTTAAGACTTTGTTCTGTTAAGACTATGTTCTGTTAAAACTCTCACAGCAAAAAAGCTACACTTAAAAAAAAAAAAAAAAAAAAATTCTTACATTTTTTAAAAACAGACATCACTACTCTGCAAATTATCCTGTAGTTGCAAATGTTTTTTTTTAAAGAAGAGAGAAAAATATTGTTGTCTTTTAAAAGATTGGTCTGGACTTCAGTTGCAGAATATGAACCCATATGTACTGCACTTAATCCTTTGATTGCTTCCCCTTAAGGAAAAAACTCTTTTCTAGCAAAGAGGTCTCGTTCATTTATGAATGGATAGACATTATGTGTGACAGCCTTAAGTATCTAAAGTCAAGTCAAAAAGTTACTCATGCCAAATTCTTACTTAGGCAATGACAGAGAAGCATTATCTCTAAGCATTTTTTTTTTTCCTCTAGTGTTTCAGGTCAAAAGTCCTAAAGAAATCTTCAAATTCTTAGCATCAAATTTATTCAGGTCTATTTCTGAGACAGGAATCTCGGTGTTTTAAGGGATTTCAGGGAAAAAAAAAAAAAAATAAAAAAAAAAAAAATCAGTTTGAATTTTTTCAGAAAAGAAAATTTTGTTAAAAACATCCCTAGAGGGAACTGTTAAAAGAAACATCTCAAAAGACGCATTCAAAAAATATGAAACTTTCTTCTCTCAACATTAGTTATCCGTTATGTTGCAGTCCAATATCCTGCTGGACAACACTGTTCTACTGCAGATTGTTGGACAAACTCACTGGTTTCACTTCTCTTTAACAGAAAAGAAGATAGAAAAGTGTGTAGTACTATTTTAACTATTGTTCACAGAGGGAGGAACTGTCTCTGCTACATCAGCTACCTTCTTTTGGTATAATCTATAAAACAATCTTTCCAGAAAATGACTGCATTTCTGAAGAGGTTCAAGTGGAACTACCTTGCTTCTTAGGCTACGTACCCAATGCAATAGCTCTTGCAGCCAGATTTAATCATTCCAGTCTCCAAAACATCTCCTAGTGCTCATTCCTGCTATTCCACTTCTATCATGCCAGAAGAATCTATCATTTTTTGAAGATTTAATGATCCAGACTGGTAGAATTAGTCGTGTTTTTAATAGCAGGTTCAACAGGAGGAGCAAGAAGCTCAGGCAGGTACAGAACTAATCCCTGAGGATGAAAATAACATAGATTAGGTATTTTCCTTTAATGTATTAGCTTGCGCAAACTGCCTATGAGTGCTTTTGGCAGTGGACAAGCCAATGGGGAAATTTTAAAAGGCATCCTAATATAGAGGTCATGTTCACAGCTTGTTCAAAAGCAATTTCTGCAATACAGCTGATGGAAGAGCATGCTGTGATGCAGAATGGGAATTAGAATCTGAGGAGGGGAGCAAAGAGGTGGAAGAGATTTCCTAAGTCAGTGTCTCTGTTAAGACCTGTGAAACACCAAACTTCATCCTGTGCAGCAATTCTCCACCCTGGTTCCTCCCTATCCAACACTAGGTGCGCAGGAAGGAGGTAGGGCTGTACCTGGGGCTGAGCTGACAGTGCTGGGTGACCCTTCAGAACAAGGTCTGCTTGCAGCCCCTGGGAGCACAGCCCTAGCCCCAGAGCTGTCCTTTGAGGACACAGCAGAGCACTCACCTGGTCATGACTGCAACCTGCCAAGTATCCTTGTGAGCTCTTTGGAGATTATGGCAAGTTCAGAACTCAGCCCCCGGCAGCATTTATAATTTCATACAGGCAGATCACATTGTGTCACAAATATTTATGTACAGATGTCTGCCCCTCCCTTCAGGTTGGTTCCTATGCATGTACAGCTCACCTACACTTGATGAGAAATACTTAGTTGTAACAGGGCTTCCTATCCTTCCAGTGCCACCAGCTTACTGCACTCCCACCAGTGCCTTCATGGTCAGGCTCCTAGGAAAGAAGACAGCCTGATTGTCTCTGCAAACACACTGAAATTGCTTGCAGATTAGAAAGAATAGTTTAATCCTGAAAGAGGTGTGATTTCACAGTAATTCAAAAGATATTGAAAGCTGTTTGGAAACAAAATAAGACAAAACACAGAAAGCAGGAGCATTTTGCAGCATAGAAAAGAAAGATTTTGAAGATTGGAGCAGAGGAAAAAGGACTGAAGGAATTCTAGAAATATAGATTAGGGTTGGAAGGCACCTCAAAGTTATCAGGCTCCAAACTCCTATATACAGGCAGGGACATTTCCCACCAGACCACATTGCTCAGAGCCCAATCTAACCTGGCCTTGAGAGCTTCCAGGAATGGAACATCCACTTCTCTGGGCCACCTGTGCCAATGCCTCAGAAAGGAAAAAAAAATTGTTCATATCTGTATTATTCTGCATTGCCAAGAGCTCCAAACTAACCTGTCAGTGTTGCCATTACTCTCCAGTTACATTATAATCCACATTACTTTACATGACACAGGATATATGCAGATAACAGCCCAGGAAACACACTATATTCAGCAGCAATACATGGTTCCTCTCCCTTGCAGGTGGTCTGGATTTGTACTGAGAGATCTACAAGAGGCCTTGATGGTCATAAGCTGGGCAGGAAATGCAAGCCTATTGAAACCCATCTTAATCCCCCATATTGAGATAGTACTACAAAGTACTCTGCTTAACAAGGAGCTGGCCTTTTTACTTCTCTAATCCACATAAGGCAATGGTTTATAAACTTCTCAGCATTAGTGCCAATGATCATTATGTCAAAATGTCAGGAATACTATGTAAAGTCTTTCTGCTCTTACCCCTCCCCCCTCCTTGTTTTTATATTCTTACATTCTTGTGAAATTGAGTGGGAACCTAAAAATCATTTCCAGTTCACCTCCTCCGTGACAGATTTCACTTTCCCCATAATAATTCATCAGAATGCCATGATCTGCCTGTTAGGATGTTTACTATAGGCCTAGGCAACATTAACTCAATAGCAGAACTGGAAGAAAATGAAAGCAAAAATAGTGAAAAAGGCAATAGTCAGATAGTAGATTCATAGCCAAAATGTCAAACTGGTGCATTTAATGTCAGTACTTTTGTTTATGCTTTCTGAGTGTTTTTGAACTAGTTCATATGGCTCAGCCAAGCAATGGAAATAAAAGTCTTTGGTTAGCTATAAAGATGCAGTGTAAGCAACAGAAATGACTGCAACAAACTGGCATATGGCCCACAGAAGTGAAAAGCTCCAATCAGTGGATATTCATGTTCTCATTTATAATTTTAGATTTAAAAACATACTTTGTCATTTTATGTTGTGTCAAGAGTAAAAAGCTCTTTATTTGAAGTAGCTTCTCACATTCCCAAAGCAATAAATGCCTTTACAGAAGCAAGAGTAACCTGGCTAGTCTTCTGGATGAACATACTCAAATGCAAAAGTACCATAGCCTTCCTCCAGTGTAAGGGTAGGAGAGCTATGAGCTTTCTTTCAGCCTGGAGGGCAAAGGCATCTCCCCTCAAGGGCACACTTGGAAAAACTGGATAGACAAGTATATGTCACCAATACCTAGCTTAAAAGGTCCTATCTCATATGTAATTTAAGAAAGAAGTAAGGAAGAGTTCCTTTTCAAATTCTACTTTTAGCACATCATTTCTTCAAAATACACTTACACGTCTATGTAAATAATCCCAGTGGCCTCAGGTTCTACAAAACAAAAGTTGCCTTTTCCAGAAGCTCTCATATCTGCCAACCTGCAAATAACCTAGAGAAGCTCAGCCAAATCCAACTCTCTTATATCTCTGGCAATCCCAGAGAAGTCTGTTGGCAAGTCTAGAGTCCTATTCAATGTCTTTTTTTTTTTTTTCTTTTAATAATCTACGCATCTGAAATGGTAGATCTCTTGAAAGATAATCCTTTTGTCCCAAACTGTTTCCCCATGAAAATTATGTAATTATCATACATTTATTATTTTTTGAGCAAGGAGCAGCACTGAGCTCCTTGTATTATCCTACCTTTTCTTGTTGTGGGAAAGAATGAAAAATACTCAAATGCAGTTCTTACATACAAAATAACCATTCCACTTCAATTTTTCTGCCAGCAAACAAAGCTTCAGCCCACATGGATAATTTTAAACACTTCTCATTGCTCTGCAGTCCTTATGAGTTGTATCCAAGAACACTTTTTAATCTTTTCATACTATCATTAAAGAGGCAAATTATGCTAGAGATGCCTTTTTATTGAATAAGACAGAGAGAGATGGAGATAGAGTAGAAGTGAAAGTCAGAGATAACTAAGCTTATGAGAAAACCTGGAAAAAACATACATCACATTGTAGAACTTTCTAGACAGCCAAGTCCACTGACAGTAGCAGTTGACATTGGGGTCTGAATTTAAAGCAGGAAGAAGTCTAGAATGAGGAGAATGGAACACGTCCTGCTATCCTGTAGGTGTGATTCTTGAAAGAAAACAGTTTTCACTCAACTTCCAGTAGCGTATCTTCACTGCCTACCCATAAGTAAAAGGCTATTGTATGAAACTCCTACAAACAACTATAGGGAAGTCTCTGAAAAGTGCAGTGAAATACTCTGTAGCCAAGAAGAATAATACAGCAATTCAGAAAGTGGGGAAGTGCTTTGCACTAAGCATTTTGCAAGCATTTCATAATGAACTGGAAGAACTAGAAATATTCTAGCTCCATCTATATCGCAATTAAGTAAGCCTAGTTTAGCAAATAGTTCAAGAACTTAGGATACTAAATGAATGAATGTTTCTGGTTAGGAAATTACTGGAGCTGGCCAGAGCAGGATCGATACGTTCATTTCCAGCAAAGTGCAAGAACCTTAAAAAAAAATTAAGATGAAAGAAGCCAAAACAAACAAACAAACAAAAAAAAAAACAGTTTTCTAAAATCAAGCCAAATACGTGCAGGCAAAAAATAAAGATGCATACTGTAAACACCTAGATGGATGTGGCCACAGAATACATTGCAGTTAACAGGGCTATAAGAAATTGATAACTCTCTACTGCAGCTGTGGTTGGAATCTAAACAGGTTGACCCCACTCTCTCTAGCACCCAGCTTCAGTCTGCAGTGCAGCCTCAACTTTAAAGGAAAATATTACTTATTCTCCTTGTTAAATAGTATGACATCTGCTTTTCTCACAAATGAAATAAATGCTATTCTTAAGGTAGCATTTATCTCCAAACAAGTCTGAGGTGTGCACAGAGCTCTGCACGTGGTGGCAGTGCAGGTTACCCTCATAAGACAGGAGGAACAGTCGCTACATTTGCTGTCAAGATAGAAACAATAACTAAGAAAATACAAATATTTTTTTTTTGCTGCCAGCAGAGTACAAGTAGTAGTAACACTATGCGTGATAATTAATGAATGTTATTTCTCCAGATTACTAGAGAGGCTCTACTGATTTCAATCTTCAAAGTGCTGATGGATGTCAATTTGAATACATAAGGAAGAATTTATATGTTTAACCACTGAATGCAATAAATTAGGATTGCATGCTATTTTAATCCTACGGGAAACATGGTCCAGTGCATTCACATTTTCAAAACTATGCTCACAGAGAGCCAGTTTTATAGTCTAAGAGGAGAAGTATTTGCTGACAAACAAGGATACACATCCAAATCCCAGGCTTGGTAGGAGTTTGATAACATGATCCAGGTGTAGGATGAATTATCTTAACTCATGCCACAGAAATGTCAGGAGTTGATGAAGGTGGCATTAGTTGTTTTGAAGAAAGTGTGGCAAGCCTTTCCAGAGATCCCTGAACTAATCCAATCTGTGTATAAAAGCAGTACTGAAATAAGCAGAAATATGCTAAGAACCTCCATCTTCCCAATTTATCCCGCCACCAGCTTAGAGTTTGAACATCACTACCTCTACCCAAAAATGTGAAGTTCACACTTACTCTTCCCTAGAGTAAGTGATCACACAGCAATTCTCCCCATTGTAATAGAGCATATCAGAGAATAAATGAGAAAGGAGACTCAAAGTACTGAGTAACTACCCACTGAGCTCCACGGAAATAAGACCTTCATGATTTAGCGGCCTTAATATTTGTTGAAAAACCCATATATTTCATTTAGAATTATACTTCAGAGCAGAATTCTGAACGTCACCATGAGGAAATTTTACCTCATAATTGATTATTATTATTTTTAAGTTTCTTACCATGCTATGTGAGGAATATCCTAATACACAGCAAGATATAGTAGAATTAATGCTACCATATTTAAGAAAACAAAGTGAAGTACAAAGGATTCACTTTTCCAGTGAGGTAAATCCTAAGTCACTATTTAATATGGATACAATGATTTATTTCAGGGAAGAGAACTACATGAGGTGCTGTTCCTTTAATGCTGGGAACTCAGGTAATTTCTAACGGTGGTAGAGTTGTCCTGCTGGGCCACCTGCCACTTTTCTCAACTCATGCTTTATGCAAGTGCTTTTAAAGCACACTGAGGTCTTAGCTCTGGGAGGAGAAGAATAAAAATTGTGAGGGAGGAGTGGAAACTGTAATCTTTCTGTTATCAGGAAGAGAGGAAATTGCAAGGTCATCACTATTTCGAAAGACCTATTCAAAAATCACAATCCCAGCTAATAGTATTCTGCAGGAATCTGGTGGACATTGCTAGATCTTTCCATATTTTCACATTTTTTCGTAATATTTTTTACTTTGCTTATTACAGTAGATTTAATTCATTCATTTTTGAAATGATTTTACATTTATGTGTATTTCCATTCATATTGTTTTCTTCAGATAAGAAAGCTTTAGAGGTTTTTTTGTTGTTGTTTCTCTCTTTCTATCCTATAATCTCTCTTTTTTCAAATAGAAGACAGATAATGTGAAAACAGAGCACCTGAAAGCTTATCACAGATCACAGCAATGTGAAGCTCTGGATAGAGATTATAAAAATAGGCTGCTCCTCCTGGCTAAAGTTCTCTGATCCATGGTGGGAACTTCACAAAAGGATGTATAATCAATGAATATTAAGATGTTATAATTACAAAATAAACAAGACAGTTAGGCAAAGCAGATTATGAGAATGAAAAGAAAATAGATAGAAAGCTCACCCATGTCCTGGGCTCACTTACAGAACTCCAGCAGAATGAATGTCCAGAAGAGATTCTTCCCCACTCGTAGCCTGCTCTTAAATAGGTCTAGGAGGGATGGAGCCAGGTTTCACCTGTGCCTTCACCTGTGCTCCTCTGGCTGACTCATTGCTCACCTCAGATGATCAATCAAAGGTTCAGGCTGTGACTCAGCAGTTCCCATACAGCTTTACAAAATTAGATGAATCAAAATAAAATTTCCTTAATTCTCTTCCAGACATTTAACTGAACTTATCTCAACTGGTTAACAAAATTCCATAAAGCCATATCTGCTTCTAGAGCTGAATTTAAACAGCTTAAGCCTAATTACAAAAACTGTACATTTAAAAGCATAGAAATTTCTGGTATGGAGTTAGGATTGCAAACAAAACATTTCTTCATTCATGAGTGTAAGAATTAGTATATGAGAAATTGGGATAACGTGCTCACATAGAGCAGATTTGTGTCAAGATCTTCTCTATGGTTTCAAGAACAGGCCAGACTGAGCAGACTTTCCTGATGAAGAAAGTTTCTTAATGCCACAGCAGGCATTACTTTTAGTTCCAATCTGAATATTTAATGCCCACACTAAGGATGACATTGTCTCCTATGCTGAAATTCAGAAATAGAGATGTCGGTTTCAGTCTCACAGCACTGAAGAAATGGAAACATGGAATCAGAATCAGACAAGAATTCTTGATATGTTTTAACATATATTAATATATCTTATTACCTAAATATGATACAGAAAATAAAACCTTGCTCGTGTTGGGGAAAAAAAAAAAAAAAAAGCAACACATAGGTCTCATTTTATCATCCACAAAAGAATTCATATCTGAATGTATTCTCTTATCACCCTAAAATTTGAAGGAATAAATAATAAAAGAAGCAAAGGGGTTAGCATGTATGAGTTCATCAAGGACAGATAGTACCACACTGAACATATATCTTTCTTTGCTGAATTTCTTGGCAAAGAAAATGCAAAGACCTGATCTACCAGGACTTCTAGGGAATGCGATATAATATTACCTGAGACATTAAAAGACAATTGATAAAAAATAGAAACTAATAAAAGAGATGAGAAAGAATGAAAACAGCTGTGGGTAGTGTTGAAAGGGGAAGTATCAGTATGGAGAAGGAAAAGGGCTCAAATGCAGCTCTGCACAGCTTGGTTCCAGGAGAAGTTTTATAAAGGATTTTGGCACAAAAAAGAGGCATGCTTGTAAGATTTGTTTGTCATTGTGATACATAGTTGGAAAACAACATCATGCAACATGGAAATCAAAATATCATATAAGAACAGGCAATCACTATCACTGTAAGGTTGTAAGGAACAGGACTACAAGCAGGAGGAAATTCCAAGTGCATGCTCATGTACATAAAGTCTAGTAAGAATTTGTGGGTATAAACTAATTTCAAAGTGTGGAATGAAATGCAGTGAGACAGTCAGGCAACCACAAAATGAATACGTATTCTCAAATATGCTCCAAATGTGAACTTACAATACAGATTGTAGACAACTATTTCCAACAGAGGGTGCATTAATACCATCTTACAAGGTAGCAATAACATGTGAAGGGATTGCTCAGGACAGCTGTGTCTGACAAGAGGTTTGAATACCTTCAACCCCTGGGGCTGAATAGAGCCTCTTTGTAAGGCACAAAGAAGCTGGGTCCTTTTCAATGAACCATTGTCTGTTTAGGGGAAAAAAAAAAAAAAAAAAAAAAAAAAAATTAATTTGTAAAAAGTTATCACATCAGATTATAATCTACGTGGGAGAAGTGCCTGATGTCCACAGTTCTCATTCACGCATGTAAGGTTTTCTGGAGATAGATATTTGTTCACTGTGAAATGGTGGTGCAACTTCAGAGAATTACAGGAAAAGGCAGAGGTAGGAAGTTTAATTCTCTCTTCTGCTTATCATTTACTAGAAAGGAAAGAGGGAATAGCTAAACTGTCACTGATGAAAGTAAGACTAGACAAGCAGTGTCAGTGGTTCCTCCTTGGTCTTAGGAGTCTAAACAGAAAAGTTGTGAGTTGAAATGTTGGATAAGTTCTAGGTTGACACTAATTATTCAGGGCAAGGCTTTCAGAAAGATCAGTTTTAACAAGAAATAAGAGATGCCTAGTCCCTTATTCCCTAGAAGTCCCTAGCTCAGCAGGGTTTCCTTCTCAGTGCCAGTTTAGCAGCAAACAGTCGAAATTGTCTCCACAAACCCAAGAATTGGGAGCAATACTGTTTATTTAGTTGCATTAACAGAAAGTGTTAACTTGACACAGACAACTGAATAAAGACAAAGACCACCATAAGTATTGTTCTTAAACTTCAACCTAGAAAAAGCAGTGAGATTCCACAAGAGGTAGCTGATTTAGAAGTCCAACTTACTGTTCAGGTTTAGCCAGCAGCAAAGTAAGAAGGTCTCTCCAGAGTCCAGATCCTACAAAGAACCTACAATGAATCCTGAAGGAAAGGCTCTTTCTGCCATCAGCGTAATGCAGCAGATCATAACTTTGTTTTTGCACATCATATTTTTATATAAAAGTTGCCTGCAGATATTTTCTGTGTGCAGGACTGTTGTTGTGGGTGCAAGACATCCTGCTCCTGCTCAGCCAGTCCAGCTACAGAGACAAAGAACGGGTCACAGCTGCCACTGCCTTGACATCCTCTCAACAATCTTGCATCACAGCCGAAACTAGGAAAACAGATCTTGTGAACAAAGTGACTAGTGTACTGGTTAAAAAAAAGATGCCATATATAAGAAAAAATGATGAAATTAGTTACTACAAAGGAAATCCTTTTCACCAAAGAGTTTCTGAAAATATAATACTTGAACTTCATATTGCTTTTTCTTTTTAGTGCAGTCTCTATTTTCTACACAAGATGGCAGCTCTTCTTTCTTCCTGCTTATATATGTTCCTTAACTCACAGAAAGCATTTCTCTTTTACCTTGATACCACTGGTGCTGCAGCAACACAAATACAGCCAAACTGGGACCAGGACTGTGATTCTAGATGTAGGTCACTCCCAAAACAGCATTTCAAAAACAGCATTTCGGACTCTACAGGGCAGTTTGTCACAAACTGCAATGTTCAGCTTCATTTCTTTTCTGGTTCCAACAAGTTTGTAACTGGTTTGTACTGCATTTCAGAGGTTTGAACCCACCATGCAAAAGGAAGAACACAAATACTCTTGTTTCATTTCAGTTTACAGGATATTCACATGCACATAAGGACACATTGCAATGAAACCTTTGGACTACGTCTCCTTCCACCCTGGCTGAATTGTCATTTAGACAAGTGCAACGTTATTTGCATACTGTATTTATTTTAGCATGCTAAATAAAAGAACACATTTCAGGCAAAGCATCAGAGAATTTGGCCTCTGCACAACTCAGGCTTGACGGAGAACAAATACTGAATTTTATCAAGCTTAACATCTTCCTGATTCCAACTCTGCACTGAGTGCTTCTATACAGTCAGAAATTATCAAGTGGGTCCAACAACAGTTACCTGCCACTAATGATGGCAAATTGTCAGTACTGGTAATAGCTTCATATCAAAAGAAAGTGATGAACCAATTTAAATTGCCCGGCTTCTGCACTGCTGATGTTGTTGACACACAGACTGTGGGATATATCAACCTGCAGCAACCAATCCTATCCACAGAGTTCAAGATCACTGCATCTCTTCACCAGCACAGCTTAGCCCTCTCTATGAGTCCCAAAGGAATACTGAAGCACCCAAGAACCATACTTACAGTTGCTCAAGGATACTGAGATGGGACAGCCTCTACTTTGCACATTGTAAACTTGGCCCAAGCAATATTTGTTCAAAGTTACTCATTTCCTCTAGAGGTTCAATAACACAGAGGCCAAAAAGCAGCAGTGAAATAACAACAGGGATAAAGCACTCTCACCACTCGTTTCTCTCAACATCCTGAGTTCTGTGAGAGCAGAAGGCCAGCAGGTGTCAGCAAGCACTTGAGAATAGAAGCCTCGAAACCAGGAGGCAAAACCCACCTGCAGGTGGCTAAAAGACTATTTAAGTAGGAACTTAAAAGGCTTAATGAGTCCTTTCCTTCACCTGGCTTCAGAAAAAAGTTGAGCAAGGGGTGAAATCAACCCTGTGTTTCTACTCAGATCTGCTCCTGGCGTAGAGGTGTCTGAAAGGCCCTTCTATTTTCCCTTGCTTCACAAGGACAGACGGGTTGATCTGGGTGGCTTTGTGCTGGTTTCGGCAGAGCAATTAAGTGCTGTAGGTCAGTGGATCACCTGTAGGCATACTTTGAACCCAGGACCGGATCCAGTCCCAGCATAAGTGAAGAGGCGCTGGGAAAGGAAAAGGCAGCAGAGAGACAAGCTTGTGCTATTCTGCCTAACTTCTCTCTTTACCTCTGTAGTCAGTTTATGCCTCATGGTAAATCTGAGCCAATTAACTGAAAGTGTCTTACTTCTCAGTTGAGGTGGAAATTAACTTATTTTTCATCTTTTGAAGAGTGCTTGAGAGATGGAAAAAGCACAGTTTCAATAGAGGATCTAATTTGTGGCAACATGTCCTTTGCTAACTTCTTTGGGTATCCAAGTCTTTATTTATATTTCCACCTTCCAAAAGGAAGATCTGACAAGACTGGCTTGGAAAACTCAGCAGTTACCGCACTTCTACCTTTGCTGTCGGTCATCACTCCTCTACACTGGTTTTACTTCTGTAAGCAACAGAACAAAGAACACTTCAAAACAAAACCAACACTGAAGTTAATTAATTCTCGCAACAGGATAATAAACAGAAAGGACTCAGTTTCAGATATTTTCAGGAAAATCATGCAGTCCAAACATCCACAGAATGTTCTACGTACTCTGACTTTCAAAAACAGAAACCAATAAGTAACAAAAAAGGGTCACGTATGTTCTAAACTAAGGAAAGGTTCTATGGATGCCTCAGTACTACAAAGCACTGATGCTGCCCACCTGCAACTACGGAGTATTAGCTGACCATAAAGTGAAAGTCTATTTCCAAAATACTTCTTCTAAATGAAATCGACATTTTTGATCATGAATTAATTTTGATTTATTTTACTTTTGTTGTTGTTTCTTCTACTTAGAAAAAGAGCAAGGATGCAATATGATCACTTCAAATAATAATAAAAAGGCTTGCTATTAAGTTGTATCTCAATCACTCAAAACACTTGTCAGTGTAAGCATGCAAACAGATCTAAAATTGCATCTTGAGAAAAAGGTGGGAAAAACAAAAGAATGACAAAATAATTTCACCAACAAAAATTGTGAACAAAAAAATAAAAATGTTTTTACTGAATTGTTCTGAGCTGACATTTTTGGATCAAATTTTCATATTAGTAAAGGGTAGATATAATGAGATTTTCCAGCACCTCTTTTGGAAAACAGTGGGGGTAGAGTGCAAGTGGTGTCACATCACTTCTCATGAGGATTCCCAGGATGCTGGTGAGTCAGTCTGACTCAGTGGGTATCCTGCAGCCAAGGCTTGGGAAACACTGTACCACAACTTGTGAGATTGCATTGGAAAAGTGTTTGCTTATATCAGCTATCTTAACTAAATCATAAGTTACCGACAGTCTATGTATATATTTATTACTTTTATTCTCAGTTTTACAGAAGTATTTTTTCATTACTAAACATTAAAAATACAATCCCTACAAAATTTAGTAATCCCGCTAGTAAGATGAAGTTCTGAGGGCGTAATGGTTTTCAATAACAAACAGTAGTAAGTGAAAAAAAATATGCTTGTGGATTTAACATAAATAAAGTATAAGATGCTTCTTGTAAAAACAGTGCAGGCTCTTTTAATTTAAAGGTCTGTGTTGGGATACTTTCCCTGGGATGGCTATAGGAAGTTTAAGATAATATTGATATTATTACTATTATTTGTTTTAATGCTAGAGCTGAAGATTCTGTAGATAGCAACGTAGCACATTGGAAACATGACCTGCTGCTTTTGGAGCAAGGCTATGCAGTCAGTATGGGATTGTGCAGGCACTCAACCAGAAGGTGAAAATACCCCCTGAGCTTATGAGAGTTGCCCATTCTCTAAGAGAGCCCGAGATGCTGCACAGGATGCTGCTCACCTCAGCAACACCTCATCATGCTCACACCTCTGTTTCAATCTTGCATCTGCTGCTTTTGATCCCAGATACCAAGATTATGTGGCCCTGCTACCCGGCTTTTCTTTCCCTTGGAAAGAGGCCCCAGGCAAAGAAAAAATATACATTCTTCTGTTGTGTGTGTGGCAGGATGGCACGTGAGAGGTATTTTGTTAGGATTTTCAATCATCTTGGAGTGCCCGATTCCAGTTTCTGGGGCTCTGGGAGTTCTGCTTCCAGCAAAGCTTTCTCTGTAATTGTCTTCACCACTCTGAGGCTTTTCTCTCCATCTGCTTATAAATATGGAAGTGAGCCAAATGTGAACAAGCACACGAGATCTGCTGCTAGCCGTCCAGGAACCTTCCCTGGTCTCTCTACCAGCCTTTACAGAAAGCTATCAAAGAAACAAGCTGCATAGCAGAAGTCTTCCACACCAGGCTGAGATACTGTGTAGACAAATGAGAGGACTCCAAGCTGTCCATGCAGCACATCATCCATTGGACATTCCTGGCATGGTGTAAGCAGAGGCTGATGGCTGTCCTCACTTCCACACTCACTTCTGCTGACCACAGAAAGGAAGACACCACTGAAAGGGACATCTGCATCTTCATCTGCTAACCCAAACACGAGAGGACACTGTCCCTCCTCACTCCAAGCCTCTATCACCAGTGTGATTCATCCCTGGAAAATTTCACATTGGTTGCACTAGAGTGGTTGCTACAGATGGCTGTAAGAGTTAGTTTAACATTTAAAAGATTTTTTTTCTCTCTTTCCTCAGAAAGAGCTGAATCAGGCTTTCTGGGACTTTCCAAATGAGGCACCTAAATGTCATACTGAATGGGGGTTGCCACTGGGAGTGTTGAGTATTCACACAAAAGAGTGCTACTAACACTACCTACAAAAATATGTGATCATCTTTGATCCAAATTTATAGAAATACTTAAAAAAAAAATTGCTCCTTCATTTACATGACAAGCCAGGTTCTAAATCCTGTTTCCCTGGCAACAACTGAGGACATTAAATTGTGCTATGTGCCCAGGAAAGAAAATAAATGGGAATGGAAAATTACTCCAGAAAGTTAGTTAGGAGGATTTGCAAAGAGAAGGAAAAATCAAAACAGGCAAACAGTTACACATCAGTAACCTTAAAGATCAAATATCCCATCGTTCTAAGTTATGCAGGAAACCAAAAGCTGAAGTGGATACTCACTGCTGTTACTTTTATCATCCAGGTGATTTGTTTGCTGCATTTAGTGATATGTTCCAAAAACTGTTTTGGCTGCTTCCAAGAGACAAAAGAGACTGAAGTCTCCATGCTTCCTTGTTACACCCTGCTAACTGAGGCAGCACTGTAGAGCTGTGCCAGGCAGCCATCCTCAGAAGTGCCCACTGGTGACTGTCATTGTGCACTGAAAACACACAGTATACTTGCAACACCTAATCTGCCTGAAGCACCTCGGGCAGCCACTCATGGGACACCAAAATGAGTGAGCAGAGAACACGGTAAGGGGCTTCCAGCTCCCACCATGTCTCAGCGCATCCTCCTGATACACACGCAGGGCAGGGAGGTGAATTATGTTCTCTGCCCGGCAGTGTGACTGCCATCCATGCCACCAGTACAAGCCCTGGCCCTAACCAGCAGCTGTCCTTGCTGCAGCACAACACTTCACAAGCAATGTCCCAGCAAAGCCATTGCTGGGCACTGCACAGCAGGAGGAATAGCTTGGCAGCACAACTTGTACAGAGAGGCACTGCTAGCAGATTTCATTCCTTATAAATTTAGCCCCATGTTTATTGGCATTCCCCTTCAACCAGAATTCTTCTTGTAGGACTAGCACAGTTTGCTAGCTGAAATATTTCAGAAAGTCACAGAACACCAATTGATTAAGAGCTTTCCAAAATTATTGTGTATTTTCCCAGAGCAAACAACTTCAGTAGGAAATGGGGAGGACCCAGCCTGCTCCCAGCTTGGGTGACAGTAGGGTGTTCTTTTGACAGAGAAAGTTGTTTCTTATTAAACAAGTCATGAGATTTTCCTCTCCCATCTGAGCTGTATCAAAACTGAGTAGAGTATCCAGGTCCTCAGCACTGGAAGGATGTGGAGCTGTTAGAGCAGGTACAGAGGAGGCCACGATGATGATCAGAAGACTGGAGCACCTCTCCTATGAAGAAAAGCTGAAGGAATTGGGCTTGTTCACCTTGGAGAAGAGAAAACTCTAGGAAGACCTCATTATGGCTTTCCAGTACTTAAAGGGAGCTTATAAGCAGGAAGAGGGCCAACATTTTCATGGTCTGATAGTGATAAGATAACGGGTAATGGCTTTAAAATAAAGGAGAGGAGATTTAGGTTAGGTATTAAAAAGAAATTCTTTACTCAAAGGGTGGTGAGGCATTGGCACAGATTGCCCAGAGAGCTGTGGGTGCCCCATCCCTGGAGGCATTCAGGGCCAGGTTGGATGGGGCCCTGGGCAGCCTGAGCTGATGGGTGGCAGCCCTGCCCACAGCAGGGGTTTGGAACCAGTGATCTTTAAGATCCCCTCCAACCAAAATTGATTAATTTTATGATTCTTCGAAACGCATAATATTATTGCAGAGCAGTGGTAAAACACCTCAAGTCCCACCTCTGCCTATAATTATTGTCTGGGAGGACAGTGCTGATAGAATGGGACTTGAAGAGTCAGGGACATCTCACTTGAGAGATGATTTGTGTCCATCAGCACCAGTGCCCAGCTCCTCCAGCCAAATAAAACACAAAAGAAGAATCTAAATTTATGACTAAGTATCAAGTATTTATTGAGACATGTAATGTGATTGTAGCCTACTTGTCTCCACTGCTTTAGAAGTTCCATTACATATTTTATAAAGTAAACAACTTTTCTAGCCTTACTTCACATAAAGAGTGATTTTAAGGTGATGTGGCATATTACTGCCCCTTCCCTTGGAGCTTACTATCAGCTGGATCATGTCAGCACCAGCTCAATCAGCTGCAGGGACTCCCTCCATCTGCAGAACATCCCCAGCCACCATGCTGACAAGAGAGTTGACAACATCAGTGGTCTCCTCCAGAGCTGGTAGCCACTAGATAAAAAGCAGGAAAGCAACAACACCATAGCAAGGAAGAAGAGACCCATGTATTTTCACATCAGTAGTCCAGTGCTATTAACTATGTTGGAGCAGGTGCAGCTAATAACTCCTCTGCAACTGTCTACTGAGCTGTGACACTTTTTTAAGCTCTTTTGAGTTATGTTCGGTGGTGGCCAGTACAAAGAAATCAGCACTGCACAAGCTGTGGGATCCTCACTGATCAGTTTGAAGCTTCTTTCAAGAGAAGTTCTTGTTGCTCACAGCACGTGCCCATCCTCTGTAGAAATTAGACAAAGGAGATCAAATCTGATGCCTGAAAAGAAATATCAGAGCCCTTGCTATGGAAAAAAAAGAAAAAGAAACTAGTAAAAAACAGTCTTCAAAAGTTTGAAAAGAGCAGTCCTAAGGATCAGTCTGCAGCTGAGGGAGCCACTCAGACAGGTGACACCAGCTGAGGGTTTGACCTTGCTGTTGATGTCAAACTGCCTCAGTCCTCAATTATTCAGACTTAATATGATTTCAGGATATTAGAAGTAGAAAGAATAGGCTGCAGCTGGTGCTCTCAAAGCTGAGTTATGTGCTACTGGTAGAGAAGCAGCAGCAGCTGGTTCCAGCCACAAACTTCAGCTGCTGACAACAGCAAGAAGTATCACAAGGCAGCATGGCCATGGCCACAGCTGCCCAAGGAGCTGAATTTCACAGTCATCAGAGGAGCTGAAGTCATCCTGTGCCAGCAGCAAAACAACCACTGGTGCCATCTCCTAGGAAGAAGATAGAACAGTTTTCTTTTAATAGCTCTGGGTAATGGTTAGTTGGCCAATTCTGCCCTTAACTGTTGCTGAGACAGTTCCACCCAACCAATCGTGTTTTCACAACTTGTGCTTTTTAAACTTTGAAGGCTGCACTGGGTTGCTCAGTGAAGCAGTTTAGGTGAGCAGGAGCTGTATATGGGACAGCAATACACAAAATAATTTGGGAGGAAGGTGACAAGGTTTATCCTTTGCCCTTTCACAGCCTTCAGCTGCCAACATCCAGCCACAGCCCTCGTCTATTCCCCTCACAGATTCAAACAGATTGTGATAGGCTTTGGGAGAAAAAAAAAAAAAAGACTCAGAATATGGCAGTAGGAAGAAGGCAGGGTAATGGCAGACATTCCTTTCTTAACCTTTTGGGGACCTCCAAGAAGAATCTATCAGATTTTAGTACACATCTCAAGGTCTTACTGTTTTTCAGCCATTTGCAAAAAGCTCTAAAAGACAAGGATCAATTCCTGCCCAGCATCTATTACCAGCAGGGGACCATCCATCACTAACTCTAAAATCATTTCCATTCCTTGTCATGGCTGGAAACCATGTTGTGACTGATCTAAAGTGTTACCTTCAATTAGAGAAGTAAACTTGTAAATGATTTTAGCATTTTCTCTATGATTGCTGGGGAATGGAGGATTTGGGACTCCACTGCACTGCTATGCTACACAGCATTTCTACAGTCTTGGTCCTGCTATAATGTATAACTAACAGGAACAGGAGAGTACTCCCTGAATGGTGTCAGGATCATTTTAATGAAGTGTGACAGCAGTTCTCCATGGTTCTTACATTAGCTGAAAGACCACGGAAGAGAAAATTGGGTCAAGGTACCACTAAAACTGCCTTTAATCACATAACATACAGTGTTTGCTTTTTAAAAATGCTTTGCACATTCAGAAGACTTTAGGACTAGTTACCTTTTGGAGTAAAATGCAATTAAGAAATGTGCTGATGCTTAACATTTGCATTTAATTTGAAGTATTTGATTAGAAATTCAAATCTGAAAGTTCTTTTTAAACAAAACAAAATAAAACTCTTATGATGCTGATTCTCAAATGTTACAAATAGATACTGGTTGTTCTAAGAGTTACTGAAGAGCAATCCAAAGAAACAATATATCAAACGGATGAGCCAACAGAAAGGAGGGAGTCAGCAAGGGTCAATAAAACAATTGAAAATCAACAGAAATGTTGACCATAGCACTTTATAATACCTAAAGTAACATTATTATAACACTAAACACAAAGTGTGCTGCAGCGGGCAGATGAAGGCAGGCTCTTTCTGATGTGGCACCAAAAGATGTAGTTTTGAAAATTGCTGTTGTTCTGTCAAAAGTTTTTTGAAGCTGAGCTCTTTACAAGAAACTATGATTTTGAGTTAAGTTTATATCCTATAGAGAAAGTGATCCCTGGAAAATTTCCTTAGGGAATTCAAAAAACTGTTGTGTGATAAGCAAATAACTGTTTTTTGTTGAACTTCTGTAGTCATGTAATATCAGGAGTAGTACTTCACATTAAAGGAGATTCTGCTTCTGCCACTCCACTCTTCTCTCTCTCAGGCATTTATCTGAGCTCAAACACCTTGTCCACTTTTACCTCCATCAGAAAACCTATCCTCATTCAATACACAGGGCACAAAGAGCATAGAAACAAGCCACTACACTATATTTGTATTATCTGTTTCATTATGACATACTGTCCTGAGAACATCATAATTGAAATTCATGGCAGCTATCTACCCACATGAGTCAGTCCCTATAAAACCTTCAGCAGTAGTAGGTTCATGATTTCCATTCTTCAGACATGAGCTATTGGTTCTAAAACTTTTTAATTTGCAATGTAATATGTGGCATTTTATGTACTTTAAATAGAGCTGATTGACAGCCTGGTGGATAGTTAGATTTCCCCAACATCTTTTGCCACATCTCTGATAATCTTTTTGAATGGAATCAGCCCCTCCACATTTGAAAAAGGAGGACCTCTGTTAGAGAGTCTTTCTCTTTAAAAAACATGTTTACAACCAACAGGAGGGAGGTGGTCTAAGAGATTTAACATGCAGAGGAATATATTCTTCTGATGGCATCACACAGCAAAATGATGGCTCACTGAAGGTGGTTTCAGGTTTCTGAACAAGTAGTAGCATTACCATTCCAGACCCAAACTGAATGTTCCAGTCAGGATCAGAGCGGAGTCTTTCATGTTATAGAAAACCCAGAGTAGACCTCGGCGGTGTGAGTTCATTAACCTTGTGACTCTTGATATCACAATTAAATCCAGCTCTCTGCTCACAGAAGAATATGGGACAAGCCTGACTTCAGCAGTAATTTATATATTCCCATAAATGATCTATTTACTCAGACGGTCACACTTAATAGGGAGATTTTCTTTTGAGGCACTTCAGTGGTCTAAAATATAGTTAAGATATAGTGAAGACAGTGCTACACAAGGCAATCTAACCTGTGAATTAATTTGTGCAAGAAATCAGAAAAGGGTTAAAAGTGTTGAAAGTAACAATTACATGCAGTTCTATGAGCTAGTCCTGACTAATCCATGAAAACCCTTTTGTTCAAGAAGGCAGGTGAAATTTAGAGAAGAGCTAAGCTATATTGGGAACATACCGAGCCCAAGAATGAGCAGGCAATAATATATCAGTGTGGAAAGAAGGTGAAGATAGTTCAGTGCCTGGACAGATGTTACCTCTACTGATAATGTATGGCTGGACATTTCTACCTGGTTTTGTACAGCTCTGGATTTGCCTTCTACAAACTTACGTGATGGTTTACGAAAAGCATGCACAAGAACCCCTGCTTCTTTTATCCTTGAGTCAGAGAAGATACAATTCCAAAGTGAAATCAGGACGCGTTTGGCAAAGAAGTATGCTGGCTATTGTTTCAAATCCTCACATGCTTCTTACAAATGTTGTCCAAATGAAGCTACTGCATTTGCTTCATTTTAAGTGAAGACTGAATTCCCCCTAGAGTTAGGCAAGTATTTAGCTGTACTATGGCAAATGCTTGGGGTAGTGTGTAGATTACTCATGGCAATAAAGACTGATGGATTCAGTTTTTGTGAAAACGGAGTGGGCAGAGCGGGCAGGAGCTAACTCTCATAACCTCCAACCTCCAAAGATATCTTAAAAAATAACTCACGATACATGAATGTTCCTCTAATTTTTTGTGCCAAAAAGGTATCATTATTCTTAAACATTTTTAAGATAGCAGTTTCTACATGAACTCAAAGAGTACTTTCCTAAAACTGAGATAGTAAGGTCTGTTACAGAGACAATTTGGAACTAAATAGTTATCATATACTCAGATTTGAATTGTTTGTTCCTCCATTTGTTTGTATGTGGCATGTGCAACCATTACTTAGCTCTGCACCTCTAGACTGTTCTGGGCCAAACCTTTCAGAGTGACGAGTTCCATCCCACACCCATTATCCTGTGTGCCTTGTCTGTCCATATCTGCTAGTCCCAATAGTGTGGACTGGTATGTAGTTGTCTCTACTGTCTACACCATTATCACCGTTTTGTTCAACTAAAATAAAAAAAAATGTTTTTTCTTTTTTCTTCTAGAGGACCACCACTCTTCATTGTATCATATTGTAATTACTTTTCTTGCCAGTATGCTCAGTGGTAACATCAGAAAATTAGACATCTGAGCTTGTTTGCATGTAGACAAAGGTATAATGTTGAGAGCTACAGCATTTTGAATTGTGCCTAACACTGACATTTCCTAAAAGCAGTACTTCACAGCTGGACCACCAAAATCATCTCAATCTAGAAGCAATAACCCAAAATAGGAGGTGCAATGGCTCAAAATCATCATTGGCTAAAGAACAGATAAAATCATGTTTAGAAATCTTTAGCAAATACCAGATCTGCTTACAAAATTCACATCCAAACATGCAGAACTAAACAATAAACTTTCAGAATTGCTTCAGTTATTACTTTTCAAATGAATAATAGATGCCCCATAAGGAAAATAGGCTATTATCAAAAAACAGCAGAAAGGATGCTGTTACTAGCATTTGTATTCCTTAATACAGGTTTAGTTTTTCCATAATAGAAAATGGAACAAAGAGTTGTTAATAGATTATATTTTGCCAGTGTGGCAGCATTCTCTCAAAATTCTGGTTAGTACTTTCCAGCTTTGGTTGTGCCTGTTCAAGCTGATGGAAAGCAAAGCAAGTTCTCAAATACAAAATTTTATTTTGGACACTACATTGATGAGTTCTTGGATAAAACGTACAAGTGATATTGGACATGAAGTGAAAACCCAGAATTGCTTACCCTAGTTAAGTGTTCTCACATGGGTTTTGAGGTTATTTTTTGCTTTCTCCCTCTTGAATACTGGGTGGTTTGGGTTAGAGCTTTGCCAAGAGGTGAGAGATGTGAAAATTAATTCCCTACTTCTAGCCTTTGGATGACTTTGCTCTCTCCTGGCAAGCCATAAATGTTTGTTTGAACTTCATCTTGAAGAGTGCATCAAAACGCTGAAAAAGTCAATGGGAAATCTAATTCAGCATTACTAAGTTAGTGAGGAGCATCTTTGATACTGATCTGCTGGAACAGGACCAATATTGAACACAGCTCATGCTCTCTGACTGCAGATGTGTTTTAAAGACTGGAGGTGGATGGGCAGGGTGGAGAACCACTGGCACAATCCAACAAGAAACAAGGAATGCAGCAGCTGCACTGGCAAAATGGGGATACCCAAGTAACTGTCTTCCTCAGCTTCTTCTTCCTCTAAGTTGTTAACTAACAAAGGCAGGCTTCCTAAAGGAGAGGAGACAACTCATACAAAAGAGAGAGAGGAAAAACAGATGGTTTCCAAGACCCTGGGAACAAACAAATACCTGAAGAAAAAGCAAAGCTTCTCATTTATTTACCAGGCAGTCTCTGTGGAAACAACAGAACAGAATATGAAGACATTAATAACGAATATTTAAAGCTCATAGGAGCCTGAGGACATATTAAAACAGAAGAGACAGATTAAGAACCATTAGTATGCTTTTATTTTGCAAGGGGAAAATGTAAGAGTAACAAGTAATTATGAAATCTTGCACAGAACTACAGACAACCCAGACCAACCTTTCGGCATAAGACAGTTGGCATTGGTAGTTTTAATAGATAATATGACCAAATAAATTCAGGTATAGAAGTCAAATCTTCCCTTACAGGTTTGTTCCTCCTTAACAATTAAATATTATCCCTAGTAATAGGAACAAGAATAGCTTAGAATCCAAATTTGTCATTAATAACCAACAGAAGGCCTTCCTCCCTTTTATCTCTTCGGGTGACTGGTTGACTTGTTTCTGTGAATGTCTGCATCCCATGGCACTCTTAAAAGACCTTCAGTGCTAAGAAGAACAAACAACGGTGGTGGAGGAACAGAGTCTGCACTGAGCATTTGTTACTGCACATAACCTCCCCTGATGTCTTTTCACTGCGACTCTCACAAATGCTAGCAGATTAAATTCATGAGAACATACCCTCAAAGGCTCATAATCAACATGTCCAAAACAATGACAATGAGAAATTTTCTTTCTACATTCAACTATTTTTATTGTGCTCTTAATGTACACAGTGGACCTATTTCATGTGAATTTTTCCTAAGCTGTCAAATGTGTGGAATATTGTAGCCCTGGGGCTCAACTCAACTTTGCCTTTGTGATTATTCAACTCCAAAAATAGAAGAGCCCTTAAAAGTGAGCCTGAGAGTGGAGATGCTGGGTCATTATTATTATTATTTTTTTTTCCTGTGCCAAACTTTGCCTATGAATTCCAGTCAATGAAATGCTTATTATGTGATTCCCAGAGGTTTTCAAAATATATGTCAAGTCTTTTATCATTATTACTTCTCTCCTACCATTCAATATCTTCCAGTCACTTTCTTTTTCTTTCCTGAGTAAATTTCAAACTTCATAAATCACATGTGAAGAGAAATACCAGGAGAAAAATAAAGGCTAATATTAATATAGTGCAGCAACTTCAGAAAAAAAAAAAAAAATATATATATATATATATATATTTATTGGCATCATCTGCCTAAGAAAGAGCAAAAACAGATCAGTTCTGATTAAAGTTTCAGCTATTGTTATTGCATTAGAAAACCTGTCAAGCCCTTAGGGACAGATTCAATGGCTTCTGCCATAAACCTGAATGTTCTCCACAGAGGAAAAAAAAGGTGAATGCAGTAGCTCCAAAATTACCGTATCCAGTCAAATGATATGAGAAATATAACACTCTTCAAACATAAACATGAGCTACTCCTTTCTCTTTATTTTCTCTTTATGTAAAAATCTCATTGTGGTTTTTCATTATTTTAAGAAGAGTTAGAAATGCTGAGGCAGTATTCTGGGGCTGTTAAAAAATGCTAAGTTTGTTGTTGCTCAGTTTAATACCATTACACATTCATCTTCTAATCATCTCCTGAGGTATACAACACTGGACTAAGTCAGCAATGAGTAGTGATGCCAAGAAGGAGGTAGAAATATTCAGCCCAGTGAGAGCTGTGAAGAGTTTACCTCTCCAAGAAGCAAAACACCTCAAGCCAACCAGTCATACACCTACTTCAAGCAACTCCTGAAAATTCACCATCTTCTCAAATCTTCTATTATGCTAAGCAGGCCTAAGCCATTTGTGAAGGAAGTGCATAAAATACTGATTCAGTCAAGAAAAAGGACTGGAGTGCCAATTTTTCCTTATCTCGATATATATTAATACACTGATCTATATTTAAAATCACTAAATCAAACACAAGATTAATCAGTATACTTGTGTGCAAGCTGAAGAGAAAATTTAGTTGAAATACTTATGATCCTCTCATAGAACTGTTCATCCCAGCTTGTATACTGTTATCAGCAATTACCTATCTTTGAATTCAAGACGAAAGCAGAAGTTGCTCCCTTTATGTAGTCAAATGATGGACAGTTTTAAATAACATCCATGAGGGACAGTCAAGACCACATTCCTTCCTTTCTTGCAAAGAGTTATGTGACTAAAGCATGGTCCTCTAATTACTCATACGTAATATAGCAAATAAGACAGACTCCTGAAGAGGATGTAGTCATGTAACTTAATATAACTTGTTCTTGATCTTTTTGATCAAAACCAAACCCAGAGTGCCTTGGGAATATCTGTTCTAACTTCCCTGGCAGCTGAAGACCAGTTGCAAGCCATAGAAATACCCAGGCAGCAGCGCAAATACCAGCTGGCCTCCTGGGAATTCCAATCACTCACTTCTTGACACCAAATGTCAGCTGGGCTCATGCAAGAAGCTTCCTGGGCCAGCACTCCTGTCACATACTGGCCACAGGACTTTTGCCTAGCTAAAGGCATGTAAAGTTAGGGGTCCACCTCTACTAACAATAACACAGCTGCTTGCTGTTAAAGCAGTTGGTGGTTAAGTAAGAAATAATAAATAATAGTGTGTCCTGCCTGGTGCAGTGGAATGTGATAGTGGGGGAGAGGACACAGCCAAAAGCGCTCAAGAGATTATGTTTTTGTTACCAAAGGTCAGGGACTGCATCCTCTGCTTAAAGCTTGAGTGTGCTGGCATTGCTTTGTAAATGAGATCCCTCGTGCTATTGGAATCGTCGCCATGTACTTGTCAAGAGGATTTCTGCTTTCTACCACCCATATCTCCAGATCTGGGGGAATGATATCTCAAGTCACCGGGCTGGGTGAAAGGGCAATGACTTTTCCCTCCTTGGCTGAACAGATTTTGGCCATATGCAGAGAATGGCTTTTGCCTGAATTCTGGTGCCTTTCTTAACAAGAGTCATATTGCTGTGTACACAGATTTGGGCCTGAAAATACCCAAACAAAAACATTCCTAGAATTCTCTTTTCACAAGGAAGAGACGCTTTGTTTCAATACTTCTCAGGGTATGAAATCAAAAGAACAGTTTAATTCTGATGGAAGCACTGGAAATACGCTAATTGCTTTGTTTAATTGCTAGAATAAAACAGAAATGCTTTTTTTTTTTTTTTTTTTTTTTTTGTCTAATACAAGGCATTTCCTTCAGTGATTATTAAAAAAACAAAAAAGAAACAAGATTAAAAAAACACACAAAAAAAGTCCTGATAATTAATATTGAGATGGCCTGTTTCTTTACTTATGAGTCTGGTTCTGAATTCAAACATTTTAAAGAAAGTTGTGAAGTACTGGACATATATATATATATATACACATAAACATATAAAATATGTTTCTGTGACCTTTATTTGCTGCTCTGTGTAAGCTTTTCTGCATTTTAGGAGCTCAGAACATCTCCCAACTCTTTCAGTTTATTTTCTTCAAACACGATTTCAAAACTAAATTCTTAAAAAAAAAATTAAAAAATGATAACATATAATAATAATAATATGTCATATAAAGGCAATAATTAAACAAATGGAAACCTTTAGGTTAAATTAGAGTTTCAAGAATTCTCCAGAAACCTGTTCTTGACTATGAGTCACTGGATGTGACACGGAAAAGGCACATTTATTTCGTTTTTGTGTTCATTTTATCCTCTGTATTATCAGTTATTGAACACAGCTGATAAACTATAAAGATAATAAGGAAAACAAACTGATTCATATCTAGCAATAACTGGAAATAAGTGCTCTTTTAAATAGACTGATGACGAAAGTAAAGGAAAATATTAATTTAGTCCTGCTCTAAAGCAAACTGCCCTGAACAAAAGACTGAAGGGAAACTCTCTGAAAAACTGAAAACTCCTTTTTTCATTGACATTTGTCACCTTGATACCTGTGAAACATCAACAAACAGAAATCTGCAGTTAATTTCAACAGAAAAAAACCTTACAAATCATAATGCATGGAAATACTGACTTAGTAATAGTTGGCAGATTAAATCTCATCTCCAGAATTGTAACATCTTTTATCTTTAGAGAACAGCAGTATTACATATTTTTTAACTTGTTATTTCTTTCTAGCAGATGTTTAAAATACATTTATTATCCAGCATATTGCATCTAGGTGTTTGTTTTCAAGTTCTATTCTGGCATGGCCCCCATCCATCTCATATTGCTAATTTATGTGAAGACTTTAAATTCCTCATATCTAATGTTGTGTTCAGGGACATGTTTCAGTAGCAGCCAATAATTTCATACTCTCAAAGCCATAAAAGTATTACTTGGTAAATGGTAAGCTAAGATACGTCAGCAAGTTGTAACTACAAAACTAAATTGCTCGTAATATAATATTAAACAATTTTCTTATTACAAAAAAAAAAAAAAAAAAAAAAAAAGATGATTGTTCACCAATAAAGAGATATGATCAATATAGTTCTGAATAGCAGTGTATTTTCAGGTATCCTATAAAGACTTTTCTGCTTTCACAATTTTTAGGAAGTCTTTCAAACTGCAACAGTTTGAAATGCCTAATGCAAATGCCTTCCTGCAAATATTTATTTCCACTTTTAAATGAGTTTTCTTCATTACTGTTTGCTTCTTTTTTTTCTGTTCACTCCCTTCAGATATTCAGACAAAAACATGTTTGTGCTTGAAGGCACAATGATATTAGAAGAATCGGAGTTTACAGCCTGTTTTCTTTTCCTGTATAGATTTGATTAAGTCGTGGATACGTGGACCTGCAATTCCCATGGAAAGCAAAGGGCACTATCTGCTAAAGTAGGAAGAGTATCAAATTGCTTTACAGCATTATTTTTCCTTCTCTGTAAATTGAAGGCAACTTTAGAGGAAGAATATGTTAAAGACCTCAGAGACTTATCACCTCAGTAGGAGGACACATATGGAAGCTTGAAGATATATGGAGACAGCTCTGTGTCCTGAGTTGGGTTTCTCTCACTGTAACACCCAGGTCTCTCTACCAGACTACAGCAAAAAAAAAAAAAAAAAAAAAAATCATGCTGAATGCTCATCTTTACTCAGGTCACGTTACACATGGCTGCCTTCTGTCATTCATCTTACTCTCACTTAGGTCTGTCTCACCCAGAAGGACATAAGTTTTGGGGCTGTACTCTACAATTTATTAACTTTAGTCGCACAATTGGATGGAGGCTTTTTCCTTGCACTCCCAGCCCCTTCTTTCACAATGAAGTCCTTCAGGTCTGGTTCTGGACAGGGTTCTCTTGGTACTTTGCTGGGTGCGTTTTCTTCACAAAGGAGGGCTGTCATGATAGATCGTGGATTAACTCTAGTCTCTCATACATTTGAATCCTGAAATTACACATAATCAAATGCAGATTCAAGAATCCCTGTTAATTAGAGGGAGAGATGACTCAGTACAACAGAATCTCAGAAAAAAAAAAAAAAAGAGGTTAAACACAAACATAAAAGGATATCAGTGTAAAACACTGCACCAAAAATGTGTAGACTGTTTTCATTAAAAAACAAAAACAAAAGAAAGAGTGGATTAAGTTCAAAGGCTTAAGAATGGTCCATTTCTTAGAGCTCAGACACCAGCACTATAGAGAAGACTCCACGCTGAAGGAAGCACAGTTGCTCATTACTATTGTTAGAAGTGATACATTTAACTCAAGCTCTAAAAACAAATCCAGAACTCTAACTCGTTACCCAGGTTTTCTGTAATCACTGACAATGTATGATGTTGTGACACAGCATGCTCTATCAGTGTCATGAGGAAAAGAAAGTTGTTTTGAAATTCCTTATTGATAGTGGCAGTTGGTTATATTTAATCATGAAACACAGATTGATCTTGTTCTTCACCACTAACTCTGGGGAGGAAGAGAGCATCATTCATATACTTACAACTGTTTGAAAATGAAATTTCTTGTTTTGACATAGAATGTCATAACAATAGAATAACTTAGGTACAATGTCTGATAAGGTAAAGTGATGAATGAAGGATATTGTCTTTTTTTCTAAAATTAAGTATCCTTGAAAAAAAAAAAAAGGAACCAAACCAGCCCTTCAGAGACTGTTAATATTCTACACTACTCTAATTATAATATTCTTCATTACAGCTTTCAAAAACATGTAACTGCAGACAACAACTAATGTACGGGGGGAAAAAAAAGCTTCGTAACAAATAAAAACCCTCAATTTCTATTACTAACAGTGGCAAGCTCTCAGCTGGTCCTTCATGAGTACAGATTCAGGAAATCAGACTGCAGTGCAGAAATTGAAAAGGAGCAATGAGGACCTAAGAACTTGAGAAGACATGTCTCAAGATCTCAGAGACTGAATTCCAAAACGGGATGTCAAGCCTACTCATTTATTTACCTGCTCCAGACATGATTCCTCCCATACACCTTCTGTAATAAATTGTGCCTAATTGTGTCCGTAATGTAGTCACCACACCACTTCTTGCTGCACATTAGAACATGAGGCATACCCTGGTAGCTGGCTGTTGGCTTTTAGAAGAGCCAGTAGGGGTGTTAGGCACAGACATTGAAATGTAGCATTGGCCACTAAAAAAATTGTATGTGAATATATGTTCAAAAAAATGTACTCTTAGTGCAGTGAAACATAAGCAATCAACCCACCAAGTATAAATATGACTGGATGACTCAAACTTTACTTAGACTTCTCATGATTGACTTCGCACTGGAGATGTCATATATAAAAAAGGTACCATTAAATGCTTTCAAGACATGATTATACACTCTAAAATTAAATATAATAAATTTAGTTGTCATGGAATAATTAGTTCAAAGTTTCACTGGCCTAAGCTGATGTTAAAACTTCAGCTTAAAATAGTGGCAAATTTAAACTAATCATATGTTTAACATACTATCATGCAACATGGATTTAATAGTAGTTTGCAACTGTAATCTTGGTGTTCAATTTCAATAGTCCGTGATTTTTTGCTGCCATTTATCTAAACTTTGTAAGCTCTAAGTCTGTGAGACAATGATTAGTACATCAAAGCCGTTTAGAAAAACAAATTCTCTTTATTCATAAATTCTTAGAAATTCTTATAATTTCCAAACTCTCCTAAGGAGTGGAATGCTTTTTTATTACTATGAATAGAATTTCAAGACAACGATGTGCAGAGATGGCATGAGAGTAAAGAAGTTTAAGAACCTCAACAATAACTACAGTAATAAATCTAGCAGAGCCCTTCAGCAAAGAGATATACAAACAATTTTGACTTGAAAAACCACATTAAACAGATTTTAATTCTTTTTTTTATAGCAAAACACAGCCATCTTTTATGGATGAGCAAGTGCAGCAAATGCAACGTTGGTTTTCTTTTTTGTCACATCTGCAAAATTCACTGGAAAACCACATGAAAACAAATAACAATAACTCTCCAACAAACTGGATGCGCTCACTGTTTTCTTTAAACTTACCTGTTATTTTTGCTCATTTCCAAAAATGGAACAAACAATATGCTAATGAATTACAGGGGTTAGAACTAGATGACTGTCATGGTCCCTTCCAACCCAAACCATTCTATGACCCTGTGACTGAAGTTGCAAGAACACTGGAACGGGCATTAAAAATCAGATTCATCATGCCAAATATAAAACAAACAGAACAAAACAGAATGCAATTTTGTAACAATGCATTCTTAAAGTCCTGGCTACTTCTATCCTCAAAGAATCATAGGAAATGACATAAAGAGCTTGTGGTGTTCTTTATATCCTACACACATTATACTCTTCTTTCAACTTCATCTTCTGTAGCAATTAAGGAACATGCATCACTCTGTACTTGTGCATATATGCACCAGTGTGCTTTTAAACACAAGAAGCTCCAATTCCTAACTAGCCTTTAGAAATAATAAACATTCAGTGACACACTTCTTAATCAGGTTGTCCCAGTACACCTCACAATGCCATATCAGAATTATGATGCAGCTGGTAATAGCTAAGATTGTACAGTATACTGAGGTCATACATTTCTTTCTAAAAAAAAGTATGAGTAAATATCAAATAGCAACACTAACCTACATTATGTCATCAGTTTTGAAGAGGAAATGACCCAAGAGATTAATGAGGAATTCTGCCTGGAAGTCAAAGGTATGATTAAGCCTTTTATTATTAAACAGAAACTAAATATGATCTAACCTATTTCCAACAGTGCAGCCTTTAATAGAGAGAAGAGAAAGAAGCAGAGCAGCAGGAGTCCATATTTATCTCTGGTACGCCATCGTTGAAGCCAACGGAATTCCTTCAAGTTCAGTTTGCCTGTCTGACATGGCAAGTCAGTCACTGTGTTGCAAGGTATGATGAATGGAAAAAGCAATGCCATTTTCGTTTCCCATTTAGGAAACATTATAGTCTTACAGTATCTTATTTCCTACTATAACTCCGAAATTGTTTATTATTATGTAACAGTTGATGTATCAATTCACCGAATAAACAAATAATTTTATAAATCCAAATATGGCTGCTCTCCAGAAAGTCCTCTAGAATGAAAAAGAAACAATTTCTTTTTTCCTATATTGTAAGTACTAAGAATAATTTTGGTGTGAATAACATACAACTAAATATTTTTTTTTTATAATTTTTGTACACAACATCCTTGAAAAAAAGCCAGAAATGAAATAGGTTTCACTTCATTTTTTTTCAAAGCCTGAAATAAAAATTAGGTCATTCATCCATCCAATCAAGTCAGACTTCGTATATTCACCTTCGGACTAGAAACAGCAATTCACTAACTCTTAGCACTGACATCAAACACGACAGTGTTCCTAGACCCCCTAGAGATACATTGTAAATCACAGAACCATAAAATACCCCAAGTCGGAAGGGATACATAAGGATCACCGAGTTCAACTCCTGGCTCCACACAGGACCACCCAAAAATCAGACCATATGTCTAAGAGCAGCGTCCAGATGCTTCTTGAGCTTCGGCAGCTCGGAGCCGTGCCGGCCGCCCTCCGCTGCAGCCCCTGTCCCTGACCGCCACCCTCCCTCCCCCGACGCAGCTCCATGCCGTTCCCTCAGCCCTGTCGCTGTCACACGGAGCAGAGCTCAGCGCTGCCCCTCCGATCCCCGTGAGGAGCTGCAGCCGCCGTCGGGCCTCCCCTCAGCTCCTCTGCTCTGGGCCGAAAACAAGAGACCTCAGCGCTCCTCTCATTTTCCCCTGTGGAGGCTTTTATCATCTTTACAGCCCTCCTATGCAGACATAAGTAGATAAGAAAAAAATAGAGCATGTAGATATCTCGCAGGGAAAAAAAGAAAAAAAAAAAAAAGAAAAAAAAAAAAGAAACAACTTACTTTTCTTGGATACATGCACAATAAAATGAAATTACCTAGTATCATTTTAGAAAGTGCATCTAAAAATGTCTCATTCATAGGCTGCTGACACTGTAAGGGAACCTTGCACTTGTGATGCTGAGCAGTCTCTCCTCTGGCCAAAGTCGTCAGCAACTGACAGCATTTAACACGAGCCATTTCAGACACCTTGTTTAATATCTTTAACCCAAGTTATGCACTTCCAGAAGACCAAGTCACTCACCAACAAACTGGGAATTGAACAGTCCCAGGGAAGAAAGCCCAAAGAAGCTGTGAACTTCTCACTGTTCTTGCGCAGGCCTATGTCACCCTGTCTACACCATGCATCATTCATCTGCTGTGATGAAACGTGAACCCATTTTAAAAAAAGAACTCCGTCATGGTGAGGATACTGTATCTTTGTGACAAGTGTTCCACATACTTTCCATGGGCACAAACTGCTCCCGCTTCTATTTAAACCTCTGCTGCTTCTTCGCTGGATGCTACTTGCTTCAGAAAGTTCCTTCAGGAGGTACTTAGCAGAAACCTAAACAGCAGAATGGCAGCAGACAGCAACACGGCCCCTGAAGAGAAGCCGAACACGACTCCTGTGAAAAGAGCTGTCCACAAGATCCGAACCGCCAGCCTTGTCTTCAGCTTAGCCCGAGGATGGCAGCAGTGGGCAAGTGACCGCAATGTAAAGCAAGCCCAAGAACCCCCTGGGTGGGTCCCCACTGCAGGAGATGCATCAGCTCAGTCAGTGCAAGAAAGACACTCTGAAAAATGGCCAGTTCCATCTACCAAGAGGGACGATGAAAAATCCTCAGCAAATGAACTGGTGGCAAGAAATGCTGAAAAAAGGTCAAGAGAATCTGATGAAGCCCTTAAAAAGTTCAACATTAAAAGCAAAGAGGTGCTGAAAACTGTTGTAAGTAAAGCCTATGAACGAGCAAGTGATGTTAGCCTCCTCAGTGGCAGATATGAGAACAACCACGGCGGCTCAGAGACAACCAAGTTCAAAGAAGAATCAAATGGTATCGACAAAATTCTTAATGGGAAATTATCTCCCACTATAAGGAGAAAATGTTCAAACAGAGTATCAGACGCCATTGAGGGCTTTAAAGAGAAGGACAAATTAGGAACTAGGGAAGAACTGCTGCTGAAGTGCCACTATGACAGCATGGATGCAGAAGACAGTGGCTATGGGGAAGCAGAAGACAGACTTGAGCCAGAGGTGATCCCTGTGAAGGTCAAACAACCATCTCTGTAAGTAAAACACCTTTGTTACAGTATCAGGAATAGTCAGATCAGCAGGCCATGATGCAGGACCAAAATTCTTTGAGAGAGAAGGAAAATGAAATCAGGACCAAAAAAAAAAAAAATCACAGGACATGGTCAAAGAGAAAGCATTCTCTTGAATGCAAAAGAGAGTGAAAATAACCAACAACCGAAAACAACCTATCCAGAAAACCATTCACATATCTATGTTTAAGTGGCTTAATCCTTGGTAACAGATATCTGACTATAGACTCGGGTTTCAAGGACTACACACATTAGAGAAGGGGGAAGTTATATTTAGGAAATGTTGCTAAATTTGACACTAGATTTATCAGTTCACCTAAGCCACTACTTATTTCTTAATGTTTTTGCCTATATTCCAGATTAACATTTTGTTCCACATCAAGAACCCACAGCTATTCATTTATTTCTGCAAATACCAAGTCTGAAGAAATGCTCTTAAGCAAATAATATTTCCAAATGCTTATTTTGCTTTGTACAAACTGCAAAGATTCTTAGACATAATTTGCACAGAATGTCCAAAAAGAGATACAGCTGGAATTACTGCTAAGTAAATCTCAACCAACGCTGGGTTCACTACTTCTCCTTGGAAGTTTTGGAAATTGGAATTCACCAGCTCAAAGAATGGGACCCCGAATACATAGTAGAAAGCATCCAGCCTGCCTCTTACTACTTGAAGTTTGATTTGAATCATGCTGTGCTATAATTTATAAATCATGTTATAAAACACTTGACAAAAAGAATTTTTAAATCATTGAAATTCTTCAAATTCAAAGCCTCTCTACAGTATCAATAGAAAAAAAAAGAATTTACATCAAACATAGAAGTTTCTGACATACAAACTTTCTGACTGGTGCGAACAAAAAGCAATAAGCAGAATCTATTACTTACAGAAGTAGATTTTACTAGTTCCACTAAGAATTTTGAATTAAGTAGCAATCAAAATCATAGCAACAGACAGTTTTGGGAAAGACTTCTTTCAATAAGAGGACTGTGCTTGAAGATTACTACATAACAGCAGCTTCTTTTGGAACCAGGTAATGAACAAGTAAGGTTCAGCTGCAGCCTGAGGAGTGTCCCAAGACAGCCAAGGAACAGCAGAAGCTGGTAGAAATTCTTGTTTCCCTGAGAGCTCTAGCAGAACAACCTTTCCAGAAGATAGCTACAAACAGCTGCGCTGGAGCCAGACTTGCCAGAGGGTAGCTGCCAAACTCATTCATCACGCTCTTCTCAGCAAAAGATGAAAAGGTCTGCATGCCTCACAAGGGGAAGCTGTAGGCAGCCATTAGATATGGCACAATTTGCCCCACTGCTCTGCTTCACAAGCACTGTGATGTCACAGAGCACAGACAGAAGGCATGAACGAATGATCAAGCCTGAACTGTTTTGGTGTACAACCTCACATCTAACTTTAAATGTGTGAATAAGGAGGGCACAGCCACTGAGGGCAGGGTGTGCTAAGTCTTTGCTGAGGCTTAACTGCAGCTGGGCCAGGGCCTGTCCTCATGAGCCTGCAAGGTCAAGGGTTGGCACCAGGACACCGCTTCCTGATGCTTTGCTACGTAACAGACCAGTCATCTCTCAGAAGGAACAAATCGTTACGGGTCTAACTGGAATAGCTCTCCAGTAATCCAGAGCTTTAAAGTCTGTGGTCCCTACTGCTGGGAGACCAGTGCAGTCCTTCTACAGAAATGAGCTCAAGAACAAAGCATTAAAACAAAGGTTTCACATAGATAGTGGGGGAAAAGGGGATAAGTTTGCAGCATATTACCTGTAAATAACACCAATTAAAACAAATTGCTTGCTAAAAATGTTACAGTATAGGCAAATTTGCTTTCTTTCTTTTAAAACTTACATGTTTTCTCCATATGCCTGTTACCTGTGGGAAAACAGAAGAGCACTGAAGTGAAAATGACAGAAATAATATCCTATCACGCTCACTGCTATCCCTTCCACTGAAATCTGCTAGAATCATTTTCTTCATTTAATGTGCCAGCAGCACTGGATTCTTTTTTTTTTTAAACTACTATTCTTTTTTTTTTTTTTTTTTTTCTTTAATAGCCTCAGAATACATTATTTCAGTCTGTTACTTTTAAGAACCTCTCAGTTGGATTAAATCTTCAAAAAGTCCAAAAGTATATGATTGTTAAAGCACATCTCCTGTTTTCCATACTATATCCCAGGAAAAAAAAAAAAGAATCAGTGTGAACTGCATTTTCATGGCTTCCAGCTTCAGTGTTTACTGCAATCAGGCTGTTTACCTTCATTGAATGAATGTTAACTTCCACAGGCTTAGTAAGTACTACTTCTTTCATTTTAGGAGCCAAAGGGACTCCTAAAGAAGAGAAGAAATTCAAAACTTGCTCCTCTCCTGCAAACAGAACAGTAGAGAATGCAGGACATGGATGCTGTCCTCCTGCAAGTTCAGGATGCAATCAGTGTTACCGCTTAGCGTAACAGTAGCCTGTTAATGCAGGATACTCGTTACTCATAGTTGATTTACTACAGTACGTTAAAGCTCACAATCTTCAATTTGGATCCCCAATCCATTGTTATGTGCTGCACAGATATGAAAAAAGTGATTCCAGGTCTATGATAGTTTACTACATTAACTCATCAACAACTTAAGCAATGAGGAAAACTGCACTTTAGCAATTATAGCTAGCAAATACATTAAAAGATTAACAATATTGATCTTCCAAACCCACACAGAGCATGATAAAAGCAAAGTGATCGATACGGGGGTGTTTTTCTCAGCCACTGAGGAGGCCTGAAAAGAGAAATAAAGGCTTCAGTAGGAAAAGGTGAGAAAACTCACTAGACAATTCAAATAAAATGACATTAAAAAGCTTTTATAGAGCTTAGCCATCTCGCTTACTGCCAGATTCTCCTCTCTACATGGGGAACTGCAGATTCAGGATTTTCTCAGAGGGCCCTGGAAAGACAAAGCAGCCTGATTCTTCTTGTGCTTTTTATCATATTGACTATGAAGTATTTTTGGAGCTTTCCAGTACAATTTCTCAATACAGCTAAGCCAAGTGAATGGAACTCCAGAGCTGAAAAGAATGTTCAATCTCCTACACCATCTTCTATGCTAGGCATGAGGGGTTTGCACTTGAACCAGCACTGCCCAGCAGTGCCAACCTTCTGGTGCACAGACCTGAACAGGGGACATCTGTGCCATACTTTCTCATCTCTTTCAACAAGCTTAGCAGAAAACAAAACACGCAGCAAGCTTGCAGTGTTCTGATAACTGTAGTTTTGTTGTTAAAAATAATCAGGTATTACTGGGGTGGTTTCAGTGCAGCCTTCTGGGGACTAAAAATAGTAGAAAACAAATTACTTTGGTATAGCCACAGCACACTATACTCTCTAGGCAACACAGTGACAGGATGCAGACAGCACAAAGACTAGCTCAGACTCTCTCTCACAACATGACACTGGCCACAAGAGGAAAGAACATCAACAGCCAGCCTGCCTGCAGCCATTCAGTGATACTGCTACACAAACACACATAAAAATACAAAATCAGTTAAGACCTCTGAAGATTAGTAGCCTCAAGTTTCTTCCAGCCTTGCACCCTTACCAGTGAGAATATGAACTCTGGACTCAAATCTAGACTTGAAGGCAGTACCAAAGATGAAATCAAGCTGTCGATGAATTTGCTTTTCAGGGCCAACTGAAATCTTGACTAAAGATTCCTAAAGAATTAGTTTAGAACTGAGGAAAATATGCCACCTGGTGGTTACCATCTGCTCTAGAAAACGATATACATGTATACATTGAAAAAGATCAGCAGCAGAATTGTAATTGAATTATGAAATGCAAAGCTGAAATGCCTTGTCTCTTTCAGCATGAACAAGTGCAACAAAGAAAGAAGCATTAAAGCTCATAGGAAGTACAGTCCCGTTAGCAGCCTGAAGAACAGATGGCAGGAATGGGCAGACCAGCACATCATAACGCAGAAGCTGAATCCCTTCAGTGAAGATTTTGACCACGAACTGGCCATGTCCACACGCCTGCACAAAGGAGACGAAGGCTACGGCCGGCCCAAGGAAGGCACCAAAACCGCTGAAAGGGCCAAGAGAGCAGAGGCTCACATTCACAGGGAGATTAGAGACCTGTGTTTCATCATTAAAACCATGGCTGAGCCACGGAGTGACGGCAAGATCCAAGTCACTTTTGGAGAACTCTTTGAGAGATATGTTCGTATTTCAGATAAGGTTGTTGGGATTCTCATGAGAGCCAGGAAACATGGGCTGGTGGACTTTGAGGGAGAAATGCTATGGCAAGGAAGGGATGACAACGTCATAATTACTTTATTAAAGTAAGCATGCTCCAAGAGCAACATGCCTTGGAAAACCTCATCTTTCCTCTGCTATTAGCTTTCGCACATTTGGAATATAAGATTTTCTCCAGTCCCTGGACAGAAAATTCATTGAGCATTTTTCTAAATACAAGCTTTATAACTGTTGCATAATAAATATAAGCATCCAAATGAATTTTTTTTTTCTATACCAGGAAAACTTACCAGGACACTTCAGTTAATTACTATACACAAAGCAAATAAGAAAAAAAGAAAAAACATAAGCAGATAAATATAGAAACCTGTAAGAACACAAATGGCTGTAAATGAATTCCTTTTTTTTTTTTTTAAACTTATTTTAACTTATTCTTACATTCAAGTTCCTCTCAACTATTTAAACAGGGAATATAAACCACACCAGATCAGAAGCAGAATGATGAACTAAACTCAGACCAAATTTTTGATCTTATGTGCATATTTTCTAACTAATCTATTTCAGTGCATGTAAAAAAGGTTTCTTTGTACACAACCAAGAATGACAAATTTATTTCTTTTACAAATACTATAAGCAAATACTACTGCAGTGACAGCTACCGCCAACTTTCTCTTAGATATCACAGAAACTAAGACAAATCTTTTATAAGCAAGACTTTTTTATTTAATAATTTATATAATTTATTAAATGTTTTTAGTTATAGCCTATTTTGTGCCTTCTGGTCATCAGCCATGAAGCACAAAGTGTTTAGAACAGATGCAGAAAACATGAAAAGGGAATAACTATGGAAATATCTTTCTTGTAAATACGGGGGGAAATAATACCAAATGTAAAAGGAACAGTCATGTAATTGTATTGATGTTTACAGTGAACAAGTGATTACACCTTCTACTGAAATGTTCTCCTATGAGAAAAGATACAGAAGCAGTGTTCTCCAGACCTGAAAACAACTGACTTCAAGGGAAGTGGTGTTGTGCAGTATCCAAAAACACCAGCCTAATTCTACAGTACTTGTTGTTTTAATTATTCTGACATTGCTGAAATCGTGTATTTGAGTAGGGGAGGCTGAAGAGAAATGCATCCCGATGAACGAACAGTCTAGTGTCTAAAAACTGCGTTTTGCCTTTTACCCAAATCCAAAAACTCTATAAGGCTTATACAGCTTATTGGATTAGATGGATCACAATGCCACCGGTGTAACGTGGAAAAACCAAAAAGAGCAAACAAACAAATCCTATGCTGTTAAGAACACTTTCTATGCAAAGCATTTGTTACACAACAAGAGACTTGGATAAGTAATTTGCATAATGAGAAAAGTTTTCTCCCCCCTCAGAAGACTCTGAACATTCAAGCTGAAAGAGCAAATATTTTCTTACAGAAGGCTGAATGAACATCCTGTCATAAAATAAATGCTGCTAACATATCATGAGACTACAGGTATTCCAGTTTGAACATTCAATGAACATATGAATTATATATTTTAACAGCAAGTGATGCAAGAACTGGTTACTAAGTGTTTATTGTAAGTTGGCATAAAACATTATCTGTGGCACAGTAACTTGTTGTGAATATAAGGAAGAAAAAACATTCTACTAGAAGAATTCAATAGCATTTCTTTGGCATTTATATTGAGATCTCTCAGACTACTCAAATAGATCTGCACAACTGACTTCAAAATGTAATAATTAGATATTGGCATATTTTTACCTTATCCTTACAGTTGTTTTGAGAAAGTCTGCTTGTCAAAGGAATATATGAATTATAAATAAAACATTCATTTCTTTGGTTCCTTCTCTCAAACACCAGAAAAGAAATACACGTTCATCTTCTGAGAAGTAGAACGGTAATAGGTTATTTTAAAGTATGACTACCATGACTACCTTCTCCTGTTCACAGGCTGTTAAAGTATTCTCCTATGGAGCTTTCTCTGTCAGAAGCATCAGAAGATGATTTTCAAGGAACATGAAAATGAAGCAGTTGGAATATTAGATACCTGTACAAAGAATACACCACCAAGGAAGAACAGGCTGCCCTGAGGCTGAGGGGCCTCCTCCTTGGAGACCTTCAGAAGTGATGCGCGCATGGGTCTGGGCCCCGTCAACCTCACTTGTGCTATAATTCTGTGAAATGTTAATTGAATCACATCATATTTCTGCTCACAAGAAATCCCATCCTATTATAAAGCAACACAACAGAGATTAGGCTCATCATAGTTTTCTTGAAAATGGCTGACAAGTGTATTTTAATCTCACCACCTCCCATTGGGCTTTCAAAAATGAAGACTGAGGGGAGACAACCTTGAAAGTCTCTCTCTTTTTCCCTAATATATCAGATGTATTCTGTGCGATCTTATGCATGCAGCAGATGAGCAAGCAGCAGTTCAGGCATGGAAAGAGGGGACCTGCCTCAACCAATACTGCTTTATGAATCAATATTGCCTCCCAGGGCATTACAGAAATGTAGACTGAAACTGTTGACAATATTATTTAGCTGAGTTAATTGCAAAGTTAAGAACTCCAGGGGCCCCTTCTAACTCACACAATTCTATCTGATACTTCTAGTAGCCATTTATCTTTTGATATTACTAGAAAGAAAGAGGACATTAACAAAGGCACAGATTCTTGAAAAAACAAAACCAGCTGCACTTATATTTTTGCTCCCCCTCCTTAACACTCTTGCAGATTTTGGCCAGACATTTTCTAAATACTTATTGCACATCAAAAGAGTAAGAAATGATCGTTAGTGCTTAAGGGTGAGCAACTGAATTCTATAAATTCTGTGAAGTTATGAAATTAACAATAACCTGCATTTGTGCTCCTAAGCGAGCTCCAACTTCTAAATAAACCCCAACTCAAGTTTATTTGTACATAGATTTAGATTTATTTGCTATACATCACTGTGACCTTAGAGTATTTAAAATCCATTACAGGATTCTCTTTTTGCAATAATCAGTCTTAACTCCACAAAGACAATAATACTGCTGTGGAAGACCAAAGGGAGAAAAGCCATTTTAGTTTATTTACACTTTCTTATTTTGTAAACATTTAGTCTACACATTGTACTAAGTTCTAATAAGGATAAAGAGCTATACACAGAGACAGGAAACAAAGCCCTGTATTCCTATTCATATAGAGCATTAGCATATTATAAGATGAACCATCTGCCCTTTCTCATTACCATAGCAGTAAACTGTCTTCAAATAAATTTTTAAAACTTTCCAATATCTAAGTATTTTGAAATATACAACTACATCTACTTAAGCCAACTCATTTGGCCTTTATTCCATTTCTAGAATAATTTAAAGTGCTATAAGCAACCCGTCAATCAACACTTTTCTATAATAACAAAACTACTTTAAACATTAATTTACAAGATAATATACAATGTTTATCTGAAATAGCTGAAATTTCAGCACAAAGTCAGTCACTGTCACACTTAACAGCAATTTTTTTCTTTTTTTTCTTTTTTGCAGAACATAGATTAAAAGCTTTGAAACAAACAATTTTGTTGAGCTGTTATTGCCACAATGGCTTATCAACTTTCCTACAAAAGTGGACAAGAGCTACTGGAACTGTGTACTAGTCTGTCATTTTTTGAGGTCACATGACAGTAAGTTTGCATATTCCACAAGTCTACTGAATTACAATATTGTCTACCTATAGTACATTGTCTCATTTTAATCAGAGCTGGTGCTAACTGTAAATTTACAACATAGACTCACTCAAAAAAACATCACAATTATTTTTTCTTTGGACAGGAATAAGCTATATTCTTGGAGTTGATGTGCTACACAGCTACAAGAGTATAACAGTATATATCTGACACTATGTTGAAAGATGCATTTGTTTCATAGTCTTTGTACTTTTAATGCCCTACTATAGCTACAAATTGTCTTGAGTTTCACTTGCCTTAGCCTTTTAGTTTCCTGGAATTATTACAATCTTACATTCCCTTATTATTATTATTACTGTTATTTTTTATTTATTTATTTATTTTAAGTCTTTGCCATGTAGCTCAATATTGTCAGTTATTGTCCCAAACCTGCAGATCATTAACACCATGTGCAGAACACTAATACAGCCATCATGCAAGCTAGAACACATTGTTTAACTCACTTTCGTAACATGAAAAAAAAAAAAATTGAGACAAATGGCACTGTTGACTTTTGATGTCTTTTAACTCAACCAGAAGTGTACCAGTATGTGTCAAAGAAGGAATGCAAGGCTTCTCCTCTGTGGCACCATAACAGTATTATCCGTTGTTGGTCCAAACCAAGGCAGTACTGCTTCCAAGTACCTACACGCAGCTTTCTACTTACATACATCATAGAGGGCAACTTCATTCTCAGATAAAATTTAAATACAAAAATAATAACCTATATTCAATGAAGCAGCCCCCAGTAGGATTTACAGAAAGATGTGTGTGGGAAACCTGGGAGGCAAATGTAAAAAGACGATGAAGTTTTATAGACTGCAAGGATCGAAGTAACTGATGTTCTTTTTTTCAGTCCACAGTCTGCATTTGTTTTTTTTTTTGTTTGTTTCTACAGCTTAGAAAAAGTAAGACAGTATATTGCAGACAAAGAAGCATGAAAAAAGTCCACTATTGCAAAATAACTAAATGGCCACGCTGAAAACTACAAAAGAAAAAAAAAGTAAACTGGTGCATTATATTGGGGATTTCAAGCTGCATTGATTAATTTCAGGTTTGGGACAATACCCTGTAGAAACAGTTCTCATTTACAACTCATTCAAAAGCCCAAATTTCTATGTCTTGAATAATGAAGTCTTCTCTCTTAGAAAGTGTGTGATTCCCAAATGTTTTGCATGAATGACTTCTTCCATGGTAGAGATCTCCATCAAGCCAAAGAGCAAATTCCCCACTGCAAGACATACAACATATTAAAGCAAAAGATTGAGGGAGTTAACAAACTTTTAAATGCATTTTTTTCATTCATAATTTAGAAACAAAAAAAATCATAGAATAGAAATCAACACAGGTTCTTCCTAGCTGTTAATAAACTTAAAGCTGCAAAGATTTTTCTTCCTTATTTTAAGAATACTTTTTTCTGAATATACAGAATAAAAAGTTAACCAGAATAATGCAGCTTTCATCCCCTTCATTTTGTATTAAGAAACTGGCATAATAGCAGTGAGAAGAATGCTGCAAAAAGGGATGAGACATCAATTTCTGAAGATGCTGACATGTCTTGGGATAGTAAAATTTAAATTCAAGCCCCTTCTTCTGTATATTGTAGATATTTCTCACAATCACATGCATCAGAAACTTAAGTAACTTGTGTCCATCTGGAATATACCAGGACACATGCAGTTAGAGCACTTAAGGTATGATAGCCTTGTATGGTTGAAACTTGATGTCAACTACACTGATGACAGAAGTCCTTCCTAAGTCTACTAAACATTAGAAGTTAAGCATAAGACATACTAGATCATTCTCAAATGGTAACTTCTGAGCAATGAGATACCAAACTGAAATAAATTCTGAATTCTTTTTAAAGGTGCAAAGATGCACACAAACAGTTGAGATTCTTCCTAATGACAAATGATAACCCACCCTCCTCCACCAAAAGCAAGGGAATCCATGTCGCCTTTAATGAAGAACATGTTGTCTCCTGTCCATTTGAAAACCTAATGAAAAAAACAAACAAAAAAACGCAATATTGTAATATTAAAATATGTAAACTTGTCGTTTAGGCATAAAGACAACCAAACACCAATAAAGATATTAACTGGTAATTTAATTAAGTTATAAAATGCATACAGAGAAGTTCTGTACAGAAACAGGTATAGGCACACATAGAAGTAGTACTACATTTTCCCTACGTTTTATACTATTTAAAATGATATCACCTTGAAGTAACTCTTCCTGGAACACTAATTCTTCTGCACAGTGAAAAAAAAAAAATACACTGAAGATAAAACCTTTAAAATGAAGTCCTTCTCAACTTATCAGACAGAGATCTGGCATAATTTTAAATGCTATAAAAATATCCAGAATAACCAAGTCAGTTTCACTAGGCACACTCTACATTTACTGAACACTGATTCTGTGAAAAAGCTCATATGATGGTATTTCCTATGCCAACTCCTAGGATTTTTCTGATTACTTGCTCAAACTTATTCAGATAATACTTTAAGAGAGAATGTATATCAGATGTTGGGAAGGAAGAAGGTCAATGCATAGCAAGTTGTAGCTTCTTACCTCAAAATCTGGAGAAAAAGTGAACAGAAAGGTCTCCCCAGTGCCATAAAATCCATCACTCACTTTAAATGGTTCAGATGCTAGTGCACCAAAAATCTGTACAAAAACATAGAAGAACTTAAAGACTACAGAGCATCTGAGAATCTGTAATGATTGATAGTAACAGATAAACAGATCAGTCAGATTGTAAATGTTACCAGATCTTTAATTTAATACAGGAATATAAACCTTATGTGTTATCATGCTTCTGAGTGCATTGTGTATCACATTGTGATACATAGCAGCACAAATGGAAGATAAGAGGACTTCCACTCACTAAGAAGTGAACATAAAAATCAGATAAAAACTGAATTTGGAAATTCTAAGAAAGAATGCACATATTTTAAAACTCAATGTTCTATTACTTCTTATGTACTTCACTCTTTCACTTCAGCTATGATACTTTCAGCAACTTCATAGCTGTAACTGACTTGTTATTCTTTGTGTAACTTACTCCTTCTAAACCAAACAAGAAATAAGCAACAGTTACCCTGTCTTATAGCGTTAACTGACTTAAACTAAAGCCCTTTTAGATAGTAAAAAAAAAAAAAAAAAAAGAATATTTAGCAATAAGAACATTCCAACAGTAGTCAAAAGAATGTCTGAGGATTGACTACTGGATTTTAAAATTTAATTTAAATGCTATTGATTTCTCAGGAATGAGAATAATTGCAAAAGCATCTGACATAATTAGGTAAAAATCAAGTGCACTTCACAAAGCACCAAATTAGTATTTCTGTTGCTAGCAGGAAACTTGTTTCAACATCTATAAGAGCAAATAGAAGTGCACACCAATGCAGTCCAATAGCACTCATTTGTTTATTTTTTCATTTCCTGCTATATAAAGTTTGTGTTTTTTATTCACATTACATAGTGAGCCTTAGAGAAGCAAAGCACTGATGAGAGTGAGCGACTGAGGCACTGAAACTCATGTCCTGAACATACATCTTACGTTCAGGATGTAGAACAAATTGTTTTCTTCTGCCCATCCTAGGAAGCTGCACAGTCACAGACAGGTTTTCCAAGCATTCCATTCCATACTGAGCTCTATAGCAGTCATTAACAGATATGAAACAATATGAGCAGGAACTCAAGGCTTACATATGGCTAACAAGCATCTAATTAAGACTGCGTCCAAGTTGGCTTGATTTTATATTATCAGGTCAGAACAACTGCTGTTACAAACTTCATTTATTTCTTAGCAATTTTACATTGTCCAGAAAAATTCTGTTCAGAACCTTTGTAATTCCAGTTGAAATAAATAGAAAGCCTAAAGCAATAATTGTGTTCATTAAGAAACAAAACATCCTCCTCCACTCAGTACAGTCTTCTATGAGACAATATTTCCTATTCTTTAGAAGACTATCAGAGATTCACAGATAGTTTTCTTTGAAAGGTCCTGCTAATGCACATCAGACTGTGCCTTAAGTCTGACTGAGAGCAATCATGACATTTCTGAATCCTTTTTGTTGAATTCATCCACTAATCTCCTGCAATCAATATAGACATCCCACTATTATGGAGCAGAAGAGAGAATATTTACATATGGAACTTCCTTAATGCAATAGAACCTAAAGAAGCCTTCTTATTATTTTTGACTTTCAAGAATGTTGCTACCTTTAATAGATTCCTTACCTTGGAGAATACTTGCGAACAGTACTTACATGCTAAAAATAAGATTCTTTGTAGGAATATGCAAACAATTTTAAACTTAGTTGACAAGCAGATGAAATAAAGTATTAGCCAGCTAAGTGTACTCACTTTTCAAAGGCATTTATCAGTTTCAAATGCATTGTTAAACTCAGTCAGAAACCCTGAAGTTCCATAGAAAGTACAAATTTCTGTACCACTGAAGTGGTTTTTTTTTTTTTTTTTTTTTTTCCTCAGGACAAGAACATGGAAGATGTTTCAACGCAAACTCATAGAAGGATTAGCTCGGTATTTCTTTGATACAGATATATATTTCACTGTTATCAAGTGCATGGAATGGTAGATTGGAGCTTCAAAAAATCTGAGCGTAATTTCTCTGTCAAAGATTTTGTGACCTCAGGTTGTATTTACTGCACGCAGGTAATTAATATATCTTCTGCAGTAAAGATCCATACTCAATTTGAATGAAGAAAGGCAGATTCATGAAGAGAACAAAAATTGGTTACTGAAATAAAGGCAAGTCCATATCTGAATAACTGGCACATGAAAATTTTTCCAGCAGCTCTGCAGTAACGGGAAGAGATTGAACCATGCCAGTTATTTCATATTATATATGCAGCTTCAAACTATCACAGTCTCTGCATCTTAACATCTTCAACGTCAAGTACAGATATTCATATATGGAAGGTCATCTGAATAGTTTCAATAATAGGGGCAATACATTCTGGTGACATGGCATTTATCAGGAAAAGGACACTTTCTGGGCCAAATAAATGAGTACTTGGAATTAGATAGCTTGCAGAATTCACAAATTAATCTTGAGAAGCTAACAAGGGAACAAGAAGAGAAGTAATCAAAAAAGAAGTGCTTACAAGTCTGTTGAGATACTTAACACTCCTACTGAACAGTCTTTTACCTTCAATATTAAAAGTAGTAAGAAATTCCCTTTTAAAGAACTTGAGCTGAAAAAAATTTGACATTAGCAGAGATTTAGAATTTTAATTTTTCTTTTATTTTTGTAAAGTATGGGATCCCTGAAGCAGGAAATGGATGGGGGCAAAAAAAAAAGTGAGTTGGGACTCAGATTAGAAAACATATCCTTTATTTACAGTTTTCAGCCCCCCTGAATGATATGAGGTGATATGAGCCCATGCTTCCTGAAAATAAAAACAGTGGTTACCAAAGCAGGACAGATAAGTAAAGGAAATGTTAGATTTCAGAGTGGTTCTGTCACTTCCATAAGAGAGCAGCAGACATTCAGAGAGAGAGTCAAAGTCTCATTCAGTCTGCCTATAATGTTCATATTTTCATAGAATGTCTGCTACTCAAACGGTGAGATATAATCCACTTTCTCAAATTCACACCACAGCCAGAGAATCAAGGAATATAACATTATGCAGCAAAGATCCTGCAGCCCTTATAAAGGAGAGATTCTGCAGACACAGAATGTACCAGGCAGTACTAGCAGTAGCTGGCAAAGACATTCCTACTCAACTTCTGGCATCAGAAGTTTTTGGAGACTATTTCTAATGCTTTAAGTATGTTAAAAAAAAATTTTGAGAGTAAAGTCAGTAACACTGTAAGACTCATACAGTTTGATAGTGAACTAGTAGTGTTAAAAGTTTCTTCCTATAAAATAAGTATGTCAAAAAACTTGTTTTTTAGCAAGTCATTTTAAAAAGCCTCATATTAACTACTAGGAAGGAAGCCATCTTGCACACATTTCTCCTCCTTTCCTTTACACTCCCCAGTTTTCTGCACAGGTCCCAGCTTCCATGCAAACATTTTCCTACCTGTCCATCACTGTCCTTGATAACCAACAACACAGGTGTATCTAATCCCAGCATAGTTCGATACAGAGTCTTCAAACTCATGCCATGCTTTGCAGTACTGTAGGCAAGAGTCCATGGATATCCAATGGTCCGTGGTGGAAGAGACTTCGTGAGCTGTTAACAAGATATTGACAATCCTTTTACTCATTTTTACCATTTTTAAGAACATGCAATACGTAAATGAACGCTGATTACATTTTTCTGAGCTACTGCAAGCAGCCTTTACAGTTAGTTTAAAACGTAACTGTAAAACCCTAAAATTTCACATGTGCATTTTCTACCTCTAGTCTCAAGCAGGCTTCTTTCTCTACCTGCACCAGTGATCCATAAGTGAAGAATGATTAACCAAACAAAGAACATGCATGGTAAGGTCTCAAAGTTATCTAAAGACAATAAAGAACTGTTCTTGCATAATAATACACATTAGCACTGAGCTATTAGATCACTGAAGTCAACAGGTAGCAGATGCAGAATAGAGGATGCTTGCTCTCCTTTTCTCATACCTTTGAACACAGTAAGCCCTAATCTAAACATTCAATAAATATATCCAACAGGATGATCTTGAACTGGATAGTGAGAATTGCAGTTATCACGAAGCTGGTGTCAAGGCACAATGAAATAAAAGGACAGATGCAGACTAGTGCTGGCATGATGTTGGCAAAGGTTTATCCATGAACTGCGTTGTGCTTAGTCATTTGTATCACAAATCCCTAAATTACTTTGTCTGTTTCACACTGCGTCATAGCATTTCTGATAGTATATACAATACTTAAAAAAACAAAACAAAACAAAAACAAGCCAAAAAACCCCAAGCCTACATATATATCTACGTATCTAAGTAAGTACCTTTTCTATTTGCTCAGGTTGAAGTAATTCACTGGGATCACTAAGATTTGGCCGGAATGCCTCAGGCTCCAGGTCTGTTTTAATGTTTGTTGCCTGTTTTGAGTTGATATCTTCTCTTGTTGTTATCTAAAAAAAACCAAAACAAACAAACAAAACACAGGAAAGTAAGTATTTGCAATTCCACTAGAGGGAGGATACACCCAGCAGGTTTAAAATCATGCAGCTACCAATTCACAGCCACGTAAATCCTTTGGAAGTTATGAAATCCATTACTTTGGCCTGATCAAGACTTTTGCTGCTTTCAGTAGCAAGTCAGTGTTCAATATATTAACATTAAATTACAGACACTAAGATGAAAGCCATGGTTTCATGCTAAAAAAAAAAAAAACAAACTCAGACAGTCCAAGGAGTTCAGATGCCTTTCTAAAGACACACATGCTTGCATTTTAATTTCATCATATCATCCACTTCAAGTATAATATAAAATACTCAGACAGAAAAGGAACTGAAACTTCAATCTAATTTCTCATTAGGTTGTGCATCAATACTTCCAGCATACCTGTGAAAGTTTCCACATTTTTACCACATATCTAAAAGACTGCTGTTGGTTAACTTGAGTAAAACATCTGAATAGCGTCCTATGAAGATTGCTACTATATGAGGTGATCTGCTGGAGTACTTATGGGAAAGAGAAGAAGAACTCAGTAGAGAGGAGCAATGAGAAGAAAGTAGCAGGAATACTTATGCTGCATAATGATCTCCAGAGATCTGGCACAGACATTATCGAATGTTCCTGCAGCAGTTTAAAATAGCTGTCCTGTATATCTACCCTTTTCATCTGTTGATTACCATTGACTGGAAGTGGCAGAAGGTCACAAAACTCACCAGATCACTGCAGCTTCTTACCTCAGCTCTCATTCATTAACACTCTGAAGCTAAAATGTCATGCATCAAGAAATAGACCAACTAAGAATCAAAGTTTTCCTTTTATAAGTGTTGCTACAGAGATGGTTAAAACTTACTGTGGAGACAGTCTGACAAAAGGATAGGGCAGGAAGGTAAGGAAGTTAGCAACTTAAGTCACTGCAGCAAGACTTACTGATAAGTCTCTCAAAGTCACAAAAAAAAAAAAAAAGCCTTAACAAGAATTATAATATATGAACCAAGTTTCACTGAAGGCCAGAGTAAATTATTTGAAGCCCAAATTTCAAGGAAATACTTGCAACTTCCAAAACAATAACCAGTGGTGGCCATATACCTGATATAAGAAACATACAGGACAGCAACGTTATTTCACATATTCGTGGTTTTGCATTTTTTGGTATTCCACATCATAACATCATGTAGTGCACTGGGAGTTAAAGTGTTAATGCTCCAATTCCAGGTACCTGCCCCTGTACATCGTGGGAGTCAGACACATGCAGCAGAGGGTGAAAAATCACAGAAAAAAAAGTCCAACCAAAATCACCTTTTTTCTTTCCCTCAAGCACCACAAAAAAGTTCCTACTACATACCTGTTACTTAAAAATACGTATGTACAAAGTATATCCATACAACAACTTGGTTACAGTATTATTCTTAAGTCAAGAAATGGTGCACTTAAAGCAAGAATCAATCAAGCTAAAAATCAATCAAGCTAAAAATTCAAAACATTCCAACTTTCCACAGGAAGTTGAGTAAACTAGGTAAACTAGGTAAACTATCCACACTAATTTCTGTCTCATCAGAAAAAGCATCTGCATTTACACACATTACATATTAAATACAAAGAGATAATCTAGATACAGCTTTGGAGTGTTACCTACAGAACACATTATTTGAAAGCCCAATTATTTTCTACCTTACATGCCACTCATATACCACTGCTTCAACTCTAAATCTCAACACTGTTCAGGAATACAGGAGAAAGCTTACTCCCAATGTTACTCCTTAATACTGATGAAGGTACACCAAGCAAAACATGTGCACAGAAGTGCACACAGAACTGTATCTGTTGGAAAGGACCTGTGACAAAACAAAGTGCAGCCCTGAAACGTGTGGAGCTTATTTTTCCTCCTCAACTTCCACTACGCAGACTGAGCTACAATGCCATTCCAGAAGCAGCTGTGGTTACTAACTGTCAGGCAGCCTATACCACATAAAGACTCAAACAGCTTCAGAACAGATTGCTTGAAGCATGCATAGCTTGCTGAAGGCCACTGCCGCAGATTCTGTGTCAGTTTACATCTTGAGTTGGAGACCCCCAGGTAAAAGTTATTCGGAAAGAACTGTTGGATTGCCCACCAACATTCGCCAGAAACAACCGTTCCCCCCCAGCCACCCACAGTGGGAATTAAACATTTTCTGCAGAATTTTTATTTTCCTTTAGAAACACAACTTCTGGAACTGTGCTAACTATCAATTTATAGAACATTGCAGCTTATAAATGACTTAACTAGTTACTAACTGCAATTAAAAGGGCTAAGATTTTCTTACATATAATTACATAACGGGCGGGAAAAAAAAAAACAACAAGATAAAAGACAAAAAGAAGCAGGAAACTTTCTATACTTTGAGCAGCCAATTATTACAAACCAAAATATTTCATACTTCTAAGGAGCTGTAAGTTACGTTTTCCATCAGTAAGTTACATGTGATGTACAAATCAATTCAGAATTGTTACTATCAAAGAAATAAAGGATCACCTAAAGAGAATGCAAAAATCAGTTAAAGTCCATTCCAGTAAGCCTCCAAAAGTACGAACTAAGACACTGTTACTGAAAGTTCTGTTGCAAGCACCATTTGTACAGCCTTTGATACTTTGAGCAGCTTTCAGTTACCTCTTGTATAATGGAAAAAAAATACTTACCTATTCCAGAGAAGTTGTGAAGCTTCGTACTTGTCAAGCACTGTGAGATTCTTGATGAATAATTGCTATATTAAATTAAACACCCACGCAACCAGGTAATACACTTTTGGATTCTTCACCTGTTTTGCATTCTTTTTAGGAAAACTATCTAACACAACACACCAGTACAAAGTGGAAGTTAGAAGACATCATCACACCAAGTCAAGTAGTACTAAGAGCAAGTTTTTTGAATTCTGACAGAAAATTCCTGTTTGAGAGAGTCAAAAGTAATAATTTCATCGTAAAATTACTGCATTCCATCATATCATTACACAGTTAAATACATTCAAAACAGAGGAATTTTCTGCTGGATCATTGTAGTGTTGTTTGTAGACAAGACAAACCCACCTTAGAGTGGGACTTGCCCTGATCAAAGACACTACAAAATTATCTGGAGATGGGTTTTAAACTACTGAAGAGGGCACCTGGAGACGTCTGCAGAGTGTGCGCAGTTCTTCACTATTTAGAGCATCGATCCTGCGGTGATACTCAGCCACTGATACTACCTAAATATGGAGACAGGAAGACAATAATTCCACTGACAGTTGAAGAAAAGTAAAAAAACGTAAGAAAAAAATGGAGAAAAGTAATGAAGGAAAAGTGAGCTTTGATAAAAACAGACAAGAAGTGCTAAAAGATGTTTGTTTCTGCAAGGACAGTGGACATGGAAATGATTTTTGACTTGTGAGAAGACACAGCAAAGTAACAAACACTGATGGTACCAGCAGTCTGATGATCTCACTGCTTTATTATGAATGTATAGCTGATAAAGTAGCACATGAAGTTTCTAGTATCAGGATGCTAAACTATGTAGGTTGCTTCAAAAGTAATGCCTCACATTTACTTCTATGGAAAGTACAGAAGAAACAAAGAACACAATAACAGTATTTGATAGAGAAAATTCTCAACTGCAAAACATTATTTTTCAACGTAGTCACCATCAACACCATTAGGTGCGCATTTCTGTCAGCCACGAACAAAAGCCTGCTTGCCATGCTTGTAAAAAAATAGATGATCTACTAACACCAGTGCCAAAATGCACCACCTATCACCTCACTGTGCTCACATTCACTGTTTGATCTCCATAAACATTCAGCAACCACCAATGAATGTCAATGAGTATCACTTTTTTCCATATGGAGACATTCAGTGACTAACCCTTGTTTCATACATACTTCCATATCAGAAACCATGTCAGACTGTCCTCTGTTACCATTTGTCACATGACAATAACATGTAATAGGATGCTGGTGGGAAGGTTCAACCTCTAATACCATACCATTAACATCTACCTCTGATGTTGTGGGTTGGCATCACAAAATAGGAGGCATCCCTTTTGGAGTAGCCCTCATATAAGTCAGAGATGCATGCCTTAACCCAAACTCTTCATCCCAACACCCTCTCAAACCTTCCTTACACACAGATTTAATGAATCCTTTGAATCCAGTTTACTCTCAAAAGAATAACCAGAAGCAAAACTCAGGCTTGTTAGTACATTCTGACTCCTCTAACAGTTCAGATAGCAGGACTAAAGTTTATTAGCTCCTCAATATCATCTCCACAGTATCACTGTCACATACATTCCATTCACCTCCAAGCCTTCACGAGCTGCTCATCCTTCAATACATTCACTCCAAACACTGCCATTTTTGGCAGGATGCATACAGCCGGGAAGCCTTTAGTCAGAAAGCTCTACAATATGTTGCTTTGAGTGCAAAAAGCTGGCTGAAGGATTACAACAGTCATTTTTATGCAACTGCAGGAGACTGTGATTTTGAGAAAGACTCAAAATCATCATTTGTATGAAAGCATCTTAAAACAGGTGATTAACAGATTAAATGGATGCCCCATGTAGTCAGTTTACTAAAAGCTTCCAGAGATCATATTATGGTGCAAAGGAAGATAACAAGTCCAGCAGCTCTCCATCTGCCTGCCCCTACTACAAGGAGTTCCACCAGATATTCGCCACTCTGTCCTGAGAACAGAGTCCAGTCACACATGACTGGCTCTTGAGCACTGATGGCTCACTCTACCCTTGCAACTGCAAGGCAAGGCAAAAGGAGTGTATGTGACATCCAGACTTATTACTAAATCTCAACTACTAGCACTCATTTTAGTTCAATCATTTTCTGTTCTCTTAAGAAAAAAAACATACTGTAAGTTGTATTGGTTTGTGCATTTTCAGAATCAAATAGTTAAATGTAAAGCTTTAATAGCATTCCTGTCTAGCATACAAGTGATAGCATAGTTTGATCACTTATTTTCCACTGCACTTCATTTTATATACACGCCATTCCTCCCATCAACTTGTGAACTCCTTGCTTTTCAGAATGACAGTAACAGCCCGTTAAGACTTACTGCTTCTGTCGCATAAGTGGTGTAACTTAAAATGGGTCATAGGTATTTGATGACTTCAGCAGACTCTTCCCCTCCACCCCTCCTTCCAAAAAAACCAAACCAAAACAAACAAAAAAAACCAACCACAATTCCTACACCATTGTATAGTTGCTGTTCCAAATACTTGAATGTTGGCAATTTTACAGGCAACGTTGCCTGCCAAATGCATGCTCTATCACCAAACTGCACCTGTAAACTTCTCAGATCACTAAGAAACAGAACCAGTAAGCCTGGCATGTCACATGACATGGGAAAGTTTGGGCTTTCAAAACAATGTGAACAAGATGTGCTTAAAAAATTCTGACCTGGAAGAAACAAGGATACTTATTCAAGTATCAGTAATATTGCTATGACATCCTGAACCTGCTTCACACAGTCACATTTACTAGAACTTCCCACATCTGTCCTGTGGAAAAATCCAGCATGCCAACAGTATACAACTACACAACTACAAGCATCACAAAAGCATGCCATAGAACATCAAGCTACATAGAGGAAAATTAAAGACTGAGAATAAAACAATCCATCCTCTCAAATCTAGTATATATTTTAAGTATAGAACCCATGCTAGCATTCTGAGTAAACCATGTAAGAGTAAACCAGAAGACAAAATAGTTTGAAGGTTAGGTACTCATAAATACATCTTTTCATAGAAAGAAATCCTTGAATATGCATCAAGGTAGTTCACAGTTCAACAGCAGGGAATAGTGCGTGGCCTCTTACAAAACAATTAGAGTTCAGGTCAGCACTACTCATTTCTGCTTTACAGTGAACAAAATTACTACTTCATTCAAACCAATCAAGCTATATCTTGAAAACAGCTACCATTTTGTCCCTACAAGGTTTGAGATGGCTATTTGAAATGGTACTAACTTCATTAACTAGAAGGTCCCTCTGCTTCTACGAAATGGTTTTATTCATATTCAGCTTATATCTTATTCCACTAAGGTTCCTTCTTTGTAACCAAATTAATCCTCCATTCTATTTTACAAAGTTCAATAAATCTGTCATTTTCTTCTGTTCTCTACACTGTCTATTATCCTGATCAATTCCAGAAGATGCTTTTGGTAGCATTCCATTTTGAGCTTACATTCTTCTTCACCATACTTCATTAGTATTTCATATGCTATTTATTATAAATATGCCAAAAGGTCTTTCATATATGAAACTGCACGTTCATAGCCATCATACCAGATGGATTTCTGAAATTAACCTATAGTAGGTTTTGAGTCAAATCAGTTATGAGTTTAATATGCGGAGAACAAGGCTGAAAAACTGCCTGGACTACTGGGTTCAAAGGGTTGATGATACTGATTCAAGTTTAACCAGGGATAATCCTCAGGAGTCACTATTAGATTCTGTACTGCTTAATCTACTAATTAGTACCCTGAATGGTGACACAGAGTACACCATCAGCAAGCCTAGTGAAGGGACCAAAACCTAGAGAAAGCAGTCCATACACTGAAGGCCGAAGGCTGCTAATCAACGACACATCAAGAAGCTGGAGAGATGAAATAACAGATCCAAGTGGGATGGAGCAGTCCCACGTGGCAGTGCAGGCTGAGGTTTAGTTGGCTAGAGAGCAGCTTTGCAGAAAAGGACTAAGGGTCAGAAAGAGGCTGGATCTAGTGTCCTGACAGACATGTTTAACAGAGTCTACTTGTGACAAAAAAGGTTAATCGCATTCCAGGTGACAGAGCAATAAATAGCAAAGGAAAATTCATATTCCTTTATCAGGAGAAGTTGAGAAGCTCTATGTGTAGTGTTGTGTCCACTTTTGTCAGCTTCAGAATCTCTGTTCTTGGCAAACACCAAGCAGGATCCACCGACAAGTTGGACAAATTCTCCTGTATTCAAGTCCTTATGGTACAAGATATGGTCATCAAAATTCCAATGCAGACCATATCCCTACACAGAAGTTTCTGGAATACTTGAACAGCAGTGATCTAGGTATTCTGCCCAGGATTAAAATAGGCATACCTATGCTAGTTTGCAGTATGCTTTATTTACTGCATTGTATCACTGGATACTGAAAGTAACTACTTTGTGTAGTGAGAAAGCATTCTTGAAGAACTCTCTGCTGTCCCTTTAGTTAAATCCTGGTTCAAGAAGAATACAGCTGGAGACAAAAATAACTAAAGCCCTTACAGTTAAACTGGGCACTGGCTGGTAGAGACTAAAGCAAAGAATATGCAGTGCCATATGCAGAGATTAGCATTTCAGCACAAAAATGATTCTGCTTAGGGACTTGAAATAGTCTACCAGACTAAAATTCCAACAGCTAGTCAAGTTTGAAATACCATGGGATAAGAGATATAGTACTATTCTAAACCAATACAGCTGAGAAAATATTCAGTAAGTCGCATGACTGTGTGAATACTTTTCAGCTTGATTTTGCACTATTTAGAACGTAAGACTTTTAATTTTTAATGCAATTAAGTCAAACAGGATTTACATATTAATTGTTTAACTTAAGATTCTCCTTTTACAAAAAACTTTCTGTATTTTTTCTGCAAACAGGTTAAAAGCCCTCCTCCTCTTGCAAGATATGTTAGCATACCCAATAAACAATAACACAAATCAGTTATATATGGAACTCGTCCATTAACAATACACATGAAAATGCACTTACAGTTGTTTGAATATCCACAAAAGAGAGTTTGCCACACACACAACTTCAACCCTTTCAACCACTGGTTATATCACTCCGCTATACACTGCTGTAAACTCTGCTCACGTCAGTAAGGAATACCTCTGCCAGTTTAATTAAGTAAAAAAATAATCAACATGTGTACCTAATACACAGTTGCATGAGTAAACATGCTGTACTTAGTTTGAAGGCAGCAGTTGCTATATTTTCAGAGTTAAACTGCTGAATAAGTCCCTTGAGAGAGGAGTATCTTATCAGAACTGAACAGTGCTTCTGAAAGATAAGAATGGAGAATGAGCAACAGTTCTCTTCAGCATCAGTTATCTACACTCATGCTTAGCTGACTAAGAAGCAGAAGAAATATAAAATGAGGAAAACGTCAAACCGTTCCGTTCACTCTTAATACACCTGTGCAAAACCAGGTGAACTGAAAGCTCCTTTGTGAGCACTATTTCTGAACTCCCAAGTTCTACATCTGGTTCTATGTTACTTCATTTAAAAAAAACAATCAGCTGGGTAATTTTATTAGGTCATTTACAAGTTACTTTAAGCCATCAATCTATTGCTATATTATCAGTAACTGAGAAAGGGCAAGTATAAAAACTTCTCTAAGGGCTGTAAATAGATTCCAGTGAACATTCATGAACTGAATATGGTTATGAAATGCTTTGAAATTGCTTTTTATTTATTTACTTAAAGGCAAATATAGCATCTCAAAATTTAGACTCAACAACCCCAAGAAACAAATCCCAACCAAACCCAGAGAGGAAGACTCTTAATGTTTTACAGTCAAAGAAATGAGCAAAATACAAATGGATGAACGAGCAACCAGGCAGCACGTCAAGCAAGCCAAAATACTAAGTGAAAGGGTAGGATTACAATGCAGCTTAGCAGGACCATGGTCCTTCTTTAGTTCTGGACCCCACCTGTGGCCAGGAATGGAGTTTATGCAAGTCAGCTCAGACAGCAGTGTGGCAGTAGAGCTAAGCAATTTAGTTCTGCATAGCACTCAGCCAAAGTAGCTTCCTGTCATGCTACTGGTGACTAGGAAGGGAAGGTACAAGAGTTAGCCATTATAGGCAAAGGAGAGGGACCTGAGCCCACTAAGCTGGCAGGCATTACTGTTCTTTTTTAAAACTGGTAGTCTCAGAACTGCTCTGCACACCAAGATACTTTTCAGAGTGGTGACAGAAGAGCTCAGTATGTCACAAGACAACAGTGTTCTCCCTGTGATCAGGGGTCTCCACAGCACTGCAGAAGAACTGTTAATTACCCACCTTGAAGCGCTGAGTCTACAACAACCATAAAATTGAGAAAGTCATAATTAATATGTGTTGAGGAAAAATTAAAAGTTCTGCAATAGCCACAATTAATAAATGAACTTTAAAAGAGCAGTCAAAGTCTTAAGCATACAAAACATTTACACGAAGTGTGGAATCCTTTATAACAAACTATTTTTTCAAGGTATTAGAAATCATTAATATGAGAGAATGCCAACAAGTTTATTTAACAGAAACAAATATTAAGCAAAGCTTATGATGCCTGTGCAAAGAGCTAACAATCAGAATTACGAAAATCCCTTTCTTAAAGAGATGTCAATTTGGTTCCTTTGTCAATGAACTTATCTTATGGAATAACGTAAGGCAGTTTCCGCACTAGCAGATAAACTACAAGTCGAATTGCCTCAATCAAAGCACTCAGTGCCTGACCTCAAGCTGCCACTTGAAGACAGATTGATCAAAGTAAAATACCAAACCTGATCATGCCTGCAAATATCCCCTCAGGTGTGACAAAGTGCTGTGCCATACAGACGCCACATATGCTTACAAGCAGGCAATTGAATCCCATGTCAGTTGCAGACAATCTGATTGCACAAACCACTAAAAACACACTGAAAATGAGCCTCTGCTACTTGCTTGTTTTCTTTCAGCTTATAACTAATTTTTTCAAATATTAATCTACTACTCCATAGTATTTCTTGTGAGGCCTAAGATTTCATAATTATTAATAATACAGTATTTAATAACCTGGATATGGCAAACATCTGTCATTAGTACAAGGTTGTAGACTTAATAATCACTACAGAAAGCACTCTGCTACACCCTGCATCATTACTGTTGTTTTTGTTTGTTTGGTTTTAGTGGTGGTGTTGTTTTACTCAAAAAAATACTCAGATCAGTTCACTACTGCAACTCTAACAAAACTCAGGATGGAAAAACTTCTGAAAGTTTTTGCTAGCAGCCTTACACTTCTAGCATCCACAGCTAGTGAAGCATTACATTTTCATTTTTCACAAGGAAAATTCTATTTCAAGAATCTCCAAGTTTATGTAAGCCTCAAGAAATGGAAACCATTAAAACCAACACCATTTTAATGCTGTTTACATAGTATCTTCAGAATATAAAAGCCTAAGATAAGGTTTTACTGGCTTTTTCCCCTCTGGCTAACAACCCCTATAGAAGCTATGCGAAGCATTCCAGTCACAACAAGCACTTGGAAAGGCAGCATTCCACCTTTTGTTCTCAATTAGCCTTTCCTCTGAAAGTGCTTTGACAGAAAGAACAATTGCCAGCATTTTGAACATTCTAGAGACTTACTAGCATCCTTTCTTTTACAGAACAAAGAGACTCAATATGAAATAAGTTCACGAAGAAAACCAGACAAGATAGGAAGCAAACTTATCACTGGCATTTTGACGCGGGAGCAAAATGCCTTGGATAGCCACTGAGATTTTGATCGCTTTTGGATTTCTGTGAGAAAGCATCAAGAAGCATTTACTCTACCACCTACAGCAAAGGTGTCCTGGGTAAACATACCAGAGTGATTTATGCCTAATAAAAGTGTATTTACTTGACGCATGTAATTCCATTTGGTCCAGCAACTACGTTAATTTCTTGTCAGCTGAGCTTTCATCTGAGCTTCAAAAGAACACGGATGAAACATTTAGACAAAGCTTCATATTTTTGCCAGTTTAATATGCTTTCCACTGTCTTGCATAACACAAGCAATGGCTGCAATTCTTCTCGCTTTTTTTAAGGTTACACTGATATATTAGCATCATGACCTTTCACCAGAGAAAAATAACAACAAAAATAAAAAAATACAGCATCTCCTGTCAACATAGTAGCATTAGAATATTCGTCCCCCTAGTTATTTCTACATCCTTTTTTTTTCTTACCAACTTTGTTTTATATAAGAGAAAATTGCTCTCTGCAACTCTCCCAGCAGAGAAGATCCTCAAAATTGAGCCTTCCTATAGGTCAGGCTCTCACACTGATCAAACTCTCTGGAGGAGTTGATTATCACTTTTGCATGAATGTGCCATGCTTTCGTTAGCATATGTGACTTTGGCTAACACAAAAGGGAATACTTGCAACGGGGTATACTACTCCTATATTAAAAGAAAAAAAAGATGCATCTGTTTCTCTATATTTAGAAGATACACACACCAGAAATGTGCATCTCCAACTCTTACGAAGATAGCAAAAAAATCTCTCAGTCTGAATTAAAAATAATTGGAAAAATAATATTCTTCCAGGTCTGCCAGCTCATAAAGCACAAGTACATTATCAAGATTGCTTCCTCCCTTTCCAAGACATTACTGCTCTGCAAGTCTGACAATTATTTTTTTTAAATTCTACTGCAAATTTAAGCCTTCCTGGACAAAACAATACAGAAAAATATATGGTTACTATAATAAATCTAATGAAGTATCAGAACAGTGTTCTGCCTTTCCCCCCTCCCTTTGTTACAGATGCAAGTACAGCCAGCACACAATACCATGAAGCCAGAAGCATCAGCAGAAACACAGCTGAATAACTCCTAAGAAACTATATAGCAACAGCAGCTTGGATTTACACTTCTACTCTTAAACGCTAATGCAAATTACAAATAAATGTTACAAATAAATGTATTTAACTACAAATCAAGATTTTGTTGATATAGGATGTATTAGTCCAGAAGTGAGGAAAACACCAAAACCTACCAGCATTAGAACTGCTATAGTCCCCTAACTTTCAAAGTAATTGCTCATCTAGTGTCAGTGGAATATCAGCAATTAAACTATACACCTGATAAATTATTCACTGTTTTTGAGTGCATATCTGACTTCATATCCTGTTTACACATTCTAAATTTAAACTTTCAGAAACTGTCTATGCACCAGCACAATATGAGAATGAAATAACAAGCGTACTACACTAAAAATTACCAGACCATATTTATGATTAACTAGCTTATGCTTTCTTCCCCTTTTTACATGCCAGAGACGAGCCATTTCCCTTCTAAAAGGAGACAAAAGAATGATTAGAAGATGTTTGAAAGCATTCTCTCTACCTGCAGTCAGTTCCAGGCACGGACAGAGCCCCACAATGGTGACAGGATAGGCTGCTAGATGCAGGTTTGACTGACATGGCAGGGAACAAATGAGCAAGTGTACAGTAGGGGAGTCGCATCCCAAATGATGACGGTACAGAAAAAGAAAGGTTTCCTGTATTCAAGGGTGGTTGCAGAGAACGAGTTTGTTGAAAGGCTAAAATATTTAAAGATACAGAACTTAGTTTTTTTTGTACACAATACTCAGAAATACTAAATTAGCAGCTGTTTATGAAATTGTGACACTACCACTCATTATTAACAAATTCTACCAGCAACAAATTCACATTCAGTATTAAAACAAGTTTGTCTTACTACTGTTCACAAGTACATACAAACGGTCAGTTTTCTCTTGGTGTTCCAACACTGGTTAAAGTTCAATAAGTAGTAAATTTCTGAAGGTTTTAAAGTATTCTAGATGCTAAATTCTTATTTTTTCTGGAATTGTGTTTTAATTTATTTTCCTTTAAGGATGTTTAAATAAGTGTGTTCAGCTGTAATACTTAAAGCATTCCTTTGAGAGGAATGCAGGAGCAGGAGCATTTGCAGGCTTTATTCCCCCTTCTCTACCTCAGCTCTCCTAGTCGTAGGAAAAAATAGTGAACAAGCAAAGGCAGCAGCAGACAGCAGCACAGCATTAACACATCGATCACTTGTGCAGCTGCTCTGATCTAAAAGCCAAGAACGCTAAGCTGAGGAAAACAATAGCAGAACTCACACTTAACTATACAGCAAAGCACACTCTGAAATACCTCATTATATGGGGTTCCCTGTTAATACAATTCAGATGGATGTTTCACTTTCTCCAAAAAAAAAAAAAAAAAAGTTTCTTAGGAGTTGGTAACTCTGTAACTCTTTAGAGACTTTGTTCCAACTTACGAAAACTACTAGGAAGAGCGTTATTTTATTATTATTATTTTTTAAATTACTGGCACATTCAAACCTGCCATTGCAGAAGAACTCATATGGTATTTGGGTGTGTAAGATTCAAATAAAACCTCATTTACTGTTTTTTAAATCACTAAGAGAGCTAATGCCTAAGGATAAAGCAACACACACTGTACAGACTGAATTAAAATTGTTTCATGTTAAAAAAACCTACAATACATGTAAGAAAATCTGCAAGAAATAAATCCACAGGCCAAGCTTAGATTTTCTGCATACTGTCCATTTCTTTCTTTCAAAATGCCTGATGAAATGTATCTGAGGCAAAAGAGAAAGCTAATCACAGAAGTAACTCCCCCTCAGCTTTGTTTCCCTTACGAAAATAACACAATAAATTCCTCCCAAACCCTAGCTAACACATTGCTTCTCCAAAACCAGAGGAAGAGCCTATAAATGCAGGCCATCACATAGTTTTGATTTTAGAACTTTCCTACTTTTCTTTTTCTAAATCTAAAATAATTAAAATAACTTAAATGTTGTACGTTTGAATGTTTCTAGTTCCTCTTGAAATGAGAGCAGCTCCAACCAAGAGCTTCTCAAAAGGATTTTTACATCTTGCTCAAAAGAAAAATAAGAGCAATGAACTTGCTTGGTGAGATCTGAAAGCTTACTTTCTCACCTAAGTAGAATTACGAAGTTTAACAGGAGTAAATGCACCAGAGACTTTTCCAAATCAGTCTGCCTGCTGACCTTGTTTTGATGTTCAGCCTTCCAGCAGCTCTGGCCATCAGCTGGTAGCTGCTCTACAGCTGGGAGTACACTGGAAGGGGAAGGCACGTACAAAGCAGGTAACAAGAGTCCGGGCATCACTGTGAAGCAGTGCAGTCACAGAAGTGACAAAATGCTTTGTCTTGTGAATGACCTTCATTCTGCTCCTTCATTTTTTTCCCCCCCTCTATGGCTAGAAGATAAATTTCTATTAGAGGAAAAGAGCTCATCTAAGAATCTCAACCCCAGGAGCATTCTCTAATTAAAGACAAAATAAACTGTTCTTTTATCTTTTGGTGCATTTCTGGGTTTTACTGCTAATCTGTTAAATTGAACCAGAACCTTGCATCTTTTTGCTAGTTGATACATGCCTTGCCAGAGAAATTCATAATTAAACAGATAAGGAAAAGCAGCTCAGACCCAATGTATCTGCAGCACACATTTAGGAGCATCAACCTATTTACTACCCAGACAACAGAACACAACAAAATGCATCTACTTGTATCAAATGATAGAGTTGTTAGTGTCATTACTAGTTCGTAGCTAAGCAAAATCTCTACACAATTAACATTCAAGGCAGAAACATACAAGGCCTTTTTAACAACAGGTATACATTATTTTTCTAATAAATTAATCTGTCTTTAAAAGAGAAAGAAAAAGTACAAACCAACACAATTTATGAGATGTTATATTTTCCCTCAAATGAATTTATACATTGGCCATGCAACATTCAAAGTTATCAGCTTACAAAACCTCAAGCAAAAAACAGGATGAGCAGCACACTGAGAAAAACAGGATGTAGGGTGTGAAATACCTTTGCAATTTGGTTAGACGGCATTATTCTGTTTCATTTTGTAACTAACAACATCCTGATACCAAAGAGATAGAAATTGAATTCTACAATCCTTATATGTAATATGCATACACTTTTGAATGGTATCACCTTAGTAACTAAGTATTTCTCCTGCTCTTTTCCTCTTACAGGAGGGAAGTCAGTCCAGAGATGCCCAAATGTGCTTTTGGGAGAAATTACTCTGTTTTAAAACTTCTTGTGTATGCAGCTTTGTAGGTACTCAAGTTCTATGACAAAAAGCTACAAATGTCTCTCCTAGGAAAACTGAGGCACTATGCAAAATGAGACTGTTTCTACAATTTAATCCTCTAATTTCAGAAGCAATCCTAAAAGGTGAGGAAAACAAATCACAGGAACCACACTGTATATTGCTTAAGTGTCTTCACTGCAATTTACTGGCCGTCTGCATTTTTCCAGATGAGAAGAAAGGTTGTTTTCACACTGCTGTGTTGTCTTTTCTGGGAACGAACATGAATAACAAACACTGACATTGGTTTCATGTTCAGTGATGTATGTACTTATTTGAATGCATTCTTAAAGAGATGAGGTTGCTACTTATTAAATCTAATAGACATGTTTCCCAGACTGTAATAACTCCTATCATGAAAGAGTCCAAAAGAAAAAAGTAAAGACTGAAAGCTCACTCAAGCAGCAGTTAAAATAGCAAAGCTTCCATATACACTGCTATAATCTAACTGAATGCAACACTAGAATTATCAATACTGCTGTTTTTTTGTTTTGTTTTTGGCTTAGGAAGACAAATCTGATGAGACATGTATATCCTGCATATTAAATCCGCAAACACACAAGTTGTCAAGATCTACAAAATTGGGAGCAAACTTCTTTCACCTCTGCTGCAGAGATTCTGAAAAAGATATCAGACCTCTCAGTAAGAAGTAGACCAACTATTCTGTATGAAAAGCCTTTCGCGTAAATTTGGAAACTGTGTCAAGTTTAGAAATAATGATGTCTCAGCCTATAAACAACATTTCAGGTATTAGCTCCTAAGCAAAACAACAACTCTGCCTTCCAGAACATCTGCATGTTTGAACATCTTTGATGCAACAACTTCTGCTGGTACATAGACTAAGAAGCTGAAGACTGAAGTGAGACTGTGATTAACTCTGGTCTGCCTGCAAGAAACACTCAGCAGTACCATAGGGTACACTGTACAGCACTGACTGGCACAGCGCCTTGCTGGCTAATAATACTTCCTTAAGAAAGGAAATCTAATTTAAGTTACCCTTTCTTTCAACAGTTTGTAAAAAAATAAAGGCATTTTCTTATCCACAAAAGTTTCTGCATTTCCAGAGGCACTTTGAAATCCATTAGGAGTCTCTATACTACGATTAAGATTCTTAATCGTATGATTCAGCTTCAATTCCTATCACAAGGACTACCTCAGTTCAAATGCATGAAAAAACCATCAGTTACAATTTCATGTTCAGGATTCCAGCTACAGGAGAATAGCTCCATGTATTCAAAATACACACATTCAAAAATAGTTTCAGAGCAGATTAAGTAGAGAAAACAACTTGAGCAAAGCAATACCCTAACCACAAAAGTTCAGATTTCTACATTACCTGAGTTAAATACAAAAGAAAGAACAAGTGACCAGTTTCTATGAAAGGCACTGCATTATGTTAACTGCTGCCAGTTTCTCTTCAATCACAGAAATTCATAAGAATTTCACTGCCCAGACCAAGAGCGAAACCCATTAACTGTTACTTAATGATAGAGATCTAATGATTTCAAAATAGCACATAATATAAAAAAGTCAGTATGGCATGTATTTGTTAGTTGATTAAGAGACAACATTTCTAATATCAACAACTCTACACCTTCCAGACTTCCTGCTTTCTGCTGATCTGCATTATCTCCTCTCACATACATCTTAAAATGTGGTGTGGTCATTGTGCTATAAGACATGGCAAGCGGGTGCTTTATTTAGAAAATACAGAACAGAGAATGGAAATAAATTCATAAAAAACATACTATTAAGTGTAAGTAAGCCCTAAGTTTCTGTAAGGAGAGACAGCAATGTTCACTGATAGGCCCATTTTACTACAGTAGTGTCACAGGCTACCATCCAGATCAAGTAAAGAACTTCACATCTATATCCAATATCCTAATCCTGAAAATCCTTCTGCTTTTACTTCACTTGGAGTCTTTATCCTGTTAGTGACATTCATTTTTCCATAAAAACAAACTGAATTTCTGAAAACTCTTTTGTTAATGATTCAGGAAACTGGGAAAATTGGCTGCAAACATCTATCAGCTTTGCTTCACTTGGGAAGCAGACTTCAAGTCAGCTTCAAAACAATCTGGCTTTCTGTGTTACCAAACAACAGATACACTAATGGATACCATTGTAACAGTTCAGCTTAACTACTTTAAGACTAGCTTGAAGGTCCTAAGACAATGAGCTTCCTGTTCTCAGCATTCTTATGGATCATTATTTAAGATTCATGCAGATCTGAAGTATGACTCAATCATGGAAAACTGCAATAAGATTTGATGACAAAGGGAAGTGCAAAGGGAAAGGAGGAATCAGTACTTCATACAATTAACTGTTTCAAGACAGAATAATTCTTCTGTTTATTTCTATTAAAATACTTAATAAAAAACATATTTCTTTAACTGATGTCATCAAAACTGCTTAGAACCTTTTGGATGTCTTAGAAATTAGCTCTGTCTCAGAATTTAGCTCTGTCCATACTGAATAATTCCATTTTTCCTGTCAGCATTCTAATTGATGACCAGATATAGGATTTATGCTGAAAAATCGTATTTCCAACATTGCATGACACTTAATTTAGTGTTACCTCACCTAATAAAGGCACTTAATTGTGGTATCTCACGTCAGTAGAGTTTTGATTTATTCTACAATCAAATCTAAAATTCTCTGAAGAGATCAATTAGTACTTCAATAAGACAAACAGGACATACAAAAATTTATATTAAAAAAACATAGGAAAGCACAAATTACGTCATTTCTCCATTATGCATTCTTACACAGTAATTTTCATTGTCTCCTCTCCAACACCTTTCCCTTGCTTTAAGTTCTTGGAAGACAGCAACTTCCTCTGAGTACAGATCTAGATACACTACTCTGAATATTCTTTGCAGTTGACCATTCTCCCCAGATAGGACCCACTGACTCTCAAAAGGTTTGAACAGGGCCCTATTTATGCTCAACTTCTGAAGAAAAACATTCATTAGCAGGTTTTGCAAGATGCATCTTTATGAATGCGCAGGTTCAGTAGAACATAAACAACTCTGTACTACACTCTTAATGTGTTAAAAAAAACCTCTGTGTACACACTTGTTTTCCATTTTTTCCTTCGTCTAGTTAATCTCAAAATACTGCCATTTCATGTAGGAATGTCTTACAACCCCAACCAACTCAGTACAGACTGCAGCAAGACTCGCCAGAACAACCAAACATTCTCTTCCCTGATGAATGCTACAAATTCACTTGAATGCAAAAGAAGATGAGGATAATACCCCAAAGAACCAAAGACTTAAGAGCATAGGCTTTTTTTCTGAAATACTTTTAAGTTCTCAATATTTCATATTTGATGAAAGTAGTGTTTATCTGATGGCAGGAGTCTTGATCCTCTTGCCAGTACATCAGCAGAAGTTGTACCTGCTAACTTACTCCATGGCAACCAAACCATGCAGACCGCAGAAGAAAGCGCACATTTCCACATGCTGTTTATGTTAAGGTCTTCGCTTTCCTTTTTCCATTAATTCTTTTTCTACTGAACAAACAAAAATCACAGTAATTCCTTACAGTCTCTCACTAAAAAAGCTGCACCTAGATGTGCCAATACAGGACTATCAGACAATCACAACTCTCTCAAAGCACAGCTGCAAACATCTAGATTAACCATTAATCCTCTTCACTGTCTCTACTTTTGGAGTACCACATGACAACAGCAGAGATATTACCTTCAGAAAACTACTCCACTAGCTTCCTCTTTCAGAAAAAAGATCAATAGTGCTTTGTCATATATTTGTACATAAAGCTTTTATTTTCCATTTTCTTTCTACTCCAAGCTTTCCTACCACGTATTCTGAAGAAGGCAATTATTCTTCAAGTCAACGTCCATAAAAAAAGAACAACCCAGCTCTACTGAAGTGTCAGTGATATTGTTCTCCTGTTACTTTGGATGAAATCAGGATCAAGAGCTGGGAGAAAAAGTTCGGTAGGTTATAGAAAGGAAATGCATTCACTGAAATTGAAAAAAAAAAAACAAACAAAAACGAAACAGAACAAACCAGTAGTGGAAATAATGGGCATAACAGCAGCCACAATTCTGTCTGCTGACTATTATTCTGTCTGCTGGTACTTTGTAGCACACATTTTAAAAGCACTGTAATTCATTTGTAAATAACAGGTTGAATCACCCGGTAGCGTCAAACATTTCAATAGTGTTTTTCCCAATTGTTTCCTGGATTAGATTATGTGAACCACATTTCAGATAATCTCCACACGCCACAAATAGGAATAATAGCATTTTTAAGTACTGTCTACAATTGTTTCCAGAGGAGATCTAAATAAAAGCTGAAGGGACAACTTCATTTTATGGTGACTAACACGCTTAAGGAGAAGACTGCCTCTAGCAGCTTCACAGATAAATCCTAACACACTGCAAGCTTAATCCTGAAGAAAAACTTGCCCTACTTTCTCTGGAAATGGTTCTGTACTTCTATTAACATCCTGTTATCAAAAAGTTCATTGAGAGATTGTGCCTTAATAAAATTGGTCAGTTGCCAGTCCAATCCATGCCCCAAAAAGCAAGGCTTTAAAGCATCAAAAGGGCTTTGAGCTAGAGTTAATATCAAAACATGCATTAGTAGTAACAGTACTTGAGCAAGACAAAACCTGAAAATCTCAAGATTCAATCAGATATCCATGCAATGTATTTACATCAGTATCTCAGCAAAATCCTCCACGTAGTCCATCAGCTGTAACACCAGCTTAATACTTCATGCTAAGTGACACATTTGAATTAAGAATTCTACTCGTGTTCTAACTGCTAAGGCTAAGAAAACTATTACCTATAAAGTGGCCATGGCCATTTGTAAAGCTTCTTCACATTACATAAAACACAAGAATGGAGATGTTCAGTTTCAGTAGCCTCCAACAGGAAAATTATATAAAAAAAATCCAGCTTAGAGTCAGATACTGCAATTGCTGTCCTGAGACTCAAAGCAATCACTGCTGATTGGATACTTAAACAATTTGATAAGAACCACAATTTCTGACCGACACTTGAACGCACAAGACTACATATGTTTTTACTGTATGTACACTAAGAAACAACTACAGACATGTAAAGATGTGTCCATAGAAACACAGTGGACACAGATTCGCACAGGATGTGTTCATTGAAAATAGCTTCAGTTACAGTATATTACTAAAATCCATGCAACATATTTATGTATTGAAAGGTTACAATAGTTGAGAAGTTCTTTACTGGGTTATTGGAAAAGCATTTCATTAGTAGATTAATTTTCCTCACTAAGTTTTGAGGCTTACCAATATTTTTAGACAAATGCATAATAAAGAAATACGTATCATCAGAACGTCAGTTAGACTGAAAATTAAGTCTGCTTCATCAATGTTAAACCTTCTCTGCTGTAATCACATTGTAGTGTGAGGTTTTTATTTTTATTCACTTAATTTGCCTCAGACAAAATGGACTTTAACCGTGAAATGTTGCCTGACCTCATGTTAGAGCAAAGCATCAGGATGGTATAAATTAAGCAATAATGATTACAGTAAGCAGACAGAAGTACATCACTTTGTACTTCTTATTACGAATATGTTTATTTTCATAAGAATATTATTAAAATACTAGTTTTGTGTTTTTGACACTGTTCTTTCTTACCTCCCACTCTTTAGCAGCATCTTCAGTAGTAGATTCTTCAATAGTTTCAGGTTCTTCCTTCTGTTTTACAACTATAAATCCAGGCTCTCGAAGAGATTCCCCAGTATCTTCTGCATATAGCTCTGGACTCCACTGGATAAAGAAGACATACAGGTGATCTGTCCTAGAGAAATCAAGTAACGACACAAAAGAAAAAAAACATTGTAAACTTCCGGGCTACGCAATCATAAAACCCTATTTTTATTTTAACATGAGGTACTTTGTTTTACTAAATTTTACTAGATTACATTTGTAAAAAAACTAACCATTATACTATTGTAGGTTATTATTATTTGCTTGCATTTAATTTCATGAAATTGGAGGAAAAAAGAAGCAAGTTGGCAATGACTAGCTGTGTTCTCATGCACAAGCACAGTCCTTCAACCATTGGAACGTTCTGTTTCCAACTGAAACAACTTTCAAAACCAAAACGGAGCATTACATTTTAAATTTTAATTTAGAAGTACATGGACAGTTAAGTACATAGGACTGCAAAAATTTTTACAACATGCCTGTTTTCCCTGCCCCTGAAAAATAGCTCAGCACTCCCAAGTCAGGTATCAAAGTATACAGACCATGAAAATCACTACATATGTGAGGCAATAAGCCTAAAAAATGTGCAAGCACATAACCAGACAATAGGCTGGTTTTTAGTTTATCTGTGGTACTGCAGTAACACGTAAACTACCATCTTTTAAGTTATCTGCCACAAATGGTACCATTTTCCAGTTTGGAAAAAAAAAACAAAATGCCCAAATTTTTATAAGTAGTTTACAACCCCTAACAGGTGTCAGTCTATGCTGTTTAATTATTTCCTGTATGTGAACAGAAAAGGATGCACAATGAACCCAGTAGTATCTCCTCATCATGGAATGACAGCTTCGAAAGGTAGAATTGTACAGCATAAGTTATTTACAGAATTTGCATGTTCCTACATCTCTCACTAAACAGTCAATCTGCACATTAGCATGAAGAACAATACTTGCATTTCCCCCCCCCCCCTTACTTAATCTCTGTAAAACAGAATGCTCAAAAAATAGCCAAAGATACAGTGCAGCAAAGTTTTACACAACTGCAACTATTGTTTGCCTGTGCATTTGTTTAGAAGGTTTAGGATGAGGATCAGTTATTCAAAGTCAGCAGTCTTTAAAACTAAGGTCTCTAGATAACAATGATAAAGGAAAATAATGAAAAAGTAAACTAACAGAAAGAACAAATCATTTCAGATGCATAAGGCTTGGTAACTTCTAAGACAGAAAAAGAAGCTTCAAGTACCTCACACGCAGAGCTATTAATTTAATTTTCCAGGTTCTTGTAGGTTTTTAAAAGATCAAAAGTCAGATTTATTTCAAAAGAGCTTTAAAACCAACTGTTACAGCAGCCAAAAAAGCAAATAAAAATTATATTTATGAATTTTATGATATTTCTTTCCTGATACGCTTATTTTCTTTCTTATCACTAGGTGAAAGAAAATTGAGTTGATGCTAATTATTTTGATCCATCCAGTGCAGCGCTCAGCAAGTTGGTTTAACATTATATTATGAAAACAACCCCACTACAATGAGACCTGTAAAGCCAGAGGACATTCAAGGTAAATAACCAGATTGGTAATGTGCCAAGAAGTTAGAGAGAGATCATTTATCTGATCTCCCTGGTAATGACTATAAACTATAAGCTAAGAACTACTACTTCTGAAATATGCTGTAAGTTTTGCTTTATGCTGAAGGTAAGTATTTGCACTGCTATGCTAAAAAAATAAACTTGAGAGAATTGTCTTTATCAGTTGATCAAGATATCATTGTTATAAAAAAAAAAAAAAAAAAAGACTGCCTTTAAATGAAGTGTAATATGAATAGAACAAGAAAAATAAAATTGGATGTAACTGTAAGAGGCCATGTGTCCCAGACAAGAATAGCTATATCAGAACTGTTAGGACAGACATTTGTGTGAAGAAATTGTACTATCTCTGCTGAAGGGTTGCAAGATGAACCCTTAAAACCAGGATTTGCATAGACTCAGTTCTTACTGGTGGAAAATGCAATTTTTTTTTTTTTTTAAATGGCATTTTAGTCTGTTATATTCCTCCATTCACAGAGGACTATTGCCTTTCCTGTTGCAGCCAACTTATGTATGAAATGAGTTTCATGTTTGTAATCAAATCTTTTCTCCTTTAGATTAAAGAACCCCACTTACTTCTAATTTTCCTTATATGTTACACTTTCTAATTAGTCTTGCTGCTTTCCTCTGGACTCTCTCCAATTGCTCCATATCTGTCCTCAACTGCAGTGCCCCAACTGGACATTCTATGCCATTCAGCTCAAAAGAAAAGATGGAAAAGTGACTTGATCATTCTGTGTAGGTATTTATACAAGACTATATCTGATAGATTTTTTTTTTTTTTGGGTTGCATTTTAGTTTTTAAGCTCCTTGTTTAAAAGTAATTACAATATCTTAGGGGGGAAGAAAAAAACACACATTTTCATGTTGAAAATAAGTTAGTTTACTACCAAAAGATCATTCAAAAAATTCAACACTATCAGCGAGGGAACATGGAAATTTCATTTAAACATATTTCTATTGGATGTGTTTAAGCTGCTTCTTGAGGGGGCAGGGAGGAAGGGAACAAAACAAAAACACCCTGTGCTGCACTTTGTACAGAAGAACTAGATGGAATACTTGTTTTTTAATTCAGAGCTCAAGACAACTATTTTTTCCAAGCAGTATGAAGCACAGACAATGACGAAGCATTCCCTGCAAAACTAGCTTCTTACACAAGATCTCACTTAATTTAATTTTTCTTTCATTATTTACTCGTTACAGGGAGTACTGACCCAACCTGCAAGTAACTAGGCAAAGCTCTGATATGGTAACGAGGTATTCAGTACAAACCAATAATCAGTATAACAGAATCACAGAACATCCTGGACTGTTGGGATTTTTGTGTTTCTTTACGCACAGTCAGTAAAGACTTTAGAACAGAGCACAGGGGGGAGAGATGTGGAAGACCTACAAGTCCCCCTCCTTTCTTACCTTTCTTGAGGAACAGCAAACCAATATTCATGTTTTTTATCCCTCTGAGCATATTGTTGCATTGATGCACTTGCTTGTGAGACGAATGTTTTTCTCATAGGTTTTCCAACCTTGAGACACAAAAACTTGTGAGATCGATGTCTTCGTTTTTCTTTCGTAAGGGAAGAACCTATTAGTAAAGAAAAATTAAGCTACCTACAACATACAATATTGCTTAACAGAATGACTGGCTAATTTCCTATACATAGTAAGTAAGTAGAATGAGTAAGCATAAGTAATAAGAGATGAGGTAATATAAGGGCAGGTAAATACTGCAATCTTTTTTGTTGTTAAGATGTATCATTAGCAGAACTAACTTCACAGCACAGCATATCCGGACATTAGAAATAATTCTGCTTCTGACCTCATTTCATATTAAGTTGATCATTCAACCATGCTTAAAAGTATTTCAGAAGATACTCTCAATGCATATCCCTCAGCACTGATTCAGGAATAGCTCACACCTGAAGACATACCATACTCATGGCAAAGATGACAATGTTAAATAAGTACACATGCCAGACATATCTGCTTCTCCTACAAGGAAGAGAAATTCTAGCAATGCTGTTGAACAACAAAGATGAATTTATTTTGTCAGCCCTTTCAAATGTTTCAGATGTATGACCATCACTTCACGATAAAGCATACCAGAATTTGCAGCATGGGATTCTTTCTGCTATTGCTATGAGGTTTGTTCAAGAACTGTTCTCAAGGTTGGGATTGTCAAGTCAGCATAGGGTTAAGGAAGAAACCTTCTCAAAATTATTTCTTTGAGAGATCAGTCACCCAAATCCTATGACATATGTTCCATCCATAAGAAAAAGCTTTTTAAAGGAAGGAAGAAAAAATGGAAGTTTCCAGAGTTCTGATAATCAACTATAAGCACAAAGTGATGTAGCATAACATTGGTGTTACATGTGCATATGTGTTTCAGTTCTCTAAAAGACTCACCTGCTATTTACAGTTGCAGTCTACCTTCAATGACCATGCAGAATACTCATACAGTAAACATCACCTTTTGATCTACAAACATCTCAACAGTATGTTTTCTCAGCCTGATTTTCACCATAAAGTTTATAAAACTGCACCGTTACTTAACATGTACTTAATCTTCAGTAATATTTTAGAATTATTTTTGCACAAAAACCAAAAGATAATCGTATGATTTAAATACACACAAGACCCAGCTGTTCCACTGAATTTGAGTGTGAACTTTGTCACTGTGTAAGGAACTCTGACCATTATAATTTTTTAAGGCACCACCTACAACTAGTTTCTAATTGTTAATTTTAGAGCATCACAAAGAAACAAGGAAGAATACATGAGTTACAAAAATTTGGAGGCCTTTTTAGCTACTACAAAGTCTTAGTTATTATGTATCACTTGTTCAACATTCAGAACAACTAACACATGATTAATTTCTAACCGAAAAACATTTTAGCAAATTGCTAATTTTAGCAAACAACAAATGACAGTTTGCAAATCCTAGGTGCTCAAAAATCCCACAGACGAGCAGAAATTAAGAGCAGAAATTTAAATCCTTGCTACGTTCAGTAAACAAGGCAGCTACTTAGGTGACAATGATAAAAAAAACTCTTATAGGACTAATTCAGAATTTGAGATCAATAGATTGGACATATTCATGGTGAAAATCTTTTAGTGAGATAATCTACTGCTAACAGAAGTGTCTGAAATTTAGTGTTTGCTGACTTACACGTTAAGGAACAGATCCATCCTCTTACTCTGATTTTTATCTAAAATTGCTTATAGATGAAACTAGTACAAATTGCATGAAATTTCTATCTAGACTATGAAATAGAAATTAATGGATGCAAATAAAACAGTAAATTTGGTAAGGCAATATATGCAAGCCAATAGGAAATGCACAATGGCCTCCATAAGGCCAACTTCTATACCTACGTTTCTGAGACATTTTTCCCCCGCAAACACTGTGACTGCACAGTTCATTCTGTATGAAAAGCTTACAGTATCACCAAATGAGAATCTTCAGGAGAAAAAAAAACATGACAAAAGTATTCAATATTGCTGAACCACAGGTAATACTCAGTTGTAAGAAAAGCAGCTACAGTGGCAGAGTATATTTGTGTTCACCTTTTTTTTTTTTTTTTTTTTTAGTCATAACCAGCAACTAGTTTACCAACATTTTGGCTAGACAGCTTCCTTAATTATTTAAGATACAAAACCAAACCTATTACATAATGATGCTACTGTAAATCTGCTCCAAATTCAACGTACAGTTACTTTCTTAACTGGGGGAGAAAAACAAAGAAGTCTGAATCACTCAATACAATCTCCGATTTCAGTTATGAAAGAAAACAAGTTGACCTCCATAATCTCTTCAACCACACTCTTTTAGCACGTGACATATTAAAATTAAGTTTTCTTTAGAGGTCTGAAAATACTGCACAATTCAAACCATTAGTTTTGTTAGTAAGATGATAGAGTATCAAAAAGTAACAAAGAATTTTGTAAAAAGAGGTAATACATGAAGAATCACCTCTGAATTATTACTTTTTAAAATAAATAGAAATTAAATCTCTTAAGCTTTAAGCTAACTTTTGATTAACAATCCTAGGGATTCATCTTCACAGAAGAGTAAGGCCACTCCTTTAAATCTAATGATCCTAGTTTCACACATTATTTTTACCACCTTGCTCCTATTTACTTTGAGAAGTGTTTTTCCTGTGTTCAGCCTTGATCTTGTCAGTATGAATGTAATACAGAATATTAGTGAATCTTCTAAGACCAATTTAAGCCTCTGTGCTGCGTTAAACCTCCAGTGTTTGCTGCTCAAAACATAAAACTTAACAAGGTATACAAGACACAAGTGAGTTTAAAGTCACTCCTTGAAATTCACTCATACACAAATACACCAAGTCTAAAACTAAAATCTAAGCAACAGTTAGGTCACTACTAATGAACATTTTTGATTCTGAGCTCTATAGTGACCTAATCATCATGGATCTAATTGCATATGTTTGTTGAAATTTCCCCTACAAAATGATACCAATTTAAATAAAAATAACCTTGGTAAGGAAAAGGGTCAGTAAAGGTACCCACATTATCAGTTTCCTAAGCAATATCTTTCCACTGGTTTATGTAAGAATGGATAGATAAATTTGCACACTGGTGAAAAATAAGCTATATATGGGGATATGTTCCACGGAGTGGAAAGTAAAGCCAATTCTCAAGAGCACATATGAAGGCTAACACCATATCCATAAATACTGGCTCACCTTCTGATTGCCCATCTCCTGAAGTCACAGTTTTCTGACTAATATCTTTTTGTGAATCCTGCTGCATATTTTCTCTTTGTTGTTTGGTTTGTTGCATAGTATGGGACTTCCAGAGTTTGCGAAGTTCCTCAACTTCTGCCTCAGAGTCTTGAGCTTGCTCTTTCTCTGTGTTTCCCTTCCTAGTTGGCTCTAACTTTTTAGAGTCTGTGGCACCTTCACAATGTGGACATTCCTCTCTCATCTTACTCTCTGACTCTTTTCCTAGCGTGGAGTCTTGATCTTTGCTCACTGGTGTCTCTTTGTCACATTCTTCACTAACATGCGATCCTTGCAAAGACTGCTGAAAGCTGTTCTCCATGCTTTCACTAGATTCTTGTCCACTCTTTACAGACATCTCTGCACCTTCTGAACCCACGCTGTGGGTATCTAACTGTTTAACATTCACAACCATTTCAACACTAGATTTTAAGTCACTGCCAGCTTCTTTCAAGTCCAAAATGGTTGTTAAACATTCTGCACTAGTTTGGTTTACTGTCTGGACAGATTCTGATGATGCCCCTGAAGATTTGTCTTGTCGAAGCTCATCTGAAGAAACAAGTTCCTCACGTATTGGAGAGAGTTCTGATTCTGTGAACACGTCTTCTGAAAGAGACTCCTCTGTACTCCTCGGAGCAGTGCTAGCGCTGTCATTGCCTGTATCCCCAATCCTGGAATTCAATTCTTCTGTATTGCTCTTTGCAGCTTTCTTGGAGTGGCAAAGTTCCCTCACAGACAGCTGTTCTACATCTCTGTTGAGCAAGCAAGGACATTACGATAGCAGGTGACTATTATGTCAAGCTTTTTTTCTTTAGTTTTACTAAATATTAAAAAAATACATATTTCAGTATAAAAAAAATTTTTCCAGCAAACATCAGCAGTAAGAAATGTGTAAGTATGCTTGCATAATATTTAATAGTAATCTTATGGCAGACCTTTTGACAGTACAACATAGATGCAACTCCCAAATTTCACATTACTTTAGCAAAGAAAAGATCTTTTGAAACCAGAGAACTCGTGTGAGATTCTTAAAGTGTAAAACAAAAGAAATGAGGGTGGCAGAAGGGATTGGCAAACCCCACACAACCCTCATCTCTAGAAGTAGATATCCTTCACAATCTTTAAAGGTTTAACTATCAAAAAAATGTATCTCTGAACATCTGTTCACTTAGCATCAACTTTACACCCAGCTCCCTGGTAAGACAATGCAGAAGTCATTTAGTCTAACCTTGCCTCAACTAGTCAACATAAAACAGGAACCATCATGGTGTGTTTTATCAAGATCTTACCATTCTGCCTCTAGAAAATAAACAGTGATTAATATGCTCATAGAATTGCCTGGGTTGAAAAGGACCACAATGATCACAGAGTTTCAACTCTTCTGCTGTGCGCAGGGTCACCAACCACCAGACCAGGCTGCCCAGAGCCACATCCAGCCTGGCCTTGAATGCCACCAGGGATGGGGCATCCACAACCTCTCTGGGCAACCTGTTCCATTGTGTCACCATCCTCTGAGAGAAAAACTTCCTCTTAATATCTAACGTAAACCTTCCCCATCTTAGTTTAAAACCATTCCCCCTTGTCCTATCACTATCCATAAACAGCCCTAACACACTATCCTCATAAACAGTCGTTCCCCCTCCTGTTTATATGCTCCCTTCAAAGTACTGGAAGGCCACCAAGCTAAAATCAGGTATCTAACTCAGATTATCACTGTTAAGCAAAATAAATCCTGAACTAGTTGCTGCAACTCAACAGTCTGAATAACAGACATCAGGTGTTGACAAGGAGAAAGACAAAAGCACATGTGTAAGAATTTATTTCCCATGGGGGAAATTATCCTATTCAAAATTGCCTTCAGAAGTAAGTCAACTCGAAATCTCCAGGTTTTAGAAAATGAGAAGTAGGCTGTGAACTTGCTCAACTTTATCTACATCAGAATTCATAAAAAAAAAAACTGTTGAAGTTTTAGCAGTACACAACCTTCATAAATAATCTGTCATCTTTAAGCATATTTTTGACTTGAATTCTAAAATGCAGATCCCTTGCTACGAAGCACATTAGTCTCAAACACTTAAGAACCACAGAATGGTTGGGTGGACCTCAAGGATCATCAACTCCAACCCCTCACCACAGGCAGGGCCACCAACCTCCCCATCCTGAAAAATGATAGCTCCATTTCACATCTCAACAGAACTTTTAATTTGAGTTACTGATTTCACTGAGACATCATTGAAATATAGGATGTTCACAAAACATCCACATTCTCTTACTCAACGTTCAATGTGAGGTTGATGTTAAGACTGTGCTAGCTCAGATACTGACATTAAAGGTCTTGTCAGAATTAGCTATAGCTATAAATCAGAAATTTGAATTTCATTTTCCCAAAACTTTATAGATATGCCTCAGATTTTCATTAATTTAAGGTATAGAAGAGCTGAAATTGAAAAAAGGCTATATTAGCTTCCTATTTAATAGTTTATAAAGTTGATAGAATGATAAGCATATAAGATTGCAAATGAAATGAGACTTATCAAGTATGTTTTCTCATTTCACATGCATTTATATTAGAGGCAAAACAAAACAGAAAACACATGTACTATAGAAGTAAAAAACCTGCAGTGTACATAAGGTGAAGTCATGAATCAAATTTAAGTCATTAAGAAACCAAATAGGCTGGGGAAAAAAAGACTTGTTTCACAACTGCAATCTTCTTATCCAAATAGATTAAAAAAGTTACTTGTATCTTAACTTCATTACCTGCACTATATGTTAATGAAACTAGGCACTAAGATGAACCATTTTTAAGTGCAATCTGGAAAATAAAACTCCCATAAATGAGCAAACTAAGCCATGTTGAAACACCAGCCTATTAGTATGTCTCTGCTGAGGCCATGCTTTGGAAAAAAAATATACAAGTTATTTCTTCTAGATATCAGAGCACTTATGATCATCAAGAAATGTGCTTAACCTGCTACCTCTAAATGGAGAACTCCTCCATTTCAAAAGTCATTTTTCAAAATTGAGTAGCTTTATACCTTAGATCTCAGTATCTTTAAGCCTCAGTATCATTAAGCTACCATCCCTTTATTGAAGATGGTTACATTTTTAATAGCTACATCAAGCAAACAGCTTTATTCTCTCATACATATATTGATACAATTTTGTACACTTTCCTGTAGTTAGATGATTAAGTAGCCTGCACAGTTGTGCTTTTCAGGCATGTAAATGTGCCATGATTTTTTTTATTTCATCATTTCTTACAGATGTTTTAATATTCAAGTTGTACTATTTCTGAGGAAAATGTAAATAATAGGTATCTAAAAACTAGGTAAAAAAATGAATAAAGATTTTTTTATACTGCTGTTCAAAAAGAGCTTTGAATGCCTACAACAAACACCTGCAATGAAGGCTCATCAATCAAAATTCATCTTGTTCACTTCAAACAATTCTAGATCACAAAGCTTTTTGTCTAGCCAAAAAAGGGAAAAAATATGTCATAAAAACTCCAGCCTTAGAAAACTGATCTTCTAGATACTTAACAGAGTGAGAAGTTGCAAATGTTACTTTGAAAAGTAGAAAGTGCTACATAAAGGATTTATATCTAAAGCTAAAGGTTGAGTTTTTCTACTCTTTGCATCAGTTTTAAAATTATTAAATTAAATTGGAAATGGTAGAAGTGTTGTGGTACCTCTTGCCATTGTTCCCACCATCAGAGGAAGTTAAAACCCATCTATGTGGAAGAGATTCTATATACGTAGGTTGATCCAAAAGTAATGCCTCCTATTTCCATGGAAAGTACAGATACAAAGAACACAACAGCACTATCTGATAGAGAAAACTTTTAGCTACATAACTTTATCTTTCAATACAGTCACCATCACTAGCTATGCATTTTCACCAGCGAAGAGTAAGCAGCCTAAATACCACACTCGCAAAATTCAACACCAGCAGTTGACCCAATGTTGCCACAGTTGAAGCACATCACGCACCATCTCAGAGTACTCACATCCACTCTCTGGCTTTCTCAGCGTTTATGTAAATATTACTGAATGTCAATGAATGCATTTTTTTCCATGGAGGAATTCAATGGCAAACTTTTATTCTATTCACACTTCCACATCAGACACCACTGACAAGACTGCCCCTCTGCTACCATCTGTCACACAGCAACAGCATGCAGTGGGATATTCAAGGGAAGATTCAACCTCTACTGCCATTCCTTGAACATCTGCTTCTGACATTGCTACGTAACATAATAAAATACAAGGCATTACTTTCAGAGCAGCCCTGACAGTATAGCAAGTGTGAGAAATGAGGACAAATCAAAATTTCTCCAAGACCTGTTCAAGCCAATCTTCAATGTTCTTAAGGAAAACAAAAGAAAATGTGTTTGTGTGCTAGCTTTGTATGGTCAGCCATTAGGATAGAGTTCATTTTACTCAAAGCTCATTTATTATACTGTTCTATCTTACATGCTTAATGAATCCTTAATTTTGCTGTCCATAATTTCCTTATACAAAGCAGCTGACATCACTTCTTCCATGGGACACATGATGCCATACTCTTCACAGCCATTCTCTTGGACAAGAGGGTCCATTTTATGAGGATCAAACATTATATTATTTGGCGTCACCAGCAGCACACCATTGACCGTGCCCTAAAACGAGAAGGAAAAGTAGAGGTAAATTTTATCCTTCATATTTCAGCTTATTCTTTTTTTTTTTTTTTCCCCCCAGAAGAGTGTTTTCTTTTTTTATAAACTCTTTAAATAAAAATATGAAGTGCTTATAAAGTTTTCTTGCATTATCTGGAAATAGTTATTTCTCTGGGTATACAAATTAATGACTTTTGAAAAAAGTCAACAAATTTTGCTCTTATTTGTTCTTAAGAATTGTTCAACAGTGCTGAAATTGCTTGCAACTTAATGAATATGCTAGGCAGCTCATCCAAGACAAATACACATTCTTAGAAAGTTACAAGGCTTTTTGCTTTTTTTTTTTTTTTACTTAAGAAGCTACAAGCATTTTTCATCCCTAAAAAAAAAACCTGAATCTTAACTGTTGTTGGTTGTTTTTTTTTTTTTTTTTTAATATTTTGAACAAAGTCTCATAAGCAGTCATTTCTCTGTTTTCTCACTCAAAGATGACAGCAGTATCTGATACAACTCAGTCCAACTTAACTGACCTGTAGATTGATTGGACAAATAGATTTAATATTTTCAAATCTAGTTCGATTGTACAAAGTAGGGTTTTTTTGTTGTTGCTTATAAGATACAGTTGCACTAAGATGCAGTTTTGGATGAATTCATCACAAGTCATATTAAAACCCACTTATATTCGTGTCCTGCATTATTTTACAGTTAATACTCAAACTATGAGAAGTACATTCCTTGTAGAATGTAAACATGAAGTGAATTTACACAACAGCTGAACTCCCAACACAAGTTAGAAATACCCACTAACGCCACATTGCTCACTAAGGAAGCTCATTAAGCCATCAGAATAGTGAAGTTTTTATCTTTAACTGTGAACCAAAGGAAATGGAACCATTAGCAGGATAATAACAATTCTTTAAAGAACTTGGATCATAAGAACTTCACAAATTCAATTTTTTTTTTCGCACGAGAATCACAGGAGACTTGCTTCAGATACAATTGAGACCTATCAAGAATTAAGTAAATATCTTGTTCACTGATAGATCATTCACAGTGGCCACAAACAGTGCATATGAGATTGCTGGTTTGCAGCTTTGTTTTAAAAACACGTATCAGCACAGCTTAAGGTAGAACTACATTTATTTCTATTCACATAAACTGATTTCCAGCACTGAGATGGCTGATGATCTTCACAACAGAAAAATTAAGATGTTATGCAGTAAGCAGAAAATTATAGACCGCTAAAAAATCAGCCAAAATAAGTATTAAATCCAACAACATTGACCAACGATATCATTTATGGGGAAAAAATGAAAGAGATTCAAAAGCAGCTCAAATGTCTACACAGAAGTCTTTTGAAATATTATTCAACGCCTGGTCAGGTTTTACACGTGTGATTTTGTTCAAGCACAAAGCATATGCTAAGGACTAAACCAGCAAAACACATTTGCATAATTTCAAGATTTTAAGACTCTGAAATTGTCACTATTATTTTTTCCCAAGCTTTCCAAACACAGTATATTCTAGAAATATAATTTCAAGGTGCATGAAGGAACTCCCAAAAGGATAATTGTCAAGTAAAGGTTTTAATTTGTTATATCCACTGTGGCCTGAAGAAAAAAAAGTTACCATGACTGCAAAAACCACTGAGTTTACTCAGAAGAGCAACTGCTTTTTTTAAACAAATCTGGTCTCCATAAATTATGCAAACAAAGCAAAAAGCAACATCGCTTACAGTTCACTTGTGGTATTTAATGAAATAATATAAAATCTTTCATTGTTTAAATAATTTTTATTTATTTTTTTTAAAATAATCCCTTAAAATAAGGTCTGATCTACATCTGTGCCATCACATGACCTGTTTTTGATGTTTTGACAATCCCAGTGTTTTGAGACACTATAGAGACCATCCAACCTTCATTCAAACAGATCAAAGCAGAAAGAAACTACTGGGCACAAATTTTGAACAGGTATCAAATGCTATTTTTAGAGCTGTTACTGCTTCAGAGGAATACCTTTGTTTGAACCATTTAAGTATTTGAAAGCCTGAACACACAGAATTAGTTTCATTGACAGTTCTAAAAGTAGTTTGAAGAAAGACAAAGTAAACTAGAAGTCTCCACTACAGCTGAGCATAGGAATCAGCAGATATGTGACAGATGAACTGGTGTGCTATTGTTTTGTTTTTTTAATATGCTGCATATTTCTAATTTAATAAATAACTTATCAAACAGATTGATTATAACATTAAAGGTCTTTCCTCACCATTAGTAAAAGCAAAGGGTTACCCATTCAAGATTAACTCCATGATCTGAACAAGATTATGTAAGCATTTCTTAATAGCAATTTCAGCCAAGAGGATGAGAGGATCCAAAAGCCCAAGCAAACAGTGAGAACTATCAGAATTCAGGGCAAAAACTATTCATGATTTTCACTGTCCATGTGCAGATTTCCAAAATGTGTGCAAAAAAGCCAATTAGGCTGTATGACTGCTCTAGCTTAACATCAACATTCAATACCAGTTTCTAAAGATCTATATTAGTAAGAGAAATCAGTAACTAAATTCACGAGAAGACTCTTCATTCCTCTAAGAGTTTGTCTTTGCTTATTCTCTCTATTTTGTGTGTTAGGACACACTGGTTTTCAAAGTATCAAAGCATGTGACACTGTACAGAACTTTGGAAAATGAAGAGAGAACGTTCTTGTAACAAGGAGTAAAGTCTCACAGTCAACAAGTCACCAGCGTCAAATTCCCCGACTAAAAAAAAGAATGAAATCCAATGCTTTATCTGTGCTCTCAGAAGCAAATTAAAGGAGTGTTTCAGCTGACAGTCTCAAATATTTTGTTGCAAAACTAGTAAAAAAAATTAAGTGGATTTTACATTGATCATCTGAATATTAGATATGAAATGATGTGTATGGAACTGATCACTCATGTCTTCTCCTAATTTCCTTTAACTTGCTGTCAAGTTAAGAAAACGTCTCTCACCCTCCCCAGCATACCACTGGTATGGTTTGTTTGCATCTTAAAAATACAAAAGACATCCAGAATTTAAAAATGCATGTACACACTCCTATCTCTGGGACTAACCTGAACATGTCTAAACACCACAAGGTACTATCCATTTTCTTCATACCAATCAGACACAGAGGAACAGCAGACACCTTGTCTTCTGCATGCAAATAAGTGTAACAACTACAGTAGGAAAACAAGTTTAGAAGACCTTGTAAGAGAAAGCTTCCTAGCACACTCAGACCTAGGACACCAGGCAGTTGTCCTTAACATGGAATATTCCAAGAGCCTGCCTCTGAACCACTTTTCACTTTTAATTAAGCAGACTGCTTAAGACATCTTTTTCCTTTTCAATGAGCAACACAAAAAAACAAAAACCACAGAAGAGTACTTTTCTTCAACACGGATACTGAAGAAACCCCAGTGTCAGTCTTGTGGAAGAAGCAAGCAGAGTGGCCACTATAATGGGCGTGCCTATCTACATCAAACAGTAAGCTGAAGTGCAACCCTGCAGCACATCAGTTACCCTCCACAGATGTACTGTCTGACTATGATGTGGCATATTCATACCACCCAATTTCTAGATGCATCCAATACCCTTTATCTAGCAGTAGCCATAACTAGATTTCAATTGTTAGGACAATTGTAGTAGGGCAAATATTTCCTGGTTCAATTGTGATACTCCAAGGAATTCTTGTGTCCATATCCAGAGAGACACAAGTGTGACTAATTACACGAGACACAGAACAGTCCTTGTAAGAGAGAAATAAGACAGCTTTGTCTTAACATGAACACTCATATGTGAAATAAACAGAGAGCCTTTTACTAGATTTTAGTTTAAGAACATCAGCCTGACTGATGACAACACCTCACATCTGTGTTTTATGAAATATTATTAACAATGATGGTCAAAATCATTTCGAGTGGGCAGCAGAGGATTAATTTTGAGTTTTCTCCAGAAAACCATCTCTAGATTTGTCATCCTGCATAGTCAGTAAATACATGGAGGAGAAGGGACAAGACACATGAAAATGTTCTAGCTGTGTAACAAATGCTAAGTTGCATGCAGAATTTCTGAAATCTAGAACTCAAACTTCCAACAGCTTCGCATTCATTCCCCATTCTCCAATCCACATAGGCTAAAGAAGTCACCTGGGGAAGAATACAGAGTAAAGCTAAGTAACTGTAGAACAACAACTAAAAAGTAGTAGAATAATAAAGCGCTTTTCCAGTGCTTATTTCTAATACAGAGCTTTTGCTAGAACACATGTACTGTCAAAAGGCCTCACATCTAGACATAAAAACACTTTCCATCAGCAAAAATAAAATGAAGCTTTAGGAGCTTCTCCTTAGATCTTTTAGTACTAGTGTTACTCATTTGCAAATCTATTTCCAAGGAAGAGAAGTAGGTAGGTATATTTGTAGAACCAACCTTTGTGGGAATGAGAAAGTAATACAAGTACCCTGCATTAATTCAGCTTGATTGAAAGCATGTTTTTCTCAGGATTAAAATGGCTAGTAAGTCTTTTTTACTGAGGAGTGAGAAAGCCCCACCCTCAAAAGCATTCCAGGCCTCCTGACTGTTGACAATCTCTATTCCTAGAAGCTTGCACTATGAGCTACATGGAAGTTAAATGCCAATAACTTTAAGAGGTTTCTGTAAGAACAAAACACAAAAACAAATTAAAAAAAAAATATGTATTTCTACCATAATATATGTGCTATGGAAGTGCTCACAGAATCAGAGGTTCATTCTGCTCTCATTGGTCTGTTTTCAGAAAACAGAAGTGAAGCTACTTAACTACAAATTTTTTGACAGTTGAAGGCATATTCTTCTCCATCATGAAGAGAAACTATGACTTGAAAGAGATACTAACACAGGGAACAAGTAGCTTTCCTGTCCCTCAGCACAAAAAAGATACTCAACAGTATGACTACAGGAAGTCTGTCAGGTCAACTACATCATAACTGCATTTAAGAAATAAGTGGTCTGGGAATACAAAGAAAACAGTAAGAAGAATGCACATATATATAAGCTGATATATCTATCAAAGACAGCCTTACCCTACATTTATATTTGAAGATTAATTTTTTATTACATTCCATACAGTAAGTATAAAACATGAATGTTAAGTACCTTGCCATTGGTGATGTACTTGCAGTTAATTTTCAGGAACTTTTCTGTAAACGCTTCCTCCTCTTCAGAGGTAGATGACACCACTCTTGCAGTCCGAACACATGGATGTACTGGTGAAACAACTGACTCTTTCTGTTGGACTCCATCTGGATCCTAAAAAGGAAAGCAAAAGGAGAACTCTGCAGCCTGCCTTTTCATGACTAGGGGATCTTTTGTTGCGTTTATTGCTCTTCATTGACATTAATATAAAGGTAAAAACAGAATTCCAAAACCACTGTATTTCCTAGGAATACTTTTATCAGAGTATTAATAAAGCATAATAAAGCATAGCTTAACTAGCCCATGGGAAGAAATGTCAGTACACAGTGGTATTCAGAATCAACCTAGGAAAAAATAAAATATGAACTCGTGTAAGGAAATCACTTAATACACTTCCACATGCAAAACCATGAGTGACAGGTAGTTAGCAGAAAGTACTATTTCCCAGTTTTAAACAGAAGCCCTATTAAGTGTCTTCTGGTATCCCTTATCACATCATATATTGTGTTATGTTTGAAGGTCTCTCAAGGTCAGCTACTGCAAACTCCGGTTGACATTAAGCCTAAGCCTACACTAGATCAAGTTGCTTATGACTTTTCTAGTTGAGTTCAAGTCTTCAAGGTTGGCCTTTCCTAGAAATCTGTTCTAAAACAACCAATCTCACTGCAAAAAAAATAAAAATAAAAAAATTCCCATTATTTAACCAGAACCTCTTGTGCAACGTTCTATACATGTTGCTGCCCATCCTTACATGATGAACCTCTGAAGATACCACGTTGTTTTCCTCCCTGTAGCCTCTCTGTATTTGGTAATACAACACAGTAATCAGGTTACCCAACAGCATTTTCTTCCCCATGCTTAAACAAAAAAACAAAAAAAAAAAAAACAAAAAAAGAAACCAACAGCTTCCACAGTCAATTCTTAAGCATGGTATTACATCATGAAATGCATGATCTGACAATCCTCCACTGTGTTCTCTCGAACTTATCAATCTTTGTCTTGTACTGAAAGTGAAAGTGAACACAGCACTGCAACAGCAGCTTCAGAAGCTTCTCTGACAGGACATAATTCTTTTCCTCAAGTATCTGGCATTATTCTCATCTTTTACCTGGAATGTCATTTGTCTTCATTGCCACAAAAAGGACATTATTGAACACCTTCTTCTCTACCAAGACACTAGGTCCCACCTCTCCTGCTCAGGAATAACAACATCAAGAGCCAGTCACTAGTGGGGTTCTGCAAGGCTCCATTTTAGGGCCAGTTTTCCTTAACGCTTTCATCAATGACTTGGATACAGGACTCAAAAATATACTAAGTAACTTCGTGTATATCATTACACTGGGAGAAGCTCTTGACTCCTCAGACAGTAGTGAGGGTCTGCAGAGAGATCTTGACAAACTAGAACACTGGGTAATCACCAACTATATGACTTTTAAAAAAATGGCATGTGCTGGATTCTGCACCTGGGGCTGGGCAACCTTGAATAAATGTACTAGGGGAGGATAGGCTGGAGAGCAGCTCTGTAGAAAGGGATCTGGGGGAATCTGTTTGATGGCAAGTTGAATATTAAGAGGATCCAATAAACTTTTTAGTTTGTGCATCAGATTGCCAAGTGAAGCCTTTCAGAAGAAAACCAGAAAAACAAACCAACAGAACAAAAACAGCATAAGAAAGACTTAGCCTAAGCCAAGTTACTACACAAAGACTGATGTTAAGCTTACTGAAATGCATACTGAAGTCTTAGCTTAAATGCTTTGTAAGAAAAAACAGGGTTTGCTGGTTTGTATTCATTCATACAATACTGCAAAACTATTGTTTGATGAAATAGAAACTGAAGCAGAAAGCTCAATCCTATTGTAACCAACTTCTGAACCTCTGCCTTGGAAAATACATTTGTCTCATTCAATTTCTAGTAATCCATGATCATAGTAAATAAAGAACTCATTACATTACATAGGCAGAACTGCTTATCATTTTTAAGTTTAATCACTTTTCAAGTTGATTTGCAAGTTCTGAGTCAGAACAAGGGGAGAGTCAATAATGACAGACATTGCTACAGAGCACAAAAGGATGTATGCTAACGTTGCTCTACCTGGGATACTAACCAGTAGAGGGGAAAAAGCATGGAAAACAAGTGCTATTAAAGAACCAAATCCTTCAGCTTTATCTTCAAGTTAAAAGCAACCATCACCTACACTGCTAATAGAAAGAGTCACCAACAAAAAAGCCACACACATAATCCACACTGAAAAGTACAAGTGATTTCTGTCCTTCACTTGTGTTTCACAGAAGTCATCTAGACACTTTCACTTCCCTTAAAAAGCTTTTGAGAAACATTAGCAACAGTGCTGTTCATAAACAATTATTACCACATCATTTGATTTTTCCTGAAGCATTTAAAGGGATGTTTGTCTGATACGCAAGGATACATACAAGGGTTCATGTAACTGAAGAATATATCAAGTGAAAGTGAACTCTAAAGATGTTGCCAACGTTCAACTGTCCGCGTTATGCAAAATAACCCACTGCCTAAATGGATTTAAGCTTCAAAACTTTTTTAATCCATTTTGTTTCTTCTATGATTTCAAGCTTTTACCTGTTTTTACTGATTATATGCACAAGGCAGTTGGAAAAACAATAAAGCTACTAATATTACACTACTTTGTCCCCATACCTATTATATGCAAGCAAGCATATACAAACTACTTCACAAGACCATAAAATATTTTTTCTGACACGGCATATCTACTACACTGTAGAAAGAGCTCGAATTTCTCTAAGTGTGACAACTTTTTTCCTTTGAGTAAATTCTCAATATATATATATTCTACATAGGTAGGCCTATACTAGCATCTTAAGTCATTCTGAGACACGATACAGAAGAAAATAGACTAATCTAGTCTATTTACTGAGCTACAACACCTCCAGTTTGCTTTTGACAGCTTGACTACACACTACCAACATATTTTGTTATTTGAAATAAAAGATAATAACTGCGAAGAGATTAGTACTGACATGTTAGGAAACAGCTGAATAAGGTCAGAATTGCATATATTACAGTATCGGAGTCATATCTTCTCTGCATATTTCTGGTTTGAGTTCTCCCCAGGAGATTATTTTAATAGCAAACTAGTGATCCTGGAAACACATACTTTTACAAAGCTAGCTCAAAGACAAAAACTATATTTAAGCTTAATTATAGAGCAGCTTTCAAAGTTATACAGTTTTAAGTACAGGAAAGTCTACAAATGCAGACAACACTACTAAGTGAAAGCTGACTATAATCAACACTTAATCAGCCTTTTACTGAAAGCAGACATTCTCCTTAATGAAGCCAAAAGAAAACTCTTCAACCACTACTAAGGCCGGAGTGATGGCTACGATGGCGAGAGTAGAACCCTTACAAGGACAAGAATATTTATGTACTTAAAATGTCTAAATATTGATACATTCTGTAGCAATGAAAGTTACATAAAAATATCTAGTTCTCAAAGGTAACACACGAATGCAATAGGAATCAACACTTAAGATATCAATCTGCAAAGATAGTAATGTATTACTAATGACTTGACTACAAGCCATTTTTCACATAGAAAACTCATTTAAGATAATCAAATCTTGCATCTACTATTTTGCTTTCGACTCCAGGTGTTATAAAGTACTTTCTCCCCAACATGATCTTCTTTAAGAAGAAAGCATAACATTTATAACATTCAGCTTGTAAGGGAAAAGTTACTTTCAGTAATGTGTATACCTACATTCACTGCAGCCTTGTCAAACTCTGCTTCTGAAGATGTAGGTGATAGGGGACTTATAGGGCTTAGAGAGGGGGAGCTGTCCACACTAGATATGTAGTCTGGGTCAGGAACATACAAAATCTATAAAGAAGATATAATGCAGTTAGATGTTATGCTTTCAAGTTTACTTTAGATTTCCCACTAGTTCAGCTAAATGTCATGCTTTCTCAAAATAATCTATGTGAAGTTATTTTTCCTCCAGTTCACTTTAACAGGAGTTATGAGTTGAGGGAATAAACAATACAACAAAATACTTATTGATTTTAACTTTGAATACTATTAAATATTGCTTTAAGATATGATAGATATGTAGTCATAATTGAGTAAAGGTTCAAATAGAAAGAATTAGAAGAACTATATAGCTTGTCAGAAACGCTGAGAGTACATAAAGACGACCCACTGAATTATTTCCCTTGTTGATTATTTGAGTAACCAAGAGGCAGGTTAGCAGAAGCATTTACAGACATGCCATTAGCACCAAACGTAGAAGAAAAGGAAAAAGTCTCTAATGTTATTCACCCGTTAAACAGACTGCTTGGGTGATGGTAAGCATTCAAACTTAGACTAGGTTTTGCAGCAATCAGAAATAAACATAGAATTTTAGAATGGTTTGGGTTGGAAGGGACCTTGAAGATCATCCAATTCCAACTCCCCTGCTATAGGCAGGGACACCTCCCTCTAGACCAGGTTGCTCAAAGCCCATCCAGCCTAGCCTTGAATGCTTCCAGAGAGGGGGCATTTACAGTCTCGCTGGACAACTTGTTCCATTATCTCATCACTCTCACAGCAAATAATTTAGACTAGATATTAAGAAGAAATCTACCCTCTTCATGTTTAAAGCAATTTCCCCTCATCCTGTTACCTGCTCTTATGAGAAGTTCCTCCCCAGCTTTCCTGTAGGCTCCCTTCAGGTACTGGAAGGCTGCTGTAAGGTGCCCCATAAGCCTTTCTTTTCCAGGCTGAAGAGCCCCAGCTCTCTCAGCCCACCCTCATAGGATTATTTCAAATAAAAGGCTAATACTAACTGGCCTCACCAGCTACCCTATCACTTCTTTCCAGGCCTAGCTTTAAAGGAAATGAAAAGGGCTGGTAGAAGAGGGGGGAAAAAAAAAAAAAGTGTAAGCAATACTGATCTAAAAGAAATAATAACAGTAGTTCACGGAGCCTTGCTAAAATGACAGCAAGCTTTAAGGCTGGAATGGAAGCATTAGATTTACTGAAGCAGAATTGCAAGCAGTAGCATGCAGTCAGAATCAATGTTTGTAAGTTGTACTATGAATTTATTTTAGATAGCCTTATATATATATATATATCACAAATATATATTTAGCCTGTGTCAAGTGTCATTATGTCATTAAGTACATGTAATTTAAAAACCAAAGTTGCTTGATTTTAGAGAGAGATAGTTTCATTAATTGCCTTTTTTTTTATATATATTTTTTTAAAGTTATTTAAAAGGCATGAGGAACTCACAGATTAGAATAAAACTGAAAAAGCCTTTTTATAGAGATGTTAGGGATTTAACACTTGGTCTGATAGGAGATGAAAAATATGGGGGGAAAAAAGAGTCTTTGCTGAGTAAGTAACATACATAGTATAATAGTACCTGTCCAGGAACGACTGCTCTGGAGAAAAGCTTATTTAATTGAACCAGTTCATTGGGTGTTGTATCAAATTTCAAGGCAATACTGTTTAGAGTATCTCTTGATTCCACCTGTATTAAATTGAGGGAAAGAAAAGAAAAACAAAATCAAATCTGTAAGCAGTTAGTTCAAATGCTACCTTATAACTTTTAATCTTCTGTAGATTTTCTGAGATTTTTTCATAAATTTTTAGTCTGCATACCTTGGACTGCTCCAAAATGTTAACTACCTCCTGGTTATTAGTCTAATTTAAGCCTGTATGATAACACCTGCCTTCCCATTCAGATTCCAGGAAACCAAGTGCATCAGTCACACACACTGGGCTGCAGGTTGGATATAGCACCAAAACTCTTGCTGTGTAAGTTCAATGCTGGGGACTCCTGGACACATACATTATGCTCTAAGAAATCAGACACGCACATCCTCCCTATCTTTATCTTCTCAAATCCCATTCTTCAATTACCTAAAAATTGAGACAGCCCCCGTAAGTGCTAATACACAAGCTGCCTACTGAAATAAGCTTGTTAATCTGATTTTCCAGTAGAAATCACCAACATCAACAAGATCAACAAAACAGATCAGCTAGTATTAAAAGACTGAATACAAGCATATTAGAGTCAGTGATTTCTGAGTGAAGTAGTATTTTTTTCTCCATCTTAATCTCACCTCTGCTGCCTCTCTCCATTTCCCAAAACATATCCAATATTAATCAATAGAAGAAAGCAAAGAGAGCAGTTTATTTTTAAATCCCATCTACAAAAAAGTACATAGGAAGTATTTAAGGATAATGATAATCATATGATAAACAAGGATGCAACTAGAAGCTTATCACAATAGCACATGGCTTCATAAACATTGTACCGAGGAGAAAAAAAAAAAGGAAAAACATTCTATCAGCTAAGAAAAAATGGAGCACTATAAGCACAAGTACATTTTTGAGTCTAAATACAGATCACAGCGATAAAAAAAAATCCCATTAACTCCAGTCTTAAATGTCTTCTCATGTGTCCCTCAGCTTACACCTGCATGATATATACCTCTTCTAATACTTACCAGTTATACTGAATAAATTCATTTTTCACAGGTTTAGTTTTCCTTTTATTCACTCAAGTTTAAGTTTACTTGAGATACAAAAAAGAATCCTTTCTCTGCTAAGTGCTTCTCTTTTTTTAAAAAACATAATTTTCAAGGGATAAGGAACAGAAGGGGGAAAAAAGACAACTACACCACATTTTTTTCCTTCTGTGTTCTACACACCTGCTTTCAGGACAGCAACTGGCTATCAGTAGTTGACTGCATATCCACTGTGATATGCATCTTCTGCTCTTTAAGTTCTTCCTTAAAGACATAGGAATCCCATGTCCTGTGGGCCCTGTCAACTCTTAAACTTAAAAGGTAAAAATATTTCCCTCCTGCTTGAATGAATAAGCAGAGGCAGAACAAAAAGGGAATGGGCTGAGGTGAAGGAAGGAAGGGTCATGAAGTACACATACACAATAGCTTTTGGTCTGACAGCAGGCCCACCTTATACCCAACCACACAGGAAAATGCAGTGCTTAGAACCCAAAGACTAAAATGCTCTACTTGTATAGCATAGAGGTAGGTCCTCGGCTAGCCTTCTCCCAATCATAGTCTACTTTGGACAGTTTCAGATGAACTAACATTCTACAGAGCATAACTTAATGTTTACTGTTAGCAGCAGAATGTAACAAGACATTCATTCTTGACAGAAGCAGTAAAGATTATACCAGAATGTAAGTACACATAACGTAGTTAAAACTGAATGATGAAATATTTAACACTAATACATTTTATTGACATTGTGAGAATACTGGTAAACACACCTCACATCTGCTGCCAAACCCAAGTAGAATATACAACATTAAATAATTGCTCCTCAAAACGCATTCCCACTTGACTGTTCCAAAACTCAAAACTAAACTCAACACTGACCTAAAAGAACTTAGGAAAATGAATACTTAATTAACATTTTCAAAGTTACATCACATCCTACTGGGTCCCTTCCAACTCAGAATGTACTCTTCTGAACACATTACAGGAATTTCAAGAACGCCTAACTGATAAAGGAGCAAAGTTTTTTAAATACAGAATAAAGTCGCCCTGTAACAAGTGCTACAAGCACCATGTACTTCAAAGACTATTATACTTCGACTGAAAACAGTAGTTTGGGATACCAAATACCAATACATTACTCCTTGCATTATTACTTACTATAAGCAATATTTTTATATATTATAGTATCCTAAAGTCATATCAAGATTTGAAAGCAGGAGTTGAATAATTTCCTTCCATACAGAATTTGTTATCTTTTTGTCAAAGTGCATTTGTCAGCCTGAATTCATTAAACATAGCTACTGCCAAAGAAATGGCAAGTTGCTTTTTTAGAGTTATTCCTGCAATTATGGTAGCTCTTCGTACTGGAAGCTGCCATTAAGGTACACAAAGCAGCTAAAACCTCTTCTGGTATTTCAGGTGCAAATGGCTTCTGCACTACACAGTACTACATGATCACAGATATGCATAAATCACAGCATTCTCATATCCTCCTTTTAGTTGGTACCAAAGCAGATAGCAAAAAAAAAAAAGCCAACTAGACCAGATATTTACAACTTACTCCATACACTACAACAAAACTGACAGCCAAATCACAAAGGATAGTAGTGTAGCTTTGCTACAGTGGGGAGCAAGACCTTCTAGCCAACTGTGTTGTGTAACTATATAAACAAGTCCCTATCCTTAGCTTCTACCTTCTGTAGTTATTTACATATGTATAAAAATAAGCATGAAATTCTAAGCCAGAAAAGCAGATGTTATGCATATTACTAGCTAGAGCAATAGATACTTAAGGTCCACATAGCCTGTTTTACTTTTCTATCACTATCCAGATCAAACACCCTTCAAATCCCCTTGTCCCATTTAACCATAGGTAACTCTCATTAGTCCTTATTTCGTATGATGACTGTTACTTCTATCCACATTTGTCACAAACCAGTACACAAATACCTTCTTTTCTGCCAGATTAACAGTTGGCAAATTTATTTTAGAACTTTATTTAAAGGATGCCATCCGAAAGGATTTGGGAAAGCTTGCAATGATAGCCCACATTAATCTAATCAGATTCAACAAGACCAAGTACAACACAATGCAAGTGGGTTGGGGCAATCCCAGATATGCCTACAGACTGGGAGAAGAACACATTGAGAGCAACTCTGCTAACAAGCACTTTGAGGCCCTGGTGGATTAAAAGCTAGACATGAATCAACACTACACACTTGCAGAAGTCCAACAGTATCCTGGGCTATGTCAAAATAGAGGTGGCCAGCAGGGAGAGGGAGTTGACTGTCACCATCTGCTCTGATCTCATGGGGCTCTCCCTGGCGTACTGCATTCATGTCTGGTGCCTCTAATGCAAGAAAGATGTGCAACTGTTGGAGCAGATCCAAGAGGAGGACTACAAAGATGATCAGAGGGCTGGAGCACTTCTATGAAGGCTGAGGGAGCTGGGCTTTTTCAGCGTGGAGAAGGCTCCAGGGAGACACCATTATGGCCTTCCATCTTATAAAACAGGAGAGAATATTTTACAGTCTGACAGAAGGTTTTTTTGTTTTGTTTGTTTTCTTTTAAACTCAGAGACTAATGAGGCACTGGAATAGGTCTAACAGAGAAACTGTGGATGACCCATCCCTGGATGTGGACCAGGTTGGATGGGGCCCTGGCCAACTGATCCAGTGGATGGCAACCCTCCTGACAGCAGAGCTGTTGAGAGAAGAAAACACCACTGCCAAATGCTTCAGCCCAATACCAGCCAATATCAGATTGTGATACTTATCTACTAATTTTTAAAAGGCATAGTTTCTCTAACATGTAATTTCAAGAAAGACAAAGTCTTCAAATATCACAAGTACACCACCAAAACCAATTTTAAAGAGCTAACAATAGGATAAACAAAGTAGCACACTGTTACTGTGATGCACACTTTCTAAACAACTCAAAAACAAAAAATTATGACAGCAGCAGCTCAGGAAGTCAGACAAGAACATAGCCCTGGCTTTGGAATGAAGCATCAAGAAAAAAAAAAAAAGTACGCAGTTTATAGGAGTCACTCTAGAAAGGCACACATAACTTCTCTACTTTCAAAAAGTGCATTCAGCCAATCATTACAATTCCAAATAGTCATCTGAGTTTGAAATCTAGCAAACTTTGACCTGTTTGATGATCACCATAAAAGCACTTGCTACCTGAACTCCCTGAGATAAGAATGGAAATTACTCCTAATTCTACCTTGAGTAGCTGCATTCATGAGCCACTGTAGTTCTGTTCTCAGCATCCAGACTAACTTGCTGTTAACTAACACAAACAAACTAGTAAAGAATATCTCGAAGCTGGACTCAGCACCAAAAAACTACAAAAAGATGAACTGAAAAGAGTGACAGTTCAGTGGTAATAACTCTGGCTTAAGACTGTTTTAAGATTCTGCTCTGCTATACACTTGTGTTTTCTTTAATTGATAGCAGACTCTTCTCATGACTGTTTCACATACACTATGTTTCAGAAGCTTATTCACTATTTTAGGAGAAAAGCACAGCCTTTATTCCCCAGAGTTGAACAAAACCAATAGAAGTCACATTTACCTTTCCTCAGTAGCTAGAATTTAAAAAGCTGAAATTTGTTTTGAATTTCAACTTCAATTCTAGCCCATACTAAAGGCTTTCTTAAGCTCCCAATTGGAATCAAGCTAATGGAATGCATCTTGCTTTAATACACATTCTCTGACTCTCTCCAAATTACTGTCACAGACTTCATAGTCATTAAACCGTATCATTTCAGTTTACTGTAGCACTAAGAGTTAAGTCTTCCTTATCTCCTATTCTTATAATAAGAACGGCAAAGAAATCAAATAAAGCTATTCATAAATTCTCATTTTTATTTTACCCTGACCAGCTCCAAAAGCATTTAAAATAACCATGATAGGCTTCTCGCACTTTAACGTTAACACTACAAAAATTATTTATAGGTTTATTTCCAGTGTATAACACAAGACAGATAACACTCACTTCAGTTTCCCTTAGTAACCACAAACGTGAAAAGCTGACTGCAGTACAGTTTGAGGGTCATTTCAAGAACAGAACAGGCAGAGAAAGGCTCCATTTTCAGATACTGCTGGAGGATGAGATCTGTACTGCAAAAGGTATGGATCTATGAAATTACTAGAAGGCAGCTGTAAGGTCAGTACCAAAATACAGCCAACCTTTCCCTACCCTGAAAAACAAAAAAACCTTCATTCTATTTTTTCCCCTCCTGATTCCCACAATTCATTAGCAGTGCTGAAAGCAGGCAACATGCACGTGATTTTAATTAATATTATTTACTGTTTCTAACTGGCTAAATGGTTCAGCTTTACATAACATGCTGATTAGTCCGGTGTTGGCAGTTCATTTTTTTTCTTACGAAAAAAAAACCAGAAAACTTATGAAGAAGGGATTTAAAAAAGCATTATTCAAGTACTACTGGCTATCTAATTGCTCATTTAATTTAAAAAAAACGTCGACTACACAGATTCTAAGATTAAAGGCAATGCATATCACCAGTTTGCCTATATTTTGTAAGAAACTACATCTGCACTTGGTTTGCAATGACATTTTAATAATCAAGCAGCAACTTACAGAATATTCAATCGTCCCTTTAGGCTTTTGAAAAGACATTCGTCGCCCATCTTTCTTGTCTGCCGTCTTCTTCTGGCCAGTGTCTGAAAGAAATTGAGGCAATGCGCGTGTTAAATTCATTTTCCTCTCAGCACTGTCACAGGCTGCTGACTACAGCCCCGTGGGCAGACATCTAATTCACTGGTTACACAGCTTGCTCCCAGTGATTCTGTCTAACAGAGAGCCAGCTGCTAGGATAACGACTTCATTCCCTTGCAGTGCTTTAAGTATTTGACCAATATAAACCACCGATAACTAGGAATCAATCAACAGGCTAAGTACTTGCTAGCATCCAGGAAGCTATTAAAGAAGAAACACTAAAGAGGCAATCTACCCCATTAGACTTCTGGAAGTACTGGTTTAATCGGTTTTCTATTACAGCCAGTCTGCTTTTGTCTAGTGGGCAGGTGGTCTGGAATTCTGGTGTGTTTGAACTTATCAGCTTTTTTAAGCTGCATGCTGTTTGGTAAGGACAGAGTATTTAAAGCTTTTGTGTGAAATGAAGTGCATTCATATTTAAGTTCAGAATTATCTTGTTTGTAGCAAACACACCCTATGAATAAACAGTAAGATACTAAATAAATAACACAAGAATACTCCTTTTATTGCTGCTTCCTATCTAGATGACCTCCATTTCATGAACCAATCAATAATGTGTACTTCAAGTATATTCTAGTTTTTGACTGATCAGCTTGATATCACCATGATTAAGACAACAGAAAAGTGTATTTGCATGACTCAACAAATTATTTAATACTATATCTTTAGAAAAGGTTATTTTAATATATCCATCTACGGGCAAGTGTGGTTTTTTTTTTTTTTTTTTTTTTTTTTAGATGATTCTATTAAGTTGCACCTCTGCTACAGGGCTTCCATCTTCAACAGTAGTATATCTGCTACATAGGATCCCAAATTATTTAATGAATGAGATGGCATGTTTCCATGCTGCACTGACATAAATTACAGTATTTTTCAAAACATTCAAATTTCTATTGCCATACCTGAATATGTTCAGTTGAACATTTCAAAACACCTTGAAAACAAGAAACAAACCTTACAAAACATGTTCTTCTGCACTACCTTACCACAGATACATTGAGGGCAGAAAGAATGCTCTGCATTTACTTAAGCTAATACGTAAGCTTGACGCAGATTTGCAGTGACTCCTACACATCACTGTTTTTAATTGGTAACCTGACACCAGCACTGGAAAAGAGACTGAAGAATGCTTGTAGGAATCCTCTTATCCCAACTCCCCCAAATTCATACACAGGTAGTTAGTTGAAGCTATCAAGATACAAGAGAAAAAGGAATGCAGCACAAATTGCTTAGGAAGTTCTGCAGTCACAAAAAATAAAAAGCAATCTAAAACTTCACCAAGCTTTTTACAACTGTAACAGTACTAAAGTTGTGGAGGACCACAGTAAAAGCAACTTCCAGCAGACAATGTTAAGTACTTTACAAGGGAGTTGTCATACAGCTAATCCCACATTTTGTATGTACACAGGTCGCTTCTAAAGCAACGCCTCCTATTTATTTCCATGTAAACTTATCAGACACAAACAGCACAATAGCACTGACAAAGCAAATTCTCAGCTACAAACAGTATGTTTCAACACAGCCACCACCACTACCTATGCATTATCGCCAGCCATGAACAAAAACCAGCATGCTGCATTCAAATCTGCACCAGCCGAGGTGACACACTGTTTTACAGCTGCTATGACAGTGTCATTTCTTAGGGAAATTTTTCCCACGCAGTCCATCTTTCATCAGCCCAAACCGAAAGGAGTCAAAAGGCTCTGAATCTAGATTATGTGGTAGGTAGGACAGTCCAGGCAAGATGAGCAATGTGCTCCACTGTCTTCCAACTGATACAGGGCATAGGAAGGTTCAACCTCTACTGTCTTATCACCAACACTCACCCCAACATTGTTAATCAACATAATAAGGTAAAAGCCATTAATTTCAGAGCAGCCCTCATATTAACAACTAAGTGAGCAAGAATGCTTCCATACTCACAAGATAAAATTTTGATATATAGACTAATTATGGTTACTTTTAATAGCTGTGATCAATAATGAAGATGTTAAACCTACTTTCAAACACACTCTAGGAATTCTGAGTCTAAAAAACTGTAGATTGGCATCCTGGCATCTTCATTCAACACATTAAAATGTACGTCTTTCATAAATTACTATTTGTATCTTAAAAAGAAAAAAAAAAAAAAAAAAAAAAGCAAATATCTAAAAGAAATGCTCTCTTCTTCCAGATCAAGCATTTTCTTGCCACAGCTCCTACCTGACCTTGCAGAACAGGCACACCCTTGGCAAGGTGTGGAACACTGCTAACAGCCACCAGACCTGTAGCTGTTCCAAGTTTTCCAATCTTATTAGAACTTCACCAGCAGCCTCATTTTCTGTCCACAGCAGTTCAGCTCAAATACTCAATATACAAAAGTCAAAAGATGCAGTGAGACAAAATGAATTCATTCAGGACCCCGTACATATCTTCAAAATTTATACATTGAGTAAGTCTCTATTAGAAGAAGCACCTTTACATGCCACCAGTAGCTACAAATAGATAAATCCTGTATATAAAAGTGCTGTATACACACACACACACACACACTCATTTGCATATATGAGTTTTTTCCTCCCTAATCCATACCTGCTTTTCAAAGCAGATGGACTCACTGTGCATCACAGACTTCAGTGCACTCGTGTCACTTAAGAAAAACAACAGCAACCAGGGCAGGGAAAAAACCTGCTGCAAGCACATGTAAGGAAAGCAAATCCCACAAGATCTCACAGCACAAGGTACCCAGAAGTACATATACTTTTTTAATTTCCTTTTTAAATGTACATTCCCTTCCATGCCTAAGGCAATAATTCGGACCCTTACTTCAGTGCTCACTTCAATTCTTTCCCTCTGTGATAGCACTATTTCCTGCTCCCCATTTGGATACAGGATGCTTCACTCCTGACTCTGATGTAACTCTCCTGAGGGTAGAGGAGATGGATGCAAGTAGCACTAAGCTATGTTTGTGCCAACTACCTGGCTGGCAAAGCATAGGACACTGATATTTAGACTCCAAATCTCCATCAGTAACAAATGCTTAAACTATCTATCTGTACACTGAGAATCTGTACATGTCACCAAAAGTGTCATGAACTAAACTAGGTGGTATTTCAACTACAGAAATGAGCCAGAATAGCAAAGACAGGCTTCTATATCCCTGATGGCATATTGTAAAGCATCCAAAACTCTCACGCTGAATGAGTGGGCTATTTATTTTTCAGAGGAAAGTCAAATAATCTTTCAGCCATCCTTATATTCCTAGTGCTCTAAGAGGCAAGGGAAAGCTGAAACAACTGTCAGAGCAGGATGCAGAGGTCTGAGAAGACCCCAGTACCAACGTGAATCAGTCCTATCTTTTAATTTACTTCTCTGGTGAAAACACTGTTTCACATGGGCTCATCTTAGTAAGATGCACACAACCAGCCAACAGTAAGCCTGCTGGGCTACAAGAGACTGTTGTTCTCAGAGCCCAAGTGTAAGAAAGAACTGATCCCATTAATCACACTGTGTCATGCAGGACCTCAGGAGACAGTGTATTCAGGAAGTGCACTTGTTAAATGTTATCAGATCTGCAGCAATAGTGCTTCATACAAACAAAACTCAGAACTGTTTTCTCATGACTGTTTATAAGCATCTAAAGAGCAGGAGTCAAGTTGATGGGGTGGATTCTTTTTGGTGATGAGTAAAAAGAGAGCATGGGGCAAAGGGCAGGAACTAATGCAGGAAGTACCATACTAACACAAGGAAGAACATCACTGTCAGAGCGACTGAGCACTGGAACAGGCTGCTCAGAGATTGAGAAGTTTCCTCCTCTGAAAATACTCAAAGTCTGCCTGGATGCCAACCTGTGAGATCAGGGAACTGCTGTAGCAGGGGGTTGGACTCTATCTCTGGAGGTCCTTTCCAACTCCTACAATTTTGTGATTCTGTGAAAAGGAGACATTTTGTAACATTTGAGTTGATGCTTTAATTCTAAAATGCTCTTCAGTAGGACTGTCTCTTTACCACACCTTGAAGTCGTGAAGCAGAAGAGTAGGTGTCACATCCACAAATAAGAAAGTATTTGAACTGTGTAGGACTTGCAAGACTAACACTAGGAAGATACAGAGGAGAGTCTGCAAAATGACACCAGACCAACACACAGTGTGAATGCTGGATACAAGTATACAGAAACAGAAAATGAGATGAGCAGAGCAAGAGAACTGTGAACACAATCATCAACAGAAGTAGAGAGCAGGACTCTCATTATTCCTATGCATTTGTTTATGCAAAGTAGGAAGAAGAATTTTAGAAACATTATGTTTGAGGAACAAAGAGTTTTAGATAATGGAATTTGACCTTCAAATAATCAACTGAATAGTTAATAACAGTTAACAAAACTTTAAGACCACTTTCCAGGTGAAAAAATTAATAAGCTAAACAAGCATCCTTGGAAATAAAGCAAGCTGAACAAGTCATCAATTAATCGAAATTATTTGCAATTAGTAGCTGAGCTTATTAGGATCAAGAAGATGGAAGTAAAACTTTTTTATTATTATTGCAAACAAGAACTGTTATTATACATTAGATTTGCATGAGTTTAAAAAGAGAGGCAGAGGCAGCAGACTCGTTAAATGCCTGTCAAGGGCAATCTTCTGCAGGATCTTAAAAACCACCAAAAAACAGACACAGAACATATGGGGTAAAGATTAAGAAGTGAATCACATAAGGAAGTAAGAAAAGTAATCTTGCTTTGGAAGATGCTCTAATATGTTGTTCTTTAGCACCATGTGAAACAATTTTCGAATTGATATAACAGAGGAAGAATTGATAGTATAGTTTATTAGTTTTGTTCCACTCAGTAGCAATTAGATCTTTAAAATCTTCTTGGTTCTTTATGAAAAAAAGTTTAAGAAATCTTTATAATCTATAAGGCTTGGAGACACGTTCCCCTGCCCCCTCGAATTTTAAACAGCAGGGGCAGCATCTCAGCAGAGCTTTGCTTCCACAGTTAGAAAGTGACTACTATTTTCAGTTATCTCTCAATGTCTTAAGGGAGCTGGAGTAGGCTACAAGATGCTATGAGTTACAAGCTTGCTAGATGAAGTTTCAGCAGCCCAGACCAAGGCAGCCTCATAAACAATGCCCTCTTCAGTCCTCTTGCTTATGCTAAGCAGCTGCTTCTCACACTGTGATTCAGTCTTTCCTAGCCTGTCACATTCTCAAAAACCTTGATTTTTATCACTGCTCTCATGATTCTTTTTTTCATTTCTCCTCAATGAAGAGTCCCAAACTAACTGCGTGTAAGACCTTGTTAATGCTGCATCAGCACTTCAAGCATTACATAACAGCTCTTTCTTACAACACAAACTCAATGCCAATTCACCTGTTGATCCCTGTGGTAACACAGTGTCCTCCTTCTGCTATCCAGCTGGGAGTACAGCACTTCAGCAAAAATAATAAACCACACTACTTGAGGATTAAAAAAAAAACAAAACAAAAAACAACCAACAAACCACATTCAGCAGAATCAGATTTAAGGCATCCTGTATTAGCAGGGCACTTCTCCAAACTGTAGGAAGACCTACAGCCAGCTCCACACACAACCCTTCTGTCATTTATGCCACACTGACTTTCTTCTGAAAGAATGTTTCACAGTCAGGGTAAACAGAAATGCTTCAAGTTTCCAGATTATGCCACAGGATGTGTTAGTAAGCTTCCTTCCCTGTTTTCCCAAAGTCCACATATATAGTTTAACACATCAGTCTACACAGCTGCATGCTCCACCTACTGTAAAACCTTCCTGCAGATCAAACCTATGTGACAACGAAATATGCAAGTCAAAAAAGTTGAATACTCTACTAAGATGGAAAACAGAGTCAGAAATGCTTGGAAACGAACAAATTAATTGCCCTTCACTTTCAGATATTTGTACATTGCACACCAAATCAACACAATTGCACATATGCAATTTGGATAGCAAGCAGCAAAATAAATAAATAAATAAAAATCAAGCAATCTTTAGGCCAGATTTTTATGACTTTACACTTGGCCTTTTCATGTTTAAGATGAAGGCATTTCTATGCTGCGTGTGTCCCTGCCCCTCAAGAGCACAAAATCAGGTAGCTCATCCAATTGATGTTGCAGACTTGTGCTCCAAAACTGCTCTGCAAATATGTAAATAGATCTGCTATGCATGTGAAATCATAATCAGTGCTTCAATAGACACCTCACTGTACACATGAACTGAGGGGAGCAGTCAACATACTCGAGGGCAGGATTGCCACTCAGAAGGACGGAGACAGATTGAAAGGGACTGAAGGAAACCTTATGAAGTTCAGAAGCACAACAGTGCTCTACATAGGAAAGAGTTCCATGTGCTATGCAGGTCACCTTTTCATGTCTGACCCCGACAAAATATCAGCTTTAAAACTACTTTAACGTTAGAAACTACATTTTTATCTTTTTCCAGTTAATTCTTGCACAGCACATTAAAACAAGAAGCACAATACAGTCAAAGGTTATGTTACTAGAATGAATTGTACCTAGATTATAAACTAACCATAAATAACCAGAACACAACACTTCAGTAAAACAGCTCATATCAGAACCCTATTGTGTGGTAAAGACTGGATTAAAAATTGTCAACTATGCCAAAGACTAGCTAAAGGGAAAAGAGAAACAAACTAACAGAATAGAGGGATATACTAATGAGTTCCCAATGGACTAGTCTTAAAAGCAATTTAATCACGCATCACAGAACAGACTTGGAAGCCGATAGCACATCAATAGCAGAGGAAGATTACAGCAACATGAGGAATTCTGCAGCCAAAAAGCCTGGAGAAAGCAAATAAGGTGAAATGTAACAGTACAAAGCACAGAGTGAAGCAAAAGATCATTTAATATCACATATGCAAGGAACACAATTTCTGATACAAAACAGTGGCGCACAAGTTGAAAAGACTGTGCATATATTAACATATCACAAGATGACTGAGTCATCAGCCTGATATGTTCCAAGATTACATTTTCTTCTTATGCCTCTATCAAGTGAAGTATTTTCAGACGTGAGAGAGAAGCACTGATGTCTTACTAAAAGGTGCTGGTACATTTTACATATACATGCTGATCTAGATGAAGTACAAGAAAGCCTGGAGAATTGTTGCTCCTCAATTCGAAGCTTCTACCATGTTTTATCACAGACCTGTTAAATTTAAGTTCCTAGAAGTTAAGTACGTGAGAAAATAACCGACCTCTTCTTTTTTAAAAGACATTGAATGTTATTTTATTACTGCTTTATCCCAAATCTTACAGTAAGACTTGACAAATATGCTATAACTCTGCCCTTTTTATTTCTACTGCTCTGCTGCTACTCCACTGGAGTACAGAGCAGGTACAGGACACATGGCTTACTGGATATACTGTGCATTGTTATCAGTCGAGAGCTGATATGACAGAAGTGTCAATAAATCCACAGGCCACTTGGCTGAAATATGAACAAACAATTGATCCCAGGGGAGAAGACAACACAAGGTCTTCAAAAAAAGGCAGCAAGAACAATTCCCCTTACAGACTGAGCGAGAGGATACTCTGAACTAGGATTTCTGAATGACTGATCCTCATTTCTTCAACTTCCGTACTTAAAGATATACTGCAGGAAGTCAATACTGCTTCTGATGTTTGGCTCCTCCCTTCACAAATGGGCCGCAGACATAAGTGAGAGGAGAACACCTAGGAGGGGCTATGAGTAATAGACCACTGTTACCTGGAAGAAAATTCCTCAGTGCAGCTATTCCATACTCTGCTTTAAAGCAGAGGTGCTGTCAACATCAAATCGCATCAGCTGGGGATTGGTTGAGTCAAGGAAGTAAGACTTAAACTGATTTAAATGTGTATGTCCTGATCTAAATGTGTATGTTTGGTGGCCCTGCTAGGCAGGGGGGTTGGAACTACATGATCCTTGAGGTCCCTTCCAACCCGAGTGATTCTGTGATGGAAATTAGCCTGTCATCTGTACCAGTCATGTTCTACCCTCCTAATGAAATTCTTTGTACTGTCTAGTTTAAACTTCACAAGTCAGAACTTGCTGCCCCCTCTTTTATCATCTGTTACTACTGAGAACAATCACACCCCCTTAAATCCCCCTTAATTGTTCCTGAATCCTTCTGCCTCCCTCTGGGCTAGGCTGAAGGCCTTCTCTCAGTCCCTCATAAGTCATGTAACTTAAACTGCTAAACAGACTGGCATTCTTCTGCTAGACCCTCTACAAAATCTCAGCAGCCTTCTTGAACTGTGCTGCACAAAGCAGGATACAGTAATGCATATGTGGTCTCACAAGAGCCAGACAAAAGAAGCAAAATAATGTCCTTCACAGTGCAAGCCACGCTCTCTTCTGTAGCAGATTAAACAAACGGCATATTAAGTTATAAGACATGCTGCTAGCTCATTTCAGCAAGTTCTGTATGAATTAAACTCAAACCAAACTGAAAGTTCAAGTTAATAATTCTGCAGTGAAGATAATCCTTAATCACACATTCCCTAAAGCCTCAAGTCACATACTAAAGCAAATAAAAACGCACATAACTTCACTATATGAACACCTATGACACATAGCAACAGACAAAAGCTACACAGCTGCCAAGCTGCGTGGTGCAGTCAACATACTGGAGGGAAAGGATGCCCTTGGGACCTGGCTTGAGAGGCGAACCCATAGGAATCTCATGAAGTTCACCAAGGCCACGCACAAAGTCCTGAACTTGGGTCAGGGCAATCTCAAGCACCAAGACAGAGAATGGACTGAAAGAGACTGAGGAGAAGGTTTTGGAGGGGTGTTGATGAGAAACTAAACATGTGCTGGCAACATGCACTTCCAGCTGAGAAGGCCAATGGTATCCTGGACTGCATTAAGAGAGGTGATCAACAGGGCAAAGGAGGAGATTTCCCCCACCTACTCTGCCCTTGTGAGACCCCTTTGTAGTCTCTGGAGTGTGTGTACTGGGAACATCAGAGCAGAGCAAAACAGATGTAGAACTGTTAGAGCAGGTCCAGAGGAGGCCACAAGGATGCTCACAGGATTGGAAAACCTCTCCTGTGAAAAAAGACTGAGTGAGCTGGAGTTGTTTAATCTGGAGAAGGCTCTGAGGATACTCCACTTTCAGTACCTAAGGGCCTTTCAGTACCTAAGGGGGCCCACAAAAAAGCTGGGCAGGGACTCTTTACTAGGGAGCATAATGACAGGACATGGAATAATGGCTTTCAACTAAAAGAAGACAGGTTAAGATTAGATACAAGGAGGAAATTCTTTACTTGGAGCGGAGTGAGGCACTGGTGCAGGCTGCCCAGAGAAGCTCTTGATGCCCATCCCCAGACGTGTTCAAGGCCAGGCAGGGTGGGGCCCTGGCCAACACCATCCAGTGGAAGGTGTCCCTTCCCATGGTAGAGAGTTGGAATGAGATAACCTTTAAGGTTTCTTCCAGCCCAAATCATTCTGTGATTCTAAAATTCTAAAATTCTGTTCTAAATTTTCCTCTCCAAATCCAAGCCACACATACATACCAGCTCCTTGTAGAAGTTACCAATGGACTATCTTTAGGAGTGCTACTGTAAAACTTACGTGGCTTTTCCCCCACCCTCAAAAATGAACTAGACACTGAAATTACTGGTAGCATTGGTCTTGAAGTTGGATACTTCCTCTAGAGTTTGTTTCTCTTTGCCTTTTTTTTTTTTTTTTTTTTTTTTTAAATCTTCTACCACACTCATTAGTGGACAGAATGTATTTTTAAAGTTACTTCACATGCACGGTTGCATGACACAAACAACATGAACTGGTCCAACAGGTTTACAGCCTCTTAGGGCACTATTCAGTCTCTCAACCTCACCTTTCTCCCTTCCAGGAAGGGACAAAATCTGTTCAGCACATACCTGAAGGAGGATATAAGCTCACAACAGCTATTACAATACAGCATTTGACCAGAAAAAAAATGCAGGAGCAGAAGGGCTGGATCCAAAACACTGCATAGACACTTGGAACAGTTAGAATCTGCCATTAAGTTTTAGGTTAGCTTCACAGTAACCACCTTTGACTTGAAATCCAACCTCTCCTTTAAGTATTGTAATTGCTGCTACAGCTTTCAGAGCACATCACCACAGCACAGGCAGATTCCAAAGCCCAGCAAAATACTTACTACATGAAAAATTCTAAATTTGATGAGAATTTGCTTCTGCCTCTAAGTGACCTAGATCATGTGAAGGAGACAGCATGGAGAGCAAAGACCTAACTGTCTCACACAGCACGGGTTAGGACAACTCAAGGGATGTTTCTGTCAAAAAGGAATGTCCGATTCTGTGCACACAGAAATCCATTTTGTATTTCAGAACAGCAAGGATCCTTCACTAATGCTGACATTAAATATTACACCATACCAATATTTTGGGAAATACACTCCATGCTCAAAGCCAGAGGGGGAAAAAAAAATATTAAGCTACAGTCCAAACTAATCCTTTGCCCCTGAGTAGGAGGGGAAAAAAAAAAACAACACAGGAGCTTCTTCCTCCAAGTCATCATGTATTACAGGAGATGCCACAGACTTTTCAACAGCTGAACACCTGGCCTTAAAACTGACTTGAAGACACCTGAAGAGTTTTACTGTCATTTTGCATCCACAAAAGAATATTAGCAGTCTCTGTTAACAAGCCTTCAACAGTTTGTGGAGGACGAAAAGGTACTTTAATCTCATTGCGGAAATACCTTGCTGTCTTCTTCTCATCCTGTTCCTTTAGATGGGGGAGAAATAAGGCAGAAAATGTAGCACTGTAAACATAGCCAGTCCCTATGATCCTTTCTGTACAGGTATGACCCAAGACAACAAGAATAGCATCATCTACATCTCACTCTGCACAGGCACTTAACTGTTGCATTAAGATCTTGTTTCTTACCATTAAAAAAAAAAAGTCCTACTTACAGTGTGATCATCCTCTTAACACTGAGCTGCTTGACACTGAAAAACTGAAAACACTACTTATTGTAAACTACCCTGCAGACTTCTGAAAGACATTTTCACAAGCAGCTTTATACAGCTTCTTTCCAAGCAGTCCCCAGCCACACTGCTTTTACCAGTTAAGGCACAGGTTGTTTCTTCAGCCCTGCCTGTAGCATTACTTCGCTGGAGCCCTCACTGCCCACACACCCGCGTGCACACACGTTGCCCACACCTCTGTTCCTCGCGGCACATCTTGCCGATCTGAATCCCTTACAGGCAGCACAGTGCAGAAAGGGGGGAGATTTGAGCAAAGAATAATACAGAAGTCCCTTGCTGTTTCCTCACCGATCCGGCGGGCCACCGAAAGGCAGATGTACTACTTCTGATCTTCCTAAAGTACTCCTGCAAGTTCCCCAGAAACACGTGGGAACCAGGAACTGCCCTGCGCAGGAGAGAGCGCACAACCGAGCGAGCCCGTGCTGCGGCCGCTTCTGCCCCAATCAGCAGCACCGCAGGCAGGCGCGTGGGAGGCGTGAGCGAAAGCGAACACCGCAGCGCTGCCACCGCCACGAGGACCCGCGGGAACGCAGCGCCGGGCAGCCCCGCCGGGGCAGGTGCCGAGGCGGCCGCCTCGCGGTGTGACAGCGCCAGGCCGCGGCCTCCCTTGGCCGCCCTCTCGCCACTCCCCAGCCCGGGGCCGCTTTCCAGCCGGCCCTCGCCGCGGCTCCGCCACCCGTCCGGCGAAGCTCCGAGCGAGGCGGCGGCAACGCGCGGCCCGCCCCTCCTCCCTCCCGTTTTCCCGAGTCGGTGCCGGGACGGACCCCCGCCCCGCTCCGGACAGGCCGCGCTCCGGGCCGGCCCCGCCGCCGGGCGGCAGCAGGGAGGCGGCGCGGCCTGGCGGGGCGCACGGCTCTGTCCCTCGGCCGGCCCGGCCGCTCCCGGCCCCGTCCCCGCCGGTACCTGGCGCGGGCTCGGCGGGCTGCGGGACCGCACGGCTCACGCCGTCCTGGAAGCGGACCTGGCGGAGGCCGCCGGGCACGGCCGCCCAGAGGCGGCTGGCGGTGCCGCGGAGCAGACGGCCGCCCTTGCCAGTGAAAGCGGTGAGGTAGTCCATAGCGGAGGGGCTCCCGACAGCCACGGAGACCACCGGCAACCCACACGCTCAGCTCCGCACGGCCGCCGGCCCCGCTTCACAACTTGGGGAAACTTTGGGGCTCGGCCCCGCCTCCATTTAAAGGAGCCGCGGCGCCGCCGGAGCTGGGCGCGGGCGGGCCCGGGCCGCCAGCGCGGGGCTGGGAGGTGCGGCCCCGCGGGAGCTCCGCGCCGTGAGGGAGCGGCTGCCGCCTCAGCCGGAGGACGCGGGATGCCGCCCCTCAGGGCGCCTCCCAAAGTGACTTCACATCCCGGTGCCTCGGAGTTTCTTCGTTTTTCCACAGATGCGCTCCGGGCAGATCTCGGAGTGCCCATCTGCTCCCAGCCAGGCTGCTTTCTGCCTGCCCCAGAGCTGACTGCTGGCAGCCACAAGCAGGAGCAATGGATGCCTGGATCTCTGCTACCCTTTGTAGCAGAACACTTGGGACACTAATTCCCTTTAACGTCAAGGTACATGCACCTGTGAACTTATCTGTAGTTCAGAGGGTTTGGTTACACTGTGCAACCTCCTTGCTGTACAGTGATGTGCTGGTTAGCTTTCTGCTGACTTTAAACTTTCACACCTCTGCTCCCTTTCACTGAAGAGGATGAAAATGATCCCTGAGATCACAGAATCACAGAATGGCTTGGATCGGAAGAGACACTAAAGCCCACTCAGTTCCAATCCTGTGGTGTGAGCTGGGTGCCACCAAGCAGATCAGGCTGCTCAGGGCCCCATCCAACCTGGCCTTTAATGCCTCCAGGGATAGGGCATCTATCCGGGCAGTCCTCTAACAGCTATAGTTGTCAGGATACTTCACCACTGCAAAAGCAAGACCAGATGCTACACTACATGCTTTTGCCTTAGATCAGCTGTATTTCTGACACTTTCCTGCCACATGGGAAACCACCACTGTGCTGGTCCAGCCAGGTCCTCCCTGCATTCATATCAGTGGTGGTGAATTATGAGGCCTCACTCAGCCTTTCAACTCATGGAACCACTTCAGACTTGTAGTAGAACTTAACATAGTGTATGTACAAATATTTCTTTATTTTTGAAAATATCATTTGATTTGTGGTGTTCATTTGAATACTTGCATTCTTGGTGCACACTCTTCTTGGAACTTTCAAGGTTTAAAGAAGTCAAACCAATTAGAGCATATTCCAGCTTTTTTTTTTTTTTTTTTTTTTAATAGAGAAAAGTATCTCCTGCATTCAGTTTCATGAGTGACATCTGCCTTAAGATGTGTGTTCTACAGATGGGGAGGCCAGAAGTAAGATTACTATATTTACTACCTGTGCCATAGACATTATGAACACAGAACAGTAAATTAATGTTCTTATATTCCAGTCAGAGCATGATACAATTATATGCTACATCTAGCTGCAAATGAAAGCATTGTTTAATAAAAAATGCTTTTGTTGAGCCAAGTCTATTGTGTGTAGGCAGAACAGAGGAACAAAGTGCTGAGCTATCTCAACTCCTATTCACTCGTAGCAGCTGCTCAATTAAATCAGAGTTTAACGTCAGCATTTTGGAGTGCTGATTTCTGAGGGTTACTTGATGTAAACAGTATACTCAAATCAACTCCTCTACTACTAAAATCAGTTCCTACTCAGGAGATAACGACGTTCCATTTTCATTTTCTCCCAAATAAAACATTTCACTGAACTAAAATGAATTTTCAGCAGAATTAGCTCCTCCTCACCCTCACCCCTTGCCCTCCTCTAAAAAACCTGCCAGTAGAAATGAATGTGTGATCTGTCAGTTCTGGAATTAATGAATAAATCAAGAACTGCAGAGTCATGCACTACATGGTCCAAGTACCACTAGATGTTTGGTATATAAACTATCCTGCCTACCAGATTTCTCCTGCCCTAAACACTGTAATTAGTTTTCATTATATTTCAGTGTTTCTACTGTTGGCAGTGAAAAAACTACAGTCAGTCTTTTGCTCTGCTTATTCTATTTTAGAGAAAATATACCTATGTTTTTGCACCAGAAATAAGCTTAAAACTGATGATCAGGTGCCTTGAAACTTTGAGCTGGCTTGTCCACCAGCATTATAGCCACATATGCATCTCTGTTATTATTTCCTTCTATTGACCTATTCAATGAGCAACATATGTCCTTTTTGTCATAAAACTAAACCAAATGTAAGTATTTTTGTTAATATTTATGATAATTTTTACATTTTAATTATTTTACAATTAAATTATTTTAATTTGGATTGATCTTGAACATCTTTACAGATCAATGTTCCTTCATCATACTGCCTTTATGTCCTCAGTGTCTAGAAACAACAGTTTTTGTGAATATACAAAGTTCTAATAAGAATTTCTACAAGAACTTCCTATATGATCTCTGTATGTGCAACATGACATATCCTTAGGATTATTTTTTAGCCTGTGGTATTAGTGCCAAAAATGTATCTCTGTTAACTCTACAATCACTTAAACATTGCTATCCGAAACAATGAGCTGCTTCTACCTTCCCTCTATTGTTTGTGCCTGTTACCATGCTACCACAGAATCACAGAATGGCCTGAGTTGAAAGGGACCTCAAGTACCTGAATCTCCAATCCCCCTGCCACCATTAGTGTGAGCACCAGTATCCATTTGGCTGGTGAGTTAATTGTACAGTAAAAATGATCCACTTAAAAGTATTTTTTAGTTTAGTGGAAAGTAACTAAGCATATCTATGTTTGTATTTTTTTTTCCCCTCAAGGTTAATATTATCAGCAGCTAGATCTCCAAATCTGCTTCACGCTGCAGCTATATGTAAACACTCACAGAAGCAGATATTATAAAGCAGACAGCTGCATCTTAAGAGAACTGACAGTGTAAAGATAAGAGAACATGGATCAGTTTTGATCAAATAAAAACACAACAAGGAAAAAAATATTTTTAAAGTCTGAAGGTAGAATTGTATGTAGAAGTACTTTAAAGGAGAAAAAAAAAAAACAAAACAATGATGTCATAGCAAGTGTTACTGACGTAGAATTTCTCTGGGGACAGATACTGGGGACAGTTGCTTGTGAAATTCATTCGTAATACTTTGTTAATTGCAGTAACTAATTCCAGGTAAAATGCCAGTAAATGTGCAGTCTCCTTAGGTCTCAGCCACTCACATGCTTGGTGTACAGGATATGGGCCTCTTGCTTTCTGTCTTGCCAAAGTTTTAGCATTACTAAGCTGCAGATCAAAGGACAGAAGCACTAACACAAAGCCTCTATTTTATCTTGTGAGAAGCAAGATTTGTGCATGCTCTCTGAGATGAGAAATCATGGTTTTGGTAATTTGACAATCAGTCAGAACCAGTGTTTGTATATTATTTGATGTAAGTAACACCTATATGCAACTATGTAATTTTGACAGCCTAACCAAATGCCTCAGCACCCATTCTGGAGGCACCTATTCTCATTTGATGCTATGATGAGGCTGTTTGCCTCTAAATTACCATCTCTGGTCAAGATCCTATCCATTTACATGGTTGCAAAGCCTATAATGAGTGACTAAATTAGGGATTTGAATTAGAACATGAATAAAAGCATAACTTCTCTTACTAAAAACAGATTTCATTAAAAACTAATGTAAAGCAAGAATCATTTTTTTATAGTGCAAAAGATAAACTCTTAGGAGAGAAATTCATGGGCTGCAGTTTGTTTCCAATGCTATTTCAGTGAAAAATAAAGCAATGCAGAATGAATATGCATTCGCTGAAGGAGGAGCTAGAACTGAGGCATGCAGAACTTCCACATTCTCAGGTGTATTTCCCTATTAAACCCTTTAATTTGAATGAAGAAGTATGGAAGTATGTAGTTCTAGAAGTAAAAATGGTTACACAAATTGATTTTTGTAAAGGTCCAAATAGTTCCAAAGTTCAGTGTTACTATGAACTTGGGAGAAGGTGAAAAGAGATAACCAGTCGGTGGCACCGAGTAAAGGAGTCTATTGAAAGCGGGTTATTTCCTGAGAACCATCAGCCAGGGGTGTCTGTCCATATAGGTTTCACAAAACTACATTCTCCTCTCAGGTGAGATGCTGAGCAAGAAGGCAGCTCTCATTACCTACATAATAGTTTCAGAAATGATAAACCTGGCATCTCACACTTTAGAAATAGGGCTATACTTCCATTTTTTATAACAAGCTCCCTGTGACATTAGAATGAAATGGGAGATCAGTCTGATCATTGCTGATCATTGTTCCACAGGAAATGGAACACTGAAAGAACAAGACAGAATAAGCAGGGGGAACAAGGGAATTTGCAGTCCTTTGTTGTAGGCTGCTGCACTTCAAGTATAGCTTATATATCTGCTTATTCCTGAAAAAGCAATGAAAAAGACAGGACTTCACCACAGCCTCTCTTTTAGAATAGTTACTTTCTCAGTAGAAAACTAAGTCTAATTCCAACTTTATTAGTAATTCAAAAGTTTCAGTAAGGCTTTCATTTCTTTTTGTAGAAGCTATATAATGAAGGTACCACAAGTAGACGTGAGGTTTCTCCAGGCTGAGGAGAACATCTGGATAGCACCTCAGCTTCACCCTACAATGCACTTCAGCACCAAAGCCCTCAGTCTTAAGCACTGCTCCTTACATTTCATTTCATGATATTTAAGTATCGTAACATTCCTTGTGTTTAGTTTTTTGTCTTATCAAATGTAAGAAGTTTTTAAAAGTCCAGCTACACCATCTGACCTACTTGACCTTTGTCTGTATTGTGGCTACAAAAACTGTGCATGTCTTTGCTTGTTAGGTTGGTATCTAATGTTATTCATGTCAGACTATTTATACTCAGGGCAGCCCAACAAGTCCTTTTGCATTCTTACAAGAACCTCTGAGAGGAGAGCAACTTTTGCTTTTCTAGTCATATTTGAATACTCTATACTGGCATACACATCATAGTGATGAAAATTCATATTAAGAATATGAAAATCTACAGAAATAAACATAAAATCAATGAGCGTATTTTACTCCATAACATATGCTTAGCTTCATTTTTCAAAATAGTTTGAGCAGATTTCAGAAGTATTCCACAATTTTTGATGCTTCTGAGATCATCGAATTTCAGCTGTACGTGGACTGAATTTTCACATATTTAGGTAAATAACAACCTCTGTTTCCTTCAGTTAATTACATTCCCTGAAAAATTATATCCCATAGTCACTATCCAACTCCAGTTTAAGTGGCAATTAGCACTACGAGAATGTGTATTCTAAAACTAAATCTATACTTTCCTTATTTTCCCAAAGAATATTATGTATGCTCGGATGTAGAAATGGTCTATTCTACAGTAACATAGGACAGCATGTGTTAGAATATCAAAGATACAAACATGGAAGTTCTCAAATTTGTCTCTGAGGACGAGTGCAGATCTTGTTGGGACTTTTCCAAGTTTATGGCAGAACTTCAGTTTCAAGTGCAATTACACAGCTGTGCATATAGGCTACCATATCAAATAAACAGAAAATGACCTCCAGATCTTCAGTTCATACTTACTTGGTCTAGAATAGCTTATTATGAAGGGTACATTCTGTACTGTTCAGGGAATTTTATAAAAATTAACGTGGACCCTAAGAAATATGCATGCACACGCATGCATATGCAGGCGTCCATGCAGTTTAAGGAAGCTCACCAGGTAGAACACTAGCTGAACAAAGTTAATTTTCTGTAGACACAGATGTCTCCCCATCTTCATGTTATCATCTTATTTTTATCTTATTTTTATCATCTTATTTACTATCTTATTTTCTTCTTTCATAGTATGTTTTGAAACTGGATGAGGAAAAAACTAACAATGTAATTGATGACTCCATAGTATTTACTAGTTAATCTCATCCTCCATAGACACATGAACTATTCAAATGATAAATGTTGTTTATGAAAGCAGATCAGAAAAGTGATTATCCCCCAGATAGTGAATCTTAGGCAGAAAGGCTCAACATTCTTTTGCTTTTTGCAGAACAACTCTAACTGTTCTATCCTTCACAGTCATTAAATGCTTATCATGTTTTTAATGGACTCTGTCCCCGTAAGGAGGTTGCTGATACTTGCTCAGAAACGACAGAACCAGATTCCAACTGTCCACAGGCCTCTTTTCACTATTAGATTGGTTCATAATAACCTAAAATGTCCCATTGGTAGGATACTTACTGTTGTCGAAGCTCAGTTCCATAGCACGCCATTTCTGAAGGCTATGCAATCTCAATGAAACCAAGATTTCAAATCAAATCATGGATTCATAAAAAATGTTTTAAAATCAGTGTCTTGTTACCTCATGACCAGCTGTATTTTATGTATTCATAGCAAGATCCACATATTTCAGAAAGCCATACTCCTGCCTTGAGGAGAAAAAACCTCACGTCAATAGCTGAAGTAATGAAAAGGTTCTCCGTCTGAAGATACAACTGACTGCTCGTCACATACTCACATTATATTCATTTGGCACTATATCAGTTTCCAATGCAGAAGAGATTCTGCTTTTAGTTCTAGATTCTGAGTTTTAATTGCAACCTAAGATACAAGGAGATAAAGGGATCCTTTCCATGGATCTGAACAAAATGTTTCTGCTCAGAAACCTGGAAAAAGCAGAGTTAAGAACAGCTGATTAACCGCTTCACAATGCCAGTTCTAAGTGGGAATGCCATCTGAAGTAGAATGATATTCTTGAGATAAATGGGCCAAAAATATCATCAGATATTATCAGGAGCCTGAATAAGGCTAATGGCAACAGCTGAGCCTTCTGGCTGCAATTTTATTCCGGTAATAAGAGCTACTGATTCTCTTTTTTACTTGCTCCTGCTTTGGCAGTACATTCTAAGATTAAGTATTAGTTGAAAAAGAGTGAATTCTGTTCCGTTCTTTGTCACCTGGTATTTTTGTTGTTTTTTTGTTGATCTTTTCCTTAAGTAAAGTAAGTACATGAAAGTCTCCTGTACATACCTTTTCCTGAGCCATATAAATCCATGCAGGACATTCCTGAAATATTCTTTTGAATGAAACACAAGAAGGAGTATGTTGATCTCAGTAGGAGGAAGTTCTGCTTCTTCTTCCTTGTTAAATCTTCCCTCTTAAGCAACATCTGCTCTCTCTCCCTCCCTCCCCCACTAGCACTATATCACAAGCATATGCCTGATTCATTTGCTCCAATAATATCATGTATAAAAACTGCAGAGCTTACTCACTCTGTCCTTTTGGGGTTAATGGCTACAATTTATCCTGAAAAATCAGATACTTTGCTTTTAGCTAGCTAAATCATTTGGAGGCTGTCCATTACTGTATTATCACTGAATTAAGAAACTATTTTATTCACATTACTTGTTGCACCCAGCATTTCACAGATTTACATTACCCTCCTATCTCCCTCACTCCTTAACATCTTGTCCTTGATTACTGCTAGTTTCCCCCAGAGATGATTTGCACTGTTTTCTCTCTTTCATTCAGTCACATTTCGCTGCAATGCTGTATACAACATTAAGAACCTGTGCACATACACAGCTGAACAGATCCTGTTTGCCTCTGTACTGGCTGTGTCTCAGAACAGTGGCTCACTGAAGAAAGATGTAGTATACCAGCAGTGTCCTAACCGTACTACAGTACAGAGTACTATAGAGTACTACAGAGTCAGTAGAGTACAGCTGTCTCATTTTTGTTCCAGAAATTGGAATGGTTAGCCCAACTAACCATTGCACTGTTACTGGCACGGTGCACTGCTGAAGAAATGAGGTACTAAGATCAAGTGCTAGGATGATGATCTATTGCAGATCTATGCAGGGCCATAAAAGTCAGTTACACTCTGCATAAAATGCAATTGTTTAATTTTTAATAGTAACCCTACACATCACCATCTGATTATAAAGGCTCAGTTCTTAAATATGGAGTACTAAATATGCCACTAAGTTCTTTTTTATTTGTCTCCGTCAAGCGCTAAAATTACAGCTGTTTTTGAAGTTCAGTAGTGCTGATATACTCCTTACTGCTGTAATTAAGTATCATCTTTATTAGGAGCCTGAAGAAATAGAACTAAAACTAAGATTTTAGACTTGCTTTAGAGCAGCACTAATTTTCCTTTCTTTGCAGAGAAAGCTTTGGTGGACTTGGTAGTAGTGAAGAGCCTCTGGGGCTACTCAAGACTTCATGAAGAAATTAAATTGTAATACAGTGATTAGACATCTGGATCAGTGCAATAGCAATGTATCAACAGAAGTTTTAAGTCTTGGTTTATGAAGTCACTGCTTTTCTTTGAAGTATTGAAAGAATAAGTGGATATGAATAATCAGTTGATAACAGCATATTCATTTTCCTAGACAGCTTTCCAAAGTCTCTCACCAAGGAGACAACGATGTTGTAGGATGAGAGGGCTCATGTTTTAATATCCTCTAAAGTTCAGTTAGCAAGAGGTTAGATTTCCCAGCAAAGGAAGAAAAATTATCATGGTAGCCCAACAGAGATCCATGCTTTCCAACTCGTTAATTATTAGGCAAGGAGGAAAGAACAAGAAAGTGATGGAATTTGTTGATGACATAAAGTTATGCAGTAAAGTCAAATCTCCTGAAAAAAACAGAAAAACATTTCATCATACAGTTCATAAATAAAATGGTGGTTGAAAATAGCTGTTGATAAATTTAAAGATGTTTTTCTTCTGAGTGCATGACTATGTTTACATACACATGAGAACAAGCTTTAAAATGAAATATTATCAAAAATAAACGTATTAAAATGTCAGCAGAAATCTCAAAATCAAATATACTATTAGAAAAATATACTGTTATGTGACTATAAATTCTTTTCATGAATATAGATTGATAACTGTCTCAAAGAAGATACAATGTACTTAGAAACTGTGCAGGAAAGTGCAAGACGTGTCAAGATGCTACCTTGGAAAGTGGAGAAAAATACGAAGTAGGTAAGTAGAAAATTTTTGTACCCTTTCTCTCTCACAGTAAGAACTGTGGGGACCCAGTTAAATTAAATGACGTAAGATTTAAAGAAAAGGAAATATTTTGTCATACAAAATAACTGAATCACAGAATTCATTTACCACAGGACACTGTATGCCAAAAGTATGAATGATTCAGAAAGTAGTTATGAAAATTCATAGAAAGTCCTTCAGGAGCCATTAAGTACAAAAATATCGATACAGACTCTGGCTTTTGGAAGTCCCTACACCACAGACTCCCTAAAGTTTGGAGGACATACTGGTAAAGTGTCATTCCACATTCGTTCTCACGTGTATTCTTTCCCTAATTATCTGCTACCAGGCACTGTGGGAAACAAGACACTGAGCTGGACGTGAGTAAAGCATTATTTGATCTCATCCTGCTCAGCCATTCTGATGCCATGACACTGCTCTAGAACCAGGGAAAGTCCTCCACAAGTTCTTTTCTTTGGTCATTCGCAGTGTGGAGGGAATGACCTATACAAATCAAGGAAGCTCAGAACAATCAGTCTGGGGACCGAGTGAGGGACAAGACACCTCAACTGTTGCAGATGTTGAAGCACAAAAACTATCACTCGGCCTTCATGTGTTGTGAAGTGTACAGAAGTTGGTGTGGCTTCTTGGTTACCTTACGCAGTTAACTGGAAATGTCACTCATCCACTGCCAATGTTGGTAACTCATTAACAAAGTCAGGAACTTGTATGGAAAAGAACCCAAATACAAGACATTTTTAAACGTCTGTGCATGAAGGGCTCAGAAGTTGTACTTCTACACAGTGAAGCAAATTTGGAAAAAAGAACTGACAGGCAACGACCAGATTTTGCCAACATTCTAGGTATTTTACAGTGGCCATAGACAGCCTGAGAATAAGTCTGCAACTCTGAAAGGGCAGAGAATGAATCCTAGAGCAGCTTCAGATTTAACCTAACAAATATCCATCTGTGTTGGGGCAGCTGCCCTGCCCTGCTTGCTGGCAGCCAGGGAGAGGAGCACGTCCACACTTTGACTCCACAGATGTTGCTTCGCAGTCCATAATACAAATAGGTGGCACAGGACAGCCACAGCATTTTTCATCCACATGCACATACACAGTAGGTAATTTTTTGGTTTTGAAAAAAATAAAGTGAATCTATGGAATTTGAGCCTTTTAGAAAGAACAATCTTATTTTAATTTTTTGTTTTAGTTTAGCAATCCAAAATAACATCTACTGTCATGGAAAGTTATTGTGAGGAATGGGAGAACTGTGACTGAGGGATTAAGTGGATTGCAGATAAGACTATTACTGAAAAAAGACCATAACAATCAGGAACAAAAATTAACCTGGACGCAGACTGTCATCAAGTGTAACAGTCTAACATCCCATACCGGACTTAGTACAAGATGATGCTTCACCAAAAGGCAGCAGAAGCAAAACCAAAGATTTGCATGCTGAAGACTTACATCTTTGTTATTCAGTCCTTTAATAAGATATACATTTCCTAATTGTACAAGACTGAGCTAAAATATTTTTCAAATACCATCAGAGGAAAAGAATAACTTTGCTGTTGATGGACAACACAAAACATCAGGAACCATTAGTATTCCTTGGCCAAACACAGACAAGTGTATGCAGAGTAGCCACTTATTTCCAAGTATTGTAACTTTTTATGATCTTCCATGCTTCCCTTGTCTTCTAGATTAAGAATATTTTACTTTTTTTTCTTTCTATTCTACATGTCCTTTCTTATTTGACTGATTGACTTTTTAACAGAATTGTATTTCTTTGTGTATATAAAAATTGAACTGCCAGACGCTTGAATAAGTGTATCCATATATTTTTTTTTAATGTAAGCATACCACTTGTTCTCATATGATGCACATTTTCAATTTACATGTAATGAGCAATTTTAAAATCAAGGTGTGTTCCTCTTACAGATCTTTATCCTCAATACCAGGAAGTTTCCAGGCTTTTTACTACACAATTTATATTCAGCATTGTCTACATAAGGACTCCTCTCTAGGCATTTCACTTTTATTTCAAACCATTATACTTTTATTATCTAATGTCCTTGGTCTCATGAATCACAGAAAAACAGTATTCATTCTAAAAGATATGTAGCAATTTTGTTATTGTATACTATCAGCCTTTGTTTCATTTCTATGAGGATTAGCAGTTTTGCTATTACATACAGAAGCCAGCAGATAGAAAATGAGGTAGCAGAAAGTCTCAGTGTATAAAGTGTGCTGTATACGCTCTTCATTCATGCAAATTTACTTACATGAACATAAAGATTGAGGTCAATTATAACCTGTGGACAGCACATTAAAAATCACAATTTCTCAACAGGCTAAACATTTAATATTACTTTTAATAGGAGTGGTGACATCAGGGAGCACAAGCCATAGCATTCTGTTTCCAAGGTTACTCACAGTGGATGCCACAAGGATTTGCTGGCACTATAAACATTCCCACCCTTCCTACACAGACTGCACGTAAGCCTGCAAAACAAGCTTGAAGTGCTGCAGGGCACTGGATGACTGGTTTGGCAGATGCACAGAAAATGCTTTTGCTGAATGGATTAACAAAGAGCAAGACTTTGGTGATGACATTACAGAAATTTCAGGACCAAAGTAGTGCTCTGTGTTCACTGTAGCTAAATGCTACCCTTGACAAAGTACAACGAAAATGGTCTGGATGTGGAAGCTGTTTTCCTGTTTTGTAAACCAGTCTGACTCAGGGCAATGGTGTTTCAGTAAACAAACCAGCCCTGCTCAGTGGTTGGCTATTCTGTGCTTTGAAACACAATTGATGACGCATTTGCAATCCGCAGCAGCATTTTGACTGTTTTAATGCTTTTCCACTTGTTCGGATAGCAAAGTATTTCTTCACTTATCACTACTATCACCTTAATGAAAAAGAATTAGGAATAGAAATTGTGTGAAGCTTTCAGACTCACACCGGTCTTTTGAAATAAGTAATTAGATCTCAGAGGGCAGAATGCAGTGGCATACTGCAGATAGCAAAATCTTGCTCAATTTTGTGGTCTGCTATGCCTCTTGCATTTTACCAAGGCATTTTGCATCATTTGAGGTTAAAAAAAAATCTTAGAAATATTAAAAGGAAAAGTTGTTACTGCTTTGTTCTATTGCACAGCAGGACTGTCCTTTCATCCTCCAAAATTCATTTTTCCATTTTGTTAATATGTCCGGAGATGCTAGTATCACCACATTCTCTCACTCCTCTTTAAATCAAATGCTCCTCCAAAATTATTTGTTTTTTTACTTATGAATTAGAATCTTGAAGAAGATCTGAGACACAGACTGGCCATGTTAGCCAGTCTGCCCTGCTGTCAAAAGGCAACCAGAAAATCTTTTGTTCATCTAGATGTCAGAAAGCTGGGTTTCTTCAATTTCTTTTCTTCTTCAGACTGATTAGTAGTGCTCAAAAGTGCTTGCTTGTAAGATCTTTGCTTTTTGTTTTCCAAAAGAACTCACGCTTCAACAAAAGAATCCAAATAGTGACTTAGACTAACTCCCAATTTCAGGTTATTTTCTTCCTTTGTTCTTTCTTACCAACAGGCAGCCACCACACCTACATTTATTTCAGATACTGCTCTTTACATTTACTCACTGTTACAGATAGTGATAATGTTTTAGGAGAGGAAAATGGAAGTGAATTTCAGCATTCAGCTCTTAGTAAGTGAAATAAAGTCACCTTCCACTAGTTAGAAGCTGGATGATCCCATGAAACTTTTCACTGCTTACAACCAAGTAGCATGCAATTGAATTTGTTATACTTTAGTAATTTCCACTCTCCTGAGGTGTTTGTTCTCTTTCATGACTTCACTTACTTAAAACATTTGAAAGATTCAAACTAATGCCACTGTACTTATTTAAGTATCTATGTTCAGTGAGCTGGTTCTGTAATGAAAATGTGGTGGACTCAGTGAAAAGAGGGCATCTCATAAGTAGAACCTGAGTTCCTGCTGTGCTGAAGAGAGAACATTTAATTTCTAGAGAAACTGATCAAACTATCACAGCAAGGATTCAGCAGAGAGCAGTGAGTGACAAAGTATTTCCATGTATGACAATAAACAAATTGTGAACTGCCTGCTTGGGAATCTTATTCTTTATGTAATCCCTTGAAAATACCACTGTCAGTTAAAAGAGCTTTACCATTTTTCCTTTCTTATCTTTGATATCCATATTGATGAGAACAGTCTCTTTCCACATGTAACCACTCTGAACTACTACTAATAGCTTTGCACAGCTGATGATACAGATATGCATAAAGTGCCTGAAGCTGCACTGAGGAGACACTTAAAAAAGTGTATATTAGCTTAGTATCAAATAGCATCTCTAATGGCTGCTTTTCTTAAATACTTGTTCCCTTTCAGTAGGAAGAACTGCGTACACTGCGTACTGACTAGTTCAGTGGGGACAGCAGTTGAAAGAATCTAAGAACTGTTCTACTCACAAGCTTCTTTGGAAAGAAAAGGAGTTCTGTGGCCTTCTTTTACTGTCAAAAAGGTTTGGCAAAGAGAAGGAAGATTTAAGGTTGTATCTGCCATTATAATCCATGGCTATTTTTCTGCAGGACAACATGTATAAGGGAAGCCATTTTTTTACCCTCATCTGACACAATTTTCCACAGCAAGTACACAGTATCGTGATTCACACACTCCAGAATTCCTTATATGTACAGGAAAAAATCTTGCTGACCTCTCTCTTGCACTGCTGACACTGTTGAGCGTTAGCTTTACGAACCATATCCTTGCAATTCCTCCGAAGGGCAGCATCACACCATTAGAGTCATCCAGTACAGAAACACTTGATCAGAGAAGGCACTGATATAATGGCTTAACTCCAAGGCACGTTAATCTAGTAACGGGCATGGTCAAAAATGAAATAGATGCTTAGTCCAGTTTCTTCTGGCTTCTTGTGTCATAATCCCAACTCAGCTTTGCATTTGAGGGAGGCTGTCTGAAGAGCAGAGTGGAGTGTATGAATCACAGAATCACAGGATATTGTGAGTTGTAAGGGACCCACAGAGATCACTGAGTCTGACCCCTGGCCCAACACAGAAGCACACACAATTCAAACTGCACTGGAAAGCACAAAGCTGGGAGAAGAAATGTGACAGCAGAATCCCACCAGCACTACTTTCAAGTCCCACAACTTGCTTTTCTTATTCCACTGCAGAATTTTATTGCCAAAGATTAATATACTGGCTAGTAAAGGGTTAATAAAGAAAAAAAAGAAAGGGGAACATTCCCTTCTTGTTAACTACTTTCAGAGCAAACCCAGCACGCGGAAGAACTCAACTACAGCATTTGATCAAGATTTGTTAATGCCAGACACACCTTTTCCTGCCTCCTTATGATAGAAATGGTGTTTCCCTGAGGACATTCTGCAGAGGTTTGAGATGTATGGTTTTGACAGTGGAAAAGTACAAGTCTAAATATAGTACATTTTGTCAAACTTTGTTTAAAAGAATGTTCCAGTAGTTATCTATTCAAAATTTTATCTTGTTACTGGTTCCTATGCAAATTTCTTACTAGCAGGAATTTTGCAAGTAAATAATTCTAGTATGAGGCTATTAGAATGGACTGACTGCTTTGCAAGCAGCCATACAGTGGACTTCAAGGTTCACATTTATCTCTGTAATAGTTTGGAGTGCAGGAGGTCTTACATTTTTGTTCCTTCATTTTTGTTTCTGCTTCCTCTTTTTTTGGTGCACAGATCTGTGTCCAGAGGCACTAAAACTCCAGTTGGCTGCTACTTTATTTCCAGCATCTCCATGGTGGATTCTAACCAACACCTCACAAACTTCTGTTTATACTTAAGTAGGAAAATCCAGTATACTTAAGTAGGAAAATCCAGTACTTAAGTAGGAAAATCCAAAAGGAGGAGAATGTAACAAGTCTTAAAGGCATGGAAATTCACTGACTGAAAATCCACAGCACTGAAATCACAAATATTAGAAATGGAGACTTTTAAGAATAAAGTGACAGACTATTAAAAAGACCTCCTTCTCAATCAGTTTGTGGTTCCCTCATTATAAACAAAACGTCACAAACCATGAAATCCTGTAGGGGAGTAGCAGAGGTATTGGCACAGTTACAATAGAGCAGAGAGGAAAGGAAGTATGTCTATGCAGTTTTTATTACACATTTGGAAGGCTTGTCTTAGTGCAAATGAGGGGTTTGCTCACAGCAGTTCATATTTTCTCCCCCATTCTGTTTTTAATGGCACTACTGGAGCAGGGGAAGGAAACAACAGGCAGGGAGGCACCAGTGGGTCCAGCTCTTCCCACAAACAACATCTCCTACTGCGGGGAGCCTAACAGCGATTCTTCATACTTTACTGGAGCTCTCAGCTCAACCTTTGATGCTTTCTTTGCAACCACAGGCACGTATCTGCCTCACTTCAGCACCAAAAAACATTTTCTTTTTCCCTTCTCTTTTTTCTGGTTTACTTAAAAAGTAAAGGTTTACTTAAAAATGTATTACTTGAAGCAAGTTTTTGTTCACGTGATATAACCAGCTCTTCAGGCATTGCTGTGCTACCGTACATGCCCACTGGAATAAGAATGAAGAAATGATAAGAAAACAAAAATGATAAAGACATAAGGACAAATAAAGAAGAAATCTCAGCATGTGATGTAAAATAATACAGCATATTTTCATGGCATTTTACATTTTAAGATGAGATTTTAGATTTTGAAATACTTAGGAGCAGAATTAATCACAGAATTGCAGGGATCAGAAGGGACCTCGAGAGATCGTCGTGTCCAGCCACCCAGTGATGTCTCTCATTATGACAGCAGTTATTTCTACTATCTTTCTTTGCAGGAGCCAATCTATGCTGGATGACACAACCGTAGTTGCAGCAGATGAATGATGAAAGTACGTATCCACAGCCACAAAGAGGCCCCTTCCTCCTGACTTCTATCCGTACTTCTTAATAGAAGGGGAACTGAAAAGCAGGGACAGAGAAACTGAGCTGAAAGTTTCCTTCAGCCAATATCACAAGAAATGCTTAGGAAAAATCCCGATCTGACCCTTGGCGCTAAACTGTCATTCCCATAGACTTCTGAAGATGGAACAATACTCCCAGTTCCTCATTGGGAAATCCTGTGTCTCACAAAGAGCTGAGCTTTATGGAGGGAGTAAGAGCCTCCACCATCACCAGAAACAAATATGTCATAGATGGAAACAACAGTGAAACCTGAAAAGAATGCTTGTATATCACTTAACCTAGTACTTAATATAGGAAAGCTGTAAGTAAGTCATACCACGACTTGCTCTTCTCAGCATCAACTATGAAAACTCTGTGGTAGATAGCCAAGGATCACAATCCCTTTTTTTTCTATTTTTTTGTCATTAAACTTAGACTGCCATGCCTTCTCTTGGGTAACTCTTCAACCTACAGGCAGTATGGTTTGCTCCCACCCTCTTGGAGGGTGTGAAGGGATTGTGAAAGATTGCTTGGATAAATAAATGAGTAAATCTATTCCATATCCATAAAAATGTATTATCACTTCTATGAAGGAAGAACTGAAAAAGTGAAAAGGATTTTGGACATTCTATAAAGGCTCCAGGTCATTTCCACATTTGAGAATTGAAAGCCTCATAGGAGACAAACCAAATCTTCTTGTCAACATGAAATGAGGAACTCCTTGGGAAAAACCATCCAGAAATGTATATTTCCAACCAGGTCATATTCTCAATTTGCAACAAATCTTGCAGAGGATTTAAAACAGAAAATTTAAAAAAAGAAAAAAATGTAAATGCTTATTTCTTTATTGGATGTAAAGTTTTTTTTCTTCAAAAATGCTGAGCAATTATTTTACACTTCAGAAGAGATGTTCTTTTATCCCCTTAGAAAGGGACAGGCAAAGAGAAAAGCCCCCAAGATGGAAGACCTAAGGAAAAATGTGGCCAAGCTAAGATGTGTTTTGAGAACTCTGCTATCATGCTAAGTCCCAACATGCAGCTGAGGTTCCCACCTAGCTGTGAAGGGACCTGGCTAGAAGGTTCTTTTTGTCACTGATACGAAGGAATTTCTTGGAAATCCCTATGGCACAGCATGCAAGTCCATGGCCTCTAAAACAAGAAAAAAAAAAAAAATCTCTGAAGCCTCCCGCAGGAAAGACAAATTTCAGTCCTTTCCAACTGCAATGAAGGTGGCTGAAGCCATGTTACAGCATGAAGTGGTGGTGAAAAATTACAGAGCCCCCCCTGCTTCCACAAGGTTCATTTTTTCACTGCTTTCTAAAAGAAGTTCCACAAATGTCACATCTGATGTGGGGTTTGTGCTGAGTGTGGATACTAGGTACACAGCAAAGAAAGAAAGGGAAAAGGGAATCAAATTTCATTTTTATGAAGGTCTGTATTTGCCAGTAGTCGAAAAAATAACATTCAGTCCATAGAAACTGACCAGGTGCAAGAGCTTCTCTTCATTTGGAGCTTTTCAAAACTTGGCTAAATTGCCAAGATGAAAATTAACTCATAAAATGACATCACAAAGTATTTAACAGAACATATTTGTTTTCATATAACAACACTACTTTTTTTTCCTAAAATAGTAATTAGTTAACCAAATATCTCATAGCAATAGAAGATGAAGGGTATGAAGAACTACAGGATGAAAGAACACTTAAAAAACAGAAGCTGTAGTTTCCCTCAATCAATTATGACCCTAAGTAAAAGCAACAAGAAGTCTTTTTGATAACTTTCCAATCCCTGGATTTATGTTAGCACCAAAGGAAAAGACTACATTCATTTTAATTGACTTCTCATTTTTATTGAAGGTAATTGAATCCTTCTTCCATAATGGATGAAATAGTACAATACAATCTATAAACAAAAAGTAAGAGCATTTTGATCCTATGATGCTGGCATAACTTTGGTTTCAGCGGTGCCTTTGAAATACTCTGGAGTACTGTTCTGGACAAGAAAGACATGAACTTATAGAAGACAGACAAACTTAGGGCCATGAAAATGATGAAGGGACTGGTGTACATATGTGGCATATGTAGAGAATCTGAGCGAGCTGAGACTGTTCATCCTGGAGCAGAAAAGGATCAGGTGGGATCTTACCAATGCCTATCGATACATGAAGGGAAAGTGCAAAGAGGATGGAGCCTGGCTGTCTTCAGTGGCCCCCAGTGCCAGGACAAGAGGAAGTGAACACAAACCAGAGCCCAGGGGCTCCCTCTGAGCACTGCTGTGCTGTGCCGTGCTGGATGACTGGCACAGGTTGCCCAGAGACTGTGGGGCCTCTTCTGTGAAACTGTGTGAGAATCCCTCATCACTAAGGTGGGCACCAGTTTGCCATCAAGCTCAGCCACAAATTCCCCTCATTCAACTTCTGACAATATGCAGTTTCTGTGCATGAACTCAGTCTGTGTATTGCAAATACACATATATACGATACTGCATTTCAGCAGAGATTCAGGGAATCTCAGGTGCATGTTTCAGGAAACAGATAAATTCCATTAATTAGCCAAGCATCCAAACTAGCCGAACTCAATCTCAGTCTTCCTACTGAAATAGAACAGGGCACTACTGACATCCTAATTAAATCTGAGCAAGTAAAATCCAAAACATAATAAGTGACACTTGTGGGAGTAAATCTTTATACAAAGAAATTCAAAAGCACAAATACAACTTTTATAATTACACACTGCAATCAAACAATTTTCTGGGGAGTTTACACACTGGCCGCAATTTGTGACATTAACAGTAGAAATATAATCCTTAATTCATATTACTAAAGCTCACATCCTCAGTTTTGGTGAATGTTATTTCAAACTTCAATCCAAATTTCAACCCAATTTCAGTAAATGGCAAAAGTGTATTTTTACAAAAGAAGCTGTCTCTATAAGCCATAAACTATATTGCAATTCCTAAAAGATAAACTGACTGCTTCTCCAGTGAAAATTTACTACATTGACAAGGAGAGGAATAAGAAACAGACGATTCTGGTTGAAACTGATGTTAGAATGCTGCACCTCCCTGAACTTTTATAATTGAGTCATTTTTCTTGGTCTTACTGTCTTGGGAAAAGAGTATCAAGGTAATATTTCCATACAGTTTGTTTTCAAATTTGAAAATGTGGTTGTGCTGAAGAATTCCTTCTAACAGATGGTACCAGACTCCTGGTTAGTCCTGCTGCCAGTAGCCAAAGCAATTGAAAATGCCACTAAATGATGATCATCTATTGCATCTAACCTAGATTGGAAATGCCTGATAAATATAATGTATACAGGCATCACAATCCTTTTCCAAGGAAATTTACACACACTTGAGAGTAATAATCAAATATAAATACAGAGCATTACGACTGTTTGAGGGACAAAATAAACACTTTATCCTGGAAAAAGAAGATTCAGAAATGTTTCTTATGTTGCTGCTTGCAATTAAGAAAATTAAGCCATTATTCTTTAAAGCCTCTTTTTGCTCCAAGATCTTCTTTTCCATTTCAGGTATCACTTGCAACTAAGTACTACAATAATTCATGGTTAGGTGATTATACACTCATGCAGAACGATTCATATATTAATCTTTATTTTTTCATTATTATTTCCATTTCTTCTTTTTTGATCTGAGAGCTGCATAGCTTTATATAGGAGATAAAATCTCTGTATAAAACTCTGGAAACGCTAGAGATATTCCTGAAACACTTCAGCGTGGACCCAAAGTAAGCTATAGTTATCATAGTTATCTTTATAGAGATTAAATTATGTTAGGCACTTTACAAGAACAGGGTTAAATTCTAAGCCACATCTACAGTCAGCTGAATCACTGCTACCTTATTGTTCTAAGGCTGGTTCATCAAAAGCCCCAGTATACAGTATTCAAACAGCTATTTTGAAGTATGTCAACTGGGAAAGCCCCTGAAATGCTGGCCACCAGCTGTGAACAGCTAAAGCCTGTATCTGCTGCACTGATGCTTTCTGCTCGTCCAGTTTTACTTGGTAGGATTCTCCTCTTTCCCTCCATTACTTTATTTATGATTATCTGCCCTCAGAGTTCTGTCTAGCTCTGTTTGTTGTTTTTTGTTAGCTCCCAATTAGCCCCAGCTTTCTCATTCTTTCTCCTGTCTACATCTTCACGCACACCAGCTCAGTCACAGTGATCCAATGGCACTTTCAGTGCCACATTCTTTGGCAATTCACATTATACACTAAGACTGCTGATCCACTGCAGCACTTCCCATTGGAAGCTCACTAGCAACTCAGCATAAAAGTTTGCATCTGTGTGTTCCTTAGGTCACTCTCATGTAGTGACTCACAAAGAGCCACAACCCTCACTGGGCTCCCTAAGGACTCTCTGACATTCCTGCATAGGAGGGTTTTCAGAATAAAATGAAATAACCCAAACCTTTCACCTTGAATCAGTTTTTTCAGTTGAGGCATTTTTTCACTGTCTTCAGCACAAAGAGCTGCTTTGGCTTGCTCTGGACTACTTCAAAAGCCAGCCGTAATGCGCTTGGTTTTGAGCTGGGGCAGACACTCTGTCAAGGCCAGGGCAGGACTTCCTGTTTCTCTTTTCCTCCCTTCCATACTTATTTGGAGGCAGAAGAAGTACAGCTTGGTTTACTTTGGATAGCTCTTGCGCTGCCCACAGCCAAATGCTGCTGCTCCAAAGATGTGCTTCCTTACGGGAAAGGTGGGGCTTCTGTAAGACAGCAGGCTGATCCCAGTATTGCTGATGCATCACAGACAGAATGATGAATTGCATCCAAAAGTGGCTTGAAATAAACGTGTTTTCTTTGCAGAAAGCCTCACCAACTGAATTAAAGGCACTTATCTCTAAATTTGTCTTCAGATTACATGCCCTGAACAAGAGACTTGAGGACAGACTCTACTGTAAAGATGCATGAACTTCATCTTTCATTATGTGCTTCCAAAACTGTGACACATTAGCATATGTATCTTGTTCACATCCAACATTATTATATGAAAAAGGTTAGCTACATAGAAAAGTCAATTAAGAAAAGGAGAAAAAAAAGAAAAAGGAAAAAAGCAAAGCATCACATATTTTGGGATTTGAAAGCAATGATACACAATTATGTAGAAACTAATCAATTAAACACATTTAAGTTGAGAGTTTTTACAAGTTTATGTGAGATTTACTCACTCTGATATTCTGAATTTAATTCTTGTTATCTATTTTTCCCATCTGGTCCAGATAGGCAGGAAATAGCTGCACCTTGTTCAACAAGAAACTAATCTGTTACAAACACCATATATTTCCTGGTTGCATACCCTGTGGAAAGGAGCCTGCCATCCCCCAATATAGGTACCTACGGAGCTGAAGCCATAGAAATCAGCCTTCACTTTATGTGAGAAAAATCATTCTGCAAAGAACTTGGTATCCCTCAAGGGAGTTTACATTTCAAAAAATATTCATTGAGGTTTTAATATCCCAGCCACGGGCTGATGCAGAATCCCACTAAAGCTGCTGCACTAGCACTATTCTGGAAAGGAGGGAACATGGTGAATTTTGCATGCAAAAAGAATGAACTAAAGGTAACACTGACTCCTCTCTCCTCACAGCTGAGTGATCTCTACAAGCAGCCTGCAACCACGCCGGATGCTGCAGCCGAAAGGCCGCCAGTGCCCTGCTCACGTCTCCTCTACTGAATGAGTGCAGCTTCAGTAATCAGCAGCAATTCCCAGCCCACAGTTTTAGCAAACTCTTGAAAATGACTAGTCAGGTAATGTCTTTTCATATTCATGGTGACCCCAGCTTTTACTTTATCACAGTCTAAATGAATGCTCCAAAACATGTTTTTACATAAAGATGTGAATGCATCTATGCAGATCTGCAAATAAAATAACTGACTTGCCTTCGCATTACCCCTTTTGAAGTTAGACATTTAGACTGTACATTCCAAAGGAAAATAAAAAGAAATTTTCTCAAATGAGGACTTTATATCAATAAATTATTTTCTTTTTAAAGATTAGAACTTCCATATTTATTTTTAAAATCATATAATGTCTGTTTTTGAAAGAATAAGTTCATTTAACAGTAAAGTCAGCATTCCTCTAAAAGAGATTCAATGTAAAAACAGACCTAGTATATACGAAGAGAATTATTGCTAAATAATACGTTTTGTGTCTTGGAAATGGAATAAATGCTGAGCCAGATGAAACATAGACACAGAAACAGAGGATGAAATTAGCAGTACTGAACTGATAACATCTTTTCTTTAATGCAAATAAAAAGAATCTGTAACAAATCAATCAGAGTATGTTTGATCTTTACTCACAGGCCATTAAATTTGTCTCTGGTGGACTTGCTGACTTGCTGGCCATGCGGGCTGCAGACAGCTTTTGTGGGTGTGTATTCCATGATTTCCAGATAGTTAAAGGATGAATAATAAAATTGTCTATTATGCACACAAATAACCAAACCAAGTAATTCAGCTTGTTAGTGAAGGATGTGTGATGCTTCCTTCAGACAGAAAGGTCCTTGATAAAGACAGCCACTTCCTTGCAATTTTACTGGAGTGTACATCCATCCTGACCACTGAGGACTGAGTTACAAGTTACATTCAAATCTTCAAATCTCCGAAATTTTCCATATTTTTTTTTAAAAAGCTAAAATAAATCAAACTCTGCCTTCTTTTTTTAGTCTTTCCATCTTTCAGTATGAAACTGTCATGTTGGTATAAAACCACCACTGTGTTGCCCTGCTTATTTCCTCCTTCCCTGAAGAAGGAAGGACTGTTCCTCTGAGTCCAGCACAGTGCAGCACTGATCTCAAAGTTGTTGCTAGCAGGCTTTTTCCTGACACACAATCAGTTTTCCTTAGCAAAATAAGTAATCAAAACTCAAACTAGCCCACAGAAGTCAAAGTGCATGTACTACAACAAAGAAGCAGCCCTGGTACATCCAGGTTTTGTAGCTAAAATACTATCAGAGTGAAAAAGCTGGGACTGAAACACACGTAATTCCTACACCACAGTAAGGTCTTCGCCGCCTCCTGTCAAAAACTCAGGTAAGCCATTCACTCTGTGTATGAAGCAATGAGTTTTCTATGCCAACTGCAGTACAGCAGCCTGCAGGCCAAGTGAGAAGAGCCAGCACCAAAACCTCCTGTGAAGTGCCCCAGCCAGCCTGTTCTTCACCAGGACATGGAGGTGGCACAGCCACCAGCTTGGGACATCCAGATGCAAGTGGGAAGGGACATGGACTAGGCAGTGGAGATGACATCCAAGGAGATAAGAAAGGCATGATGTGGATACAGCAGTTCTCAAGAAGGCTGCAACACAGAAGTGCCAGTACCATTTTGACAGTCACCTATTTTTGATAAGCTAGCTTTTCTTACAGAAATGACCTTATCTACATAATATTTGCTGTGAGCGTGTCTTCGGCTGATTCTGCACTGACTGACTTTACTTCCTAACAAGAAGAAAGCTAACAGGAGACACCAGAGCACACTTGCTCCTCACTAGGATGTGCCAAGCTCTGCAGGACCAAAAGCAAGGAGCAGAGGTTGGAGACACAGTCACACAGAAATCTGAAAGAGTGATACACAGTAATGACATTTCATTCACTCCTTAAGAGTTCTACATTTTCATTTTTTTTAATCTGAATTACCCCTTCTGTCAGAATTACCCTTATGTCTGAAAGCATTAACATCACCCAATATGTTGCCCTACATTTTTTTTCTGATACATTACCTTGCCTCCATGTACCTATTTACTTTCCATAGTGAAAATGGTGTCAACTTCTAATGATTTATTCTTTGTACCGCTTACTTAAAAAACTCTTTATTTTTTCCTGTATCAGTTTTGAAGGTAGTTAAAAATATAAATACCAGCATTTATACATATATATATACATATATATATTTCCTGTACATGCTAAGTGACTAATCTGAAGAGAAAACTTTTATCTCAAAATAAGAATATCTCCACTGTAAAGCAGTACACTAAGACTCACCAGACAAGTCAGGAAGTAGCATCAGAGGCAATCTGGCAGACCATAAGAGAAACAAGCATGCAATGAGTGGGCTGATAGTTCAAACTTATTTAAAGGAATCTAAAGGGAAAGTCACATTCTTATTCAGTGCTCATATTCCTTCAGGGTTTAACCACAGCACACATCAGTACTACTCTTGTAGTTGTTACAACAATTTAGGATAAGTGAGAAATCGAAACAGACTAATCTGAGTTAGAGAGATTTCAGTTGTTAACAAATACAGAAGGATTATGGAAAAGTAATTTCATCCACACAGGAAGAAATCTGCCATCTGTTGGCATCTTGAAGCAGAGAACAGCGGCAGTGGGTGGCAACCAACACGCTACACACAAAACTTGTGGTTGTTTCACCCTACTCTGAGTGTCTTTTTGTGCCTGGGAGAACTGCAGCAGCAAGACCCTCCAGTTTGTATTTCAGGCCTTCACAAGGGGCAGCAAAAAAAAAAGATCAAAAGGGGAACGCACAGTGCAAGAAACAGCACTTGGGCACAAAAGTGGTCTGTGGCCAGAGCCACGTAACAGATGTATAGTGACACAGTTGGAGGATGTTTAAAAGGGGTAATTTACAATGTGTTTACCTTATTTGAGAAATAGAGAAGCTATATATACTGCCCGCTAGGACTCAACCCTCTTGCCAAATACAGCCTTGCAGTAGAAGCGCCTGCCGTTTGTAGTCTGAGAAGGTAGACAAGGCCAGCACTGCACATCAACGTTCAGACTTCACCGAATTTCTTTTGATTAAACTCCACTGGGTTTTCACAGAATTATCACTACTGCATCTTCTTATGTCACTGAGGGTGAAACCTGAACTCATACTACTCTGGTTTTTGGAAGCAGTAACCCAAATCAGCATGCTCAGGCAGAAAGACAAAAGCAGTGCATGTTACATTTGAGTGACACAGGATATTTCTTCCTATTTTCCTAAGAACATCTTTGCAGAAGGAAGTTTCCTTGTAAAATATAGTAACTATGATTTTTTGTCTTCACTCAGCTGATGGACACGGAACTTCTTCCTACCACTCACATTTCAGTTCCTAAAAGTTACATCTGTATTAAAGACAACCCTTCTGTACAGTATTTACAAGCGATGACCAATTTAAGCCATGTCCGAAAGCCACATTTAACCTCAACAGCTCCTCAAACATAGGAAACTGCCCAGCTGCCAGGCAAGAGAGAAAAGCAGATTGATCTACTTCTGTGTCCTGGAAACAAGACACCAGATTACAACAAGTAGAGGGGAAGAAAAAAAATAAATACGGGGACATTGTTTCCCTGCTTTAGGCTAACAGCTACAATATATTCGAGAGAGGAAGTGAGCCCCTGGGCATCAAACCCACTCAGTAAAACGGGCAAAGAGAGCTGGGTCAATGACAATTGTGTGAAGAGACAAGGGCAGGAGCCTACGTGAGGGAGAGGCACAATGGTGTATGAGCATAGAGAAAGGCAGAAAGTCTGAGAAGGACACATTTGTGAAAAATCCTGGTTGTATGTGTATTTGGTGTCCACACTTTAATTAAAATTAAAAAAAAAAAAAAAAAAAAAAGTGTATTAGAAAAGCATACATTTTACTCAATTCTGAGAACTTAAGACAACAAATTCTTCTGGAGAGCTTAAAAAGTAGGCTTGCAGTCACATTTCCAGGATTTCTTGTATCAACTGAGTTTAAAAGTTTGTACAGTTGTAGCAACCTTATTGTTTTTATTTTATTTGTGCATATTTTTTGTCTGTAGTCTACGTTGGTAATTTGGTTATTTGTATGAGGACTGCTTCTCCCACTTTGCAATGTAATAGCCCTCACATACTCCACCCCCCTCCTACCTCTAAAACAAAATACAAAAGATAGATAAATAAGGCAGAAATGGCTTTAGCAGGCTTTCACATTGCATGAGGACACTATGTTGTAATCAAATCACTCTCTATTTTGTGAAATGTTGAAAATATCCGTGCTAGTTCACCGAGTTAAAAAGGCTGGAATTGAGCAGGAAAAGGGAAGATTGAGTTTGCACAGTAATTAATCATTTGGTATTAATGAACATTCCAACTTAGTTTAAAACAATTTTATCTACCCTGAAAATCAAAGCCCAAATTTGTCTTGCATCACGCAGAAAGAAAGAAAGAATTTTGTTTCTTTGCTGCAGCCAATGAAAATACTGGAAGTTGCATTAAATCAGTTCTCTGATAGGAATAACACATCAAGAAAGCAGAGATCCATAGTCAAAATGAAATAAATTCCCCCTCCTTTCCACCTTTCTGTACAAGAAAACTGCTTGAAAACAACCCATAGCAATGCTTTTTAAATGAGCTCCAGCTGGGAGGGATCCGGCCTCACAACCCATCCCCCGTGCCAGGAAGTTACCACAGTAACATGGAGGAGGGAGCCCATCTGACTTGTCACACATGCATGTGCATCCGTTCTGGGAAGACACACTTCAGATTCAGATTTTGGCCAATATGTTCACAAGATGGACTTGTAACAGAGATTGACATCAAATATGGGTGCAGAAGATTTTAATCAGTAGTTTATTAAGAAGCACCTCATTAGAGAAAGAAAGAAAGAACAAAGCATGTTTATCTCTTGAATCATGAAAGGAACAAATTCACAAATGCTGGCAATTTTCTTCCAATTAGTCTTCAGTAAACAGTTGATTCCTCACTTAAAAAGGAAAAAAAAACCACCACCAAACCCCTAAAATACACATTCTGCTCAGAAATTGAACTCCTCTATCTTCTCTAGACTTCCCTTTCTGAGGACAGAAAACCATTCTCATTCAACATTACCGTGATTATTTATAAGACATTTATCATCATGTCTTTGAAGTTGATGTGAAAAAGACCTTAAAAGGTCCAAAAAGACAATCTGCATCTCACCATTAATGACTACAGAAGCTTAGTAGCTTCTTGATCTCAGCCTAATCAATGGCATTACTCATTCAGTTTGATGGGTGCATGAGAGAACTTGAAAGTTGAAATCCTAATTTCATGAAATCAACATTTTTTCTATTTTATTGGGATCAAGATTCCAACCTACAGTTTTGAAGAGACATTATTCACCCTTCTACAGAGACCAGATACAATGTCTGTGTGCCTTACATTCCTCTTAAATTTGCTCCAGTAATGCTCTTGCATCCCTCACCTGAATAATGGCAGACTTCTACCCCTCTGATTAATGGGGTCACATACTTTTTTGACATACTTTAAAAGACAAGAGTCCAGAAAAAGACACAAGTGTGCTTTTTTATTTTTGCACTGCCAGCTACATCCCCTGTATGTGTATAATTAGTTGTCAACATTAATATTTAGCCCTGCAGTGGATAACAAAATCTGTTTCCTATTTACACTCCAGTATCAGTTACAGACATCATGATATCAACTTCATGGATAATACATGTGCTGCCTTGGTTCCCTTATTTAACAACTAGCCCCTGTTGGGGAAAAAAAAAAAAAAAAAAAAAAGCAAGAAAACATTCCTTTTATAAAATCAGTTGTCTTGGCAGTATGCATTATATAGAGACCAAAATATTACTTTCTATATTTCTTTCTAATTCTCTTGTGCTTGAGTAAATAGGAAGAAGGGAATCCCACAGACTTAGTACAGACTTTACATTTTATAAATGGAAAGACTTTATATTTAAATTATATCTTCTACAGTTCAGAATCAGTCTAAGTCAACAGAGAAGAAAAAGCTGCAAACATAGTGGACAACACTTAAACACTGCATAAACATAATTTGCACAACTCACACCCTCTGGAATGAGCTGGTCCATCCTTCTTTCTTCTATTTGCTAGGTTAGCATTTCAATCCAAACAGAAAGCAAAATGTACTACATATCTCTGAAGAGAAAAAGTATTTATTCTTTAATTGAAATATCCAGCATTGGGTATTTGTATTTTCCTGTTTCATTCCTCCTAAAAAATTTTAGATGGCTTTAGACATGAAAACAGAAAACACCAGGGAAAAAAAAAAAAAAAAAAAAAAAAAAAAAAAAGATAAAAGAAAATGTTTGAGAAAAAATCCAGCTCCAAAACCTGGGTCATTTATTTATTAAAAGAAGAGTCAGAAACATTTTTGCTATCTACCTCAGGAGATTGTATTGTGGGTTTTTTGTGGTTTTTTTTTTTAATTCCCTTTCATCATTAATTTTTATTTACCCATGTTACTTAGTTTAAGCCTCTCTAAGTTCTTTTATTTTCCACCTGCAGTCATTACAGGAAGAATGATGAGAATCAGAAAAATACAGAGTGAATGCTGGGTAGCTGCTTATTGTGATGCACTTCTCCCCAAAATCTGACTGTTCCTAGCCTCAGTGGCAGGTCTCCTTACATCACTAGCCCTGAGAAGCTCTTCTATTTCTCCTTTTCTGATGGGGGAAGTGCTGACACTGAAGTCACCCATGCATTTTATTGCTGCAAGTATCTTGCCTCTCGGTCATGCTTTCCTGCAGGCACTAAGTTACATATTGTTTCAGCCTCATTTATGGCCAGCAGGACTTCAGGCTGCACTGGATGTATCTTCCTGAGCACAGCCACTACGACAAAAAAAAGGGTGTTGGGATCCTCAGTCCCCAGACCACAGCATCCTTGACAGGATGGGTGGAAATGGCCTCAAGTTGCACCAGGGGAAGTTTAGGTTGGACGTCAGGAAAAGCTTCTTTACATAAAGAGTGGTTAAGCACTGGAATAGGCTCCCCAGGGAGGTGGTTGAGCCACCATCCCTGGTTGTGTTTAAAAACCATTTGGACATGGTGCGCAGGGACATGATTTAGCGGAGGCTTGTTAGAATTAGAGTAGAATGGTTAGGTTGTGGTCTTGATCTTTAAGGTCTATTACAACCTGAGCTATTCTATGATTCTATGATTCTATGATCCTGCATTTTTTCTGTCTTGAAACCTATTCTCAAATTCCTTTACCAAAACAGATGGCATGGCTGCATACTATTTGCTGTTCACAGGACTGCGTTTAGCCAATGTATCAAAATCCCTACACTTACGTGCCATCACTTGAGCAGGCATAACACTGTGCCCTGTATCCCAGTTCCAGTCCAGGTGTGTTCCTGGTGCATCGATGTTCTGCTGATGCTGAGGGCTTGGCCCTGATGGGAAGAGCTGCCACAGTGATGGCAAAGGCCTTTTATCTCTCTTACATAAAACTACAAAGAAACCATGCAAAATCCTTGAGTCAGGTTTGTTTTGTTTTGTTTTTTACCACAGACAGTCCTTCCTCCACAGCAGGCCATCATAGTCAGACTTCAGCACCTGCCTGCTGCAAGTGACAGGACAGGGCCTGAGTGAGTGACACTGGTGCTCCTTGTGAAGCCCCAGCTGGCAGCCCTGGTATAAATCAGCCACGATGCTAACGAAACAGCACAGCTATCTTCCCAATTCAGGGGTGAATACAGAAGCAGGATCACATAGGTTAAGTGAAAAGATATTGAATCTGTTGGTCTGGTCAGACCAGCTGGACATGGAAGATATCTTTTAGGTGAGACGGTGTTAATGCCTGCCATCAATCAAGGCTTTGATTCCTAGACAATATTAGATCTTGTCTCTGAGCAGTGACAGTTCCTAAATTTAATGGGTATGCTAAGAGCCTTCATTCAGGCTACATGAAAGCAGCAGGTGAATACTTCAGTGGTCTGAGATAATGAGACAATAAAAGCTGCTGCCCAAGGCAATCATGCACATGATAAAACCTAAGTAAGGTGATACTTCTAGTATCTTATTTGAAAAAATGTTTAATTTGTTCTTCCATTTATCCAGGGAGAAGAGAAATCAGCAGACCCATTAGCTTAAACTGTATCTGAAATTGCCTAAAAATAAATTCACATAAGAGTGCAGCTGATTAACTCTGGGCAATGTTCTGCACACACAACAGATTCCAGCTAGAGCCCTTCTTATTACCCAGGGTAACATCCTGCAGAACTGAGGCATCTCACAGGCACAAGGGATAACTTGGAAATACAAATGGCTCTGCAGTCAGCCAAGTCTTAGCACTGTGAGGCCTAGCAGAGTCACTTTCTTTACCCTGACATTTTCTCAGCATGTATGGCTTTGTCAGCCATTTCTCGGCTGGATCTGAGCCAGCTGAGTGCATCTTCATTCAAGCCAATGACATCTTCCAGAAACTGGAGCACTGAGAAGTGAAGAGATTGCAAATGGCTCTGTGCAAACAATGGAGGAAGATCTGCTTCATCCTCAGCATCATCAGTGCTGCTCACATGCCTCTCTGTCACCCTTCATAACAAGGTCCTTCACCATCCACACACTTCAAGTTCCTTTCCTCCTCCCTGGCACATAAATACAAGTTCTCATCCAGGTTAGTTGCTGGAGAGGCAGAATGAGTTCCTTAGCTTTCTGGAGTCAAGTTGAATTCCTTCTCATTTTTTTAGGGCCTGATGATCTTGTCAATATTATCTGACAAAGAAAACATTAGAATTATTCTAGTACTTAGTAGTAAAACACTCAATGGTCCTCAGAAAGCTCAAAATCATGTCAGTCTATTGATGCAAGAGAACACACAGCAATTTACAAAACAAAACTACTGAGCAAAATCAAGTGGACTTACATTTCTTCCAGGTTTTTTTTCTGGCAAAACAAAACAAAACGTCTTACTTCTAGGCAGTGGAAGTACGAGATTCTCAAGTGACATAAACTCCACCATTAATTCATGTTACATTATAAAGTACTACCAGTACATACAGATTTTGAACAGAAGAAGACAAGAGCAGATTATTTGCAATGTTTCTAGAAATCTAAAGCACGGATTTATTTAAAATGCATTGTAATATGATTGCTTCTTCTGGTATAAGAATTATTATACTGCTAACATCAATACCAAATTGAATTATTAGCATGACAAAACAAACTTAGTAAATGAAAAGTTCTGTCACAACACTGTATTTTAGGTTCAACACTATATTTATAAATTCTCCCCTAACATACTGGAAGTGCCAAATCTATGCTTGACACACAATTCATACAGCACTGCTCAGAAGGGAGTGAAATCAAGCAGAACTGGGAATGTAGGCGTGCGAACGCAATCTGAAGAAATGTCTGTGGGCAAGTGCCATTCTGGTTGTGTAACCAGAGCTCACACCAAGAAGCAATTATATTCTCTACTGCAGCGGCAATGATCTGATTAATTTCATCCAGTTGACAGATGTCACTAGTGATTTTTATTAGCAAATTGGCCCTACTGAATCTGCAGACATGACATTAATGCTATTTAGGAGCTGTGCCGTGTCAAAAGAACATGATTCAACTTGACCTAAGTTTGTAGAAGTCATCTATATCAATATGTCAAGGAGGAAGCTTGCTGAATGCAGTATGCCCTTCAGAATGCTATTCCAGGAAGAATACAATACAAGTCACAATACAAGTTTTTATTCATTATTCACTACTGCAACTGCCTATCCTGCATGAACTGCATAGGCTAACAGCAATGACAGAGCTAAAAGAGAAAGTAGGACTGGAATATCCAGCAAGAAATCATCCAGAAGGTAGGCCTAGAATGTCTGTATGTTAGTTTTAAAGGCTAAAAAGTGTTTTTATGCAGAGCTGCTCTGCACATTTTTTCATCCAGTCAGAGTACTTTTGGTTTCTGCAAAGATATAAATAACAAACATGATAAACAAACTGTTTTTTAAAAAGAATTCATCTTTCCATTATTCAGCTCTGCATAAATGATGCATCACTTCTGAATTAATGTACCATATAGCCATAAAAGCATGGATGCTTCTATTCAGAAGCTGAATATTTAGAAAAAGGAAACAATAAAGGTGTGTTGAATCTGAGTCTTTTCAATGATGCTTACATATTTAAAATTTGGGCCATCATCAGCTCTCCCTGATGACCCTCCTTGGTAGTAGCACAAGTCAGGAAATCTGCTTCAAATTTTGTTGCTTACAATGTGCCACATAGAATCAGTTTTACAGCTTATTCTCCACAACTCACAGTTGAACGCAGTGGAAATGATGAATGCATGAAAATGGAGCTCTGAGACCTGAAGCTTGCTTTATTAGCATGACAGATAGAGCACGCTATCACAGCGTACACATTTTCCCAGCACCTTACCAATTAGGTTAAACACAGCTCTGGAGAGAGCATTTCATGGGTGAGAGATTGCTGTTTACTTTATGATTCTTCACCTTTCAGTCTCTGTGCTATGGCTGTTACCACAGTAGCTAATTAGTATTAATTGAGATAGTCTTTTATGACACATTTGGCCAGTAGAAAGCATTCTCATATTACCAGTTCATTTCACAGAACTCGTTCAGTCTGAATTAGTGCAAGGCTAGCGAACAGAGTGGAAAAGATCTACACCATGCTGCTAATTCAATGAGCTCTTAGTAGCACAATTTCAATACACTAGCTCAAATACAGTTTTGTTTTTTTTTTTCCCCAATAGCTTAAATCTCTTTCATATTTTTTAATTTTAGTAATCTTCAGTGCTGAGTTGTGAAGCTAATTATATTCTCTACAGTATCACAGAAAAGTATTTGACCTCTCAATAATAAATATTTATGTAAATTCAAAATATTATAAAACCAAATTCTCAGTAAACAACAAAAACACAACACAAATCCTGCAGTTCAATATTTCAGAAGAAAAGTTTTTTGTTAGAGGACTATGTAGCTATGCTATATGAAATTATACACTGGACTGCTTTTTATCACTTCACAATGCAGGATGGTACAGAACATTTTCCTTACATATTCCCTCAGCTTCTTCAATATGAAGATCTCGAAAGAAGTTGTATTAAATATGAAATATTTATTTAAATAAATATATATCGTATAAAACTTACAGAGATCTTTCAATATACTTCTGAGCCATATAAAAACATCAGACAAATAATAAAGAAGCCCTACGAAAGCATAAATATCTGTAACTTCAGGGCATGAAAATTGTCAATTCATATTATCAAAGAAAAAAAAAAGAAAAAGGCTCAGGTTCCCAATACATTCAGATGTGGCAAATCAACTCCCTGCAATAAGTCCATATTTTAAGCCTGTATAAAGGCAACATTTGTTCTGTTCACAAAATATCAATCAACAAAAATAAGTAAAACTACATCCATAAAACATCCTCTTTTGCAACCTGTTCCTCTTGGTCTTAAATACTGTGTGACACCTAAATGTTACTGCCTCCTCACTCTCATATGCCTCTGCCAGAGGAATCTCGGTTCCGCCTAGAGTATGCCAGCTCAGCCAGCTTTAATTATTTCCCCCATACATTTGTTCCTCTTCCAGCCCTGATGCCTGGAAGTACTTTCTTAAGCATGCTTTCAGCCTTGGCAGGCCACCACTAGTTCCCATGCTGCACTGAGCACTAAGACCCATGGAGACTGCTGCCTGGTGGACAAGGTTGCTCCACACGCAGCTCTCCTTGTTCCTGCTCCTTGGCTTCCATACATTCATGTGCTACAGCAAGGTACTGTGCTGGCAAACAAGGGACAGTGGGGAAACAGAAGAGAGGCAGGGCTGCACAGGCATAGGTTGGAAATGAACTCTAAGATCATCAGGTCCAACCACCAACCCATCATCACTTTTCCCACTGGACCATATCACTCAGTACCACCAGAGATGGTGACTCTACCGCCTCCCTGGGCAGCCTGTTCCACTGCCCAAACACTCCTTCTGAGAATAATTTTTTCCTAATAGTCTAAACCTCCCCTGAAATGCTCTTGACTGAGTTCATCATCTTCTCCTCCTTATTGTTCAGCTCTGCACTCCCCTCAGGAGCCTCTGCCTGGAAATGCTTTGACATAGGGACACAGTGTTTGTTCTGTTCATCATGCACTCAGCACAAGAGGTTCACTGGCTCCCAGTAAGCAGCAGCTTGAGTTCTTGCTGAACTACTACATGAGGTAGCAACTGGGAAGACACTCTCATTCCTTAGTAAAGTTACCTTGTAATTAGTTCAAGTCAGTCAGAATTTTTAACTTGAGTGCAAGTAAATCATGTACTTCAACAATGTCAAGGTGTTCTCATTATCAATTTCAGAAAGTGTCCAATATTTGAAAAAACTTTGCATGATAAGGAGGATGTTTACATCATTATATGCTCATTAGTGCAATATTTAGAGAGAAAGGTATTCTTAATCAAAGTTGATGAAGGTCTGAGAACAGAACATACAGAAGGACTTTCAGCTTATGTAGTGAGCCACTTCTCCATATTTATATCCCTTTTCCAGATAGCAGAATCTTATGTTCATATTTATCAATGCTGTGAAAAACACAGCATTTATTTATGTGATAAACAGACTGTCTTTCAAGTTACGCTTTCACACTGTCAATCTAGAACAAGAACTGTAACAAATCTACACTTAAATCTCAATAAAGTTTATTTTCTGCCACAGTTATTTCACTGTAGAAGTTAAAATCTCTTTGATTTGATTACACGTAGACACAAGACAGATGTCTACAGACTATTCTGGGCGGATGGCTTTGAAACCACAACTGTGGAACAGCGTGCAAAAAAGACTCAGAGCAAAGACAGGCAATTGCCTTTGCACTACTGCTTCCTCTGCTTACTCTGCACTGAAACCAGAGCCAAATTTCCACTCCAGTTTGTGCCTCAAGAAATTTTACTTGGGTGATCACATCCTGACTCAAAAACAAACTCACAGCTGGCTTTCTTGCTGCATGTTTTCATTTGTAAAGAGGTCACCAGTCTTCCAAAGCAGCACATTTTAGCTCTGCAAAGAGTACCAACTACTACTTCAGAGGTCAGCTAGTGCCAAATAGTTTGGCTGAATTCTTTCCTGAGCTCAAGTTCCATTTAAAAAAAAATGAAAAAATAAAACAAGGGGAAAAGAAAAAAAGTTATTAAAAAGCACCTGTTCATTATCAACTGTCATCATTTGCAAGGTTCTACAACAGATGGAGACACTATTTGGGCACCACAGTGACAAACTGCAGAACTATGTTATAACTAGATGATAAAACGATGTGAGTTGTACAAGGAAATAGAAGTCTTGGATTGAAATGTGAGTTCAGTAAGGCTAATGCACTTTCTCACTGTAAGTGCAGATCTACTGGGACAAGAAACAGGTGGGAGAAAGAGGCAAGTTGCATCCCAACCTCTCCCTGTGTAAGGACTGGAATACACACATGCATGTCCTGCCAGGAAGGCAGGGAGCCATTGGGTTCTGCCTGTTGCAAGTATAACTCCATACCCATATCTGAATCACATAAACCTTTGACACAACACCTTTATGTAAGTGAAAGCCAATTTCTCCCTTACTCCATATAGCCTCCTGAATAGCATCTTGCAGAAGTGATGGGTCGGATTCTTCTTAAAGTTTTGATGAAGCAAACTCAGAGTAAACTTTGCAAACACGAAGAGCTAGTGCAGATTCACACCTTTACCTTGGGTTCAAAACTGAATGTAGCAGTGCTACATAGCAGTGTAGCAGTAAATAAGTACATTATCCCAGCCCTGGAGGCATTCAAGGCCAGGCTGGATGTGGCTCTGGGCAACCTGGTCTAGTTGTTGGTGATTCTGCCCGTGGCAGGGGAGTTGAAACTAGATGATCTTTGTGGTCCTTTGTAACAGAAGCCATTCCATGATTCTATGATTCTGTGATTATATTTGTGCTGTACATTAAAAAATACGCATATATATATTATCATATCTGCCCCTCATTTTTGTGAAGCTCACTTTTTAAAATTGTCTGTTTCCAAATTCTGCATGGCTAAGTGGAAGACATTTAACCTATTTTGATAACCAGATTTATAGGCATTGCTATTTTGAAGAGAGTAAAAGCTAATTTCCTTGTGGGATGTGGAACAGCACTAACTAACTGCCCTCTCTTTCCCCAGAACAACAGCAGTACGTAAATATCTTCTGCACTTGAAAAACTCTGAAATGAATCGCCATTAGGAAACACTGATAACTGGACTGTGTGTGATAACATGTGTGCAATCTCTGAAACCAGTATGGTTGTTTCCAAACTTTGGCAACCTCTGTGAGGATTTCCAGTCAGTACAACTGCCAGCAATAGCATTTACCATGAAATTTTACATCTCTGATTAGTACAGTTTGTCCTAACATATCTGTATAATCATTCACAGACAGTAAGATTAGAAATATGGGTTGGAATTGGGAATAAGGAACACTGTAAGATACTTGAGCAAGTAACCAGCCTTGCAAAGCAACTGATTCATCTACTGTCACTGTTGGTAGTATGAAAACAAAAGGGGTCAGCATTCAAACACCATAAGAAAGCCAACTTTTTATTTCAACCCATGGTCACAGTGACTGAATTTGAATTTCAGTTGAGTAGTTCTGTTTACTTGAATAGAATTTGTATTTCAATCAAAAACCGAGAGCATGGCTGAGGTGGAGGACAGGCATTTGGTTTTCAAAGAAGTGAACGGAAGTTTTTTGATTTGAACAGATATTTTGGTCGGGTTCTGATATGTTGGCAAATTGTTTCACTCTGCTTGCACCAATTAAACAAAGTTTTCTGAAACAAAATTTTAACCCATACTGAGAAGAAGAGAAATGTTCTCTATGGAACTGATCCAATCTGAAAGTGTTACTGCACTGTTGAAAGCAGTGGGATTAAAACTGTGTTATAGTATAAGCAGACCGAGAAGGCCTCCTTAACAACTGGGTTGTCAAGTGAAGAAGGTTCTGCTCCAAAATTCACAGGGAAAAAGAGACAGGCAAGGACTCTCACAAGCCTGAAGATATGTAGCAGTCATTATACACTATAGAAGCTTACACAAGGAAAGTGCAATTCTCAATCCATGTATCTGCAGTGTATTTAAACCTGGTCAAAAAAAAAAAAAAAAAAGAAAAAAAACCACCACTACAATTCCTTCTCTCTTTTGAAAACTGAAAAGTAACTTAAAAGAGTGGGAGCAGTTTCTACTCTCTGATTCTCTACATCCTTACATCCTAGCAAAGCACAAGCTCTGACAGAGAATACAAGACATTAACAGGAAATATGTTAGCTCCCCTCTTGCCATTAATTCAGAATCTCAAAGCACTTCCCTGAGTGGCACCTGCATTTGGAGCAGGTTGTTTCAAGCAATGAATTCCAATCACATTTTAACCAAAGACTCAATTTTTATTAACAAATGTGAATATAATGAAAGAGGAAATTATTTTAAATCCTTAATCATTGTCTATTACCTTTATTGGTGCTCCCCGAATATGCACTTCAGTTTATTTAATTTTCTCTTCATTCATGCAAAACAGCTGCTTTCCCATTACGCCAATGTCTCCAGTGTTAGCAGAACTCCTTAGTTGCCAACACTCTTCCAAATGTGGGCTTTTCCCACTAGGATGGGATCACACTCTAAGTAGCTTTTCTACATAAGTCTCTCCAGCAGGATCATCGCTGATGTCACATACAAATTAAAAGTGCTTCTAAACAATACTACTACTTGATGCTAAATATGCTAGATTCAAACTGGTATCAATAACAATTCTGGGGTTTCACACAAATAACGTTAGACTGATATTCATTGGAATATTGTCTGGAGCATTCTGTCATCTGTACTACACCAGAAGAAAAGAAGCTCAGAGTGACAGATCTTTCTGCTATGGATCCTTCTGCCATAGCCTGAACGTGTGCCTCCCTACATCCAAACAATTGCAAAAAATTCCCAAAGCAACCCCCTCTTCCCCTCCAAAAGAACAACAAAACCTCATTCATAAGCACTATGTCTACTATGGATGTTATAGCAAACATTAGTTTTGCCCAAAGATCTAATTTCAGCTTAGGGAGGAAAATCATGTTCCATATTTTACTTCAGTCAGCCTGCCAACAGCTGCTTAAGTAGAATTACTCCAGCAGCAAATCCTACATTTGTGCTATCACCTGGTGGCACTGTTACACAATCTTCTAAACTTTGGTGTTTGGTTCCTGGGAAGCGGAACAGTGCTGGTGTTACCCTGATGGTCACCCAGGGCCTCTGCAGGAAGACTGAGGATGGAGAAGGCCAATTGCCTCCAACACTTGTTTTCACTTTGGACTTTAAAATGCAACCCGCCCCCCCATCCCCACTCCCTCCACCCCCTCCAGGATAGTCATGTTGCTGACTTGACATCTGGGGAAGAACACACACCTACATCACATCCCAGGGCAGGTGTTGGTATAAATAATAGCAGTTTGCACAGGCATTTCATGTTTCTGATTCTTCTGCCTTAAGCAACCAGCTAGAAAGGTAACTAAAGACTTAAGAGGTTTTAGTAAATAAGCATCAGCAGAAAGATCATCACAGACAATTTTAAGGGAATTGTTTTCAGGTGAAGACTGATGATCATTGAGCAGATGAATATAATCTGGAATATAATCCCAGATACAAGAATCACTGCAGATCTGACAATCTGTCCTTTAAATTGAAATACTACTTCCTCGCAATTAATTTGTATGTTTGACTTAAAGCCAACACACAAACACACAAAAACACCACAATGAACACCTCTTATTTTCCAGTGCACAGGGGGGCAGTATATTAATTTACAGCTTGCTTAATATTGGCTTAATATAAAAATACAACTGACAGGAACACCCTCTGCAGAATGAGAAAAACACCGGGTGATTTTATTAACAGGACAGTGGATTATCAAATGAGATAGGGATTTTTATATATTTCATCATTAGTTGGAACTAGATGGTTACCCCTCCAACCCAAGGCAGTACATGATTCTATGACTTGCAGCTTGTTTTACTTACCAGTGTAGAAAAAAATGTTTTTATGCACTGGAAAAGAAATTGGAAACTATCAACATGAAAATGAATTTTCTGTCTCAATCTGATTGTATTTATAGCAGTGAAATAGAGAATGAGACTGGACATCTAAAAGACCACCAAATGAAACCAATGAATATTCATTCATTCCAATGAATACTGAGACGTTGAACTGAATCCAAGCCACCTTGATTAGTGGAACTTTTCTGAAAAAATTGTTTTCTGGCACATTAGCTACAATCAAATGTAATAAGGACACACTATTCCTAAGAATGCAGTAGGAAGTGTATTTTTTCAGGACAACATGGGAATGGGAAAACGTAATCATCTATTTCAAGAGACAGCAGGGGGGTATGAAGTGAGCCCTTCTCATATTTTCTATCTTAATTCTCATACTCTTTACTTGGGAGGAGCTGCAATACCATCTTTAATCCTTAAAGAGAAATGAAGTATGTGTAAAAAGGTCAAACTTCTTGTTTCACACGGTCTGTTTTATTGAAACCTTTCCTAATAAGAAATAAGCTTTGTTTTTTACAACTGTTACCATACCTTTTTCTACCTGATATGTTCAGAATGTATATATTTAGTCTTTAAAAAAAAAAAAAAAAGCACACAGTGAATCAGTACAGGTATAGGTCAACATCAGCCAGATTGAGAAAGTTGTTCTACTTTATATAAAAACAATCAAATCAAACTCAGCTGTAGATTGTGCAGTGGCAATCCAACTGGGTTTCATCTCATCTACTAGAGCCGAGTTTGGGCCTCATCACTAGATTGTTGTTTGCCAACCCAGAGCTGACAGTGGTGGCAATCAGTTTTTTCTCAGATTCACCATGGTGCCAGTTTCTCTCTGAGACTGGCTGCAGATAACGGTTAACTTTAGCTGCAAGATATGAATGACTTGAGAGCCATCAGCCTCATGTTTTACTAGAACAAAACTCCCTTTTCTCAAATAAGAAAAAATCAATTTATAGAATGAACTTAAGACAATCCCTCAAACACTATTTAATTGTCTTAGCACAAAAAAAATAAGCGCTCCCCAGGAAAGCAGTCGTGGCACCACGTAGGCCTGAGTTCAAGAAGCATTTGGGTAATGCTTTCAGAAACATACTTTGAAACTTGTCTAATCTTTTGTGGAGCCAGAAGATGAACTCTATGGTCCATGTGGGTCCCTTCCAATTCAGGATATTCTACAATTCTATTCATTTAGTACCCTTCAATGGTATGTTTTCAAAAATAGGATGTATTTTCTCTCAGGCCTGTTCAGAGAAGAAACAATCGTATCTTGGGAAACCACTGAACAACAGCCTCAGCACTGTCTTACATACAAATGAAAAGTGCGTATAATTTAAACTGCAGGTAGATCGCAAAAGCATCTAATTACGTACCCAAGTGGTCACATATGTTGTTAAGCAAATATTCAGCTAAGGTGGCTGAGAAACTGCACAAACAAATCATCCTTGTCACATTTCCGTTGGCATAGGAAAGACACAGTCATTCTATCTTCTACAAATTAATACAGAAATCTCTCAAGCGTAATAATTACTGAGATTCACCAGAAACATAGTGGGCTGCTGCTGCTGTTTAGTTTTCATGAACATATCTGGCCAATTAGTATCTAAATTTATAAAAGATTTCTTTCATTGTTGAATGCTTCATGCTTGTAAGGTCTTCGCACGCTCCTATGTGAATACTAATGCACTGAAATTGAGGAACACTCAGCAGTACAGTAACTCCATAATAAAATCCAACTGTTCTTCATAGTCCAAGATAAAAATCAAAGTTTGGCAACAACACTCGGTTCCCATGGAATACTGGGGGTGGGAAAAGCATAGAAACAAGCCAGTTTCTTAAAAGCCAGAAGGAACTTCAGAACAATCTGCCCTGGAGATGAACCTAACTGAGCAGCTCTGTCTGCTGTAAACAGCATCTCATTCTGATTTGTCCAGTAATCTGAAGAAAAAGCTTGAAGCAAGAAAAAGGGCAAAAATCAGTTGGGAAAAGAAAAAAAGAAAAATCCCAACTGATGAAGAAGCTTTTCAAACAGCTTTTCTGAAACTTTGTATGCACTGGGACACCTTTATGTTCAGATCCCAAAAAGATTCATCGTACCTGTCCCAGTACAGTAAAATGGCTGGGATTAGATCACTGCCAAATTTGATGGGAAGCAACTTGCCTGTAGGGATGGAAGGCAGCCCTCCCTCATCGGCTCCAGCCACCCAACTCAATATTTTAGATGCTGTTCAAGGAAACAGAGACAGGTTGTGCCTCCTGCAACATGGATCAGATAGAAGAGGAGGTTGGCAGAGGCTACTGATTCACAGTATCAGTTCAATTTGGCCACTCAGTCACTTTACTCCAATCCAATTTATACATTACTGCTGTTGTCCTAGATTAAGTAACATCAGTTTTCAGTCTTAGCTTTCATACTCACACGGACATTGTGAGGAAAGCAACTCACTGGCTCTTCCCTCTCAAGAGGGAAGTCATCTCCAAACTGTGATTTTCTGGAGCATTTATGACTTCCTCCACCCCCAATGTCTTTTTTTTTTCCCCTCCAATCCTACAGTTCTTTTTATGGATATAAAAATATTTGAGGAAGCAAATGACAAAGTTGCCAAGACATTTGACATTATCAATAAACCTGTCTAATCACTATCCAGAAATCATAGTGTTCATAACACTGACAAGAAAAACAGAAACGATCCCTAAAACAGAAATACTCTTGCACTAGCTGATCTTCTATGATATTTTAGGACAAGGACTTTGAAGTACTCCTATTTTATTTATTATTATTATTATTATTTAAAATTGGGAATCTGAAAAACGAGTAATTTGATCCACTGTTTGACTCCCTCTATGAGAAAGATTTTTTTTCTATCAAATCTGAGCCTCTTGTATTTCAGCTTCCATCTTCCAGCCACACATCACAAAGTGCAGACTACCAGACATCGTCTTGGTAGCCTTGTGGCAGGCAGTGGCAGGCTGCTGAAAGGTCCTCCTGAATCAGCTCCCTTCTTCACAGGGCAGTTGCTCCAGGTCTCGACTATTTCAATAGCTACTGTCTTTTGAGTTTTTTCAGCCCATCAGATAGCCTAACCACCTAAGGCATAGTACCACACAGATGATGACTATGACAAAACAAGGTATTTGCCAAAGTAACAATAGGTACCATTTACCGTGTCTCCCATCATCTGCAAATCCCACTGTTTCATCCCAGAGAGCAATAAGGTTTGACAAGCATGATTTCCCAATAGTAAATGCACACTGGATAGTCTAAATCACCTTCACAGAATCACAGAATTATAGAATGGTGCAGGTTGGAAGGGATTATGTAGTTCCATACCCCCTGCCGTAGGCAAGGTTTCTACACACTCGGTTGGCCAGGCCCCACACAATCTGGCCATGAACATCTCTAGGAATGGGGCATTCATAGCTTCTCTGTGCAAACCATTCCAGTGCCCCACCACCCTCTAAGTAAAGAATTTCCTCCTTAACTCCAATCTAAATCTCCCCTCTATTAGTTTAAAAGAATTCCTCCTTGTCTTAGCACAACCTGCCCTTTGAAAAAGACAGTCTTGTCCTCGTTTATATGCTCCCTTCAAGTACTGGAAGGCTGCAATGTGACTCCCCTGGAGCCTTCTCTTCTCCAAACTGAACAACCATAGAATCATAGAATGGCCTGGATTGAAAACCACCTCAAAGATCATCTGGTTTCAACCCCCCTGCTATGTGCTGGGTCACCAGCCACCAGACCAGGCTGCCCAGAGCCACATCCAGCCTGGCCTTGAATGCCTCCAGGGATGGGGCATCCACAACCTCTCTGGGCAACCTGTTCCAGTATGTCATCACCCTCTGAGAGAAAAAATTCCTCTTAACATCTAACGTAAACCTTCCCCATCTTAGTTTAAAACCATTCCCCCTTGTCCTATCACTATCAGCCCATGCAAACAAGCCCAGCTTCTTCAGCTTCATAGGAGTGGTGTTCCATCCCTGTATCTTCTTGGTCCTCCTCTGGACACACTCCAGCAGCTCCACATCCTTCTTGTGCTTGGGGACCCCAGGCCTGCATGCAGTACTCCAAGTAGGGCCTTACAAGGGCAGAGTCAAGAGGACAGTCACCTCCCTCATCCCACTGGTCACACTTATTTTGATACAGCCCAGGATACAGATGGCCTTCCAGGGTGCAAGCACACACTGCTGGCCCATGTCCAGTTTTTATCCATCAGAATCCCCAGGTCCTTCTTTGCATGGCTACTCTCAATGAGTTCCCATCTATACACATATTTGGAATTGATCCGACGCAAGTGCAAGGTGTTGGAGTAGAACCTACTGAACTCCATTAGGTTTACAGTGGACCACTTTTTAAGCTTGTCCAATCTTCTCTTTTATCCGTTCAGAAGTAGCTTCAAACTGGGAAATGATTTTAAGTTGAGGGAGGGAAAATTTAGGTTGGATGTCAGGGGGAAGTTTTTTACAGAGAGATTGGTGAGGTGCTGGAACAGGCTGCCCAGACAGGCTGTGGATGCCCCGTCCCCGGAGGTGTTCAAGGCCAGATTGGATGGGGCCCTGGGCAGTCCAGTCTACTGTTAACTGGGGAGGTTGGTGGCCCTGCATGTTGGCAGAGGGGTTGGAAATTCATGATCCTTGAGGTCCCTTCCAACCCTGGCCATTCTGTGAAACTGGACGTGACCCATGACATTCCTAGGAATTAAAAGCAAGTCTGAACAGCCTATAGGTCTCTTGAAAATTCTTACTGCCATTTTCAAAAAGGGGTGCAATATCTGGCTTTCTCCCATCATCATGGGCCTCCCATGAAATCCATAACCTATCAAAGATGATAGAGAGCAGCCTGCCAGTGACCTCAGCCAGCTCCTTCAGCATCCTTTGCATGAATCCCATTAACTTCTATGGATCAAGATTTTCCTCAAGAGATCTCTGATTCAGATCTCTCCCACTAGCAGTAATTACTGTCCTCCCTGAACTTTGTCTCTGGGCTCAAAAGCCTCAGTCTTATCTGCATCTACTATCCCTAAATTACCCAGTTATTTCAGCAGTCAGTCCACATTTTTCTTGTCCGTTCTTTTACTGCTAGAGGAATGACTCCACTATTTCACAATACACAAGAGTGGTCCTCAAGGCATATTTGTAGTATAAGCAATCAAGGTCTTTCTTCGTTTTTCCTTTATACAAAAGACCTCAAATGAGAGAGAGACTGAAGGTGATTCACTCTGTATGAGGCCAGAGCTTACAAGTCTGATCAGTCTTTCAGTTTTCTTCTCCCCCAGAGATTCAAATTTCAGTATACAAAGAGGATGTAGTACTGGGTGATCTTGCAAGTTGGGTAGATGAGTCTATAAAACAATAAAAGATAGCACTTTGCCCTGATGTTAAGCAGGGAAATCATGGAATCTTGAAATACATCTTGTTCAAAATGACTTAGCAGATGATATGATAGCAATCTATATGATTAAAAACAAAAACAGGATGCTAAGAAAGGGGACTTGCTAAGATGAAAGGACATTAATGAGCATCAATCTTCTGATGGATCCTGTCTCCCTAGCTCAGAACTCATTCATATTCAAAGATACACAGATTAAAGGACAAAAGAAGGATACAGTATTAAAAACTGCCTTTTAATGGCTCCAAATTTTAAATTAAAACAAAAAAAGAGAGAACACACAAAGATGTGAACAAATGCTCACTTGCTCATCCAGAGTAGCTTTGTGATCTGAATCACTAATAAATTTTTTCATGAAAGGTGAATGAGTAAGAGCTTTGCATAGTTACTGTTGCTATGAAAGTCACTTTCCTTATTAGCCACATGTTGCACAAGTATTTCCCTTTCCTTTTCACTCACAAACAAGTATTGAAGTGTTAGAAAAATGACTTCCTAAAACTTTCTGAGACTATCTTTGAAAGAAAGCAGTCAGAATGCTGATCCTCAAAAAGCAGAAAGTGTTCAGTAAAGAATTTGCAAGCACACTGAACGGGACAGTGTCAGACTATGCAAATGTGTGTGAACTGTGTCTGGATCCTTTGAGAGAAAGCTGGAAGCTTCACCTCCCATCTGTCCTCTATAAGGAAGAGGACACAGCCCAAATTTACAGCATCTACTGCACCAAATTCCACCACTTACCACATAAATCCTAACATATCTACCTATGTGTAATGCTTTGCCAGTATTAGCAACAAAGAAGAAAGGAAACTGTGTGAAGAAAGGAAATAGGAAGAAAAATCATATTTGGAGGCTGATTCATGAATCATATCTAATTCTGCAGAAGAGAATACAATGAACTTCTAAACCATAAAAAGAATCCTTCAAAGACATGTTTGGAAATGGAAGTATTCTTAGTAGCTAAACCTCCCTATGGTAAATACCTGAATTATTATTATTAGACCAAATAAAAGGAATAAGGTATTTCTAGAAACTCTTAAATAAGATCTCTAAGAGTTGAAATGAATTTTAGCAAAAAAGAACCATTCACAAAGTGTACCCTTTAAAGAAGACTTAGGTTTATTTTTCAGAAAAAGGCAAGAGGAAGCCTCCAAATTTAGTTTTTATGCAGTGACTGCAATACCACGGAGTACCGTGAGATAAACCTCAATAAGATTCTCATCTGGGTTGTAAGGAAATGTGTATTTTCAAGTGCAGCAATTTTCTCCTTCAGTCCTGAATTCAATAGCATATTCATTGTGATGTCTCATCAATGGTCTAAGGCTCTCCAACATGACTAGGCTTCATGAGTGATGATGGAGCTCCACAATAGAAAATAAATGACATATGAAATCACCACTCTAACTGGAGTTACTTCAGGCACATCATGTGTAACAAACAATCTTGTATCAGCAGATAGGTGACGCAGTATAAACTTAGTAGTTAACACTATAAATATGGATAAATTCACACACTCTGTTTGCTCTGACATATTTTAAGGCAAATGAAAATGTTATTGAAGCAGCTTGGAATGCATGTAAACACAAAGAAAGTGAAGGTACTTCACATGTAACCGATATGATATTTATTTATGCTTCCAAATCATCATAGGTGCCATGACCTAAATGGACTCAATCCAAGTATGTATCAGAAGAGTGAGACTTACTAACTGTACTTATTAAATACAAGTAGTTGATCAGTTCTCGTCTAGTTCCCCCCTTTCACAACAGGAAGAACTGACTATTACTTATTAGTTGAAAAAGATTTTGGTTTAGGTTCCCCCATAAAATTTTCCCTATTATGGACTCTATCACACTATAAACTCCCAATTATATAGTTATTTTAGCATTAATAGCAAACAATTCATAACTTACAGGCAATTAAATTCTTTTGAAGATCCATCTTCTTTTAAAAATAGCACATTCTGAACTATCAAATTAGTAGCAGTGATCCCTACTAAAATTGAAGAGACTACCCACTGAAACACAAGAGCGAGAGCCCCAAAGAAATTCTTGCCCTTTCTTATTTAGCACTTTGGCATTAGCTAGTATTGATCTGTTTGGGAAACTCAGTGAATTAACATCTCTTTATTCAGATTTGGTTATCACAAAAGCTTAATTTCTCTTCCACACCAATCTTATGTCAACATAGTTCTGCTGCTCTGAAAAGATAGCACGTAGACATTCAAGAAATAAATATATGTATGTATGGCAGTGTAGAGCAGTAGTATTGTTACAGCAAACTAGCAGAATATATTTTCTTCATTAATATTTCTGATCTCATTTGCAAAATGAGGCTGGCTTTTTCAAGTTGAACATGAAATTTTCAAAAATGAGCAACTGGAGCAAAAAAGAACCTTGGCAATAAGTATTTTGCAAGTATATGCATGCTGCATACTATATGCATAAATACATATGTATTCATTCTGACTGAACTATTGTCTGTACTTGTAGCAGCAATACCTTCTATTGGAAATAAAGACTATGCCAGCAAAAGATGCTTCTTGATATAGTTGGTAGTTGTTTACTACATGAAATAAGCGGTGCTAGCAGAAGTTTATTTATCAATATTTACATTACAGCTTTTATAAGATATTGGAATATTCTGGAAAAAAAAATAATAATAATGCTCCGCCCAAACCCAACTACTTTTTGCTTTGATGTTTCTTTTGACCTGTTCCTGGCACCAGGAAAATATTTTTTATGCAACTACTGTATTTGAAAATATTTACTCTCTACCAGCCTCGCCATTTTATTTTAATAGCCAAAAGAAATAAAAGCAGGCCTTTTTACATCTCCAAGACCAGTGTTACTAAATAGACAGACAACACTACGCACCACAACTTCCATGGCTAAATGGGAACCAGAGAATGCACCACAAGTTTTTATCTTTACAGTATAGTAACATTAGATACATAAATAACTTTAATAAGCTGTTAAACAGACATCCTGAGGCAACACATCATGAAGAGACTTCCAGTAGAGTCCTGCAGCTGTGATGCTGCACCTATACTAACTGCAAACCAGCACAGAAGCTCTAGCTGTAGCCTAGATGGAGCACTAGGCTGGTACAGTCTTACTGCTTCCATATGAGCTGCCCACAAAACACTCCATTGTATAATATTCCAGCCCACTTCTTGGAGTCCTCAAGACCCAGATATCTTCTCTTCCTCTTTCGGGGGAGGTGCTCATCAATAAGCACTTCAGAAATAAGTGGCCTGAATTTTTAAGTGCCTGAGGCATCTAAAAAGTCTAATTTTAGGTTTTTATTTTTAAGTGTCTTGGGTGATGTTTCTAGAGTTCTGAGAAACTTTATCCAGCCCACCATGCAGACTGTTTTTCCTACACTTACTCTATTAATCTAGGAGTTCCCACTCAATTTTTTCACACCAGTTCAGCAGCGAAGCTGCAGGACCCCTTCTGCCTGCTGAGCCTGCCATATGGAAGAGTTATTTCTCCCCCTCACTGACTCCCCATTTTCTGTTTCACTTCATCTAAGCACACAACTTGTTCCCTGTTGCCTTTTCCTCTCAGTCCCTCCCTCTCTTACCTATTTTTTTCCCCACTTTTTAGAAGTGCAGCTGCACTCACTAAGTTTGGGAAGCACTTGAGATGCAGCCTGTGGGAAAGATGAAAAGCAGATCAGTACTTTGTGATTAGCTCCTTACAGTAGGAACAGTGCTGATAAAATTTTAAAAATCTCTCTGAATTGCCAGGATATTCCTTCCTCAATACACATGCTACTTTGAGAGATGCAAAGGAAATATGTGTTTGCATAAAGAGATGTAAACACACACAAAAAGAAATACAAAGAAAATAAAATCCAACTCTGACGGTACAGAGAATTTAGGAACATGACCTGACAGCTCATAGAGCTGAGAGCACACATGAGCTGCCACAAAGCATGCTTCTGCAAAGCATGAGTGTGCAAGGTAAATGTCCACATGTCTTTGGGTCTGTAAAGGAGTGAAAGGTTTACATAAAGACCTCAGAAGTGCTTTCTGCATATGCAGATCCAAAAAATTATTTTCTTAACTAATGCTGATTTTACTCATTCCATAACTTGGCAAAGTAAGACAGGTTACACATTTCTTTATATATAAATTTAGTATTAAATACAGTGGGCAGCCATTAATAAATCGGACTGGCCCTGTTATAATAGGCAATGTGATGCTGCTAATTTAAACTTTAAAACACAAAAACCTGTATATACATACATGTTTAAATAAGGATGCTAAACTTTAATTATCCAGATTATCCTATATCTGTAAAGCACTCTGGAGATCATCATAATTACTGAAAACAAACTTAATGAAAAATGAGAGTGTAACACAACATGCAACAAGCATTATTTTACTCCAGCTCTGTTAGTCACCATCATAAACAGTCATTTGCCAATTGGGTTTGAGCTTAACATAAAGAACACTAATTTTTGAATGAAAGAGGCAAATCCAGATGAGATCACTAGAATTTCAACACATTCTTAATCCACTCATCACAGTCATTACTAGTTCATGTTGTTAGATCTTGGACACAGATTGCTCTCATTAGAGAACAAAATGCAAACAAAGTCAAAGCAAGGTAAAGCCCTGCGTAGGTCACCAATAGTTTTAATGTGTGTTTAAGATATTTAATAGCCAACTGTACTCAAAACACTAGAATTTCATATTTCCTGTTTCAGAGTCCCTGTCTACTCCATACTTGTTGTTACATTTATCATCAAAAAGTTGCAAACTATTTGTCTAGACCTTGTCTATTATAATTGATTTTTGAGAAAAGTCAAAGAAAACTACTCTTAAGTCAAATGGGGCATGCAGCTCATAACTTAAAGTACACTGAAGTTGATGGAAGCTTCAGGAAAGTAAGTTTCATTTCTATCACATTATAAAATCTGTAAAGTTATTATCAGAAAAAACTCATCCAGTACAGTAAACATATTCATCTGATATCCGTATTATGCTGTCCAAGAGGAAACCTTTCATTTTCACAACTTTCAGTAACATGTGTAATTATACGTTTATGAAGGTACAGAGGAAACCATGTTTCTTCAGTCAGGCTGCCAGGAAAATCCAAACATTATGCAGTATGAAGTAACAATGGTTCTATCGACTCACTCTCTGTGATCCCAAATCTCATATGAAAGACAGTAACAAGATAAAATCAATACATCTCTCATAATGGGTCAGTCCAGCTAGAACACCTTGCCTGCTACTCAAATGATGCTCTTTAAGAAAAACATATAAGCTTAGCCTCTTTCTATGGTCTGTTCCTTTTCATAGAATCGCAGAATCACAAGGACTGAAAAGGACCTCTAGAGATCATCATTATCCAAGGCTGTCCCCATCCTTCATACTCTAAACCAGTCTTTCCTCATTTGTAAGAACAAGGTCCAGCAGCACACCTCTCCTTGCTGGCTATCTATCACCACCTGCATCAAAAAGTTATCTTACGTGCACTGCAGGAACCTCCTGAGCTGGCAGTGTGCCAGGCAGTGCTGTTCTTCCAGGAAATGGTGGCTGACATCCTCCAGTAGAACCTGTGCACACAACATTGTGGCTACATTCAGCTGCCTGTAGGTACAGGAACTCACCAACTTCCTCCTCATGATCAGACAGCCTGCAGTAAACACCCGCAGTGGCATCACCCATATTGGCCTGCTTAATTCTCATCCATAAGCCCTCCACTCATTCACCGTTTATCCCTAGGCAGGGCGTGACACATCCCAGTAGTTACTCACATAAAGAGCAGCTCCACCACCTTGCCTTGCTGGTCTGTCTTTCCTGAAAAGTACATTTTATATTTCCCAATGGTCTACAACTGCTGCTCACAAATGTTAGCACCTCTTTATGGACAAGTTGCCTGTTGAATGCTGCTTGTGGACATGCTCCATGTTCCAGCATTGTAACAGGGTATGCATAAAGGCCATGGAGTATTCATCCCTGGAGATTTTCAGGACAAAACATGGGTTGTCCTGATCCAGTACTGTCTGAAGTTCTACTTCCAACAGGAAATCAGAATATCTAATCCTAAGAGGTCTGTTCCAAGAAACATTTCCATAAGTCTGTCAAGTGAAGTGTTGCACAACATTCAAATCAGTGCTTTCATTCATATGCTCTGATTTAGTTGATGACAGAAGGACATTTAATTATGATCAACTTTCCAATAATGTTATTAATCCTGAGTTAGGTTAAGAACTCCTTCTGATAACATGGTTAATCCAGCGAATCAAGCGAAAATCTCCCTCATCCCATTCCCCGATTGAGGCATGAAACAGTCATGGTGCATTTTTTATATTCCTTTCAGATTATTTGGAGGAATTAGGAACAAACAATCTTCTTCACACATCTCAAGTAAAATTTCAGTCAAGTGTATGACTGAATTAAGCTTTCTCAGAAAACACATCCTATACTACAGGATAAAGGATTAAATTTTAGGGTGCTTTTCTCGCATGTGATGGGATAAAATCTCCTTTAAAGAAGGATTATACAAATAGAGATGTTTGAAGTATAATTTTGGAATCTCATGGTCACAATACTATGAACCCATCAATGCCTTCATTTTGCCTCTTCTTAATTTATTTTGGGAGCAAATAATTGAAACTTCTGTGAGTTTTTGGAAGGCAGTCGTGCAGCACATTTTAAATGCAGCTTTCTTTCAAAACAATTTCAAGCACTCAGATTTAACACAAATGAAAAGATGTTTAAAACAATACATTCTTCTTTACTTTTTAGACAATTTAAAGGTGTACAAACAGCCTCATTTTATACTGCAGTAATTCAACAGCCAAGAAGTCTAACCACTTTTTCTTAAATCTGCTGAGTTGTAGCTCTTTGAAGTGCAGCATTTACATCCACTCTTCTTGTCTGTACAACTCTCGTTAGCACATCTGCCTCTCAGAAGCATTAACGAACCAGGCACAAGCAGTGCAAGGCCACTCTCCATGCAGTTTAAATCAAGTGAGAAGCTAAATATTACCAAAGGAATCAGTCAGGCCCAGACCTGAAAGGATTTATATGAAAGCACCTGCAAGGATACCTAAGGTGATGTTAAACCTAAGGTGACGTTTCAGATACTGAAATCTCAGAAGAATATCCAGAAACCAAAATTATTCAGAAAAAGATATCCATAACCTGTCCGATTAATCCTGACCTAAAAACAGTTCAAGCTCACCACGTCTTTCTCAAACTGGAAATTCTTTCCAACCAGGAGCTTTCTAAATCATTTCTGCCTAAATTCTAACACCATCAGTTGTCAAAAGCAGTAACAGCCTTCCTATATCCTTCCTCCCCAAATTGCTTCTATGCTTTCTTCAATAATTGTTCTTCAGGAAAAGAACACTGAAGAATATAATAGCACAAGACAAATAAAGCAGGTTAATTCTTAAGGGTAATTTGACACCAGCATGAAGACATGACATCTTAATGCTCATGGCGGGCATCTGTAATCCTAACAGACAAGTGCAACTAACTGAAAGAGATAAAACACAAGTCAACAGGAAAATCTTGCAATTTTAATGAGTATATTTGAATTTTTCTGTGAATGAAAACTCACCAATGGTGTAATATCTCTTCAATTCACTCCTCCGTGGATTGCGCTTTTGGGTATTGGCGGTGTTTTTCTGTTCCTCCTCAGAAGTCGTTTTGCTGGCAAGCAAAGGTTTACTGGGTTGAGGAGCAGGAGCTTCAGCTGCCACTGGGTTGCATCCTGGCCCACTAATATCCACCGACTGGGACTTCTTCTTTAATCTAAAGATAATTCATGGCAGTAATATATTATTAATCTTTGCTCTATAGCTAGGTTGAGTAATTCTTTTTTATATTTTAGGTAGAATAATACCAATGCATTCATTACACAGAATCCATGCATGCCCCAGCAGAAGACAGAAAATGAGCAGTGGTAAATTAGGCCTTGTAGTAATTCCCCCTTTTAGCTCCTGCTAAATCAGTTGCAGCACTTGAATCTCATCCTACTGTGGCTCACGTGTAGCTACAAATGACAAACTGTCCTCAGATCAGCCCACCAAGCTGCCTGAAGGATCAGTTCATAATCCGTTTCAGAGAAGAGGAGCTGCTACAATTAACCTATCATTAAATTTACCTTGTTTTAGTTTCACAAACAAGGGGAATATAAAGAAATTAAATTATTTGCACAAAGTTGCTGAACACCTCAAGAAAAAGGAACTGACTAAAATGAAGGCTATATAGTTATTTCACCGGTCAATTTCATTATTTCGTTGGTCAATTTTGTTGGTCAATTTGGCATTCCATCACGGTGCTGAGGTAATTAAAAAGTATATGAAATTCATAACCACTTGAAAATTGTGAAAGTTTAAAGGATGACTTTGCAGAAGGAAATCACTAGATTTTGAGAAATAATGCTCTGCCTCTGACCCACACTTCCACTGTGATTTCCATACATTATAATCTTACTTTTGTGTTGTGCAAAAATGTCGTGTACAGAGAATCTATGAAGTTTTTATTATCTCCATAATTTCAAACTAAGACAAGTGAGACCTAAAGCTCAGTATGTGTATGTACGTCCTGCTGTCTGAAGGGCAGACAAATTAATAAAGCTGCATACTACAGGATAGAGCTACTTAATAAAGTAACTGATGCACTGTTGGGAATACCAGATTGGTACAAACATACTGTGCCTGTTCTTCTGAAATCACAAAGAAAGGGATAACACCTGTCATCTGAGCAGTAAAAATGCCACATGGCCTTTTTCAGGTGACAAGATTAATAAAGGACTGAGTAGAAATGCTTATAGAAAATTAATGTGCAAAAAGAAAGTTATCTACTTTGAAGACAGGTTCAAGAAAGGACATGACTTTATAGCAATTTCTTAACAAAAACAAGTCAAACTAAAACCCATCTTCTTTCAGCTCACCTGCACTGTATATTGACACAGCTGTCATGGCTGTCAAATAACTCAGAAAAACACTGCAGCCTTTGAAATGCATCTTCACTGGACTGCAATGTCTTGCAATGAGAGCCTCAGTACTGGCTATGTTTTGAAGCCAGGAAAACTAATTCTTTGTAAGCCTGACTCTTTTCCAGCACCCTGCTTTATTACTAGCTTCACGTTGTGCTTGTTTTTCTTTCTTATATTAAAAGCTGCACTGGCTGTAACAAGGTTTAGTTTTTTGGGTTTTTTTTCTTCTACTGCACATATTCCATAAGGAGCCTCCAACTGAGTTTTCAACAGCGGGCAGCTGAAGTCTCAGTATCGCTTGGTGTGGTTCAAAAATGACCCTGCTGCAGCCAGACAGCAAAGGGAACAGCAAAAAGGGTTTCAAAGTCAACACTGCATGAACAGGACTTGGAAATGCACATTTGACGGTGAGGGCAAAGATCTAACTTGAATGAGAGTTGAACTAGAAGGGCCAAAACTTTATTTTTCTGTAGTAATACTTAAGCTATACGAATTCTAGGGGATTAAAAAAAAAAAAAAAGTGCAAAAAACGAAAGAAAATCCACGGCAGCCTTTCAGAGGGATGAAATCCTGAGGTGGTCACTACCACTGTCAGCTGGCTATTGGTGGCTTCTATGAGATACGGCAGTGGTATTTAACATGAATGTTAAAACAGACAGGCACTTTCAAAGGAAAGGCTAACACCAAATGGGTATGAAGGCCAAATTACTGACAATTAATGAAGACAGCTCATCCTGGCTGAAGTTCAAGCAGGGCTATTAGGAGGAATTCCTCAGCTGCTACTGACTGGGTCTGGAGATGCAGTGTTTATTTGGAATACAGCTGAGCAGCACCTCATTTTTAGATAGCCCTGTCAAAAACACATATTTCACACATCTATTTGTGTAATTCAATTGCACTATTGCTAATAGCCCATTAAAAACCCATTTGCTCCATTTATGTCTGCTGCCTCTTCCCCAGAACAGCTGCCACGGACTGCAGTAATGCAGCCATTATGCAGCCATTAATGCAGCCCTACTGGGCAGCCACCCCAGTGCTCCACCTACCAGGCAGCAGCACAAATCCTCATCTGCCCCTCAGCACCCTGCAGCTCCTGCAGTGATCTGCCCACTAGGCAGTCCAGAAGGAATGTGCACCAAGGCTGTGTGATACATGTCTGCACATACATAGTGACAAGTTTTACAACTTCAACTGTGTTTCCCTTTTAGCTCCTCTCCATACAACTGCAAAGTTCTCTAGCACATCCTACAGAGAGCCTAACAGATGGCTTCAGCTCTACCTGCTCCTGGCCAGCAGCACCTCCAGTAGTGGGTCACTGGGAGGGGGTTTATTACAATTCCCTCAAAAAGCAAACAGTCTGCTGGGTAGTCACACACTCACCACTACAGACTCTGGGTGGTCAGTGCATATGGAAAGTCATGAAATCTGAGTGAGCCAGTTTACTGGGAAGTCTGTTATGGGCTTGAATAGCATCAGGATTTTGAATCCCATTAGGATTTTTATTTTTATTTTTTTATTTATTTTGTTAAGCACCATGGAAAACTAAGGCATTATTATCTAAATAGAACTTGAAAGCAGCTAAAGCAAACATGGCTGGCAGTCTTCTCCAGATGGAAAAAGAAAAAATTAAAAAGCATTTAAACCACGTATGGTGGGAACAAACCAGAATACAAAGCATCCCAGGGGCTGGGAAAATGTACAATTTGATCTCTGTGAATTTCTAAGTAAAAACCCCATACTGTGACAAAGATTTGGAGGAAAGCCGAACTTATCTACTGAATATAAAACAGTCCCTGAGCCACTTGGGAGAATTCCTGAGATTTTACCATGCAGTTAACAGGAGAAACAAAATCATTCATTTGAAGAGTAATGCTTATTCTTCTTGTGGTATTACTGAACACCCAGAAATCATCGTTAGGAATTTGATTTCCTTCTAGAAAGAAATGTGATTTAATCCAATATCAAAGCCAGGATGTAACTGATTCTGGAAAACAAACTTCTTCCTCTGTTTTCAATAAAGCACTGCAAAGTCTTGTTCACCCATATAGGGGAGACCAGTTACTTCATCTCCCTGTTATCCTCTCAACTCTCCACAGAAACCTGCCCTTGCACATGGCCAGCACTTTGGGAAAGCCATTGCAATTGCAATGCATCAGGTAAGGACTTGTGGCTGTTCCAGCTCCTCCAGCCTGGCTTCACGTTCTGCGTGAGGCTCCTTCTGCACACTTGCAGCAGAAGGCAATGCCATGTAGGTCTACTGGTGCTCAAATAGCACCTGCAGCTCTGGCCATGCACTCACAAAGAGAAGATAGCAGAATTAGAATGACACAGATCAAAACAGAAACCCAACAGTGGTGGCGACAAACAGGCAAAATGCAAGAAGCAGGATGGGATCTCCACAGCCATCAGCAATGGGGAACAACAGCAGGAAACAATTTGTCACCATTTTCACAGCAGGAAACAGAGGAAAGCAAGCAGCAGGTTTGAAATCAAAAGTACAACAAAAGGTTGTAATTCCTTGAGCTACACATAACTGAACAGCAGAAATTGTGCAGGCCAGGAGTATCACTCAGGACTAGAAGGAATTGCACATATAAGGGAGAAACATCCATCAGAGGTTATCAAATTCACACGTATATACACAAAAACAACCCTTCTGCAGAGCACTTCCTTGAACCGAGGAAGGCAGGGGGGTTTCACAGCCGTTTGGTGCATACTCTGCCTCTGACATCACCGCACGTGCCACACTTCTAAACATGCTACACCAGAGCACCCACACTTGCAATCCAAGTCTGAATTGGTCATTATGAAGAGGGAACAAAACCAAACAACAAAGAGCAGATAGAAAAACGCCCGTGGAAAAGTGAATAAGGAAAAGATTGTCACTTTGGAAACATGCAGTTTTCTAATAACGCAAGTAGTTTATGAGATCATTCAACGGCAGAATATAAAAAGACCTTCACACAGGTGGTGTTAGGAAAGGATTAGGAATTAATTCACATCTGTATAGCCCAAAGAGTAATTCCAAGCGGTAAGCATTTATCAACAACGCAACATCGAGCTGAGCTTCCGGAAAGCAAACAGTGGGGGAACTAGAGTTTTCTGCCAAAAATAAGCTTGTGCAGCAAGCACTACAACACTCTTTTTCATTCCTTTACACACACTATCAAATATTACCATGCAAATTAAAGACACAAGAGCTGTCAGTGGTCAAAACACCAGGCAGCAAAGCAAACCCATCCTCCCTCCACTGCCCAGTCATTGTGAGGGACGCGGTTGCAGCACATGCAGGAAAACGGCCATCACACATCATTCTGTGGGTGGCAAGGGAAATGGTGAAGAACTATGGAAAAATGGGTTTGTTGTGTCTGGAATAGGCAGCCCGAGCCTCCTTAACAAAGCTCAAACCTAATGTGTTCGGCGGAACACCACAGAGTAGAGACTTAGAGAAATGGACACAAACCTTGTGATTATTCCTGGGAGCATGACAGCACTGCTACAGGTAAACCCTTGGAGGATCATTTACAGAAGACATATAGATTGGTTGCTGCCAGGTTACATCCATTAACTCCAAGCGGGAGAATCCAGAATCCGCTTATGGTTCAAGTGGGACAAGGCATTCTCACTGCCTGGGAGAGAAGATTAGTGAGTCCGCTGGCAAAGGATTCAATGCATTCTACGCACCACGAATGGGCCTGGAGACATGCATTCACAGGAGGATGAGGTATGCAGCAGTGTGGAGGGCAGTGATGATGATGATGATGGGGAGGAAGATGGCAGCAATCATGCTATACACATAATATCTCAGATAGTCATAGTGCAGATAGTTCATTAGTTTTCTCTTGTGTTCAGTTTCGTAATGATTACGAGCTCAAGATCATATGGCTTCACCATGACCGCATAATATTTTACAGTTGCTTCACATTGTGGAAATAATATGCTCAGCAGTTAGAGCGTGTGTTTTGTCAGGTATGAAAATTTCTTGATCTTTTCTTCTAGAGTTTTGAGAAAAGTGGGTTGCTATTTGCTGACAGTTATCTTAATTCCGGACATGTTTTAGAAGTGATGTGTAAAGTAAATTACTATTTTGGATCTCGCTATTTTGTTAATAGCTGCTATACTGTTATTTAAATAACTCCCACTAGTTCCATTTTCATAAAAGCTCTTCCAGTGCTTTATGCAGATCTATTTTAGTACAATTTGCATGGGTCTTGAAATTTCCAGCTCTGTCACATTCTGCACACAAAAAATCTGCATAATCATTTTAAAGTGATTGTAATTTCAATTTAATTCATATTTGTCTCTTTTATTTATTTATATATTATTTTATTAATACTCTTGCATTATATGCAATGCTGCCTTACTTATAAGGATGGGATTCAAACTGTCCAAATTATTTTAAGGTTGTATCACTAAGGAAGATCTTTACATCACCTGATTAGAAGGCATTGTTTCTGAAATCTCTTATTACATGCAACCAGCACCAAGATCCCATTCACTGAACCTCACCATGGGAATTTCACACTGGCAGGATCACATATTGTACCAGTGGTCTCAGGGCTGCATTACGTATCTTGAGACACAGGGAATTCCTCATCTGCACTGAAGCCATATAAGCTTGTAGCATTTTTCTGTGTAATGTATTTAAATTTATCACAACATCTATTATTTTCAGTGCTAACTGCAGGTAATTTGTACATCAACAAAACTGCTTTATCCATAGCCTTTTACTTAGGCAACTGCATTAACATTTCTTTTTGAATCCAACCTTAGGCTTGACTGTTTTCTGAGTTGTTTACAAGTCAGCAGCAATACCCCAGGGTGCTCAATGTTCCTAAGATTGGCACAATATACGCAATCATAACATGCATATATTTATGTAGTCAAATCTGGGAGCAAAGGGGTCTTTTAACTTCTCAAAGAGACAGCACAGGAGGTTGGAAGCTACAACATTCTTACAGCAGCACAGATTTGTGTACTCCACTTCCACCGTCTCTGCAAATAAGCATCAACGCAGTAGGCAGCCTCTGCTTAAGTTACAAGAAAACTGTGCTGTGGATACACTTGCCCTAAGACATAAAAATGCAAATCTGCTCATGCTTCTGCCTTGTTCAGTAATTCACACAACCTGAGGTGTACACAGGGAAACAACTTAAGCACTTCCCTTAACATACAGACTCCACTCCTGCAGCCAGGCACCCTGTGCTGTCACAGTGTGACATGCCACCCTCATACTGCACAGGAATGCTGGACAGCCTGCACACAATTGAGATCTATTGCTGCAAGCAAGAGCCACCATCTTTAGTAAAAGTAGCTGGACACAGTACAGAGGCTGACACTGAGTGACCTGCCATTACACTGTAGGGATTAGTCCAGGACAGAAGACTTCACATCACAGACATTCATCCAAACTCTCATAACCTTTCCCAAATGTAGTTTCCCTTTCTCTTTTTAAGCCACCAGACTCTCTCTCACACTGAGTTCAGAGTGCCCCTTCCCAAAGGCATCAGCTTCATGCCCTGGCACTGGTCTACAAGGCTGCCACGTAGAAGGTATTATTGCTGCTTCACTTTTCTAAGAACCAGGCATAGAACATTACACAGATGCAGAACTGAAAAAGATATTTAATACCTAGAGGTCTTTGGAAGCATCACGCTGTCTTCACTAAATAAAAGGCAATGGCAAGACTGGATAAAGAGTAGCAGCTGGAATTGCAAGTAAACAATACCCTTCTGAGACACCTGGGTAACCCAAATTGTACAGACATTATGTTTTCATACTATTGCAGTATTGATTACATAGTTGCAAGGTACTTGTAATACATTCTTCCAAAAATTCTCACAAGACAACAAGCTACTGTCATAATATGAAGCAAATAGCACCAAACCAGAAAGGTTTCTCTTCTTACAGAGAAGAGAGGCAAAAGCTGTTCCTCAAGGAGACTGAAACATCTAACATTTCTCCTTGCTAGTAACATAAATTGGTTCTCAAAGTGCTCTGTGGGATGTAATAATATCAGATAAATCTCTCTAGAAGCACCTAAATTGTCAAAGAAAAGTTAAAAACTAGGTAAAATGAGAAACCATCCATCATCATAGCCAAAAGAGAGTTTAGCTTTTGTCTTTCAACTCATAACTCAGGTATTTTGAAGAATAATTTTAACACTTTCATGAAATGTACAGTAAATGTACAGATCGTATTAAATTAGTTTTACATTGATTGGCTTTATTGACTATTATTTGATTGATAGAAGGCAAGAGAACAACGCAAACCTGAACCAGGGCAAAGTCAGACTGGACATTAGGAAAAATTATTTACTATAGGGTGGTCAGACATTGGAATAGACTTCCTACAGAGGTAGTTCCTCTCTCATGCCTGTCAGTTTTCATGATGCACTTGGATCATGTTCTTAATAATATGCTTGGTTAGCCCTGAAGTGGTCAGGCAGTTGGAATAGATGGTCTCTCAAGGTCCCTACCAACAGAACTATTCCATTCTATTCCATATAACACACGCTTCCATGAAAACATACTGCTTTCTTATTATATCCAAGCTACTTTTTCTTGAGAATTTCACTGGGCACTAGTTGTAAAGGTTTAAGAAAGTACCTGTCTTGTTTTTCACTTCTGATTCTCAAATTAGGTTAGCCAAGGTTATAGCAGGTGGGAGAAAAAAGTCACCAAAGATCCAGGATTATTTTATATTTGAACAAATGTGCCCTCCTACCCTTATAGCAGGAGATCTTCCTGCTGTAAGTATTCAGATCAGACCAACCCCAAACAGCTTTCTGTTTTCACTTGACATTAGGAACATGGCAAAGTTGTTATCAACATTTCCTCTACAGCCCCCAAATCAGCCTGCGCATTTGGGACTGTGGATCCCAGGCTGTCCCACATTCATGTGGACACTGTGGCCACACGATAGGCAGAGAAGCAGAGCCATGTGTTAGCAGCACCAGAAGAAATTAGAAAACAGGCTACGGCTGGTTGAAGCCTCAGCAGGCACATGCACATGTTGAGATTGGAGAGGAGGCAGCTAGCATTCTTCAGTGGTTATTTACCAAACCAGTACACTGTACCATAAAAACACTTCAATAGTAATCTGCTTCTTTGTGTTGCAGAACATCCAGAGGCCTTCTGAGAAATCAGCCACTGCCTTAATGAGAACAGCTAAAGCCTCAGAGGTGGGTGAGTGCCTTTGGTGGTGCAGGCCAGGGAAGGCCCTTGCCCTAGGGCTCAGCTCCCAGTAAGCAACGCGTTCCTGCCCAAGGCCGAAGCTAAGCAATGCCTATTGGCTTTTTCCTCACTTCCTCTCAAGACATCTCTTGCATTTGTGCTCCTGTTCCTGAACTCCTGGCTGGGATGTCTCCAGTAATGGCACAGTCCTGAGGAGGACTCTTGAGACCACTAATCCTGGCTCTGCACTCTGCAGTACGCTCAGAGACAGGCTGCCCAAACCTTTAGGGACACTCACCAGTATAACACTGGTGGATCAAACAGGAAAGAACACATTGACAGCAAAAGGAGAAAGGAGAAAATGCCGTGGGGGGTCTCCATATGTGCCATGTTGACAGTGCCACAGTATGAAAGGGATCGTTGCACTTCAGCCACACTCTGAGTATCCTCTTAACCTTTTAGCTGCACACAGGGGGTAGACATCAGGGGAAAGAGAGGAAGTACAGAAGGCATGGGGAGAGGAGCAGCACTGCTGGCAGGCACCCCACACCCCACTTCTACAACTGCAGAGTGCTGACCAGCCTCTGCTGTGCAGGCTGCACTGCACACCAGTATGGTATTAAGGTATTGTTTCTTCTTTCCCTTGTGCAGGGGGGCTGTACAGGCAGCAGGTGGTGATGCTAAAATTCAAAGGTAGGGAGCCTAAAACCATAACATAACAACATGCCCCCACCAGAGAAAATAGGTGACTCTTCCCTTGAGCCACTGGTTAGATAAATACTTGTGACAAGCAGCAATCTTTTCCTGAGTTTTTCCACTCAAAATGATACAAAATAGAGCTGGAGAAACACAGAAAGAAAATATTGCAGAACTCAGGTGCCCTGCAGAATTTTATATTACTATTCTTAAATCAATAAGCCCAGAGAGCAGAATTGTTATAAGCACTGCAACTACACCCACTGCAGACACTTGCAATCTATAAGCATCATAGTAAATGGCATTATTTAAAGAAAAATCCAATAAAAAAGCACTGTACGTTGGTTTTCCACAGCACTGTGAGGCTTTTCTCCCCCATTTCAGAAGAAGGCACCTCAAGGCCAGGCTGGCACCGTCAGGTGAAAGATCCCCAGGACCTGATACCAGACTCACAAGGCTGGTATGAGGAGATAAGGAGCTTGCAACTGACAAAAAGTGAAAGAGAAGCCAAGGAGAGATTTAAACACATCTGGAAGACATCAAAACCAGAGCTCAGATGACAAATGAGGCTGCAGTATGTTAAATGAGCCAAGCGAGTTTAGAGGCATTTATGCATTTAGTTTCCTAACTAGAGCTCAGCTCCAAGGCAGAGCTGTTAAACAACCACCTGATCAGCATTTGTAAGGAAACAACATGTAAGCTGAAACATAGAAGCTCAATTTAGATGCATGCAGTAAAACTGTCAAGATTTTAGAAATCCTACATATAAATCAGTGACTTTTAGTCTAAACACAAAGTAAGAATCAGTAAATTGCGTTTTCTGTCCATGAAGTATTGGCAAGATTTCAAGATGTATTTTAAGTAATCTCACAACATGGGTTTTTTTTCCTTGGCTAATCTTCTACGAAAAGTAACCATTAGGAAATCAAAATATTATGGCTAAGCCTTGCTAACTGCTCTTCTGAACAAAAAGGTAAAATCTCTCACTTGCGAAAAGTAAGAGGGAGAGGAAGAATTTAGGAATACAAATCAAGAGGATAAAAAGGAAAAGACTATATCCTATTCTCTTCATGTATTTCAACTGCCATGTGCATTTTTCTGTACTCAGTTCAGATCACAGTAAATTTGGGGCTAACTTCTTGCCACATTAGGAGCTTACAAACAACATTACTAAAACCTGTTAAGTCTTTATTGCAAACAGTATAATAGAAAAGGCAAAAGGCTGCAGAGTACCTCACTCCTTTGTCCATCCAAACTGGAAATAGGCACAGCTTGGAGCCAGCTCTCCCTGAATGCAGATGGGAAAGGGCCAGCTGGCACCAAACCCTCCAGCCTATTGCAGGGGTGTACGAGTGGCTCTGCTCCAGCTCCATGTGCCAAGCAGGGTCCTCTCCTTAAAATGCCAGCTGCATGAATACCTGCATCTGTATGAATACATGCAGGTAACTTAGCAAGGTGCAGGCAAAAGAGCTAGCTATAGTGAGCAGCAGCTCCTTCCCCACTAAGCCTGATAGCTCTGGTGCTTCAAAGTTGGCTGCAGTTGACTGCACCTTTAGGTTTAGAAATTAAGCTTTCACCTGAAGTCAAAACCTAGAAGAATACCTTTGGATTATGCAATTTTTTATATTTTCATAATTTTCTACAAGGTAATACTTTAGGTTTTGGTAAATAAAAACAGATGGAACTGGCTTAGTTTGGCTGTAAGATTAATGCTGGTTTTATATTTTTATAGAAATATTTTAGAGCAACAAAAGTTTTGTTTGGAGATATCTGAAATCAGAGAGAAAGCCTGTTCCTGCTCTGCAGTAGGAATCTGCATTACATGAAGCAATCTGCAGTGTTTGTCTCGGTTCTGATCATTACAGTGACCCCCCACAGATCCAGCCCCACAGCTTTTCCAAAATCACTTGATGACAAATGACATACATTTATAACATCATAATACTCAATTTATGTAAACAAAATACCGAGCTCCTTCAGCTCCCATTCAATTCATTCTACAGTGTATAGTGAAGAAAAAAACAAACAAACAAAAAAAAAACCACCACAACTGTTTGGAATTCAACAATTTATAAAGGTATACATATTCATAGAATACTAAGCTTTTAATTTTAAAGAGATAGGAATTAACCATCTGTTCCTGTAAATAAACCCATGGGGCATGTAGCATACAGGTAGAAAAAGATTAGACAGTATTTTATGTGCCAGAACTGACTTCTTCATCTGTGCTGCAGTGACTTCACCTTTTTAGAGATGAAATCTTCCAGAAACCAAGATGTTATATAACTCAGTAAAAAGATGATAAGGTCAGTGTCATTTTATATTCCCTTGTGTGAAAATCAATTACAGGATGTGAAAGAAAAAAAAAAAAAAAAAAGCCTTTTAAGGAACCAAAATCTCCATCCCATAATACAGCATATATATATGTATATTTTTAAGTAAGAATGAGCAATAAAGCTTTAAAGTAAAAGAATGTGTGGGAGGGAAGCAGAGGGACAGGCAGAGCAGAGAAGGAACAGAATAATTTCAGATCGTTTCAAGGTACTTTAATGATGACAAATCCTTTCGATGATTTGTTGTTTTGATTCTTTTCACGCTAAATAGTAAATGGGTCAAGTAATGGTGACTTACAACATAGAGTTTAACTGGAAAGCTAAACAATAAGAAAGCTAAACAATTTCTTTCAAAAGTATATACCATTTAAGTTGGAAACACAGCCCTACTTTGGCTAGTCTCTATTTTTCTAAGGGAAAACAGTCCTTTAAAAATATATGTAAATATTAAATTAAAGCTGTCTTTGATTGGAATTAGGTTGGGTAAAGTCAACAGATCTATTTCAATATCAGGTTTTCTCAGCAAGCAAAATGGAACAATCCTGATGTCTCAGCAGCCAAACATATACAATGCACAAAATTAGATGGTTTTCAATCCCTGCATAGACCAACCTAATTTCTTTTCCACTCAAGCATAGGCCACCTAGAAAAAAAGATCTAGTAATTCTCATTTTATTCAGATAGAGGAAGTGAAATTTTAGATGAAGAAAGCAAAAGAAGACACTTTCTGTAGAATGGGTATAATGGCAGAGAAAAGAGCAAATGTAAAACATGCCCAAAGCACATGAAAAAAGAATTCACTGAACCTAAGCCAAATGAAAACAACAATGTTACACAATCGGGAATTCGAAAATATGGTTGACATATTTTGTAAGAAGAAAATAACTGGATACATGCAATACAAGAAATTGCTGAGAGAAGTGAGCAGGGCACTGACCACATAGATGCATCAGCTACAACTGATCAAGCTTAAATTCTTCCCAACAGAGTATCATTTTTTCATCAGGTCAGGGAAGTACCAAAGAGAGAAAAAATCTAAAATCTCAAGAGAGCTTACAAAGAACCATTTATGGAGTTGAATCCATTCAGAACTGCATTACAGGGATTTTCAAGGGGGCAATTTGAGATTTGGATATCAGAAAATGGCCTGGGTTCCAATCCAGAGGATCTAACTCTGCTGTAACACAGCCACAGTTATATGTACTGTCTGCATCAGAAACTGGTCTGTGGCTCCAATGAATCCTCCAACCACTGCAGCTGGGGAAGCCGTATCTCCCTTACCAGCTTTTATAGAAAGACTCATGCACTGCACTTTTGTGAGGCATTAAGACACTACTGAAGACACCACCAGACCAAGGTCTTTGTGCACTCATACTCTGAAATTCAGTTACTGGATCCAATCCTATGAACAAACAGGAGAGCTGTTGTACTGCATGGAGCATTTTTAACACTAGGAATTATGTTTAATACATTTTAGAAGCATAAAGAAATCATTTTGTTGCATTTTGGTCAGCCATTTCAGGATTTCCCATTTAATCAAACATCAGTAGCAGAATTTCAATGACTGGGAAATTGCAGCAGTACCATCAGAGAAATTGTAATGCAGCAAATTGCTACGTCTGTTGGTTTCCTGCACTATAATTATAACATTTTACATCTACAATGTGAGTACATATTTCTTTAAAATACAGCTTCTAGCAGAGATATAACTATTAAAAAAAAAAAAGAAAAAAGAAAGAGTTGAGATCTTCATAGTCAAGTTCTACAGCTGTAATACCTGGGAAGGAACTAACCAAAGCAGAATTCCCAAATACCTCCAACTGCTATCTGATGACATTTCTTTCCTTATTTCCCTCTTTTTAACTAACATGCTTTTGCATTTTAAAATAGCCGTATGTTCACTGTATCCTCCTCTCAAAGATGCCTTCTGGGTAGCAATTAAATGTATAATTGAGATCTTCAAGACATTAGAAAGGAAATTTAATGTCTTTTAAGTGGCTACAGGGAGTAAGATAACACAAATCAATTTTACACCAAAACACGTTTGCACAAATGCACTCAATATGCATTGCAGGACCCCTCATACTTCTGAGAGGCTTCTTCTTGCACAAATAAAGCTTCCAAGGCTGTCAGAGAAAGGATTTCAAGGCTTTAGGATGCAGTACATAATATACTGTGGATGAGATCATCAGTCAAATTGTAAGATTTTAAACTTGTACCTGTATATTGGATACTAGATTTGTAGGCACATTGTAGTCACAATGGTCCAATTATTTCCTTTCTCCCCTCATTTTTTTCTCCTTTCATAAATACAGTGGGATTTACCATTCTTTCAGACTAATTCCCCCATCTGCATCCTAAGATTTCTTGCAGGAGACTAAAGGATGACTTCATTCATCCTTCCCTTTCTATAGTTGACATTCTAGCTAATTCATCTGTGTTTCAGTTCACCAGTCACACAGACAGGACTAATTTAGCCACTTACTATTGCTCCACAAGCAGTCACTGATAAACCCATGCCTCACTAGAACTAAGCGAAGAAGTCAAGGTGCAGCTCCAAGGTTTAGACAGAGCACTTCAGAACTGCAGAAAACCAAACCAAAGTTAAAAAAAAAAAAGAAGAGAAAAACCACAATTCTTCCTTTTATCACTTCTGTGCACCACCAGGTTTCAAAACAAAGACACCGTTGACCCAATACAGACTTTTTCATTCCTCTATCCCCACATCCATGCAAACAGTGCACAATTAGGGATCTGAAATTAAGCTCAGCAGACAATAAACTGCGCCTTTCTTCCGACCAAATCTTGCCATCTCTCTTGAATTTTGTTCCCACATGCAGCCATTCAGTAAAAGCACAGCAAGTCTCCAGCTCCCCGTGCCTAACTGCTCCTCCACCTGCTGCCAAGCAGACAGCAGCACCCCAGAGATTTGCCTGTCTTAATCGCCTTGTTTCCGTCTCATATTTCTCCATTAATATTGCTCCACTTCCACCATGAATACAGGACAGAAGGAACACACAAGTAAAATTCAGGTAAGCAAATTCATGGCTTACAGCTATTTTTATGTGGACTCTTCTCTGAAAGAGGCTTTTTGTTGTTGTTGTTGTTGTTGTTTTTTAAGATGGAAGGACAAATGGCATAAGCAATCAGAATCTGGAAAGCTTCCAAGAGCAGAAATGTCAGAACTACTGCAGATGTAGCAGCCTGTGCATTTCAATCAGGAAAACAAACAATGGATACAAAATCCATTTAAACCGGTTGCCCACAACTCTCTTGGATAACACATCACTTCTTTTGTGTTCCTCAGACTTTTACCCTGGCAGAAGCTTGAAATCTTGCCCCTCTAGATAAAGGCTTTTCCTCAAGAGGTCAGAGCCACAGATGTACCCTACAGACTGAAACATTCCTGCCTTAACATTCACAGAACCACAAAATTGTAGGGTTGGAGGAGACCTCTGGACACCGTCAAGTCCAACCCCCTGCTACAGCAGTTCCCTGCAGCAGGTCTCACAGAAAAGGCAGATTTTGAATATCTCCAAAGGAGACTCCACAACCTCTGCGTGCAGCCTGCTCTAGTGCTCCATCACCCTCACAGTAGTTTTTTCTCATATCTGTATGGAACTTCCTGTGTCCTGTTTTGTACCCATTGCTCCTTATCTTTTTGCTGGCTGCCACTGAAAAGAGCCTGGCCCCATCCACTTGTCTCCCATCTTTAAGATAATTATAGACATTGATGAGTTCTTCTCTCAGTTTTCTTTTCTCTAGCTCCCTTCTCAGGTTCTTGGCCTTTCCTTATAAGGGAGATGCTCCAGGTCCCTCATCATCTTTGTGGCCCACCACTGGGCTGTCTCTAGAAATTCCCTGTCCTCCTGAACTGAGGAGCCCAGAACTGGACCTAGTACTCCAGAAGTGGCCTCATGAAGGAAGAGTAGAGGAAGAGGATAACTACCCTTGACCTGCTGGCCAAACTCTTCTTAATGCATCCCAGGATACCACTGGCCTTTTGGGCCAAAAGGGCACACTGCTGGCCTGTGACCAACCTGTTGTCCACCAGGACCCTGAGGTCCTTCACCGCAAAGCTCTTTTCCAGCAGGTCAGCTCTTAACCTGCACTGATTGATACGTGTTACCACTCCTCCCCAGGTACAGGACTCTACACTTGCCCTTGTTAAGCCTCTTAAAGATTCCTCTCCCGTCCATCTCTTCAGTCTGTCCAGGTCTCACTGGCAGCACAGCCTTCTGGGGTGTCAGCCGCTCTTCCCAACTTTGTATTATCAGCAAACTTGCTGAGGATGCATTCTATCCCTTCATCCAGGTCACTAACGAAGGTGTTGAACAAGAGCACACCCAAATTTGTTTCCTGCTCCACAGCCCCATTCCGTGGATCCTATGTTTTGCGTATACTCAGTTTCCCTTCTCTCCTCTTTGTTTCCCCTCTCCCCCTATTACTCCTTCTCTTGGAAGGCAATAATAACCTGTAGGACATGGATATCCTGTCAGTCCCTCTTGAAATTTAGGAGGGTTTTGCTGTTTACATCTCTGGTAGCGCTAATTGAAGCACCCTCACCTACATCTGCTTCGTTCTGATAGAGCAACAGGAAGCAAAAAGAGACAAGGTGTTATCCCTGCACACAGTGGAGCAGGACGCAATGGATAGATTCAATCTTTATAGAGACCAAGGCAGTACATACACACACACACAAAAGCAACAGACTCTTTATGTGTCTGTACGCCTCAGTTTCTGCAGTACGATTGCCTTATTCAGGCTTCCTGAAAAATCAGGATAGAGAAAAATAATTCTGTATGGGGCAGACTATCCATTGCAACTTTGAAAGACTGACAATTATACAGGCTATTCTTAAAAGTGAACAGCTGTTGGACAGCAGCAGAATACAAGAGAATAGTTAATAAGGCAAAAAGCAAACTTCTTCCTGTCCCAGCTTTCCTAAGAGTGGTTCCTAAGAAGCATCCCCAAGACTTCAGACTGCAAGATGCTGCACCTTACTGAAAATCAGAAGTTCATGCCAGACACTACTGAGTACCAGTCCTTCAGGCTCCTCACCACAGTAATATCCCTGGCCTCTGCAGATCTGCGAGGCCAGACTGTTTTCAGTGGTGAGTGGAGACAGGACAAGGGGAAACGGCCGGAAGCTGCAGCATAGGAAGTTCCGCACAAATGTGCGCAAGAACTTCTTTACAGTGAGGTGACGGAGCACTGGAACAGGCTGCCCAGGGAGGTGGTGGAGTCTCCTTCTCTGGAGATGTTCAAGACCTGCCTGGATGCCGACCTGTGCGACCTGCTGTAGGGAACCTGCTTTGGCAGGGAGTTGGACTCGATGATCTCTGGAGGTCCCTTCCAACCCCTACAATTCTGTGATTCTGTGATTCTGTGATCTCCAAACAAGTCAACACACCTGGCTGCATCCTACAGGGTCACTACCCCTCTGTATCCCTTCTGCTTGTGCAATAATGTGCAAGCAACCCTGTAAGCCAACTGGACTTTTTTTACCCTCTGAGAAGGGGAGAGAGCTTTACAGACAAGGTGTAAAGCCAGAAGCGTCTTTGTCAGTCAGGATGCTGTCATCAGTCTTACAGCAAAAAGCTCACTTCATTCAGAAGCTGAGAGTACTTTCAGATACCAAAAGGAAAACTGTTTTTACCACATCCCTGTACTCAGCACAACAAGGCCTGCATTAAGTAAGAAATTACTGCAGCTTTCAAAAATAATTTATCTGCAAGATCACTGTTATCCAAGCAACTCTCTGCAAAAGCAATCTGTTTTCCAAACAACTCTCTCAGCAACACAAGCATCAGTTGCTGCTCAGGCCAGTGCCTGCTTCTCACCACAACAGCTTCTCTCTTGTCACTCAGGAATTATTGGTGCCTTCACAGCTGCCCAATCAGGAGAGCATTTGGTCAGTGTAACAATGTCAACCACCTAGCACTGCCTGCTTGCTATGAAACTGTGCTTTAGGAATGGGTACATATTCAGCAGTTTTACAGAACAGTATGTTTAAAAACTGTTTGGAAATTGGGGAACTGCAATATGCCTCCTTTTCTCACCTTAGGTAGGTCAGAAAAATTGAAGGTCCATTCTGAAATGAGACATATATCCCTAATTTCCCAGTAGAAAACCAGACAGAGAAATAAAGAACTTCTTGCACTGACATTAACTACAAATAGAACAGGGAGGTAAAGCAATACCTGGGCTGTTAAGTGAGCATCTCTGAAGTTCAAAAAGCAGCTGCCTGTAAGTGACATTTGGAAACAGATAGGCAATTTAGTCTCATTTAACTGCCATTTATAGGAAGAGAGAATATAAAGTACAAACTAATTTTGGTTATTTACCCCACAAAAATGACGTATCATTGACAACACCTGAACTTGTTATGGTTAAATCTTGTAAGAGTAATCCATCCTTGTGACAACAGTCATAAAAGAAAGCTTCATCAACACACATACACACAAAAGGCAGCATTTATTTTTCTGTTTTATTTCCAGCTCTTGTAATAAAATGAATGTTACAAAGGCCATAACAGTGATATTCAGTGATGGGTTTAATCATTTTAGCCTTTTATCTGCACACTGCAATAAAATTTTCAGTCGAGAACAGACTGACTGGAGGTCTAAATTTCCATCTAGAAATGGCATCTGAGGGACATATATTGTCTTTTAACTGGCTTTTAAAAGGTGGACTGTAAGTTGAAGAACTTGTACCACTGATGACCTTAGGTCTCACTGTTTTCTTTTTCTAAATCATAATTGTTCATTAATACACTCACTTTCAAAACAAACCAAAATACATTATGCAGCCCATGGCACTGACATATATCTGAACAGCTGTGAGTTCATTTCTTTGTGCTTGCAACTAATATTTCACAGCCACTGTTCTACACCCACCAAGTTCCACACCTCTCTCTGAAAACAGTGAATCCACCATGCAGGTACAAGTGTGCTAGGACATCAGGTAGTACTTTACAAGTTAGGAAGCACAAGTAAGCAAGAGAGAAAGCTTTGTCAAGTGTACCAGCATGGTGGCTATTTTTTTACTTTGGTAGATAGAAGTTACATAGAAAAGCACAATACTTCTTTGTTCTTATTTACATTGTTGTGTTTTCTGTGTGTTCAGGAGGAACACTGAGAATCAGACTGCCGAGAAAGTACAAATTATCCTCTGTTCTCTGCAGCACCAATGTTTGTTGTCAGCAGATTTCTCTGCATTTAGATGCTGAGCAGTAAAATGTAATTATTTGGGGCCATGTGCTCCTGCACAGGAGCTCACAGTTAAACAACCGTATTCCTGTTTAGAGGAACCTCCCGATGTTCAAAGCTACTGAAAACTCAGTAACACCTATTGAAACTAAAGCTACTTACTGCTCAGAACCAAAGCTAAACAGTATTTACTTTCAAATTTCTGCATTGAGCAAGGAGTCTAATTTCAGCATTCAAGTTATTTAATCCAGTATTAACCTCCAAACTTTGGGATTCAAATTTCTTCATAAACAAAGCAAATGACATTATCCCCATTTTTATGAGGCAGCTGCTGACATCTCCAAATGATAGCCTGCTGGGCAGGCTTCAGGGCTAACATAGCAGGGTTCCTGGAAATCAGAAATAAGTCCAGCAGAGCTCAGGAGGGTTTCTGTGCAAAACCTACCTGCGCTACAGATCTACGGCATCTGCCAGTGCCATTCATCTTCCAGAGTCACAATCGCCATCAAATTCAAAGGCAGAAAACCAAAGCAAGCCAGTATGAAAGAGGAGTTGCCAGGCACACAACATGAAGGCAACCAAAGCAGGACACCAAGCTGCTCGGCACTGTGACACTTGGAGCAATTGGCAAAAAAACACTGTCTCTCTCTCACTGATGCCTAATGGCTGATGGGACAAATTCATTTCCACTGCTATAAATCAGTGAAATTAAATAAGGACCTTTAGCCACACAGTGTTCAGTATCTCTACTTAACACAGATTGAGCTGGGAGTCCAGGACACGGGCTGGTCTCACACAGAAGCCGGCTTGTGGTACATGGGCATGTGGTCCCCGAGCTTCCTTTGGGAAACCGGGCCCCTCCTCGTTGCTCCCAAACCGTGCCTGTAGCAGAGCTGAGCTGAAACGGCTCTATTTATCAGACAGCCGCTGCTACTCAGGATCTGCCACCGCCTCTGCACAGCCATTTCCACAAAGCTGTGTTTCCTGTTACTGTTCTTCAGCCTTCTCTCTTCCCACGTTCTCAATCTAACACAACCCACAACTTGTCGAAACAGCAGCAGCTCATTAGAGAGAAACCAATCCCAGTCAGAAGGTATCTCAAGCCTGTGCACTCTGTGGATCCAGAAAGTTCGTGTGACACTAACTGATTCCTTCTTCTTCAGGGCCATGTCTTCCTGTCAGTCCCCACTGCTCTCTTTTTTGCTACTTAAAAGCAGTATCTGCATACTCCAGAGGAACTGTAACCCACATCCCACCAACAACTCTTCAGAAAACCCAACTCAAAAAAGGATAGGTCACTGGAAGTGATAAAGAGAACCAGCACCATGCCATGGTGAGGAGGACTCAGGACTTGGAAACCTGTGGAGCTCCCACAACTGCTGCTGAGTAAAGGCAGCTTTGATACACTAATCATGCTGCATTCTCAAAAGCCTTCAAGAAGAGAGCACAGCCCTCCTGTCCGTACATCTCACAAATGTGCGCAAGAACTTCTTTACAGTGAGGTGACGGAGCACTGGAACAGGCTGCCCAGGAAGGTGGTGGAGTCTCCTTCTCTGGAGATGTTTAAGACCCGCCTGGACACCTACTTGTGTGACCTGCTGTAGGGAACCTGCTTTGGCAGGGGGTTGGACTCGATGATCTCTGGAGGTCCCTTCCAACCCCTATGATTCTGTGATTCTGTGATTCTTCATTCCACTGAGTGCAAGGGAATACCACAGAACTATTCCCATCCTTCTACCAATTATGGCTGACATACATCTAATTTTTTGCTCACTTTCCATGTTCTGTCTCTATGCATCCTTGTGAGCCTTGTTAAATGCTCCCAAAGTCACGTACCACCACTAATATATTTTCCAAATTTTCAGTGCAAATGATAAAAAGCTCTTTCTTATTCTCAAGGTGATTGTAAAAGAATTGGTCCCAAATAACAGCAGCCATCTCCCATTTCAAAAAAGCTTAATAAGAAACAGCAACCAGCAGCAATAAAAAAAAAAACTAAGGGATGATGATGATGACATGAAGACCATGATGACATGAAGAAGTTTGATTCACTTTAGGACACAGTCAGTCACACCTTAAGATACATTAATGCCAAACTGTTGTACAAGAGTAAAAAGAAGCAAAGCCATTTTCCTGGTCTAGCACAGTATTCACGTTACCAGAACTTGGACTTGCATTTCTATAAGCACATAAAGCTAGAGAAGCTCAGAGCTGGATGCCAGTGGTGCTAGCAGTGACTGTGACATGCTTCTCCTGCTGCTATGACCATTCTGACTGTTCTATGGGAACACAGAAATGGACACTGCAACACCTACCTGTTCAAAATGAGAAATAAAATGAAACATTCTGACATCCTGTAGTTTATTTATCCATCACCTTTTGATATCTGAAGGTTGATATGGTCATTCTGGTTCAGCACTGGTAGATATATTGTGCCCCCTGATAACTAGTCACATTATTTTGAAGAATTCTAAAATTTTAAATCTAGATTTAAATCTAACATTTGCATAGTAAGGACAAATCTGTCTACGACAAGCAAACTTTGGATTTTCTTGCTCACTGGTCCCTTCTGCTCTCCTATATAATCTGCCAGGTCAGTTATTTAACAGAATATTTAGTTTTGGTTAAGAATACTATCTGATGTGGACTGTAAATTATCAAAACATCTTTGTTTCATAAGAACACAAGACTTCCGTACTCTGTTGCAAGTGTGAGAAAAAGTCACAGTTACAGTCAAATGTAAGGTTATATGAAATTTATACTTCTAATTATAAATATCTATGGGTTTTGCCACTATTTTTTCCTTCGTTTTTCTTTTTAAAGTTATTCCCTATTTTTTGCATCTTAAGTGATGACAATCATCATACTGGTCCTCTACAGAAGAATATATTATCACCTCCTTTGTTTCCAACATAGATTAGACTACTTTTTCATAACTGTTGTCTTTGTTTTTCCCTTTCTTGTGTCTCTTTTATTTTATCACATTATTTGTCTTTCCATTTCTCTTTGCAGTAAACTGAAACAGAGCTTGCAAGAACTTGTGTTTCACAGAGTACTAGCACTATTTTAGGGATGTTTTAGAAAAAAACACTGAACTGATGAAATACTTTGTGAACCTCAGTTATCACAGCGGAACATTTTTATGTCCTGTCATCAGAACATTGCATAAGGAGCAATCAGGGAAGAGAACACAGATGAGGAGGAATACTGCCTGCGGCCGTGGGCTGCACGGACGGCTCAGGCTGTTACAGCACTCGTTGTGCATCCTCCCTGCAGGACTGTCTGGAAGTATCATGTGGAAATACACTTTGCCACAGAAGCAGGGTATAGTTGATGTCATAACAGGAACATTTCTTGATAAAAATTTGGAGAAGGCCAAATAAAAGAAAAGGCAACAATTTATAACACAAAGAGGTTTTCTTCTCAGAGCACACTGCCTTCCTCTCCATGTCCTGCACTGATTGCTCGCTTCCCAATTTGCTCCATTCCAAATGAACCAGTAATACTAACAAGAACTGGACCTGGCAGCCTATTAGTGCAGCCCCAAAGCAGAAGCTTAAGATGACAACTGCATTCAGCTGCAGAGGGAACAGTGGTTTGTCACAGAAACAGCTCTGCTGGAACAAGGAAACCAAAGACAAGAGTGAGGAAGATCTTCGTCTGCAATTTAATTGGTTTATTTACACTGCTGAAGGGCCACTTTATCCTGCTGACCTGCAGTGACCAGGTGTGCAAGACATGCCACTCCCTGCCATGGTCTTCAAGGCACCTAACAGAAATTAAGCATTAAGCATCCATCTACAGTCAGAAATTGTTGAAAAAGCCAGAATTTCTTGGTTTTAGAAGCTGATAATAAACACTACCCATTTTGTTTTTACAATTACCACTGTGTGAGATCTATTTTTTCTATATATATTGTTTTCCTCAATCCTAATGAAAAACACAACAAATACTGCAATAAAATGATTAGTCTGGGAAAAAAAAAACATCCTGTTTCAGTAGCTTCAACTGTACAACATTTCCCACGCTGTATAATACCTCAAGACTCTTCCAGAAGTTCTCATACAACTTTCAAAGTAACTGGAAACATATGGCTACTGTGAGAGAGGAAAGTAAGTGTAATACTTTGCTTTTCTTGCTACTGGACATCCAGCACTCAGCTGTGTAATCACACAGCGGAGATATGCTGCACTAGAGCCCTATTTCCTCTAAAAAATTCTTTCCTGTTTTGTGTAATTCCTAAGTTCTTTTTCTGCTGCCTTGGTCCTGGATCCCCATGGCTGTACAAGGGATGAGCAAAGGAGCTGATGGCAGCTTGCTTGATGCATTTCGCAGGGCAAAGTCAGTTGCTGAAATAACAGACCTCCTTCAAAATCCCATTAGTCTTCTTGTCAGTTATCACTGACAGGCCTAACTGTGCGCAAGGGTTAAGTTCAGACCCAAGTTTAAATAAATCCTGCATAAGTGAGAAGGTCTGCCTGCATGGATCTCACTGCCAACTGAAGGTGGCAAATTATCTTTGCCCAAATAAGTAGCCTGAGGCCAGAATCTCATTATTATAAGAATAATCACCACAGTTGAGCTTTTCAAGAGATAACTTGTTCATTTCTATGCACATACCTTGTCAAGACAGACTCTATACTTAAAAACAAAAAAAATACAAATTTCAACACAAACCTAATTCTGTGATGTTAAAGTCAGGCATTTCCCTTTGCAGTCTGTGTCACGCTTTCTTTTTTTAAGAGCAGTGTATGTGCTGTAGCATGTGCTCATGCATGGGAAGAAGTGCCTGCACCATGGAGCACCTTCTGTTCTGGCTTTGTTCTTCCCTTTGGTTCCTCTCTGGTCCTTCTGTCTACACTTTCACCCTTTCTTAAAACTGGCTCTTCAGTATTTAGAGAAAAGCAAAGTTGAGAAACTTGGATTAGCAGCACAAAAGTTTTTTCAGAAAAAGTACTCAGAAAACACAGCAATCTACAGACTCTGGAACACATCCAAAAAGGAAGTTACTAACTTGCAATTAATTGCTTACAATAGGAGCAGTATAATCCTACAATATTACAATTTCTCAGGAAATATCACGAATTTGGAATCTTATTTACTGATGTTTAGCAAGAGAAGGATCAACATTTTTCTATGAAAAGAAGGTTTCTAGAAGTTTTTCCAATGCTTAGATTTGTATTGATAAACTTGTTAAAAAGAGAAAAAGACTTTATTTCTAATTCCATCATTAAGGCCTTTCTAATATACTGCTATGTCTTAACTTTGGCTTTATACCTCTTCTGTTGAACACGCATAATTAATAGCAGAAAAAGAACACTGAAATGAACAAATGAAAAAAGTTGATGGCCATGTATTTCTCAATATCTGTTTAGAAAACTGGAAAGTTCTGAGAAACAGCTTCTCATAGCCTTGCCCATCAGGGATTCTTAGTTGCCATTCACTGTTCCTATTTTATTCTTGCAGCTTCTTAAACTCACCTAGAAGGAAGGGAAAGGCCCCATGAGGCTTTTGTTATGCTTTTGCCTGCACACCCACATGAGCTGGATTGGCCACAAACCTTTAGGCTCAACAGGGTACTTCTTCAGCTTATTTTAATGCCTTCTTGCTGATTTCAAAGGCCATATGTGATACTGTTGCTTACAGTATTTGCATATAACACATGATGTTGTTTTCCAGATGATCAAAGTACAGCAAAATGCACTGACTTTCAAATTCTTCTGATATTTGCTACAACTAAAGCAAGGAACAATTGCGGGAAACCATTCCTATACTAACTGGACGATTCAATTAGTCTCATACGTTCAAGTTACATTGTGTTTGACAGTAATGGCATGAAAGCAACTGTGATGAAGCTACAGAGCATTCTTCGAAAATGGCAAGAGAAGAGTTCAGGTATTGAATGAGCAATAAAGCAAAGACTAGAGAATGTCAGTGGTCAGGTGATTTACGTTCTTACAACCTTGCAAGTAGTGACTTCCATAAAGACAAAACCTTAATCAATACCTGCTGCTTAGCCTTCCCACGCATGTCCAAATCAAACAATTCATCTCAATCCCGAAGGAGATGCTGAGATTGCACTACTGCAAAACACGTCTTGGATATAAACCACAATGCTCTTAGACCCAGTGAATCCCTCCTCTGGAGTCTGCCCCTGTGGTGCTCCCTGCAGGGTGTTTCAAAGCCAAACTGCCCCAGGGCAGCTGTGGGAGAGAAGGTAGAGGCAGACTGGGACCATTTTTTTGTTTTCTTGTTGCTTAGCATCATTAACTCCTTCTCTGGCTGGCTTGGCTAAATATAAGATACCAAAAGTATCTGAAAACCCAGCAGCACAGTTGCACAGTTTAAGAACTATGATACAATTTTCCATTGTGCTCAGTGGTAGGCTTCTGGAGCCTGTTCCATCACCTAATGTCAGTGACTTAAAAGCTGAAGAGAAACTGATATAAATGATAGAATCATGTTGCTCGGGTTGGAAAAGACCTTTAAAATCATCAAGTCCAACAACAAGCTAACCATACTACCCTAACAACCTAACACTAAATCATGTCCCTGAGCACTACATCCAAATGGTTTTTAAACACATCCAGGGATTGTAACTCAACCACCTCAGCTAAGGGCTGAGGGCTAAGGGATCCATCCAAGACTTCTCTTCCTCCTTACCTTTCCTCTGCCAGGAGGTCAGCGCTGCCACAAGTCCCAGCTGGAGGCACAAAAGGATACTGCAGCTTAGGACTATCTGCCCCTTCCAGATGGCTGCACCAAGCTGTTACCTTAATCCAGCACTACTTATCAGAGGTACGTGCATCTTTGTTACGGCAGCTGCTTAACACATACGTACGTATGCCTCAAACACTGGGGCAAGTACAACGTATCTAGAGCACATGCATACGTAAGCTGAGCTTTGCTGAGGTAGTGGATGACAGCATAAATCTAAAAATGTTTCAGCCTTTCTTTGAAGAGAAATTTCCTTTCTCAGCTAGCACAATTTATTCAGTAGTCACTGGGTTTAAAAGCAGGATGACTCACACTTGTTTAGAGGTTTATAAATTATCTGCAGTTATGGATGACGTTAGAAAAAATGTCAAGAAGGTTTAAATCCTGTTCTTTGAAGGTGCAGTGAAGTGAGTGCTAATGTTTTAATTTCTGAGAGCAGCTAGTTGAGCATTCAAATCAGAGTGACTTGACTTTGCCCTTCATCATTCATCACGCACATCAGTGTACACTACTTGCTAACAAGGATCTTTTAAATCTAAGGCAGGGAGTTTTATAAAGAAACCTGCATTGTTCAAACAAATAAAAAACACAGTAAGGATTGTTTTGACATTACATTCCTCCAAAAAGGCCCCTCCACACTGCTATTTTATAGCCAACATAAAGCTGTGGTTGAGAGGACTACACAATTACCATAATTGTGCTAACAACACTCGTAGGAAGGTTCTTTCTCAGTCCTGACAGTATAATTAGAGGAGCACATTTATCTACCACACAGAGTGATACATTCATTAATGTCTCTGGTTCCAATGCTTAACGTGGTTGGGTACCAAGGCCAGCAGGGAAGGCTGCATCACACCACCAGTAACAGCTGCTCTTGGTCTCTGCTGCTCTGTGGTGGTCTGGGCTCAGTATGGTCCAAGCTACCAACAGAAGAAAAATATAGAAGATGAATGTTTTATGCCAAGTGGCCTTGTCCACATGCCACAGCTTTTGCACCCTGGCTCTTGGCTTGTTTTCTGCATGTTCTGAGTTGCCTCCCTGAGGGGGACTGCAAATTTTCCCTTTCTATCCCCAACCAAAGGAGGAAAAGCAAAGCAAGCACACAACACACACTGACCTAAAGCTCCTCCCCCCTTTGCTCCATAAAAGCTGAGTAAATGCAAACTAATTAAATGACAATTAGTTACAATTTGCACAATTTTGTCACTATAAATTAAATAATTTTTCCTCAAGATTAAAGGGATTGGAAAGCACTACGCTGAACCTTTCTTGAATTTTTCTTCTTGGGAGAATTTTTGCAAGGCTTTCTTTCATTGCTTCATGCAAGGATCTGATTACATATTTTAATTCATTTTTCCTGTAATTTCTCTAAAAAGCTGAGTCACATGAATATTTAAGCTACTTCAATTTCATCAAACCTTCTACAGGAACACATAACATTTGAGCTGTAATTTGGGGCACTGAACTCAACACCCACTGGTTTAAATGGGACTACACATCCTTGGAAGATGAGTAATTGCAGAACTGATTCCAGTCTCCTCCACAAAAGCAGCTAAGAATGTATGTGCTTGCTTCAATCTAGAGGTCTAAAGAGCACGTACTCAGCAAGCAATCTTCGTCATGCTCAAGGATGTATTCCAAAGCTCACCTAGCGAGCAGCAGCAGTGATTTAAAGGAGTTGTTCCTCCGCTGTGGAGATGTGGTAATTCAGCACAGAGATTTCTTAATGTGAGAAACTAATTTGTCTTCCTTCCCTCAAAAAAAAGACCATGAACATTCATTTTCTTCAGCAGAGGAGACAGCACTATCTTAAGCCTCAGTAACTGCCTCATAAGGAGGCACTGTTCTAAGACAGAGACCACCAGGCTCTATGCCAATCCAGCCAGTAGCCAATTCCTGTTGCACCATACAGTGAGCTCACCATTTGAACTGTCCATCAAAAAAAAAACAACTGCAAGACCGATCAGCATTCCTAAACACTGTGCCTGAGGCTGAGGTGGCAGAGGCACACACTCTCCCAACATCAATTTTATTTACGATTGAGAGACAGGGTTAAAAATATTCTCTGATTCTCCATCATGGAGAACTATGCACAAAAATCATTTTGCTTTGCTCTGAATTGCAAACAGTACACACCCAAGCGCTGCATGACAACCAGCACACCTCTTAAAAAAGAAATACCTGCTGTGGCAGTGCTTGCTTGTCACATACCACAGTCAGGAGGAGCCAGGATTGCCTGAGGGGTTTTAGATTATTATTTTACTCTTTCCAGAGTATTTAGTACTACAGCAATATAAATGGTGCTAATATCCTAAAAGTTAACAATTTTCTGCTACTGCGTTTGGAGCATGAGATACCTGTATTACTGCAAATTCGGCAAATCTTTTCCTTCAGAAAGACTGACTTGAAATCTCAGTCATCACACGGCTGTGGATCAGGATATTTTGCTGACTGCTCAGCATGCTTCTTGTTCTGCTGTGAAAAAATTCTCTACTGTAACACTGTACTGATGCATTTCTTGAGTTGGTATTTTTAAATTTTCACCTTTGAAGTACAGTCAAAACCACACATTAAAAAATGAACACGAAGCTCACAGCGAGTCTTACCACATCAAAACTTCTCAATCCAAAAATTCTTCCACGTGGGAACTGCTTACTCCATAAAGCTACTGACATCCGAGACCAAGGGATGTCAAAGAAGGCTCCATTTTAATAAATGGGCACAAATCCGACAGGGCTATTGGCAAGTGTCAAAATAAAGGAACAGTGTACACTAAGATGAGCCTAAGTCAGGCGATGCCTTTGAAAAGTAATGCTATTTAAAGATAATGGAGGAGGCTTTTTGTGCCTGTAATAGGACAACTAACTACAGCCTGCTGCTGCCAACAGAAATCGGACTGAATCTGGATATCTGACAAAATCCAATCCAGTGTTTAAAAGTAAACCAGATCTAAAAACATTTTACATGTAAATACCCCAGTCTTTGCATTTATTTGTTAACTACTTGCATTTTACCTGTAGCTTATGTGTGAATGTAACATCCGGCCTATTAATAAATTCACTGCTAACATCTGTATTTTCCACAACTACTCCCCAAGTAATACCACAGCAAAGAAGCTCTCCCTAACACTCAGCAATGAACTCCTTTAGCTTGGACACACTACTTACTTCGCTGCAGCATGTCTCATTACAGTCAGCCCTTCTCTAAATCATGTCAGCTGAGAGTTCCTCCATTCTTACAAATTATTATAGGTAATTTACTTTCACACAAAGAAATCCAGTCAGGTGTCTTTTTTCTGTTTCATGGGGTTAATGTCCTATCACAGCTGTGGTATAATTAACACACACATACCTGGTCCTTAACATTGTTTTCAATAATGTACGCATCAAATCTTAGAAAAATTAGCAATAAACTGCCTTCTAGACAGCCTTATCAGCAGAAAAGGCTTCTATTTTTCTCCCCACCTCAGAACTCAAAGCTGAGATCTGAGCAATTTGAGCTTGAAATGCAATACAGTCTTTGCTTGAGCCCTCTCCTGTCTGACATCTGAACTCCACTGACACAAGCTCACACAACCACACGCTCTGAGTAAGCTTCAGAAGAGAAAAGTGAGAAGATGTGAGAGATTGGCTGCTGCTCATCTGTAGGCATGGATGCAAAGAGCCTGGCCAGGATCATGTCTGCTCAGCATTGTTTGTCATATGCAGGCAAAGCTGCACTGTTGTGATGTTCTGGTTTCAGCTGCAACAGGGTTGATTATCTTCACAGTGTGTGGTATGATGCTATCTTTTGGCTTTAGGAGAAAACAACGTTGATAATACACCAATGTCCTAGTTGTTGCTGAGCAGTGCTGTACAGAGCCAAGGCTATTTTAGCTTCTCATACACCTCTGCAAGTGAAGGGGGCTGAAGGGGCTCCAGGAGCTGGGAGGGGACAGAACCAGAAAAGCTGACCTACACTGGTCAAAGGGGTATCTATGTCATATGACATCATGCCAAAACAATAACAACAACAACAACAAATAGAAAAAGGTGGAGAGTTGGCTGGGAAGCAAGGTCAAGCATTTATCCCAGTCTGTTTTAATCCAATCTTTGCATCTCGCTGATCACAAGACACTTCCTTTGCCTTCTCTTTGCAGGCACAGGTAACTCTTCCTCATTGTTCTTACAGAAAAGGAGTTAAACACAGCCTCTCCTGCACAGAACTGAAAGTCCATACTTTATGTTGTATGTTGAGACACTTCCTCAATCTATGCAAAGCACAGACACACAGATCAGCTTGAATATTTCTCTGTCTGCAGTCAGCAGACTGTCTCACACCAACATGCTACTCAAAATCACAAGTCTATGGCTGCCTATAAAAAGCTCTGTGCGGCAGCAAAAGCAAGCAGCAGTGCTGCAGTACATTCTGGCCACCATCAGAAAATTTGGCTTTAGAAAATGTGTCACCTCCTGAGCTCTGGGGAGTTGTGTGGAAAAAGGAATCATTAATTTCTTATTAAAATTTTTAAGTGGCAAAATATATTGAGCTCTCTCTCCTAATATATCTGGGAATTTATCCCTGTCTCCAAGCTGTAGGATCCCTTCTCATTAATGCTCTGTGCTGATTTTCACACAGTCATGCATTTGATAAAATCAGCCTTGTTTAAATAGCTGAATCCAGAGCAATAAAATAGGTGTTCAGCTCCTACTGCTTTATCTGTTCCATTTCATCCTTTGCTCAGTTACTGGTTGGAACTGCACAATGTATTTCTCAATTACTAAAGAGGGCTTGCTAACATTTTCTATGACTTGTAACACCTTATTTAAGCATTTCATAAAAGTGATGGGATGAAAACAAAGTAACTGTTCACTAGAGGAAACTGTGTCCTTCATACCTTATACTGATACCACAGAACCCCAAGAACAGCTGAGGCTGGCAGGGCCCTCTGTGCCCCTCTGGCCCATCCCTGCTCCAGCAGGGACACCCAGAGCAGGAGCCCAGCCCCATGGCCAGGCAGCTTCTGAACATCCCCAAGGAGGAGATCCCGCTGGGCAACCTGTGCCAGTGCTCCGGCACCGCACCGCACAGCTGTGCCTGGCTGTGCACTTTTGTGCAATTTCACAAACAGGTCATTATAGAGATTACAGTGCACATACTATCCTACAAGCAGCAAAGAGAAAAAACAAACAAAAAAAAACAAAAACAAACAGCCTTCCTCTCCAAACAGGGGTCTGTTCCAAAACCTGCTGGCATTCAGCTCCCTTGACCACAGCTGATTTAAATAGCCCATCCCACGGTAAAATAGTACACAAAAGGTTCGGTCATGCTTTTCTCTTGGCCCTTCTCTTCAGTTGTGCAATGGAAGTCTTGGACAGTCTGTTTTAGAAATAAAACGATTTTCAAAATATTTCTTCACTCGCAGTATTCTTCTTGTTGTTATAATTCTGAAAAAAAAATTAACTAAACTAACTACAAAAGTTAACTATAAAAACTTATTTTTATTATTAAACTTTTAGTTAAATATTTAAAGTTAAATTTATAATTATAAATTAATATAATTATAATTTCAAATTATTATAAATTATTTATTTTAATTTTTATTTATTTTTATTTATTTTTTATTTATTTTTATTTATTTTATATAAATTTAATTTTAAATTATTATAAATTAAATTAATATAATTATATTAATATAAAATAATTTAAAGTTAAACTATTAACTTATTCTTATTATTAAAACTTAACTATAAAAAAAAAAATAGAATTTAAAAAAAACCCTGAAGTCTCTGGTCACCAGTTTAGGATAGCAATACTTTCAGTCATTCAGAAGCATGAGATGTTTCCATGCAGTTTTCAGCGTGGGTAGTTCTCTCCACCCTAAATCAGAGGCTAACTGGCATTAGTAACTTCAGAAAGAGCAATGACTTCAGCTCCCGCGACTGCTGGCATTTTGGAGATGCAACGCAGTTAATTGCAAACATTTACAAGAACATATTGCACCTGATTTACTGCTACTATCTCTGTGGGATGTAATTTTCTAAGAAAACTCTAAAATGCGTAGGAAACAAGATTCAGAACAAAAGGAATGTCCAGCATTATGAAAGCACATGAATAACTATGAATTTTGATGTGAAAGACATTAACAGGCAGCTACCATGGATCTCTTTAAAATTATCTTAAATCACTCTAGAAGTTCTGTGCTTGTCTTGATTTCAAACTAAACACGAAGCTAGTAACACAAAACCTTTTGTGCTCCGCATGTGCTCACAGCTTCCTGAATGCCCAAATCCCTGCTTTTTACATGGGACCAGTTTTATCACCCAGTTATACACCTTGCTGCCAGAGTTATGCCATCTGCAACACCTCTCACACACACTGCTGTGAGAGGAGCATGTGTCTAATTTACTGTCCACTTGCAGAATGTTTAAACACAGTGGCTTCTTCACCAGATTGGCATCTCCAGACATTGAAATTGAACATTAATTATCAGTTCGCTATTCTATACATCCAACAGCATGTCAACAGGTATTTGCTATTACATTCATATTTTTGATCAAGCATTTGCAACTGAGCAGTCAAAACCCCAACAGCATTTGTAATGGCTACAAAAATGCCAATCTGCCAATCTCACTCTCCGGGAAGCCTCTGTAAATCAGGATGTAAAAGAGTATCAACAGCAGTCCTGGGCTTCTCATCACAAACAGTGCACAATTTCATCAATATTACATGGACCTTTCTAATTTCAAGCAGAGCCTTAGAAATGTGTAGGCAGACACAGCCCAGCTAAGCAGATGTGCCTATGTGTAATATCAGGTGCATTTTTTCTTTTTTCCCCCTCTCAATATTATTTCCCCTGCAGGTTATATATCCATCGTAACTGTAACAGTACCAGAGCTGCCACACTGGCCAGAACAACTCTACAACTCTCCTCTTTGTACCCCTAGGGGTAGCCAAAAACTTCAACTTAAGAAAGAGCATAAGAAAAAGGCAAATGTATTATCCCCCTGCATTTACTTTCTGAAAACTTGTATCTTAGGGACTTGCTGAATAGATCAAAGGGATTATATCTGGTCTACTGTTTTTAATCCCTTTTTCAAGCCAGTTGTGCTTTTGGTCGTATGGGAACCTGACAATGAATTGCACAATTTAATTCAGCTTGGGTGAAAAATATTTTTCTCTGTTTCAAAGTTAAACAGCTAAATTTAATGGGTGCTCTACAGACATTAAATCTTGAGAACTATTACCAGTTTCCATTTTCCATGTCATTCAGGGTTTTGTGCACTTTTGTATTTCACCCGTTCGGCTGTCTCTCAAACTGCTTCCTTACCCTCTCCCTGTAAGGAGGCCGTGCCACATCTCTGAGCATCTTTGCTTCCCTTCTCTGACTGTCTCTGGGAAGCAAAAAATAAACAAACAGAACTCCAACTAATGTCAAAACTACAACATTCAGCATCATCCATCTCCATTGGTAATCGCTCATCAAAGCAAACATGAAAGAAGTGCTCAGAAATTTTCCCCATGAGCACAGACAGATGAAACTGGCACTGCAGTAACTTGTTAGGTTTTTATCTTTGCTGAGTTGCAGGTATATCTGAAATTATCAGGAAAGCAAGTCAAAGTAATTTCACTTGTGTTAAAATTTCTACATGTTGTCTATCTGGGGAAGCACAGCATTAGAATACTCCTTTAATGAAAGCATGATAAATTACAGCAATACAAATTAATTCAATGCTTTGAACATAAAGCCATCCTTGGAAAGCATCATTTGAAATAAAGGTATTCTATTTGAGTGACATGGTAAATATTATTAAGACCCTGAGTTGCACCATTAGTAACAATTATACACTCTGGAGCCTTCTACGGCATTTAAGCAGAACCACAGGGTGAATCTGTCTGCTGGTGACAAACCACTACAGCTGAATTTACACAGTATAAGAGTGCCTGAAGGCTTACATTTTCTGCTTGAAAGAGCCATTTCTGTCAGCATGGAAAAAATGATTTGCCTTTTCCAGGATACAGTATAGAGCTTTCCCTTCAGCTGGTTAGCAAATGGACATCCAGATTGCACATTTTCCAACTATGAGGAGAATGACAGACCACCATCTTACTTATTGTTGCTATTTCCCAGTGTTTCTGGATATAGCAAAGGAAAATAAAAACCACCAAAAAAAATGTATGACATACCACCAACACACTAAAAACCAAACAAAATCTTCAGAGAGCTTCTAGACTTTAAGAAGCTCTTCCACCACCACTCTTTCCTTCCATGACCACTAAGAAACATCCATTCGATTTGTTTTGAAGTCTAAATTAGCACAAAGCCTGACCCTCTGTCTAAACAAGTAGGTCAAGGAGGATTTCAAAGCTCCATGGTGCACTCTGCTTGGAAACCATGCCATACAGCAATGCCTTCACCCAGACCATGGTTATTTATTTGAGAAGGACACGAGGCCAAGCAGGTGAGAAGGGACAGTGGTAGGACGCAGGTCCTCAACAAGAACAACAATAAAAACATGCAACCATTTAGTCCAGAAGCCCCAACAAACCCTACCTGTTTTCTTCCAGCTCTTCTTACTACTTTACCCAACAGGAATATATGGTCCAGGTGAGAGTTAAACTGCTTTTCAAACGAATTGAGTACTTTCAGATAACTGTGAACTAAATAGCTCTGTTCACATGTAGGAAAGACACATCCCCATATGCCCATACGACATGAAAAAAAGAGCTTGACTGCTTGAATACGTGGCATTTTGCAACATGGTCAGTGCTTCATCCAGGCTTCTCTGGGGTCAGTCTACACCCTTGGCCAATTCAAGAATAAACCTTGAAATGAGATGCAAAGAGACATAAAGTGATAGAATCAGCCTCTGAAAGAACATCTACAGACTTCAGAGAAAAGCAAGATGCGCTGAAAAAATTTGCATGCAGAAAAGAAGGCCCTCTTTTCCTTCCTAATCATCTGTCTTCAAGGAAAGGAGCCTCAGACTTTAGCTACTAAACAAAAGAATATTAGACCATATAGACCAAGTTCTTGTATTTTTCATCAAAGTTCTCCACTTATAGGCTTGATATTACTCAATTCAAATATCCCAATCTAAGACACTAAAATAAAAATTGGAAAGATAAACAGCCAACAGGAATGAGCAAGACACTGCCAGTGCCTAGGGCACCCCTGCTGACAAGAGTGCCTGTTAGGTGAAATATGCCTGGATGAACCTAGTAAGGGAGCCACTAGGTCTCCAGGTAAAAGATCTGGAATAGGGTACCACTTAAGTAGGGTATAAGGTCAGAACTCTCATTTTAACAGCACAAATGCAACATACAGAAGTGAAACGTGAATGAACACTTTAGCAACAAATTTTCTTCCTACAAATATTTTTCTGAATTTTTAGTCTCAACATGAACTCACGCAGAGAACTTAATTCTGCTAATATTAAGGGGCTCAGGAACTTCAGATTCATTCTCCTTCTGATCTTGTGGTGGTTTTGATCTTTTGGGCAGTTATAAACGAACAAGAAGCATAGATCTTAATTGTACTTTCATGCTCATCCTTTTAAAGCAGGTACTTCTATGCAAACAATACAAACAACCAAACTCTGAATAACAGAGAAATAACTGAGAAAAGCAGTGAGACAGCAGTAAATTGAAAGAGCAATCCATTCATTCCTACTGTGTTTGGAAGAGTTCTGGGTAGTGCACAGGAGCTACCAGGGCTTTGTAGACAGTAGTTTGCATGAATCATATTCCAGATATGTCAGGAAGACTTTACAAGCACAAAATCTTTCAGTTTTGCATCTTTATCAACCTGTTGCTGTGCCTTTCCAAGTGTCACTCAGATCTCACCCTTCCACTGCACAATGTCTAAGTTCTGTAACAGCCTCTGGGATCTCCTCAGAGCAGAGAAAAGAGGGCCCTCCTAGCTGCTGCCACCAAGAATCCTTGATATCTCTGTATAAATCACTCCAACTCCCTCAAAATATGTCCAGCCAACCTAGCTTGCATCATCATACTGCATTCACTGGTGTTCATACATTATACGTTACATGCCATAAAAAAAAATCAGCAGCACCAGCAAGGCATACAGCTCTTGTAACACAACAGCAGGTTGGACCTGGTGTGACAACAGTTTATACTAACTGGGAAGGGCTATTTTGGAAGGAAAAGCTTCACCAGTGCTCTTCTGCCTCTTGGGAGCACCCTCAGAACAAGAAGGAATTGACAGCAGACATGTAAGACACTTCTGACCAGGTGAGAGCTCTCTTACCAGCTGTACGACCAAGTATGGTATGGTCATGCAAAACTTCCAGGCAACAGGTTCAGGCTCCTTGCAGGGTGCCACGGACAAAAAGCCCTCTCAGACAGCAGCTGTACTCCTGCCTGGGGTTAGGGCTGATGGTATGACAGCACTACAGGTCATCTGTATGCCCCCAAACAGCTTAAGCTTTCTCTCATCCTTTCCAGCCCTCGACACAGGCTGCAGACTACCAAGGGGTACCACAGAAGGGTAAAATGCCCACTGGCTGCTGCTCATGACAGCAAGGCCTGGGACACACAGAGCTCCCGATGCTCAGGTCAGGCTATGCAGAGAGGGCCCAGTGAGTACTCATGGGCTTCCCAAAGGCACTCAGTGCTGCAGCACAGGCTCTTTTGATGAACTTCAGAAGGTATGAAAGAGTTGCCAGAAAAGAAAGATCAAATATATGCAACAGCATAACAAACAGGTGAGTATTCCCTGCAATGTAATTTCACATTGTTTACATGCTCTTCTACGACGACTGATGAACAAAGTCATTTTGCACTGGTGTCACTAAGAATTGTACCATTGGATTAGTGGCAATAAGATCAAAGTAATAATCTTAAGAATAGATTTTAAACAACATGTTAAAAAATTTTATTAAGGTTGTTAGAGTATAGAAACACATTCAAGTCACTTAGGGAAAGTGATTTAATTTCTGTTTAGAAATAGGTCCAAGTAAATAATTCCTTTTGGATGGGAATAATGGAAAAAATTGGGTCAAGCAGTTATTAATTTTTTTTCCTTCTTCACCTCAACATCTTAGGAGGGTACAAGTTAATATATTCCTGAAGTAGGTTTATGAGAGAGAGCTCTTTACTCCTTGTCAAAAACATATGCTTGTCCAGTGCCCAAACACAAAGGCAATACATTAGGAATTCAATCCACTCTGAGATAACTGCATTTTGTTATCAAGTCATGAATGTATATATTTATATCCTGAAAAGGACATCAATATATATCTTAGTCTCTGTGTCTGTTTATCACTGGGAAACAGAGGAAGACAGAGCTATGGCACCTATCTGCAGATGGATTTGACTGCTCCTGACGGAGGATGATTTACTCTCTTTGTTGATGGGGAAGTTTGTCAGCAGTTGCATCCCAAAAAGGTGTGATGTGAGTGACTGCAGTTCTGTGTGCTAAGCAGGTTTTTTTTTTTGTCTGGTAATCTGGAGAAATTTAACATCGGGATATGCAAGAAGACCAGACACCTTTCTAGGAAGATAATTTTTGTAATTCTCTTACTTGATTTTCAATGTAATATATTCCATGGATTTTCCTCCTCTAGAAAGAAATATGAAGTTAAAAGTTAGCTATCTGGGAGGGGGAAGGAGAGCAGAGGGAAACAGGCAGGAAGAAGGAAAACAAAAATGAAAAGAACACCTTAACTAAAATTAACAATCTGGAGCTAACAGCTGCTAGGCTCTGTGCATCTGCGAGATTATGTGCACATATATGCCTGCTTTCCGAATCCCTACACTGCTGGTATATGGATCACATGAAGAAAAAAAAATCATGGAGGACAACGGATGCTCTACTAGAATGTAATAGGATTTTGTGGAAGTAAATCCTGACTTTGATGTAACACACACATTTCTAATCAGTATAATTTTTTCTGGATGCTAAATTTAGCAACCAGAGCAGATACTTATTCTATTCATCACAGTCACTAAATTATTATTTAGCTTCCTATAAGGGGTGCTTGGGAAAATACTTCTGAACACTGAGTCCATGGGAAACAAAGCAACGCTGCTGGTAACTGAGAAATTTCTCAAAATTCCTCATGTTATAAAACTGAAGAATAAGACACGTTAGAATATGTTATATTAAAGCAAATATGTTACCCTGCCTAACATATGCATGGGATTATTCTTTGTCCAGAGCAACTGTTACCCTTGTTTGATATCAAGATCAGTTCTGATGAACTGACCTGACTTATAGTTCCCTGTATTTTTGCACTGGATGTGGTGCCAGTGATGTATTTATCTATATTTGAGGAGGCATAAGCAATGGATCACAAAACACCACAGCTTATTTACAACGAATGAGACAGACTCATGTAAAAGTTTCAATGCTGGCTCTATGCGATCCGTAAAAATAAGCACAAAAAAACAATACACAACACAGTAGTTTGCTTATTCTTTTCTTTTTCAAAAATTAAAGTTTTTGAGTGCCTTCCATGTGAAAAACTGTTAAAGTCTTAATGTTGAGACTTGATACAAAAAGAGATGGCAGATATGATTTTTTGGTTTTAAATTGGGTCTTCTTAACAGCACCTGCAGCAAAGCAGTGTTAGTGGTTGGCTTATGACATACTACAAGCTGTTTTTCTTTAATCCTAAGGAATTTTAAGGACGGATTGTAATGCCATGTGAATCTACACCTCCTCTATATTACTTAAAGACTTCAGATGTGTACAGGAAAGAGATCTGTGAAAGACAATGTAAAACAATTAGGAATTATACAGACAGGTATGGAACATATACTTTGTAACTAAATCATCCAGAGACTTTTCTGAAAAGTGTCTATAGGTTTTCTCCAAGCTGCGCTTTGTGGAAACAAATAAAATCACCATAGGATGTCTATGACATAAAGTGGGAGTTAAACAACGGGAATGGAAAAAAGAATGGTACCTTAGGAGTATTTTTACTTCACAAAAGTTCTACTTTTTACTTCAGGACAAGAAGAACAAGTAAATCTGGTGTTGTTATTGAAAGCGGTAGCTCATCAGAGAATACAGAGCTGTGACATTCTACCATATGGGTTGGATTTGATGATCCTTGGGTCCCTTCCAACTGAGGGTATTCTGTGATTCCACAGGTTTGGATGCTTGAAACACAAACTCCATCCACTTTCTGAGGTTTAGTAAAAACCGTGCAGCTTTATAGGAAGAATCATCATCCTCTGTAAGGCACTGACAAGTCAGGCAATGCAACTGAATCTTCCTTCATAAAGCTCTCAAAGACTTTTATTTGGGACTCAGGGTGGGAATAAGGTCGGTAACACATCCGTGCTTCAGTGGCTGCCGAGCAGCGCTCACACTACGCTAAGGACTTTTCAGCCTCTGATACCGGGGGGGCTGAGGGGGCACAAGGACCGGGACAGCCGGCCCAGACCGGACAGAAGAACGTCCCGCACCACACGGCCCCGTTCCAAAGCGCGCAGGAACCAAAGCGTGCCAAGGCCGCGCGGGCACCAACGGCGCGTCAGGCCGCGCTGAGGCGGAGCGGGGCGCCCCCTGCTGACAGCCCCGGCCCCGCCGCGGAGAGAGGGGTCCCGCAGCCCGCCGCTCAACGCGCGGCCGTGCCCGCGGGCAGGGAGAAGGAGCGCGGGAAGCGGGCGGAATCTGCGCACGCACATTTTGTTCATAGTACGCCGAGCTGTCTTTATCAATGAACGCCACAACAACACTTGAGTTTTGCGTTAGGGCTTCCAGTGTTTGGTACGATTGATAAATACTCATGGGAACTGGACCTGCGCGTGGCACGTGCTGCTCCTGTCAGGACACGAAGAACAACTGCAGCAACACAACTCTGACTGTAACGTGCTACAGGTGGCAGATGTCAATGCATCTGATTCCCAAAAACCAGACGAGGCGTCTCCTCGTCTGTGTACACCTGAAAAAGGCCAACCACCCTGCAGGGACCGGGAAACACCCACCCACCCTGAGTAACTGTCTCTTAGGAGAAAGACTGTAGCAGAAACACCTGTGAACAAAGAAAATAGAACTGCACCCACGAGGTAGCACAGGTTTCAGTTTGCTTGTGCTATACCTTGCCTGTTCCAACTGTGTGAAGATCCTAGCTGGAAACTGTGTGTGAGAGCAGCTCTGTTCAAACAGATTAAGTAGAAGAGATGCACAGATGCTTCATTTGTTTCAGTCTCTCACGGATTCCTGCACCCACAGCTGGAGAGCTAAGAAAATTTTACGTGTACAAAACCTTTGTTTCTACTCCTCAGAATCCACTTCTGCAAGATCCCTCTTGCAGCACTGCCCTTGATACTGCAGGTGAAAGTCAAATTGCCAAAGGCAATTTGGCAGGGTCCAATGACGTGAGGAGCCGTAATAGCACACTGAGAAGTCTGCTGTTCTACTTGCAAAAACAACCATAAATAAGTGGTGTAGTTTTAAAATGGTAATAAGCAAGGTTTCTCAGGCACCTGCAAATGTTCCCAGACATCCCTTCAAGTCTTCATACTGATGACAGATTTTAGTCAAAAAGGTTTGGCACTGGTGGGGAAAAGCTTGGATATAGTGTTCTGTAGGCTGGGAGGGAATGGACAATGGGCACCGGATGTTTTATGTGCCACCCCACTGGTTTCCCTCACTTCATGCTTCCTTCTTCTCATTATTTCTAGGAGTCATTCTGAAGCACCATTTCTCAATCTCATGAACTCCTTCACCTGGTTCTTGCTGCTGCCCACACTTGCTGAAGAGTTAAATGCAGTCTTGTGGCAGCTCAAAAGCAAAGGCAGATGACAGCTGTCAGATGTGTGGAACCTAGCAGGAATTTGGAATGGGAGTAGGCTCATTGGCTTTTTGTTAAGTCAAGTACCTGTAATCTGATGTCAGGTAACATATTATTCCTACTCATCTTGAAAGTCATAAAACATCTTCAATATAAAATGCAGCTCTTGTTCACAACAGATCCAAGTTGACATAGGCACTCTCATAAACCTATTTCCCAAATTATGAGGACACTCAAAATCTGACACAAAACTCATAAACATGTACGAGAGAAATATACTCTGCACTGGGAAGGATTGGCAGCATCTCAGGTGATGATTTTTGCTATTTTTGAAAGCCTGTTTGCATGCCTTCATGTGTACCATACAGGCACAGCACTAGACTGGAGGCTGAACGCCATTAGCACCTGTCCCTAGGAATTGCATACCACTTTCCAGTATGCGTTTGGACTGAGCACGCTTTTGTCACATTTACTCTTCTACATACAGGCATCCAGTCTGAGGGACACAAGGAAAAAGACTTTGCTTGCATCCGTTGCCAAATGAGAAAAAGACAAGTGAAAAGGGCATCTAGGGGGACCTTTAGCTTTTCCAGCTACTACTTCTAAACCCGACTGACATTTTTATTCATTTTCATTTTCAGCAAAACATTTTGTTCCAAACGTGTCATTTTTTCTACCACCTAGCAGGCAGCGCTAGATGCATACTTGTGTCAGGAGACTGGAAGATTCAGTGTATTTCAAAAAATATCTTCATGACAGACTAATCCTATACAGAAAAAAAAAGGAAGCAAACAAGCTGAATTAATTCACTTAACTCCGAGGCTTCCCAAAATTTGTTGTCAGTCAGGTCTGAAAAGAGATTAGATGCTATCAAAACTTGACAAAATGCTTGTTTTCACGGTGGTTTGTTTTCTCTTTTTCTTTTTTTTCCCCATAGAATTAAGCTGTTTCATCAAGGCTGATATGTTCACCAGGGATGTATTGATTTTAATGAAAAGGTTCCTCCAGTTCACAGTTCATTTTGGTCAATTGCAAAGATACTCAGTAAAAAAAAATTAATCTTTCCAATCTGAAAACAGATACTTTCACACAATTTCATCTTGTGATGCTGATATGAAAGTTTTGGATCTGTTCCAAAGAGCAGAAACACACTGCAAAATGAAATTGCCGCTGTTCAGAAAGCTCATCCTGTATATCCCAGCTCCGTGTCAGCCTGGCATTTCTGCAGCTGGGAGCATACAGACATTGATATAAGTATCTTTTTGTTTGTATGCACCATAGCAGATTCTCAGTCTTGTTCTAAGCCATATTAATTTAGAAACAAACATGTGAAGACATTCCTTCGGAGACTTGTTAGTAAAAAGGAAGTAGGTGTTCTGACAGTTTCTGTGTGGCCCAGACAACAGATAAGAGCAATGGTCCAGAAATGCAGGCTGTATTTTCCCATTTCACCATCAAGCAGTGGATGTGGACTCCGCTCCACTTTGAGATCTACATCCAGGCCTTACGTCTGTACTACATAAACCTGTCAGATTTGAGGTATGTGAAACTAACCTATGCTGCTGCCATCCTATCTCATTTCTGACACTAAAAATTGATGCATTCCATTGATGTAATCTATTACGTCCTCCCACAAAACTCCACATTTCATATGTAATTTATTGCATTGCCTAACTGACATATCCCTGGAGAACAGGACAGGCTGTGGTGCTGTACAGACTGGTTACCATGTATCTCCTACAAGCATTTAATGTTCTAAGGCTCTCCTCAAGAAAAAAAATACAATGTTCGTGCTGGTTATACTCTTCTGTCACAGCCTGCTACATGATTCAGTGCACAACAACAGCTAACTTATGAAGAGATAAAAGGACGTTAGGCTCAACCCAAATCTGAAATTTCATGTGTGACAGCTGGACAAACTGTCCTTGGCCAACAGAAAGAACCAATGACAAAAAGGAAACAAAGGAAGAAACCCAAGCCCAGCAAAGGTGTCAGCAACTGACTTATGAAGCAAAGTACTGTTCAAACACCTTACTTTGCACACTGCAGAAATACTCCTGGTCCAAAGGTGTAAGAGGTCTAGTTGCAAATACCCTTTGAAAAGTTTTACATCATTGCACTCATTTCAAGACTGCAGTTATTCTCTTCTTAAACTACACTCTAGAGAAAAAAGAAACTTCTGATATGAAGTAGCCAGAGCAGCAGCAGCTTGATAAATATCTATTCCCAGTGCAGTGATATTTTACTAATAGCTTTGTCAGGAATCATAGGACCTCTAATTTGTGCTTTCCAAATTCCTCCCCTGTAGTTACAGATTTGAGAAGCACCACAAATGAAAAGAACATGAAATAGCTATTTCTCGCTGAATTTCTAGGGCACCTGATACATAAGGAGATTTATGTTCAGCACGGCAGAAAATTGTTCACAGTGGCAATTTAAATTGGAGAGAGTTACTAAGCTAACAACTGTTGTCATCCCAAACGTGGATGACCCTACCAAGGGCAGAGAAGACTAAATAAATAAATAAGTAATCTTTACACTGAAATAAGTTTCCAGAGGTGAGCCTGTTCTGGCTAAAAATCTCTCCAGCTCTGCTGCTAATGTACATTTTCTTTCAGTGTGCACTCCTACTGCCCACGCAGATACAGAAACTTGCAGTTACTGAGCTTATGCTCAGAATAATGAACAAGTGGGAAACTGCTGTCATGTAGCTAAAAATAAGCTATTTCCCATTCATGCTATTGTTGCTGCCGTGTCAAACCATTCACATGCAGAGTGGAGTGAGAATCAGTTTGCCTGTAATTCTCTTCTTTCCTAAGCACACCTGTCTTTGTTTTTCCTGACAACTAAATATTTAAGCTCTCTGATGGCAGAAGATACATGTGCTTCTGATTCACTCTTGTGATGCTGTTGCTACACCACAGCACCACAGACAGAAGAACATGTGACAGCTAGGCCAACAGTTTGCTTGTGAACGTCAGGCAGACTACATCAGGATCATCCAGGCTGCCATCACTCATAGACTGAGTAATGTCTTTTTCTCTTTAAAAGCATATTCTGCTAGTTTCTGAGCTGTCAAGTTGTATTTATTTCTTCACTCAGTCTTCACTATCTTTAGGATAAGGGTCATGAAGCACTGGAATAGGTTGCCCAGAGAGGTGATGGGTGTCCTATTCCAAGGTTAGGCTGGGCAGAGCTCTGAGCAATCTGACCTAGCTGTAGGCACCCCTGCACACTGCAGGTGAGTTGGACTAGATGACCTTTAGGAGTCCCTTCTAACTCAAATCATTCTATGATGCTATGAAATGCCTAAAATAAAGTTCAGCAACTGCAGACACCAAGCATTTGGCTTCTGCGAGCAAAAGGGAGATTTGTGGAGTAGAATTACTTTGCCTGCTGCAAGATGAATGAAGAGATCACCGCCATCTCCTTGCAAAGTGTTAGTGAGGAGGATACCACAGCAGTGGAAGTTTTCAGATATTTTCCAGGTTCTTTCTCATTTATAAGATGATCTTGTCCCAAATACTCACTGATTCCTCTTGAATCAATGATGTAGTGGGACTGTCATGTATACCTGCTCTGCCAATTTGCAGCAGGAGCCACTCTCACAGGAGGAACATACACTTACCTAAAAGGCAGGAATTGCCGACCAACCTCTACAGAAGTTGGAAAATCTTCATAAATGATTGTTTCTCTTTTCTTAGTCTTCACTATCAAGGAATGTCTTGGTTTATAAGTCCAGATGGAGTTAATGGCTTTTCGATAACCTCTTTCAGAAATAGGTAATAGCATAAACAATTACAGAAAATTAGTCTGGGGAAAAAAACAAACAAACAAACAAAAAATCCCCAGTCTTTAAATGCAGGTGAGACAACAAATTGATATTTACAGAAGGAATAAGAGAAGCAGGGAGAAGGCAAGGATACAAGGGGCAAGCAAATGCTCACACAGTGCTCAGTGCTGCAGAGCAGCAGCAGCCACCCCAGCCCTGCAGGTGGGAGAATCAGAAATCAATAAATTAGCACAGTGAGTTTAGTTACATACATTTACAGCCCTCTGAGGATAAAAGAGACCAAAAACTACCATTTCTAAGGATTTTCATGTCAGATTCATAAACATCTGATCTGTCAAGTGCAATTTTTATTCCAGAACAGAGGAACTGGAAGACTGAGACAGCCAGTAATGTCTTTGCTGCTTATCACACTTCTCACAAAAGTCCACGGAAAAATCCCAAAGTAAACTACTCTTTCCCACAGTGGTATGTGCTCTTAAGCTAGTATTTGCTCAGATGCCAAAAAAGGATGCAAACTTATTCTTTCTCTTCTGCAATACTATAGTATAGCAAATATTGAGCTCTTTCAAGTGAATAATTTAGTGGTAGATTTGCAGAAAAAATAATGTATTTTAATGATAGTGAGCATCTATTTTTGGATGGAAGTTTTATACAAGGGCAGTTGCTCTTTGGATTCTGAACAACACCTAAATAAAATCCCACTTCAAACAATGAAATAAAATTTAAAGATATAAATATATAAGTTATTAAGGAATGTATCCAGCTTTAACTTTTGCCACTATTTGCTTAAGTTTTGCTCAACTACCAATGTGAACAGAATAGCTCCACAGAACAGTTCCCTACATCAACCAGAGTAAATTCACATTCTTTGCAGTTTCTGAACTTTTCAACAAAACTTCCTTTAAATACAGACTGGCTTCTCATTTTTTCTCCTTTTCAAGTGGAAAAGCTACCAAACTAATTTTCAAACGTGACTGCCATGGGTTTAACCTGTTGTTTAAAAAGAAAACTTAAAAGTTCATAAAATATTATGATATTTCTAGAAGTGTCTATAGACAATTCAAATTTTATCTTGCGTTCATAATACTCAAAGTTTTCAGATGTCCACTGGCCATTAATTTTTATGTGATTTTAAAATCAGACTATAACCATTCCTAATATTTTGCCAATTTTTTAGGACAATATGACATCTGCAATATTCGCTTGAGTGAGGTTTTTATTCCCTATTCCATTTCTGCAAATGTGATGAGCAGTTTTTCTCCATTTCAAGGATTAATTTTGTAAATGACATTCTAAGCACTCGAAGCACAATAGAAGAAGTCAAAAATAAACCCAAGGGCAAGGGGCCAGTGCAGATGTACGTAACTCCCAAAGGCACTTCATCACCCTGCTGACAGCTTTACACACCCCACAGAAAAAGGCCATAGAGACCACCATGATGACAATTACTTTCTTCTCTAGCTGGAAGGGCATGCAGGTTTATGTAACACAGCTCCTTTATTTTAATTGAAGTTCTTGAGCATGGCTAGGAGATATGGGCAGAAGGCAGCCTATCTCCAAGGAGATCAGACCTTTAGCAAGGACATTGTGGGTTAAAAAAACCTCTCAGAAAGCTGTAAACACATAAGTGATAAATTCCTCTAGTTTTCTACATCCCATTCTGGTTGTTAGGGCATTATGGCGAACTTCATCTCATCTTCAGCCTGCCAGAGTACAGAAATCAGGCTCTAAAAGGAAAACATCAGACACTTGAGGTAGCACAGACCTTGGGGTGCTACACCAAAGGAAAGCTCCACTCAGAGCCTGCACAGGTGAACCAGTACTGCTTGGTTTCTTTTTGCATCTGTAGTCACTGCGCATATACAGTTTGAGTTACCATTTCTATCATCATCTAACTAGTTCCATGATACTCAAAAGAGATGTGGCATCATGTTTCTCTTGGCTCAGGCTCCCTCAGGCTCTCTGCAGGAGCTGGAGTGAGGTGAAGCATCTGAAGGCAGAGCTTGGATCATCCAGCAGCCACAGGCAAAAACACCCTGAAGGTCAGTGATGTTGCCCTCTCCATTTCCTGAGAGCAGATGGTGGAAAACTTTGAGCAAATCGCCCTGCAGTGCCCTGTGCCCCCTCTCCAACAGCCTAGAAAAGTCTTGGTGCACAGGGCTGCACAAGTACCCAAGAATCAAAGTGCAAACTACGTCCAAGAAGATGCATCACTGAATGGCATCAAGGACATTAAGAAAACCTGATTCCTTGTTTATACCAACTTTGCTGTGTAACTCCTTTGACGTCACCAACTCATCTTTCCAGTCCCACCCCATCCATTCACACAGGCTTTCTGTACAATTCCAATATAGCAATGAGTATATTGAACCATGCCTGACAGTATTTCAATCAGGTGTTTTGCTAGAAGCACAAAAAATTGCTTTAGACAGACAGAGGGTAAAAAGTCCCTTCCTGTCTCACATGCACATCCTGTGACTGAAAAATAAGCCTTGTAACATTAAGTTAAAGAAGCTGAATCTACTCTGCTCATGAGGGAAGGATGAAAGGTGAACTGTCACTGAATTTATAGAATTACATATGGAAAGAGCATAGAGGGAAACATTTCCATTCTTACAAACAAAGGCACAAGACTCAAAAGCTGAAAACAGAATTTAGATGGATGAAACCTTAAAAAGATGAAATTTTCTGACAGTAAAAGTATTTAAACTTCCCAGAAGTTTACTAGTGGCGCTTGCCTTAGCAATGGCTGAGCCAGGCCCCTGCCCTCCAGGGTGACACTGGGCACCAGCAACAGTCCTGCCCAGCTGGGGGCCTGCCTGGCCTCCCTACCACCAACTGCGCTCCTCACTGGTGCTGCACCAGACCAAACATGGTTGTCACACAGCCCTAAAACAAGAGCCCCTCATCCCACCCTCCTCTCACTCCCCATGGTCTTCGAGAACTTCTGGTCTCTGGCAGGAGCCTGCATGCATTATCCCAGCACATTTACCTGACTTCTAGAGTACCCTACCGCTCTTACAGAAGCGAATTTCACCCAATGGTTCCTGATCTGCTTTCATCAAGCAAGACAGAGTGAACACAGTGGAAGCTAGGAAAGTCCAAAGCAAAATACATGCACTCTGAGGTCCAAAAAATATTTTTACTTAGAGGAATATTTTTACTTATTTTTACTTAGCTAACGAGCTATGCAGAAATCGAGGAGCTATCTGGGATCTAGCTCAAAGCTTCCCAGCTCTTCCATACTCTTCCAGTAACTCCATGTCTTTCTTGTGCTGAGGGCCCCAGAACTGGACGCAGTACTACGCATGGAGTCTTACAAGAGCAGAATAGAGGAGCAGAATCACCTCCCTCAACCTGCTGGTCACATTTCTCTTGGGACAACCCAGGATACAATTGATCTTCTGGGCTGCAAGCACAAATTGGCAGCTCATGCTGAGCATTTCATCAATCGACATCCCCAGATCCTTCTCAGGGCTGCTCTCAAGCCATTTCCCGCCCAACCTGTATCTGTGCTTTGCCCCAACCCAGGTGCAGGACCTTGCATTTGGCCTTGCTGAAATTCATGAGGTTGGCATGGGCTCATCTCAAGCCTGTCCAGATACACTAGGTGAATATAATGCACTAGTTTAGAGAATATTTTAGTTCCTTAAAACACGCACACACACATACACACCTAAAAATGTAATTACAAAAAGCTCCAACAACAGTGATAATCACTCCTGAAATCACACTTAAATCTGAACCTCCTCAGTGCTCCCACTGCAAACTGGTTGCTGGAAAAAACAAAGCCACACCAAAAAAAATAGATCATGCTCTTTCCATAACAACCCCAGCACGTGCCACTAGCAATCCACCACCAATAAACATCAGAGTGAGCCTCCTCCCTCCACAGCACATAGGAAACATTCTCTGCAGGCTATGCAACAGCACTAATCACAACAGCTCTGCCTATCTACAACACAAATATTCATAAAAGAGCAAAGTCATTCCTTAGAAACTCTCAGAACTGCTCATTAGGAACCCCTGCATGCCCAAAGGAACTATTTCACAGTCCTTCATGGACCAACAGCCCTGGTTCTGAATACCAAAACCAGACTGCTTTCAATCCTAGAGATGCAACATTTCACAAAACTATGATTTCTGGTGTTAAAATTTCTATTTTGTCCCTGATTACTTGTATCATTATCAACAGAGATCCACAGAATTACTCCATGTGACATATTTATATAAGCAAAAGGCTTATCACAGGGTAATCACAGTAAGTAAAATAAACTTGAAAAATAAAAATGTTTCCTTTTAAGTCTACTACTTCTCTATATAATCTGCAAAAGTACCTCTATCATTTCCCAACCTGCTGTTATAAAAGCAGGAGATGTGGAAAAACACCACAACCTTCAATCAGAACTAACAAGGTAACACCAATAGAGAATTTGCAGGTTGCTGCTGGCAGGACGTACGATAAGATTTATAAAAACAGCTTTACATTATTCCCAGAATCCCTTCCCCTGAACAAACACGAAAAGAAAATGCAACAAATTTCTCACAGGAAACAGGTGCACTTCTATGAGGTTGTTCTGTGTCTGTAAAAATTATGTAATTGGAAATGTGGTTTATTAGTGCAAAGCAAGCATCAGCCTTAGCTAAAGGATGGCTGTTGCACATCCATGGTGCCCTCTCCCCAGGAAGCCAGCAGTCACAGCTGCCAGTGAGATGCTGTCAAAAACCCAATGCCATTCCTTCTGGGAGTACAACTAAATATACCAGTACAAATTAGCATGTGCACTGACAGTCATTAAGTGCCTTAACACCTTCCAGCCAGAACAAAGGCAGGGCTTCTTGCTCAGATGATATTCCCATATCAGCTCAACATATTTTTAGGCTACTGCTGCAAAACAAACAACCCGACAGTGAGAGCACCAGAAGGATCCTATTTCAAAAAACTGGTCTGTCCTTTCAATATCCATGGAATAGACACAAGTGATGTATTAAAGTGCATCCCCTTAACAGAATACCCAATAGCTTTTACAAAATGTGCAGTCCAGAAGACACTAAACTCAGCTGCACTATCAAGTTCCCACGCTCTTTTATTTCCTTTTACCAAGATTAGATGCTGTTAAAAAATATAAATTTGTATTCATTAAGTCACTTATACTTTCTGCTACTACTGCAGCAACTGCTCCTGTACCACTGCTTATTTTTAACTTTTAAATCCAAATCTGCATCTACGACAATACCAACATTTTAATGTTTGGTATTTATTATTTAATTTTCAGTTATCTCTGTTTTATTTATTTTGTTATTTATTTATAATAGGAGCTGGTGTAGGTATCTGAGTCAGAACTCTTGAGGACAGCTTCTGTCCTGTAACTGTCACTCCAGGCCAACGGCCGGGCAGCTTCTCAACATCCCCGAGGAGGAGATCCCACAGCATCTGGGCAGCCTGTGCCAGTGGTCTGGTGGTTGGCAACTCTGCACACAGCAGGAGGGTTAAAACCAGATGATCCATGCGGTCCTTTTTAACCCAGGCCATTCTATGATTCTATGATCCCACAGAAGGAGCTGCTTTAGCCTAGATACTGTTGGTCTCTGGTGCAGGCTGGAAGCATTCCCACCCTTCCTTCTGCATTACCAATAATAAATTATAGGTTTGCAGCAGAAAACTGAAAAGTTGCAAATGCATTGTGCACTAAACTGCTCCCTCCTCTAGCTATACTGTTCCTGCTATTCCGCTGCCTGTCAGCAACAATTACCCAGGCATAAATAAATAAATAAATACATGATTTTAAAACCACAAATGAAAGTACAACAACTTTAGTTCCCCTTTGAAAACAAGTGAATCACATTCTTTGCAGGTAGCACAGGTCTCGCTCTGGACCAGGTTTCCTAGCAAGGTGAGTAATACCTTTGCCTGCCAGTGCTCAAAAGATATTTGGGTAATGCCTTCAGTAACATGCTTTAACTCTGTGTTAGCTATGAAGGGCCAGGCAGGTGGACTCTCCAGGTTTTGCAAGGTCCCTTCCAGAAGAGCTATTCCAATCTGCAATTCTATCATCAAGGACTGTCTGGTTCTACACATTTTATGATAAAATGGTAACTGTGATGACATTTTGTGTCCTTTCCTCCTCTATTTCTTCAGAACCTAAGCTGGAAACCACCTACCATCCAAAAGATGGGAAGAGGAAGAGTGAAACCACTACATTTGTTCCGTGTTCTTTATTTAGAGCATGGAGTAGAGTAGAGTAGAACATCAGCTCTCATAGTGCTCCTTGGATGAAGTTTTACGACACACTGTTGGGCCAGCAGAGCCACAGGCTGTCTGTGCCAGGGCTGCCACCATCCCACATTTCCTCTTCCCCCAACAGAGGCAGGGCAAAAGGACATTTTTCCTCTCGTGCATGAAATCTTGCGATTTCATTCAGTTCTTCCTGATTCAGTTACCAATTTCCATGCATAAGGGATTCTAAATCCAGGCACTCTGGGTCAAGACTGGGGATAAAGGCACTGTGTTAGCTGCAGTAGAAATGCTAATCAAGATGTGGCGATACAGCTGGAGATGGTGGCATTAAGACAAAAGGGATGAAATGGCCACTTTCCTTCGCAAGCCATCAGTAAGCTGCAATCTAATTTCAAGTGACATTTTTATAGTTCTTGCAGAAACATGAAAATGACAGGGTCTACTTGCTGAATAAAATATGACAGGAGTTTTTTCTTTAACATTTTTCTTTTTTATATTCTTATTAGAAATAATTAGAAATTTAATTAACAGTTGATGATTAGACTGAAGATCTCTGATGAAGAATATTACTATTCATGAATAAAACAGGCTCACTCATCAATCTGAATATAGGCAAAAACTCTAGACAGGATTCTCAGCAAGTTCAAACCAAAGCTGTTCATACCAGGATGGCATTGGCTCACACAAGCAGTGCTGGCCTCTCACTTCTGGGTGCAGCATTCCAAGTTCAGCTCTTCTGCACTTCACAATGTCATGCTAGCATCTTGCCCTTGCAGTTAAGAAGGAATGTCTAATGTTAAAAAGATATAAAAGTATCTGAATTGGCTTTGACGTTCCATGCTTACATGGAAGTGAAAGCTGTCTGTCACTTATTGCACATATAAATCAGGACTTAATTAACTAGGATGTTTTATTAAAAAATGTGGAACAACAGCTACTCACAAACAATTGTTTGAGTACATAATCAAAATAATTAGGATGACAACGAAGACTAAAGTGAAAATTTAACAAAATGTTCTTAGCTTTGACTCAGTTACTGGTTTGTGGTATTTCAGAATGGAAATCCAGGCCAAACGAAGTCCTGCTAGGCAGAACAGCAGAGTTAATACAAAGTGCCAACAAATACCTTCTTCCAGAACATCACTGTCCTCCTCTTTTCTTATCTGAATTACTTTCTGAAAGGAGCATCAATCAAACAGAAGATCTCATTTGAGAAGAAGAAAAGAGAGCAGATTATGCTGCTGTTTCTCTGATACTCTGAAAAAGAGAGAAGCTTAAAAGGGCATGGAAAGAATTCGCTGATGCTTGCGTATTGTTTTGAGGAAAAAAACGAGTGCTTTGATTACAAGTATCACTCACAAACACTCGGAACCTAAGTTTTAATAAGTGAAGTACACAGAAGTGAGCTCGAGGCTGTGAAGGCAAACAGAGGACAACTCAGTAGGACATCAGTGGCCGTCACTGCTCACCCCTCATTCCCAGCACTGCCAGCCTGTCTGAGCTCAGTCCCTGAGCTGCCTTCTTCTCCGTGCTGGTTGGACAAGACAGAGTACAACAGAGCTTCCTCACCCTGCATTTGTCAGAGGGCTTAATGTCGATGGCCACAATCAACTTTACAGTGCAACAAGGCCGTGGCCAGCTCAGTTCCCTCACCCATGCACAATCTGTCCCATGCACCACAGAGTAATGGGAGGAGAGAGAGCTCCTTCACCACAAGGGAACTTCTGAGGAAGGGCTCATGTGCCCCCAGCTGCAACACAATCTGCACCACTGACTGGCTACCACAGCAGCTACAACAGGCAGATCAGAACCAAACCTAACTTCTCACGAAACACCTTCAGGAAAACCAGCCTTGGAGCTTACAGACTTTATTTATCATATGAGATATTAAGTTACAAACTTACAGACAATTTTAGCTTTCTCATATTTAAGGCTTCTAGAGAGATTGGGAACAACAGTGTATTCTGATTCAATAAATAAGCTGACTGCCTGCAGTCCAGAACAACAAAAATTCTGGAGTTCGCACAGCTACCCTGCTGGTTTCCCAGGGTCAGCAACCACATGTTTGTGAGCGCAGATCATCAGCACTGGAACAGGTACTGATTTCTTTGGAATACAAGAGTGCACTAACCTACACAAAGCTATGCCATCACATTCATGTGTGATAAAGATGGCTACAAGCATTTCAAAGAAATGGCAATACTGATTCTTCCCCTTAAGCTGCACCAGGGGAAGTTTAAGTTGGCTTTCAGGAAAAACTCCTTTAGAGAAAGGGTTGTTAAGCACTGGAATAGACTCCCAAGGGAGGCGTTTGAGTCACCATCTCTGGATGTGTTTAAAAAACATTTGGATGTGGTGCTCCAAAGGAGGCTTAGCAGAGGGTTGTCAGTGTAATATGGCTAGGTTGTGGCTGGACTTCTTAAAGGTCTTTTCCAACCTCTGCAATTCTGTGATTCTATGATATATGTTATTGCTAAGTCACTCATGGTTTAGAACCTAGAGACCTTACTCTAAAGAAAGAATTTTTCTGAGGAACTCACTAGGATCAGTTACCTGTTCATTTGTTTGTTGTTTGTTTTTTAATAGCTTTATGCCTGTAAAACTGCTGGTTTATCATAGGCAAGGAGGATGACCCTGAACAGGCTCCTCCACTGTCTGTACTGTAACCTAGCAGGGACACTCAGCACACGATGCCACACAATCACTTTCTCATAACACAGCTACTATGATGGTCTCCTGCATAAGGAAATTAAATGATCCTACAAAAATAACAACAAACAATAGGCATCTGTAGGGCAACTTCTAATAGCAGTAAGCAATCTGCTTGTGAAACCAAACTAGCAATATCTGTTTAAATCTGTTAAATCTGTTGATATCTCAGATTATCAACACTGCTGCTTTGATCTCCGAACCTCCGCTCTGCCAGCAGAAGCTCTGTTTGCATTTTGTACCCTGGCTCATACATCTTAGTCTGCACTGTGATGTTCCTGATGTCTCCTAAGGAAAAGCAACGTACAGTGTCATTCATTTCCCTCCCCGCAGTGATTAACTGTGGTTTGTCCACTCACTGTCCGAGAGATGCTGCGTGGTCACCACACCACTTCTAGCAATTCCAACACTGTTTGTAGACATCGTTCCTAACTGTAAATACAGACGACATCATTGTGTGAAGCTGTGGCATCACCTGGGACACACTGATTTTCATTGTGTTAATCTGTCTGTCCATATATCTCTGCAACTCCTTGGGGATTGAGATCACTTTCTAATGGTGCATTTTTCCTGTTTTCCACTGAATTAAATGTCAGCAGATGACAACTTATGCTTTGTTGTTGCCATTCTGCAATTCAACAGCACTAAATGAGGAATGGCATCTGATTGCACAATCTTTTACCACTAGCTCTGTATTATTTTAACATCTCTTTTCTGCTATCTCACTAGGTTGAAGATCAAAAGCATAAACAGCAAACCTGTTCCAAGCCTGTATTTCACCATTAACCACTTGGTTCAGCAGCTCCATAAAGGCGACAGGTAACATTTATTTAAGAATTAGAAATTCAAGACACATGGTTAACTGCTCAAATTTAAGATGTTTTGCAAGTTATCTCAGGAAAATAAGAATATATGGTCCAGCGAATTATATGTTATTCCCACCAATGTCCACAAATCTCTGCCTGTTTTCTTGTACAGTAGCAATTCTTTATCCTATGCCACCACCACTTCTGTTTTATTTGGTCTGTAGCTTTGGAACACAAAAGTAGATAGTGAGTTGGTTCACCACACCTGGTCACCTTAAGCTTAAGTAACACAGGTCATCTCTTTCCTGTCTTTTCACATCCTAAATACACATCCTAAATTTTCACATCCTAAATGTTCTATTTCCACTGGGACTTAAGGAATATTTTCATACAGACTAAGGGAGCATAGCAGCTTCCAAGAGAAGCTACACTGCCTTCAGTACTCTTTGCAGGATATGGGCTGCTCCTGGAGGAACCCCAGTGCTGCAGTGTCTGAATGTGGAGCAGGGATCAGGCTCCAGAGCTGGGAAACAACCTGCAGTTTGACCAGAGAAGGGGAGGCTCAGAATGTGACCATAGGCATTAAGCAGACCTCAATCTGTACTGGATTCAAATCCCATAATACTTTATTTCACACTGGAAAAGGGAAAGCAGGTTAGGACTAGGAGTTTCAACATATTTAAGTTTTAATCTGGGCAAAACAAGAAACAGAAGGATTTGATAATCGCATCCCAAACCTCAATAGACAGTTGCTAAGTCAGTACTGCTAGTGATTTTTACCCAAGGTACCACAGAATTTTAGCCAGATGATATTACTTGAGGAGGGTTTGTTTCAGTACATGCTAAGATCATGTAAAAAAATAAAAGACTAGCAAATCTAAATATCAAGGTGTAGTAACCTGCTCTTTTTTCAACTTAAAGGAACAAACAGGACTAGAACAGGGTTTGCAATAAGCAGCTCAGGGTGATTTTCTTGTTGTCGAGTGACTGAAAGTGTTTCAATTATAGAATCATAGAATCACCAAGGTTGGAAAAGAGCTCTAAGATCACTCAGTCCAACCATCCACCTATCACCAATATACTCCACTAAATCATGTCCCTCAGTACAACACCTAAATGTTTCTTGAACACAAATAAACATACAAGCTTTTTTTGTGTGTTTCATACACACACAAGCTCCTATCTCAATTCACCTTTAGAAAAACTTAATGAAAATAAACCTAACTTAGCAGAAATAACATTTGCATTTCAGTATTACTGAACATCCAACAGTTTATAAGGGCTGTTCTAGATTCTGAGAAGCTCTAAGAATTAAATTCAAAAAGTAAGCAAAGGAAATTTGTAATACTCACATGGAACCGCAAGCCCCAAATGTTAATGTCTGCAAGGAAACAGAAGCCTCAATAGCTAAAAATGTAAATGGCTGCTAGTAAGCCCCGTGCCTTAAGACCATATCAAGGCACTGTCAAATCAGAGAAAATCATGCATGCACAAAGTTGTCACCCGTCACCTTGGATATTCATTTCTATTTACTGGAGCTTCATCTCTTGTGCAGTGAGTGACTCAGGCTGCTCTAGGATCCAGCATCTTTCACAGTAATGGGCTCACTAAGCTGTAGCGCTGCTCTCGGCTTCTGCTCAGCAGTTGGCCTGAGGTTACAAACTGTACTGTTTAGTGAGCCTTATTAAGACTGCTGTCACGTAGAATCAGCTTAGCTTTGCTTTAAGAAAATATTATAGAATTGCCTAAATGAACAGTTCTCTTTGAAGTCGGAACGCTTACGTTTGTAACATATTCAAATTATTTTAATAAATCATATTCTATGACTAATAAACGGTCACATATGTTTGTTGGTTTAAAGCCTATCTCCAAAAAAGGCAATGATCATATCAAAACACATTTAAAGTCAACTTACAATTAATGTAGCAATGCAACTATCTCCTTTGTCTGAGGAACAAAAACTAAATCCAGCTCATGCAGGAGATGCAAATATAAAGCATTTGTCCAACACCTTCAGTAAGAAACAGAAGAATTACTTTAAATTTCATATTCAATGTTCAATTCATCTAGGCTGGCCCAGAATATTTATTGAATTGTTATCTCCCATATGATAAAGCTGGGACAAACTGGGTTTTGCATGAAGACCATTGAATCTGCATGTGGCACCATTACAACTGGTAGTGTTACTGTAGAACAGGAAGCAGCTTGTGATATATTGTGCAGTAATTAATATAAAAAGCCTGTGATACATTATCACAGCATTCCTCCCCCAGAAGCGGAGATATGAAGGAGAAAAAAGCATTCCCTAACACGTCTGTACATTCCTTCAGAACTGTTTTATACGCTCTTACAGAAAGTTGTATAAAGCAAGGATGATATAAAGGGGTATTTAAGCAATTGTTAAAAAGATGGAATATCATAAAAGATTCAAGTGGCAGAGGGACAGACTTAACAATCCATTCTTTGCCTTTCTGCTATCATAAATTGTGATAAAGAATGCCAGAGAAAGAATGAGCTCAAGCTACAAGAAGGAGAGAATTCCTAACACTAACATCAATTAGTAGAAAAATCACCGAGGCACCGAACCTGTTTCTGCTAACAACAGCAGCAAAATGCTCAGTTATTGCGCACGATGACATTCAATGCAGAAAAATTATCCACTCCTTTATCAAAATAAATGTCCCTGCCATTTCCTTTGGGAACCTGTTTTTCTCCTCCATCTTTTTTTCAATGCACTTTCCCATACACAGAAGACTAAGCGCCACTCCTCTATTAAACAAAAGCTTTCAGAGTTGAGTCTCAGCATTAAGCTCATGTAACCGTAAAACTCAGTCTAATTTTATGACCAGAAAGCCCACTGTCATCTCAAGATAACTTTATATAAAAGCATTTACAGATGTATGTGAAACGAGGCTGTATATATATAGTATATATATTCACTGTCCTATGGCTACCATCACTGAGAAGCATCACTATATTCTCACTGACCAAAATCCCTTGCTGTGTATCACCTCTGCAACTCACCAATCCATCTTCTTCACATTTCCTTTTCGAATTCCCTTCAGTTTATCAGTTTTCACATCCTATCCTATACTTTACTTACGAGGGATTACTCATCAATGCTTTCTGAAGACTGTCCCTCAGAAAGAGTATCACCAAGATTGGAAAAGACCACTAAGATCATCCAGAACAACCGTCCAACTATCACCACTATTTCCCACTAAACCATATTGTATGAATCCCATCTTGCATGTGGAATATTCCAGGACTTCTACATTTTGTATGCAAGTATTTTAAGTTCAGCTACAAAATGTGGAGAAAGCTCTCAGGATAAAATGCAGTTCTTTCTCCCTTTATTCTCTACTACTTATTTTCTATTTCAGACTAAACTGAACAGCCAATCGCATGAGACATTAAGAACTTCCAAAGTGATATTACCTTTACATCTAATCCACAAATTTTCTGACTGTTTGAACATAGTGGCATTAAGGTTCATAGCTGTAAATCACACTTTCAAGGAATTATTTGTTTGCAGCCATCAAGTATCCAGATCAATTCCTTTCTCCCAATGAAAATGTTCACACATTAATGTTCATCATGAGAAAAATAAATAGGAACCCAGAACAAGAAATGAGTCCAGAATGACTTATCATCCTTCCCTAGCAGGCCAAAGAGTATGGAAACAAATGAAAGACCCCTCAGCAAAACATTTGATATAGTGATATCAAGTCTGTCTTTTCTTTTTCTGTTTGAACACGTACGCAAATTTTCTTTTCAAGTCTCTATCACTATGATCATTTCATGTAATAGTAATCTGAACATCTGTTTTAAAGCCAGCTTGGAGCAGACTTAGTAGTCTACGCTCTTCTTTAATATATAATTTTTTATATATATATATATATATATATATATATGTCAGAAGTGGCTATTATGGTACTCTGAAAGTGATTTTAAAAGGCAGTTTTTGTTTGGGTTTTTTTTTTTTTTACGAAAGAAATAAAGAAGATTTGGAAAATCTCATTCAGCCTCATGGAATCACTGATTCATTTGTACATGCAAAAGCAACACATTAAAAGGATTGGCATTTTAAGAATAAACAGATGATGCAGGTTCAGCAATCAGTAATAAAGCAGCACGTCAGCACAGAAAATCTGAAGTAACACATGTTATTTACATAAGAAAATAAACAATCAACTATTATTTAATAGCATAAAAATAATTTGGGAGAAAAATGAAATTCTCCTAGAAGATGTAGTAGTTTTATTTTGACAAAAAAGGCATACCCCTCAGTACAGCCAGGAGAAACCAGAACATAAAATAGCCAATAATAACATGATAATTTTGTGAGGGAATTTGAGCTTAATTGTATATAAACACCCCACAGAAATATGAATTCTTATGCACTGACTGTGGTCTGTTATTATGAAATGCCAGCTGACATGACTCATTAGACCTTCATCTAACATGCTTTTCCTTCACTGTAGAAATGTGAAATGGATGAAGCAGAGGACTCGGGCTGTGGCATTCTGCATTCCCCTCTTTATTTAGCCATGACCTTTGAATTAACCTTGGCAAAAAACAATGCTCTTAGAATGATATTTCACTTTTTTTTTCTATATTCATATTTCTTTCTAGCATGAGCTGTATGCCCAGATTTAGTCCCATCACACACAGGGAATTAAAACAGTACAAAAAAAATGGCATAAAATTCCAGGGAGAGAACAGGGGTCCCACTGCCAACAAGTTGCCAGCACTAATGAGTAGAATCCAAGGGAAGCTTCCTCCAGACTGAGGTCAGCCATCCGTTCCATTCCCTGAGCAATGAGGATTTTTCTGGTGTTCCTTAAATAAAACAAACTCGTGCTTTGTTACCGCTGACCGAATGCAAAGCCCTTCTGAACTCACCAGCCCTTTTGCTTCTGGCACGAGCTGCACAGATTAATTACTGTTTGTGTTTTTAAAAAGCACGTATTTTTGGTAGGCATAAAATCATCACCGTTGAAATTCTTTTAAATGAATGTTTTGCCATGCATGATGTCGCATCAACACTAAGTTATTTTTTCAAATGCTGTTCACTGTTTTCTCTGCCTCATCCTTTTCCTCCTGTTCCTCCCAGTGATCCAAAAGTCTCGTCAAGATTCCCCAGTGACATCCTCTACATGGCAAACATCAAGAGCCAGCATAATTTCACTTTCCCTGTACAGACATAGATGAGCTATTTCAACAGGCACTGAAAAATCAGACCCCACCAACAAAATATTCAGTAAACAGATCTACATTTATACATATTGATAAATGTGATCAGACAGAGAGCAGATAGCAGAGCAGATAGATATACTGTTTTGAAAACCTGAACACTGTGTCAAGGATCATCCACATTAAACAATTATTGTGAAACTAACACCACACAGATCCAGCATGCACGCAAGCAGCATGTATTCCCATATCAGATGACAGACACTATCATTATATCAGACAACATCGCTATGCTACCCTGAGTAGAGGAGTGTGTACATGAAGTGAAATCTTCACTAATTAGTGACCTATATTCTAATTATATCTCCTGTTCTTAATACTACTGACTGAAATTAGACTGCCTCTAGAAACAGGGATAAGCTTTTAATGGGATAGCTCACTGCTTTTTAGCATAGTATCCCGTCAGCTCATTCACACTGGATTTTTTTTTCATCCCAACTAAAATAGCACTCACTTTGAAACATAAAATAGTTTCAATTTCACATTAATAAGAAAATGGCTACAGACAAGAGATAAATATAAGAACAGGAAAAGTCTTAACAGGAAGATTAATCTCATGCTGACAGAAAAAAAAAAAAAAAAAAAAAAAAAAAAACTTTGAGAATATAACTTTAAAGTTTCTGTCTAGGAAAGTACAATCCCAGCGAATCAAGAACTAGCACTATAAAACACCAAAACAACATTCAAAGTGCCAGCAGAAGTAGTTTCTTGTTGCTTGAAACAGCCAGAGACAAGTAAGAGAGCTTTATCCTGTCAGGTGCTAATCTGCTCCTTAATTCCTGCTTTTATCAGATAGGGCATGAAGAAACAATTCACAGGACGATTTTCCAAGAAGCATCTGAAGCTGGGGCTTCCTGATTCTTTGGAAGTGCTGCATGCACTTATTGTTGCCTATAACAAAGCAATAGTCCAAACACCAATCACAAAACCAAAACTTGCTTGTAAGGCTAATTACACAAACATTTTCTTCAGAATGAGCTGTATTGTCCAGAGCTGTGCTACCTGTATACTCAAGTGTATCAACCCAGAGTTGCATTTATTGGCTAAAAACGAGCACGATAGACAAGAAATTGAAAGACGTTGTCTTTCAATTACTCTGTCAGCTTCTTCGGTGTTGTAAATGTAGCAACATCAGATGTAAAACTGAAAAACAGAAAATATATTAGAAAGACAAAACCCAAGAGAATTGTCTTCAAATAGTTCTATTGAGGTTCCACAGCAAGAAGCACCCAGCAGGGCTTCTGCTATGGGTTTGTTTGTGTTCCCCTCCTCAACGGGTTTGTACTGCAGTGGTATCACATGACACTTGTACAACTACAGTATTTCTAGTACTGAAAAGACATTAAGAGTGTTTTTAGAATCGCCTTAACAATCATAAAATTACTGAATGGTTTGGATTGCAAGGAATCTTACAGACAACCCAGTTCCAACCCCCTGTTATGTGCAGGGCTGTCACCCACCAGATCAGGCTGCCCAACCTGGCCTTGAATGCCTCCAGAGATGGCAGTCTGTGCCAGTGCCTCACCATGCTTACTGTGAAGAATTTTTTCCTCACATCTAATCTAAACCCGATCTATTCTTGTTTAAAGCCTTTATCTCTTGTCCTATCACTACTCACTCAAAAAGAGTCCCTCTTTCTTGTAAAGCCTCCTTCAGCTACTGAAAGGCTGTGTGAGGTCTCCCTGGAGTCTCCACTTCTCCAGACTGAACAAGTTCCGATCCCTTAGCCTGTCTTCGTAGGAGAGTTACTCCAGCCCTGTGAGCATCTTCATGGCCCTCCTCTAGACTCAATCCAAAAGCCACACACCTTTATTGACCTGGAGGCCCTAAACAAGGATGCAGTACTCCAGACGGGGCATAATGAAGGCAGAGCAGAATGGAGCATTCACCTCTTTCGTCATCTTAGCTAGGAAAGTTCCTCTGAAATAAGAGATTAATCCTATTTCGATAGAAATGATAAAGCTTTATATATATATGAGCTAATCAATAGAGAAAATCAATGTTAAGAGGCTGGAACTTCTAGGCTACAGTGAACATGGTGGCATGGATAGTAAATACGTGGAGAGTTACCTACTGACACTTTCAAGGTCCAATCAGTCCCTGCATTTCTACAGAACACTAACAACTCTCTCTTTTAGGAAAAAAAGGACCTATGATACAAAGTTCCTACAAAGAGAGTGTAAAGGACCAGTTAAGAGAAGAAACAGCTGAATGTACAAAAAATATACTTCTCAGTCATCACGTTTTGAATCTGATTCAGAAGCATGAAAACCACAAAATGCTTGAAAATAGCATTTATGTTCTTTAAAAAAATGAAAAGAAAGAAAAAGCAAACCACAAAACCCTAAGAGAAGCAGTATTTAAGACCAAGTGAGTGTCTTCAAAAAGTTATAAAAGAAGCTATAAAGAAGTTATAAAGGAGTTATACAAGATACCCTTATGTGCATTTCATCCCAAATTGGAAAAGAAGTTGCACCTGCAGGCCGCACACCCTGGCTTCCTGAAGAATCCTTGGGATGGTGGATGCCAAGGAGCCACTTAGGAGCAAAATGCACCATCCACACTACAGGAAGCATCATTATTTTCATCTCATACATCTTTATAACTACAGACTGACAAGGACAGTGAGTGAGAGAAGTCTGAGCCAGAGAGCGATATTCTAACATTTTAACCAAATACCAAACTAAAGGTGGGTATTACATGGTTCTATCTGCCAGTCATGTATGATATTTTACTGGGTTAAATTATCTGGCCTAAAGAGTGTTTCAGCTTACAACATATCATGAGTCTGCACATTTCTAGCACTACAGAATGGAGCCTGATCTACACTTAATGAAAAAGGACATATTTTATCGTTGAATGCACCAATGGAGCTTCTGTTGAAGCTAATGGACTACTTGTGATGATAACTGCTGCTCTTCATAATTGCCAACTGTGGTAGCTGGGGACTCGAGACAGGACTACATTTCTGCAACATCTCATACATGTCACACTGAGTGCCATAGTACTGCCACTCTCAGCAACTGTCCAAGGTCGCAAGTGGGACCACGGGGCTTTGGGCAGATGAATTACCTTCTCTGTAGTTTGACAGCTAGCTGTAAAACACAGCAGCTTACATCGTGACAGCCTGAGAATAAAATGTACCAAAAGCTTTGAGAAAGCACTATTTAGCAATAACTGAGCCTATTTGTTACTATTGTAACTGATTTTCAGTTCCTGGATCCTGAATCCTCTTTTCTAAAGCTGAACATTGTCTTTGCTTATTCGCATTTACAATATATCCACAGAGGGCATCTCCATTCTCTTTGCTTTTCCATTTAATGAAGAACTATTTACCCCCTATTATACAAAGAAGGAGTGAGGTGTTACCATTTTTTCAATAAAACTATGCACTTCATTAGGAAAGAAAACACAAACATTACACTAAATAACTATTAGAATGCATGCAGTTTAACAGAGAAGATCCCAAATATTTGACAACAGAAAGGAGTCTTTTATTATGGGATCATTTGAACATATCTATACTTACATATACACATAAAATATGTTCACTCTTATCACTGCTGTCATGAAAACACAGAGTTTTTAAAGTTCCCTTTCCTCTCCTGTAGAAGATCAGCATACAGATCCCACTGGGAGGGAACAGCAGTGCTTGACACCGCATGATAACAGACCCAGCTCTGATTTCCCTTCTACTGGGAGGAAGCTCCTGTAGCAGCTCCAGGTTCAATGGGTTATGCCTCACGAGCAATGACACAACACAGAGGTCTCTCTCCAGGCAGAAATAGATGTAACTACAGAGAAACACATGAATTTGCTGGATGTTGGTGAGACTAATCTTGCAGTAAGTCACAGGCCATCTGCCTTTACATACATAAATCTGGGAGATTTTCATAAAGCAGTAACAGCCTATCATTAAACCCATTTACAGACACCACAAGCGAGGCCAGTTGGTCTTGTAACCACATTGACATCTCCAAACATGACTTCACGTGCTAACTCCAGGCTGATCACCTCCAGCTATCACCACAGCAGCAACAGGCATCTGAGAAGTTGTTAATCACAACACCCATGGAAATCATGTAATATCCACTGGTCAGAACCAATTGTTTTCCTAACAAAACTGATGCAAAGTCAAAAGGACAATTTACTTAGGCTACTAAGTAGTACTATCTGCAATGATTTACTGCAACAGTAGAACAACACTTGAATATCTTCTCATCTAGGTTACAGTACTGTTTAAAATAGAGCCTGAGCAGCATTCACGTCCTTTTGGATGTGGTGAATAGTTTAAGGTTGAAATTACATTCTCTGTCGATCACTAGAAGACAGACATAGGGACAGACTATTGAAAAATTTCACAGTGTCCTTTTGGCTGCCTTCCAGTCCCATCTCCGAGTGCCTGCTATTCTATTTAATGTAACTGGAGTCTACCCTTAGGATGAATATCTTTCTTCCTGGCAGTTTTTATTCTTTCTCAAGGCCGAAAAACAGCCACAGACCAACAAAGACTCTGCCCATCTAAAGGTTCAGAAACAGAACACACAACATGGCCAAAGTGCTCTTATTTGCAAGCAAGTTTCTCTACAACTTTACTGAAAACAAAGAGGTTATAAAAACTGAGATTAGGATAACCCCAGAAACAGCAATGCCTTTCAAATGAAAAGATCTAAAACAGGAATAAGACTGGAGGAAAACTTGTTTGACTACTGCAGTACATGGCAGCCAGTCAGAAAATGATACTGCATTCCTAAAAGACTGTCAGCTCTAATGATTATTGTAGATAACACTTTTTTTAAACACAGACTACAGGCTGAGCTCCCTGTTTGGCTGCATGTAAGAGCTTCATACATTTGATCCAGGATTCCAGTACAAAATCCAACCTGCCTGAAGTCTTCAAATAAATTCTCTATATATACTGACATGCGTTAATTGCTGATATAATTATGTTATATCAGCATATGCTGATATATATATGATATAATTATTATTACGTTTGTACTGACCAAATATTACAGTCATGGCAGTGCACAGGATCAGAAGCAAGCTCACAATAATATTGATCTGTGTCCAACCAACCTGCCCTTGGGAACACAAGTCAAATACAATGGAAAGTTTGGCGACGTGATTGTTTTTCATGGGTACCAGCTGCAAAATTAGCCAAGCCTCTAGCTGATCAATTTTTGCTGGTTCTATTGTAGGCTCTCCTGGCCTTCAGGCTTTGCAATTACCAAAGTTCCTAACGGAAATTCTTTCCATTGTGCATTGCTGATGTTTGTGCAGCACAGCAGCTCTGGTGCACACAAGAAATTGGCACTTTCTGCTTGTTATATGTGCAAGAAGAAGAACACTAAGGAGTTTAGCAGATATTTATGCTCCCCAGAACAGCCAGAGCTGACTCACATTTATCCCAGCTCACATAAGTTATCACAATCACATTACTTTCAGCAAAAACATCAATCAAGACAAATTTGTGCCAGGACCACAAGGAAAGAACTATTTCATTACAGCATGCCTGCACTGAGAAGTTAACATCTTTCCCTTAGGAAATGTCAACCGCAACACTGCAAAACAAAACAAAACAAAAACGAAAAAAAAACAAACAGAAATTATATTTGTTTGTCTAAACATTAAGAGCCTAAAGCAGTTTATAAAACACTAGTGATGGGATTCCGCATGAATCTCAGAGTTAAGCGGAGATTCTCTTTTCATAGTATTCAAAGAACATATGAATAATGCACATAGGAAGTCTATAGAGAGAAAGAAAAAAAGATTCTGTCTGTCTTTGGGATGAGAGAATCAAACATGTAAAGATCTTTCTTTTGGAAAAATATGGAAATCTAAGGGGATGGCTAAAACCTGTTTGACAGTTACCACAACACAGTTAGTGCGTGGTGAAAGGACAGACATCTTGCACTTAGCATAGTGCTCATTTCTTTTACACAGTGTTTAACACAATCATATGAATCTAGAACTGACAACTACATCAAGGAATCCCACTTTCTGAACATAAAACACTCTAGAGAAACCTTCCACGCTTTACAATATGCTAATCATTATCAGAATTTTAGTACATTTTATTACATTATACATAGTACCATTGTTATTTATCATTGTCAGCACTGTATGACCAACAGCAGCACTGAGCACACTGCACTTTTTTTAAGGCAAATAAATCCATTTAACAAGCACAGCAGGAGGTCAGACCTGCAAAATGAGTGTGTTATTTTTGCCTTCTGCATCTATGCAGCAACACTCATTCATGCATCCAAGTGCAAAAGGCCACACACCCCATTCTTTCCCTCTAGAGAGCACAGAGAGGTTCTAATGTGGAAGTGTTACAGTCACTGCTGTACAGTCATTGCTAACTGCAAGCAGTTAGCAACAGGACCAGGATTTACAGCTTTCATAGAATTTTGCTAAGTAGGAAGTAGCTTCATCACACTACAAACTGAAACCAAACCTCAGTCAGCTTACAGTCCTTTCTTCAGAGGCTCTTTGTTGTCCTGCAGAAATTTGAAAGAAACCTGAAATACTCTGTAGCCAATCCCCCATGGCTTCTCCCTCCTCTAGCTAGCTGGAGGCAAGCCCTTCCTTCTTGTGCTCCCCTTCACTAAGTCCTTGCTTTTGTTTTATACCCATCTCTCCCCAGCCAGGTCTATGCGACAAACCCTATTCAGTTCCATTCAAGCTAGAATACTGTTACCATGTCTCAGCTTTCCTGGAACGTGACCAGAGGACATCAGGTCTCCATCCAGCACAGCACAGAGGACAGATACTTTCATCCCCGGCTCTCCCACTTGAGAGTCTGGGAAATCAAATGTCAACTCATTCCTTTGACATCAGCTAATAACCACATGGCTGCAATATTTAACTCAGGTTCAATACTTGGTATTCTTTGTAGCTACGCAAAAAACTTCAAAGACTATAAATTTGCAGTTGTGCTTGATGTATTATAGCAGTCTGTCATCTAAAAAATGAAATAAAACCACATTTAGTAGTAAAGTGCATTGTCATCACAAGATTCCATGTTTACTGTATTTCCAGTGATTTCCAAATTCTCCTTTTATCATTCCCTAACAAACATAAGGATGCTTTTAATTGCTAGAACTCTTAAGCTTTTAGATGCCTACTCCTGAATCAGGATTTTGCAGGTCAAGTTCTGCCCCAGTGTCAGCTGTCAAAGTTACCTTTTATGGCAGTCATGTTAAATACTCACCTGTATAGAGAGTCTTGAACTTAACTACTTTCATCCATGAAGTTGAAAGCTTACTGGATAGGTCAAGTATAGGACAGAATTGGGATTTTCACTTGAATTTGTTCTAACTAAAGTGGACGAGAAATCTGCTTGCTATCCTCACATTGTTAACACCTTATCCTAAACACGAACCACTGGCAATAATCAAGAGACAATCAGTAACACTGGCAATAATCACAGAACAATGAAGTTTCCATTTGGTGCTCAACTTCATGACAAAATACTGATTTGGGAGGAAATAAAGACAGCAGACACTTGGCACCATTTCCAAGGGACGGAATCTCTGTTCTCCTCCTCTGCAACACACCAGGTGCAGAGATGCTGTACTGGATCCTACTGACAATATGCAGTGCTGAGACAATTTTGGTTATTATCACAGACAGTGCAGACGTGCTATGTCAGCCTTCTCTGGTATTCTTGATTTCAACACATTTTATCCTCTTTATCTCTTCAAACGTAGTTTACACATTTTTGCAGTTTGAGGGAATGTATTTAATTCAAAGGACGTTTATGAACATTCAAATATATAAGGTCTTTTGAAGATAAGCTCTTTCATAGAGAAGACACATGTGAATAGAGGGGGAAAAAAAAAGATTATTTTTCCTCGGTTGCCCCCCTAAATCTTTAATTCCCACCAAAAGGCTGGAAAGTCCCAGTAGAAAGCCTCTATTCCTGTTCAAGCCCATTTCTACCTGTGACCACAAGGCTTGTCTGCTGCAAAGACAGCTGGCAGGTGAGAAAACACAGATCTGATGCATAGCAATCTCATGTCTAGCATCTGCGACTGACGTAGATATATTTTTAATAAAAAAGAGTGAGTCTGGTCCCTAAAGATTACAGGGAGCAGGAGGAGAGCTTACCAGATTCCTGACAACATTATGAGTCTCTGCCTCATTTTACACTGCTGCCTGTGCAACAAAACTGCCTGGCAGTAGGATTAGCAGTTTCTGTAAAGTCAAACACATTTGCATTTGCATAATTTGGGGTAAAACAGTAAGTTGTAGGAATTTTGACAACGGATTACATTTCTAAACAAATCTCCATTCAACATTTGACATCACTATCATCCATACACCATACTCCTTTAGCTCTTCGAAGGAAGATTGATTGATCTCACAAGATTCAGTCATTTTTCTTGAGTTAGTATTTCTTTAGGTGCCCACAGCAAGAGCCCTGAAACATACGGAGGGAAACAGCACTCCTATTCAGAGCAAAAACAGCACAAAAAAATGTTCTCACTTTTGCAAGTGGCTTTTCTTAAAACAGGACAAAACGGCTAAAGAGAGGCTGCAAGTGACAGAGAAGTGACAGAAAGGGTGGGAGGGAAGCATTTGATATAGAGATATGTTATGATACCTTTTATTCCAGTGCTGGAGACACTGGACCTGGGCCACTTAAATAGATCAACTGCTTTTGTTCACTGACGTCAGTGTAATCACTACAGCACAGTCGGCTTTACCACAATATCCACAAAAACAATTTCAAATTTCAGCACTGTAACTGCATAGCACTACTAAATTCAGACCCTGCCGCTGCACTGCTTTTTACAGGGTTGGTGCAGATATAGGCTCAGATGATGAGCACATAGCTCTTTCTCCTCCCAGCTGTGCCAGGTGAGCAGCTGACAGTTTCAAGACCCGCCAGCTTATCCGGCATTGCCCATCATCTCAGCTTCGACGTTAAGTCTCTCTTTCCAGGAGCTTAGGGAGCGACAACCAGGAGCCGGAGCAGAATCAGAATCAAACCACATGCTCACACCCAAGTATGGAGTCTGGCAACCTTGTGAATTTGCAATTCCTTTCTTGCTACCTATTATTTCCAAAGCAAATTCTGCCCAAGTAAAACCAGAATTCAGAAACACCGTTTTTCTTTCTAATTAAACAGTTTTATGAAGCACCATGTAACAGCTGTGAAATCACAAACCTTGTCAACTGATTTTACAGGCAAGTACAATATCTGCAAATTCACAAGGGAAAAGCAGTTGTAATTAAAAAAAAAATAATCTTATACTTTACTGAGTTCTATTTGAGAAAAGTTGTTTTTCCCCAAAAATGTTTCCTGTTACTCTGATTAAATCCATTAATTCCCTCTAATCGGAACAGCACTTTGAGACTCCATTGATCAGTGCGATCATTGCCAACACTTTCCAATTAGCTTATATTAGCATTATTCTTAACTTTATTTATAACTATTCTTTAAATGTGCTTTCAGAAGACAAGTCATTACTCAGGATTTTATTATGCACAGTCACATTAAAATTATTTAATAGCATTTCCTATTATCTCATTAAACCTTCTAGAAAGGAACTCAAACTTTGCACTGCTTTTTGTTACATACGCAAATATGCAAAACAGAATCAGATTTTCTCCAAATACAGGAGCCTGTTACTGACATCTTAGATTGGGTACCAGAATAAAGATATATGAGGGAGTTATCAGCAAGGATACTCCACAGCACTGAATTTCATGTTCCTCCCCTGCTATCAATCATCAACACACATGCTTAGGAACCAGGAGAACTAACCTTGCAATGGTAATACCAACACCATATCTGAGGGCTTCCTTTCAATTGCTAAAGAACACATTTGCTGGATCCCATCAAAATCCTGCAACAGAGCAACTTCCAGACTCATACCCAGAGAGTCTTGGCGTGTGACAAACAGGCATTTAGTTAAGCCTGTGTTAAAGCAGATGGGAATTAAATACATCTTTATAAATACTTAATTTTCATTGCTGTTTCCAGTTCACTTAGTAGAGCGCAATTCAGTCAGTGCAGCAACTGCTACATGGAATTGAGTCATGGGTCAGCAACTGGGGCAGAATTCATCCTCTGCCCATTAAGTACCATAATGTTTTGACCAGTAATTTAGCCAGATAAGCAGATTTTGACATAATATCCTGAGAATTAACTATTGACCTTCTAACCAATAAATTCCCACTGATAAAGCAACACTTGTGCTATCCAGGGAGTAGGCCTGGGCTGATACTTACTTGAGGTCACTGCTTACTATGCACTTTGTTCTGCAAGAAGAACCTCCCTTGTGTGATCCAGGAGTCTGGAACCCAACACGTAACATCATCTTTATAACTTAAGAATTTATCTGAATTAAGTTCTTTAGATTTCAGCCACTGAAGATACATTTAATAATCTTTATATTGTCTCTGTATCTTGAGTAGTGAGCATAACATTTGGGAGCTGCTGCCTCAAGACCCAAACAGGTTTGTCTTGATGGGATAAAGGTTACAACCTCAGTTCATCCTGGAGTTATCTTACTACCAGGAAGTCTTTGGTGGTCATACCTTTGCCATCTATATTTCTATTCAGTGGACTTTGTTCATCTTGCTACAAAGCCAGGAAGTCTTGTCAAGATGATTATTCTGTTTCTGTTGACTCCACTAATTACAATTAAAGAAAAAAACAAACAAACAAACAAAACACACAACAAAATAAAATAAAACACAGCAAATGGGCAAGGAACCACCACCACACCACTCAACTTTGATTTGGACAAAACACAAACTCCATATAAACAGTTTTTGTGACTTTTTGTACAATGTCCCTGCCACCACAATATTTAAATTAATTCCAGTATGGGAAAATCACATCTCTATCCATCAAATAATCATTCCCAGTAATTTCATAAGGCCTTCAGTATCAGTATCAACTAATTTCCTTCTGTATCAGTACCAAATAAATCAGTAACAATTTCTGACTAATCTAGTGGATACTACTGCCTTCTTTGCCATTGGAAAATTCTATTATTTATAGATCAAGGGAATAATTCTACTTGTGGGTCAGAGATATTGCTATGCCTGATATTCTCACTGTCCCATTCCAAAATTTGATTTTTCTATTAAATGTATATTCCAAACAGAGACATAAGATTTTAAAGTTGATGCTCCTAAACAATATGCCTTCCATATTTCCTTACATCTCCAACTCCTGCCAAATGTATATATTTAGAGCTTCCTGGGTACAGCTCTCAAATGCACAAAGTCCTTTTACAAATGCAGCACAGGGACATGCAATTTGTTTCAGTGTCACAGTCCGCTTTGAAATGTCAGTGAACTCTCACCATGAATAACTTGTTCTGGTCTCCAGGGGATTTTCACACACATTACAGGAAACAAATCAGCCTTCAGCAACACCTTTGTGCAGCACACTGCATTTTTATTCATTTCTGTACTTCTCCAAACTTCTATTACGTGCAATGCTCAATTTATGTGCAACAGTCCTAACTTCTGTCTCAACATCATAATACTCAGGTATGTGCAGAAGGAAACAACTGCAAGTACCAATTTAACATCAGTTAGTGTGGTTACTTAAATTTCAATGCAACGTGCATTTTAGTTAGGACTCTGTGAGAAAAATACACTGCTTTACTAAAAACACTTACATGTATATGAATAATACAGTAGAAACAGCAAAAGAAAATGGGGTATTTAATTAGAATGGGAGATAAAAATATCCAAGCCCAGAGAAGAGCAAATTCAGCTCTCAAAACCTGGTGGCCCACAAAATCTGGTGCCCCTCATCTCCTTCACTTCTCTCACCACCACCTGCACTCACCCTGGGATCTTCCTGCATTTGCTCTTCTAACTCTGGATGTCACACAGCATGAATAAAAGTTACTTCTCTGAGCACAGCTTCTGTTGCCTTCAGGCATCAGATGCAGATCCACACAATCACCCTGAAGGCTCTGATGCTTGCTGAAATGGAAAGGACCAGGGAGGGAGAAGAGCTGAGAAAGAGAAGGAGAAGCCTAAGCCTCCCGTCTTCCCTCCCGCCTTGCCAGAGGTGCTATTTTGGCCTCCAAGCAATTCCTGAAAGTTTCTATCTCAAAACTTGTTTTGTTGCTGTTGTTCCATTGTTGTTGTTTTACGTTTTTTGTGGGGTTTTTTTGTTTTTTAAACTTGTCCCATATACTCTGGATGTTGCACATCTTCTTGGCTTTTAAATACTCACACTATGCGTTGATAGCACACATTCAATGACATTTGGCCATCTCCACAGGCCATATGAGGAGAGGCTGAAGGAGCTGGGAATGTTCAGCCTGGAGAAGAGGAGGCTCAGGGGAGACCTCATTGCTCTCTATAACTTCCTGAAGGGAGGTTGTGGTGAGCTGGAGGTCGGCCTCTTCTCTTGTGTCATCAGTGATAGAACCAGAGGGAATGGTTTCAAGCTACGGCAGGGGCGATTCAGGCTGGACATGAGGAAGTATTACTTTTCAGAAAGGGTGGTCAGGCACTGGAATGGACTGCCCAGGGAGGTGGTGGAGTCACCGAGCCTGGGGGTGTTCAAGGAAAGACTGGATGTTGTGTTGAGGGACATGGTTTAGTGGGAGCTATTAGGAATAGGTGAACGGTTGGACTGGGTGATCTTTTAGGTCTTTTCCAACCTTGGTGATTCTATAATTCTATGATTCTGTGATTTCAGAATACCAAATATTATTTGAAACTATCAATCTGTTTTTCTCCAGATCCTGAACATACAGAGTGGTGTTAACCCAGCAGTTCTTACCAGTGAATCAAAATTACCACTCAATCTGTCAGCCCGCACAGAGATATTCTGCCGAACATCTCTGCAGAAAGCAATGTTAGGATCACCAGCTCCTGAACTCTTCATGCTACATCAGAATTTATCTCACTGTTCCACACAGCAATGCTACCGCTACTGGAATTCCCTAAGCAGCGCATTTGCTGCTATGAGTGCACACAAGTCCAGCTCTTTTGGGACTGTCAGACAGACAAAAAAATCCATAGGCAGCTGCCTAAAGCAGTAACATACAGCTGTAAGCAGCAAGGTGCAGGGTAGGCTGGTCTCCTTCTGGGATGCATTTTGAATGAGACCTTCCATCAGCACCCTGATTGCTTTCAAATCACACCAACTCACTTAAATCACCATATATTGCCTACATCGTGGAGTCAACATTCACTGGCCAGATTCTGCATTCAAAAACCTATTCAGAGCCACACTTTTCCCCACAGTTGCTTCCTGATCTTGCTTTAATTGCCACTGACACGCTTGCACAGAGACACTGGGAGAAGCACAGTGTTAAGTGAGCTGCTGCATTTAACATTTTCCTTCTATCCACCCTCATTTTAGTGAGTGAATTAGGTAAACAGATGAAATTCCATTTCTATTTTCAATATAATTACACAATAAATCCAAATATTCTGCCAAGTCTATTCTTCTGTGTTCACAAACCATAATAATAATCAAAACAAAAGTGCGAGAGGAAGGGTTAAATCCGAGTCTATTATGAATGACGAAGATCACTGGATTTCATCAAGAAATCCCTGTAGGAAGCTTAATTCTTTGTTATCTAGCAGATCATTTATCCTGAATTAATGGCCTGCATGGAACAAAAAATCTGCCAAATCCTCAAGTAATGTTATGGTGGCTCGGTAACCTCGGGTAAGGTTATGATGGCTACAGTTGGTATTAAGAATGTACACAGAATTCTGGTAAAAATAAAAGCATTAACTGATCATGATTTCTGTTAAGACAGTCTCTTCTTATAAATTGGCTTCCAGAAACTTTCACAAGATGAACTGGAGAGAATCTAAAGAGGTATATGAGAAAAGAAAACCTAAAAGCAACATTTATAAATTTACATTTAAACTTTATTATTAGCAAGTATGCCAGCTCTTTGATAATCAGATAGCATCAGCTGCAGTCCTTTATAGGAAACTGGTTCAGTAAGGCTAAGTTCCAGCTCTTCACACGAAAATGTTCAGCTTCCTAGTCAATTGAAAATCAAAATAATTGCATTAGCAAGACTTATATAACTTGCTTTATTAAAGGAAGCATGATAGATTTTTTCTGAGCTTAAAACTGCACGTCTTAGTCACTTCCAGTCACAAGGACCAAGCTCTTACCATTGGCATATGCTACAGATATTTCCTGTGAGAAAATATTAGAGGACCAGCACTGGAAACACAGCAGCTCAGAAATCTTTTTATCCATCTGAAGTTGTGCACAGAGATAAGACATGGAGAATGACAAATGTATACATACCTTTTTTCTTAAAAGAAGAGAAAACACGCTTTTTCAAGCAAATACATCTTCAGGATACCAATGCAAACAGTCGGTAAAAGCCACAGAAAGATGCTGCTCTTTACTAAAGGAGCAGTCTTTTCTCAGCAAACTTGTGTAAATATCTCTCATTTAATAAACCAAGGAATAAGGACTCCCTTATTCCTGTGCAGAAGCTGCTGCCAGAACTGCACCTGTGAGCATAACCCTCATCAGAAGATCTCAAGGCAGCAATCCTCACATCCTAAGTCCCCCAAAGGGATTTCAGGAAATCAGATAATTTTATGGACAAGCCAAGCTTCTACCATTCTTTCATACATGAGAGGATAGTGCCACATAGCATTTTTTTCTTCATACAAAATTTCTCCAACAAATGAAAGGCTATCACCAAGCTTCTCTCATCCTACAGACTAAAGTAGAAAATATCAAGGCAGAGATCATCTTATTATGCGCTCATCATAGAGCATAATAGGGACCCAAATTTCATTAGCGCTTATCACTCAGCACGAGTGCCTGAACAACCAAAGTGCATGGGAACTGCTTCCAGTATCTCTACCCTGACACCAAACCCACACATCACTTGTAAAAGAATCAGATGAAGTTCAGCTAAGTATGCTGCGAGTAGGTGGACAGTGAGGGAGTTCTGAGATATCTCATTAACTGCACTGCTCATTAGTGGACAGGACAGGGCATTTCCAGCACTTTTTGGTCTTCAAAGACCCTTTTTCAAACATACGTAAAATGGATAAGCAGGATACGTGTTCCCCTTGTCATCACAACAAGCCTATGCCAGCCTTCAAAGCATGCTTCAATTTGCGTTTATCTTACAGAGAAACAATCCATCAGCAGCAGCTAATGATCTTTTTTGCCCTAATGAATTTACCTTGAGAGAAACCTACCTGGGGCTCTATGCTGTTCACACTTATTAAAACATGAAAGCTGGACTAACTCTGCAAAAGACGTTGGTGGTTAACTCTGAAGTCAGTTAAATGTCAGCGTTATGAACCAGGAATCAATTCAGGCAATGCAACACTGCTCATATTAAAGGTGATGCCTGCAGCAGCTCTGTACTCAGAGCAGGGATCCTGAATAAGCCACACTATAGAGGAGCAGGGCCCAAAAGGCAGCTCTTTTGGTGTAAGGAAACAGGGGTGCCAGGAAAGCAAAAAATAACACACAGCTGATTCTGTTGGCATAGATATGCTTAGGATAACACGGGCAAAAAAAAATGCTGTTGCAAGACGTGTGCATGCAGATCTCCTATGGACAGACACCATCACAGTATGGGGCAACAAGTTGCATAACACATGTGAATGACTGATTAAAAAATATAAATAGTACTTATTTGTAGATATTTCTGTCCTGAAGCCAAGTTTTGCTCCACTTGTAAAAGTCACATTCTTCCTGGATAAGAAATACTGCCTGGATACCACAGTATCCAATACTTCAGCTCCTCCCCAGAGTGGAGGGCCCACCAGCCTCGCCTTGCAGTCTGTATGGACACACAGCCACGTGCTTTCCTACCTTTCTTATTCATTAACTAAAATGAGGAGCAGAGCCGTATCACAGCCTTGTGGCAACAAGCAACAGGCAAAGCACAAGCTGCCCAAGCAACAGCGGTGCCAAAGCCTTTTGCTCCATATCTGCCTGGGGGAATTACTGCGTAACAACAAACGTTCCTCTGCATTGCTGTGTGACCTCACATTTCCCATTATATACAGAAGCAAAGCACTTAATTTTAAGGACAGAGTATTATAAATGCTAATAGGTATACAATAAACAAAGCAGAATTGCCTATAAATCTGCCACTTTATCTGCCAAGTGCCAGTTAAGGTAAAATGAAAATCACAATCCCTGTGTAAGAAAAGTTACATAAGTTGGCGAGCGGGTTCAAAACCAGAACACAATGCTCAGAACGTTGCATTCATCTGTAAAAGAGAGCAAACCATCAGATGAAAGAGAGAATGGGCCTGAATATGATTAAAGCCCTTATGTTCTTCCCAAATAGCACTGAATTAGACTTGCTGAAGTCTGCAGATTTAAAATACACAATAATAAATGTGAGGTATTGAGTCATCGCCAATTATTTTTAAAGAGCAAACTGTTTATTTATAAAGAAACTGACATCTGTAAAAGACAAGAAGGACTCACAGCTGATGAAGGAACAGTCTATGGAGTTTGCAGCTTTTGTTTTGTTATTTTGTTTTTCTTAATGTACTTTGCTTCACCTCCATTTCTAAGTTCAGAAGTGTCAAACTTCAAACTCTTCCTTTTTGGCTTCGCCTGGAGAAAGAACTATTGTGGCCTTCAGAGGTTTTGTCAAACCCTTCACTCACCTTTAACAAGATGCTGACCCTTAATGCAGTAGTACTGTTAGCTGAATGAGTGAAGCTAAGTAAGCGTTACAATACACATCGAAGCCTCCCAGATGCCCAACGGTCAAATGTCACAAACATCAATTCCTTTGGCTCTTTGGAGAAGACTGAGTTCCCAACAACTGGGCATCCTTAAAAGGAATGCTGTGCTGAGTTTCCAGGAAGAAGCACAGGGCACCAGTCTGCCCTGTTGTTAGCATCTCTGCACCGCCAGCAGCCTGGGCGGATCAGGCCAGGGACACGATGCCAAATTTTAGGGTTTTCCCCATGTGTACTGCAGGCAGAGCTGCACTGCTTTATCCTGCTCTCACACAGAGCCTCCTCTCCATAATCAGGCTTACCCCATATCTGCAGTAGTCCAGTATCCTCTTAACACAGAGGATCATCCATATTGGATCAGATCAAAGGTCAGCCTGGCCTGGCATCTTCTGGGACAATGCCCACGGGAGAAATCAATATAGACAAAGAGTAGGGCAGACCCCAGGAATTTGTTATTTTTCTTATGTTTCCTGAAGTTTTTAGCATTCACAGCATGGTGCAGCAGACTCTATAGCCTGCCTATGTGATGCCAAGGAACTGCAGGCAAACCTGGGTAATGCAGTGGGAAGTAGAATGGTAACATTTCTTGTTCCTCAACACTGCACCACTGCTTCATAACCAAAGAAAGATTTTAAGACAATAGTACAACTACTGCATTCATTAGTTTTATTGGAATACTCTGAGATACTTTGGTTTTGGGGCTCTGGATCTTCCCTTCATGTCCCTTCCTACATACAGTCCATATTGACTCCTTTCTTTGCCTTTCTTTGTCCTGAGCAGCAGACGCATTACTCTGTAATACCCAGTCAGAGAAGATCATTCTAAGTAGTTTCTGATGGTAAATGCCAAAGTACTTCTCATCTCTGAGATCAGGAAAAGTTAGGCAAAATGTAATTCTTTGCCCATAGGTAAATAACCTTTTGATGGAATCTTCAATTACTGGAACTATTCTCACAAATAACTTTTTTGCTCTTGCGATGCATCTGTTGCATTTATTTCTCCTCTTCTCCTGAGACTCCCCATGTGCTGTAGACATTTGAAACGGCATCTGATAATTCAAGAAAACAGCCTTATCTATTCCATTTTTCTGATTCACTTTTTCATAAACATCAGCAAGAACAGAGTAAGATATTAGGTAATCATACCCAAAATTCTGTCTCCATATTATTGTTAAGAAACATGAGGCTTTGGGGATGGCAAAGGTTCCATCCAACAGAGCATTTCACAAGAGGACATGTATTTAAAGGAAGATGAATAGAAGGAGCCACCCAATCACTATCACACAAAGAAAGAGATTAGTTCACCTTGATAAGGTTTAAGTCATAGGTGCTGTTCTTTCCTTCTTATTATTTACTGCAGAGAGCATCTTTGAGTTACATTAAAGGTGGGTATTGAATAAGGACAACAGCTACAACTACATAGTCATTCCTGACCCCTCATGGAGTTTTCTGCAGTCTTCTCTGCTTCCTCTGCAAGAAAAGCAAAGTGAATAATAAGGCATATTTTCTACATAAAAGGGTGGAATTCATGCTGTATTTCGAGTTCATTAAAATATCATCATGAATAAGGCAATACAGTATGACATAACAAGACCCCTACGTTTCTGGCCACCTCAGCGAGTACGGGGTTGGCTGGTTTGTTTTGCTATAATGCAGGCAGAACAAGGAGCCACGTACCAAGCATTACCCAAAATTAATCATGCAGCATATCTATTGGTGAATGCATAATCCTTGCTCTGCAGCATTTCTCTTTTCATAAGAAGCTGTCCCTCGGACAGGATCTGAGTGAATTTTCTTCCCTGGAGGTATGAGGACCAGCAAACAGAGCCAAAGTTCCCACATAATCAGTCCAATTTCAACAGCTGGAATTTTAATATTGCTAATTATATTTGCTATAAAAATTGTATCTCTATTAACTATGAATTTTTGGATATTTTAAGCTTGGAAATAGTTACAGAAATGACAAATGAAAAATAACGACCGTATGTAAAACAGCTTCCAGAGTTCTGATAATTGCAATTATGGATCTTAATGAAATCCAGCATATCAGATTAGTTTCACAATCTCTACTCCTGAGTTGTATTACCATGACATCTTCCAGAGAGGAGCAAATGGATTATCAATACAGACTAATTTTGTAGTCTTTTTTTTCAGGCTGATTTTCTTGTACTTTCTGGCAATTTTTAAGAAAATATTTTCCAATTAATTGAAAGTCATTTAGTGCTCTCACCAAATTACTCCTCAATGAGTCTTGAGCAGATACACTTTCCTTTTTCCCTAGTGCCTTTGATTTCTTCTTTGCATGCACAGACATGCACTTAATTAAAACTTTCCATCCAAGTGGCATTAGCTAGACACACAAGGCATACCAAGAGGCTCTCAGGCTTCCAGCCAGAAAGCCAGCAGTGCTGACACCTTCCTTCATTTACGTTAAAAAGTCAGCAAAACAAGCAATTTATGACCACTATCAGCAGCAAAACAGCACAGACACAGCCTTTAGCTAGTACTGGTCCCACTGACCTGTCCACGTTGCCAAATGCAAGGTCAGAACACACTTTACTAAGTGTCTTCTACAACAATATAATAAAATAAATCACTAATACGAACATTTAAAAAGGTGTCAGGGAGCAGCAAGAACAAATCCCATTAGTAGACAAAAGGATTTGTGAGGATACCTACCATTCACCACTCTGAAAATGTAACCCTGAGGCTTGATATGTACAAGCAGGGCACAGATGCATCACATTATGAAATGAGGTTTGGTTTTCATCAGGATGACTGGATTTTTGTTAGCAAATAAAGATACAATGAAAAAAGCAAAAGCCTGTTGTACAGCACTATAATTATGCACAGGAATTTTTAAAAGTATCTGAAGAAGGAGAAACAACTAAAAAAAATCATGTAATTGCCAGAAGCATTTTTGAAAGTCCATGAGGCATGACAATAGCTCTCATTCTGTGGTATCAGCTCTGCTTTGAAAGACTAATGGAACACATCAGGAAGATGTCTGGCAAACAACAGGAAAGTGTGTTTTTGACCACCAGTGTTGACCCTACAGGGAAAACAGAGCTAGATGATGGCCCTTACCTCTCTTAGGTGCTGATTTTCATACCTTTCACATTTAAATAGAAATTAAACTAAAGCAGTTTTAAATTAAGACTAGCTTTCACATGTGGCAGTACTGATAATCCTCTATGCTACAGATTTCCTTTACTGAAAATAAGCAAAATCCTACAAACTTATTTTTACAGCCAGGATCAGTTCTACTAAGACTGGGAAGAGAGAAACAAGTGGAGATATCTTCAAGGCTCTGAGGCCCAAGTTCAGCACAAATTCTGACTATGAGAAAAAATCCAACTGTATGTGAGAAATATTTTCTCGCTTTCCCATGCAAGAATTGGCTGAACTGGGGCATGAGAACCTCACTCATCATAATCTTTTCATGTAAAGAGTATCTTAGAGTTAGTTCTACACACATACTCATGGAAAAGCTTTTTTTTAGAAAATTCAGGTGAAGTTTGACTTCTAGAGGAACAAAAGTATTGCATTGGCTGCAGGAATACCAAGGTCTGGCTCTTCTGCAGAGCTATAATGAATAGAGAGGTACAATGGGCAACCATTGGGAAATGACCAGCCATGTACACAATGAGTTGTAAGTCTTGCTCAGAACTTTTTTGCCTCCTAAATTTTTAAAGGCTAAGGGATATGGAATCACAATAAAAAAGGACTCTGCAGTTTTCACCAAAATTAATGGAAATCAATCAAAAAATTAATGGAAATTAATGGCTTGAGAAATAAATAATCATTCTAATATTCAAACTGAAAAAAAAGCAAACATTTACTGAGATTTTAGGCTCATTTCCAATTTCAAGTGCCAGCCACTTTTGAAGAAGAAACTTGTAATATTAATGTTATAACTGAAGCTCAAATGTAATCCTACAATTATGGAATCTGCAGGCAATAATCAGACAGTCTCATGAAAACTCCAATACACATCAAAGAAATTCAACAGAAGAATTACATAATTCTCAGTACTACAGCTACTGAATAAAGTTGATGCAGAAAGGAAGATGATTTACTTTGACAAAAAGATACATGTGAGATTGGTTGGCTAAATCATGTAAGTGCCTTTGAAAGGCTCCAGACACGGCTCAGCAGAGCTTTTTGGTAGACAAGCTTTTGTAAAAACTTCCCTGAGAAAATGTTAACCACTCGAGAGTAATTTAAAAAAACCTTCTTTTGTATTCTCATTTGTAAAAATACAGATCATGTCCCTGTATTCACAAACGTTTTATAAATAAGGACACAGGAATATTTTCAAAGCTGCTCAAAACAGTTTTTTTTGTTATTTTATTCCTAAATATAGGAAGGCAAAGCTTTGAACAGATGTATTTTCTACTCATTGTTACATATGCAGCCATTTTACTGTAGTTTAAGTTGCAGGATATGAACACTGATTGGGGTTTTTACCTTGTACTGGGTCTGGATGGGACGATGTCAGTTTTCTTCACATCAGCCCATCTTGTTCCATGTTCTGGATTTGTGATTAAAAAAGCATTGGTAACACATCAACCTCTCCTATGAGGAAAGGTTGAGAGAACTGGGATTGTTTAGCTTGGAGAAGAGAAGGCTCCGGGGAGACCAAATTGTGGCCTTCCAGTACTTGAAGGGAACACATAAATTGGAGGGGGAACGGCTGCGAGGGTGGATAGTGATAGGACAAGGGGGAATGGCTTTAAACTGAGACAGGGGAGGTTTAGGTTGGATATTAGGAGGAAGTTTTTCACACAGAGGGTGGTGACGCACTGGAACAGGTTGCCCAAGGAGGTTGTGGATGCCCCATCCCTGGAGGCAATCAAGGCCAGGCTGGATGTAGCTCTGGGCAGCCTGGTCTGCTGGTTGGCGACCCTGCACACAGCAGGAGGGTTGAAACCAGATGATCATTGTGGTCCTTTTCAACCCAGGTCATTCTATGACTCTGTGATTCAATTGCTGAATTGTGCTTGCATAGCATCAAGGCTTTCTCTTTCCCCTACTCTGCCCCCCCCAGCAAATAGGAACTGTGAGGACCCACAGCCAAGACACTTGTCCCAGAGTGACCAAGGGAATAATCCATGGGACACTGCATATCCATATGATGTGGTGCTCAGCAAAAAAAAAAAAGATGATGGACAGGAGCACAAAGGGGTAACACTCAATCATCTTCTAAAGCATGCTGAGGCCGTGCTTTTCTGAAAGTGGCAAAAACCAGTCTGACCACTGGAAGAAGTGAATGAATTCCTTCTTTTTATTCACTTGTCCTCACTTTCGCTAGACCTGCTGCCATCTTTATGTCAGTCCTTAAGTCCTCTGGCTTCCCTTTTCTCCTCTCGCAATGGGAAAGCAAACTGAGTAGGTGGTTGGCTACTGGCTGAGCTCAGCCTACAGACAATTTTTGTTATATTTACACTTCATTAGTTAAACATCACTACTTTGGAGTTTCATTTCATGATTATCAGATTAAAATTCTGTTCAGAGAAATGAGAATCAAGGAAGCTAACAAAGGACAAGTTTCCAAGAAGTTCATGCTTAAGGCAGGTACCACATTACAGGGGCCCAAGTCCTGGATGGACTCAGTCACAAGGAGTTTAAGAACTCTAGTGAAATCAGTCCTTGTGTGTGAACTAAAAGTAAGAGGCAGAGGATGCACAGCAGATGCTTAGACAAGGTAGAGTCAGAAAACAAGGAAACAGGTACAACAGAATCAGAGGAAGGAGTGCATGGCAAATAATAAATCCAACTGAAATAGGAAAACTAAGCAGATGAAAGATTTGAAAGAGAAGTCTCTGTTTATGGTTGGGTTCTTTTTTACAACCATACAAAGTTTTCAGGAAATACAATTCAGCCCCTTAAATCTGGAATCAGATGGCAGTGCATTAGTGTGAAGGTGAAGAAGAAAAGTCTTCCCCTGCTGCTACCTGATGTGAGCAAGCAATCATTTATAATTGGATCGATGTGCTGAGTTCCATTTCTCCTCTGTCTTGTTTACTCCCAGCTAAAACAAATGCTGCTAAGCTATGGGCTAACAGAAGAGAGAGCCATGCTCTGTGTTGGAAGAATGAATTCTACAGCAGAGAGATAATATATACACTGAAGGCTTGAGTTACCCTATCCCAAATCTTATGTGATTTATTAATAAATCTAGGTTTTCATTGAGCATAGCATAGAATAGATGTGAGGTAAGATATACAAAAGAAAAAAAACTTGAAAACAAAATCAATATAGGATGTCTCATATTCTGTTGCCCTGCACACATCTGTATACTACATTGTGTTTGCTGCAGTTAAATTAGAAACCAAGTCTCACAGCTGCCTTATCATTTTGAACTATTGAGCCTCTAGGTCTCAAAGCAATAAAACAGTGGAAAACATTGGACGTTTGTATTTGGGAAACAGTAGCAAACTTAAAGAGAGTCCATGTCAATAGACATTATTTTGCAATCCACTACCATAACAAATTTTGACATTAACAAAGTTTATTCCATAACAGAGCAGAAGAGACAATGCATGTCACAGCTTTATCCAAGTACAATCCCTTCCAATTACAAAGAAAGGGCATAGTGAGCATCATGTTAACTGAGGCCAAATCAGATTATTGTTTCTGTACACTTAAAAAATCCACAGAAAAGGATAGTGTTTAATACATACTCTTTGACCCACACTCCATCTAGTAGTGGACATTTACTGGCCACCTATTGGCCATGGTTTGGAAGCTGGCAAAGGGATCGGAACTAAAACAGGAATGGTCAAGGACTAACACTGATTTTAAAAAAAAAGAACAGAAATTTAGAAATCATATATAAATACAGACATGCTTGAGCTCATCTTTGAACAGGACAGAATAATTAACCAAGGGAAAAGAAGAAATAAGTTTTTATTATCTTGAAAAGAGTACACTCTTACCACATCAAGAGCTATTAAACACTAATTCTTTCTAACCAGAAAACCACATAGAAGAATATGGAGTCAGCAACTGACAGTGACTAAAAGACTGATAGACTGGTATGTCTTTCCAAATCTCTTCATCTTCCCTCACGCATTATTTTTCCAGCTCAGTTATCATCTACAATCTTAATCATAACATAGAAGTAGACACTGGAAGAAAGTTTGGTGTTTTTTTTTTTCCTACTTATCACAGAACTCAAATTGCTGCTGAAAGACTTGGTCTAAGAAAATGTAATAGTTTTCATTGAATCATAATCGCAGAACACTAGGTGTTCACAGGAACCTTACAGATCACTCAGTTCCAGCCTCATTCCATGGGCAAGGAAGGTCACCTTTCACTAGACAGGTTCCTAGGGCTCCATCCAACCTGACCTTGAACACCTCCAGGAATGGGGCATACACAGCTTCTCCAGGCAGCCCATGACAGTGCCCCACTGCCCTCTGAGTGAAGAATTTCTTCCTTATATCTAACCTAAACCTACTTCCTTACAGTTTAAATCTGTTACTCCTTGTCCTGTTGCTACACACCCCTATAAAGAGCCCCTCTCCTTCTTTACTGCAACAAGACCTTCCCAGAGCTTTCTCTTCTTGAGTCTGAACAACTGCACTTATCTCAGTCTTTCCTCACAGGCGAGGTGCTGTAGCCTTTTTGTGGCCCTCCCCTTGACCTGCTCTAACATCTCCACGTCTTTCTTGTCCTAAATGCCCCAAAGATGGAAGCTGTACTCTACATGGGATCTCAGAAGAGCAGAGCAGAGCGATAGAATCACCTCCCTCAACCTGCTAGCCACACTTCTCTTGATACAGCCTGACCCAGGACAAATCCTGAATGTCTGAATAGAATATGATTTGGGAAGAAAACTATTTGCTTCCACGAACAGCTGCTGTATTATGAAACTCTTGGACCAAAGGCCAAGCCTGTCAGCACTGGGCCACCCATTTCAAAGCACCAAACCTTACACCAGCACGTAACTGAAGTTAGCAGCTGTGTTAGCCAACAGCACCTCAGTTGCTCTATTTTTCCTCCAAAATAGCTTGAATTAAACCTGGTAACACTAGCCCTTGACAGCCTACGAGCTGACAACAAATTCTGTGGGCTCCCACTCCATTCTTAGCTCTACAACCTTTCTTGCGCTTCAAAGCAGTACAGTAGGAAAGAGATGCCAAACAGTTATGGCAAGAGACAATCAGACTTGGATATGCCAGCTAAATTCTGATGAATCAGAGACACTATGGTGGTCTGTGCACTTCATGGTACCATGATAGTATCCTTTACCAGAAACCCAGTTAAAACACATGCCATAAAGTAAGTGCCTCAAAAAAAGGAAAAATGGATGCAGCTCCAGCAATGGAGTACTGCGCTCAAGCAAAGGCCCTCGTACTTCTCACCTCTTCTCACAAGTGCTTCCTTTAGTCAGCTGAGCTCATTTCGAGACCAAACATTTCAGCACAAACCAAGTTTTGAAGCATGATGATCTAAGCTAGAGAAGGAAAAGTGATCCAAGTATGTTATGGAGGAGAAATACTTTCCGGACATGGACATAATTTAATTGACTTTTACAATGTAAAGATTCCAAACTGAAGAATATATATAACCATAGGTTAGAACATTCCTGAAAACCACAGTTAAGTAGGCAGTCAGCTAGAGTCTGCTGCAAATCCTGAGGCTGTGCTAATGTGGGGCCTGATTATCACCTCTTTGCAGAGCAAATTCCAATTCTGCCACACATAAAGTAAGTTCCTAAAAATAATCCCTTTCCTAGAGCCACTTACATACGTTTACTTTCCACAGGAAAACAGTTGTATCAGCAATTGCTCTTGCAAGACTGAGCTGAGTACACAACATAAATAATACATCACATCAGAAACTCACTGGTATACTTATTGACCTCTGCTGTTTCCATGCTGGCATCTACTGTAGATATAATTAATTGGAAAAAAAATTAACACAATAGAGAAAAAGATGAGAGCAGAATATAAGACCACACAGGAAAAGCACAACAGTTCTCCATTTGGAAGGCTGGGATCAGCTCTCAAATTAAACTGAAATCAAGAGGAATTCAGCTTTTTGTTAGCAGCATCAGTTCACATTCACAAAAGCTTCTTAGATAGCAACTGAGAAACATCATCATATAAATGTTGTTAAAGTTGCTCTGATAACACAATTACTTTTATTAACCTCATTATTCAATCAAATCAACAAAGACCATCAACTAAATACAAAGTAGTATGTAAAGTTATAAGGTAAAAATAAGAAAGGACCTGAGCTAGAGCATACCCCATAGTTTCTAACAGACTGGTGGCAAGAGGTAACACACCCTTTGAGTCAGAGTGCTGTGACTTAGTTAAACGTTTTGCACTGATTATAACTGTCAGTGTTCTACTACAAATAATTCCAAATTTTTTCAGAAGAAAATAAATCTTGAATCATTTTTTCCTACAGAAAAATTGCTTCGTTTCTCATGGCATTTCCAGGAAATACACTTTCCTTTTAGGAAGAGAATTAACATATCAAACCAAGATTTTCAGAAACTCTCAGTAATTTTGGGAAGCTTATTTGTGGGAGCTCACAAACTTTACATCCGTAATAACACAAGATTTTCATATTCACAGTTAGCAGTCATATAGGAAAAATAAAGGCGAAAGGTACCTCAGTACCAAAAACAAAATTTTTGGCAAGTATTTGATAATAAATAATATGAGTTAATAAAAAGTTAATAAAAGTTAATAATATGAGCCTAATAAAAATATGATCTCAAGAATACGGGAAGCACTTTTTTAGTTTGCACATAGGAGTCTACTTTTAAGGAAGTCTGCTCTGCCTCTTTCACTCCCGTTTGGGTAAAGCAAGACATGGCAGAACGCAGGATAGTGGACAGCCAGAGAACTTCTGTTCCCCAGGTGTAACTTTTTGCATAAAAAAACTCTTATTTGAAGACATTAAAATGTAATTTTGCATTTTCTATGTTAATCCATGAAAGGAATTTTCATTTCCACAGTAACCAGTATTCAATCTGAGAGAAAAAAAGATAGATAATTAAATTTCAAGGCTACCAATAAGACATAATTCTTCCTTTTTCCATTGCTGTGAAATATATAATGCCATAATAATTTATAATGCTGAGAATAGAGACAATCCTGAGAGGAAAAAAAAACTAAATCAGCCCAGAAGTTTTCACAGGTTAGTGTGAAAAACAGGCAAAAATAACTAATCCAACTGAACTACAATATAATCCATTTCACTTAGCATAAAGTCTTTTGTTAACTTGGCTTTTAATATCCTGCAGCACCGACCAATTTAAAGCAGAAATCCTCAAACGGTGAGGATTTTATATATATATATATTATAGTACTATTAATAAACCCTCCAATAGTTATCTTAAATGCATCACACTGACAAAGCAACATACACAGTATTTATTCCAAAACAAGATCAAGCTTCCTTTTCCTGAGGTTACCCTAAAAAAATATTTTATTGGGATATCATATTCAAGTTAATAGAGTCCAGAACCAGAATTCAAACAGACACAAAACAGCAAGCTGAGTCTGATGCTTCGTGGGACATCTGTGTCCACACTTAACAGAAGAACAAGGGACCAGAAGTCCCAGCAGCTCCTGGCAATATTCTGACTTGAGCAGGGCTGCAACACACACTGATGATGCTGTGGGAGATGATGGTTCAGAAAACCAAATTCCTCTTTGCTATTATTTGCCACACTTGATCCCACAGGTACAGCATATGCTGCTTCATACACGTTCCTTCTTAGAGGCAAGCCAGCCTTTCCTCTTTCAACCATTAGAAACTGTAAGCTATTACAGAAATAGCTTACCCTTTCTATAACTAGAGAAGGTATAAGGTAAAAGATACTCTGCCACCACACAGGGTAAAGGCTTCACTAGGTTGGTCATGTTACAGGCGCAAAAGTGTTGAAATACTTAATTAGCAGAGAATCAAATAAGCAAATATGAAAAACCTAGAAGCCTTCCAACAAGATTAAAAATCATGGAGTTCACACAAAGGAAGAATGGCCTACATTACCTTTGTTCTATGGAGAAATTGGAGAACCTTGTGAAAGAGCCACAGGTACAAAAGCTGATACCTGGAAATGTGGCTCACATGTCACTGCACAACAGTTCAAGCAGTGGCTGGAAGCAAGGCCATGCTGTCTGCTTACAGATACAGAAGCAGAACTGCACCACCTGGGGCTTAAAAGGAGCACTCAGAAGGTGCAGATTAAGAAGTGCAGATTTTTGAGATATTTGGATTACGACACTGCATTACGAAGAATGAGAGATGGAGGTTATCTTGTATTCAGTATAGACTCCCTAAAATGACAGAAAATAATGTATCTTAACCTGTGCTGTGTGAACGTGATGTTATTTTCTGCTTTTGGGAACTGGAGGAATATCCTCCAGCACAAGTACTGTGTTTTCTGTCAGTCTTTCCAGGACCCATAATGACATAGGGATACTGCTTGCTTGTCTGCTAATGGCTTTTATACCACATACCTGCTAGTTAAAGTAGACCATATCTGCACAGCAAAGAAAAAACAATCAAAATAATGGAAAGAATAATATATCCAGCTCATATATTTTGTACAGCGCTTCCCATGGAACAAACAAATTTTGTGAATAGTCACATCAGCTATAGTACTGTCTTGGAGATTAAAAGCATAACAAAGATGAGAACTGACCTCTTAGTGCCAAACATGATGCAAAGGAGAGCCTGATTCACATTTATAAAGTCACTGCTCTGCACAAGCTGTTTCTGTTGACCTGGATAAAAAAAGAGAGATATTTAGACCAAGCAACTCAGGACCATGATTTTAAAATCCTGAACAATAATTACATTAGTAAATACTGCCCAGTGCAGCTTCAGAAAATACCTGCCAATTTTACAGAAATATATAGATAGGTTATCAAAACAAATACAATTTAATGTATTTAATATTAACAAAACAAACAAAAAAAAAGGATAATGGTTATGAAACCTAAGAATAACTCCTGCTGCTGGTAGAGCTTAAGCCTGATTGTAAAGGCAGTTACTGAGCACAAGACTTCAGTATACTGATATTTGGAAGGGCAACATCTGAAAGCCCCTGTTCTCTGAATGGAGAATTCATCTAACTGAGTGAAATTCAGGTGCCTTAATGCAAGTAAACAAGGTCACCATGAATTGCTTGTCTAAACACGGACATATAAATTTACATCTAAATTGCATTTTGGTGTTCAGTTTGTTCAATGACTACCTCGGTAAATTAGTATTTTTTCCAGAAATGAACCATTAATATGAATAAGAAATGTCCTGAGATGGGTCTACTGAGACCCAATGACCTCAAGAAATCCTATTATTTGAAAAAAAACTTTCACTAAAAAAAAAGAAAATGTTACAGAGTAATAGAATAATTTCCATTGGAAGAAAATGCCTAGCCTGGGCTTCAGCTTAAATCAGGTCTAATCAGATCAGGGTTTTCAGGGATATTGCCAGTTGAGTCCCAAACACCTCCATGGACAATCAATTCCAGTACTTCACCATCAAGACTGCATAAGCATTTTTCCTGATACCTACTGAAAATCTTCAATTTTATGTTCACTGCCTCTTAGCCTATCACTGTGAACCTTCAAGAAAATTCTAGCTCAGTCTTTTCTATATCCACCACTCAGGTATTTGCTCATGACACTAAAGTCTCCTTCTCACAATCTCTTCTTAATGCTGAGATGATCCAGCTCTTCAGCCTCACCTTGTATGTCAAGTGCTACAGCCCTTAGTCACTGTGTTTGGTCTCCATACGCTGACATCCTGTCATTACTGGGGAGCCCAAGTCTGGTCACAGTACTGCACAGTCCATCTTGTAAATATGATACTGAGGAAGGAACATTTCCCTGACCTTCTGGCTGCACCCTTACTCACATAGCTGATGGATGCAGATGGATTCGTTTGCTGTCAGGGCACCCTGTTGGCTTGTGCTCAAATCACTGTTCACAAGAGAATTCAGATCTCTTTCAGCAGCACTGCTTCCCAAGTTCACAGCCTGTGCTGTTACAGAGGGTTATTCCATTCCCTGAGCAAGACCTTGTATTTGCTTTTGCTGAATCGTGCAAGGTTCTTGTCAGCCCATTTCTCCAATCTGGTCAGGTTCCCAAGTAGCAGCAGTTTCCTCCAGCACACTGCCCACAAAAACTGCTGATTTGCACTCTGTCTTCTCACTGGTGTCATTAATGAAGACACCAACAAGTGCTGGTCTCAGTACAGAACCCAGAGGGGCCACACAAGTTACTGGCTGAGCATCTGCTGTTTTCCAGCCATCAAGAGCCTCTCCCAGCCACCATGATTTTCCAGCGCAAGAGAGCAGCCTCTTAGAATCACAGAATCATCAAGGTTGGAAAAGACCTCCAAAATTATCCAGTCCAACCATCCACCTACCACCAATATTCCCCACTAAGCCATGTCCCTCGGTACAAAATCTAAATGTTTCAGGAACACCTCCAGGGACACTGACTACACCACCTCCCTGAGCAGATCATTCCAGTGCCTGACCATTCTCAGAGAACGAGCATTTCATAATGTCCAGTCTGAATCTCCTCTGAAGCAACATGAGGCCACTGCCTCTAGTCCTATTGCTAAGTTACACAGGAGAAGAGGACAACCTCCATCTCACCACAATCTTCCCTCAGGCAGCTGAAGAGAGCAATTATGTCACCCCTGAGCTTCACTTTCTCCAGACTGAACAATCCCTCAGCCGCTTCTTTAAGACTTGTGCCCCAGACCCCTCACAGCTTTGTTCCCCTTCTCTGGACACGCTCCAGAGTCCTGATGTCTTTCTTGTAGTGAGGAGCCCAAAACTGAACGTAGTACTCAAGGGGAGGCCTCACCAGGGATGAGTAATGACAGTCACTTCCTCCAATATCCTGGACAACATCCCATCTAGTCCCATGGACTTACAAACATACAAGTGAGATCCCCAGCTCTGCCTTGCAGATACACACAGTAGCCCTGCAGATACTGCTTCCCTCCCACAGACTCTGATATAAAACCAAGGGATCCGGGAGGCCTGAGGACAACCTTCAGCAGTGAAATCTGAGGCACAAAAAGCACAGCTTTTTCACCACACGGCCACACTGAGCTACAGGTCCATGCTCTACCTTCCTTTCTGCTGCTGATGGACTTACAGAAAGCTTTCTTCTTGCCTTAACCTTCTTTGCCAGTTTCAATTCCAGCTGAGCTCTGTCTATTCTGACTGCACTGCTACTGATCCTGTACATCTCATATTCTTCCAAGCAGCCTGCCCCTGTTTCTACCATCTGTGTCCTTCCTCTTTGGTTTTCTCTTTGAGCTCCTTTACACAGATTGCACCCCCTCCTCCTGTCTTGCTCATGTCCTGTACCCACTCACTGATTTCTTCATGTAAATGTGCAATCTAAATACAAATGTTTTGTTAATCAGAAATGAGCTGTGATTACATGATCTCGACTGACAGGAGGATTTTTGGCTTCAAACTCTGTCCTAAATTCATAAGATGCTTAAGGGGACTCCACATCTCTCTATCACCCCTGATAAAACGACACCACGTAAAATGTCCTGTTATCTCCATGCAAGGAAATGGTATTTTAAAAGCACTCTATTTCACTACAGATTAGAGCAGTGACATTTTTGTCTCAATTTATCAACTGTTCCTAAAGCACTGGCTTTTTTAGCTTTTTGTTTTGTTTCTGCTTGGTGTGGCTCCTTCACTTGCACAGCTGCAAGAGATGACGGGAAGCTCCCTCTTCCTTTCTGCGCTCTCTTGTTGCAGAATCACAGCCCTACAGCTGGGCTAGTGGCAGAAGCACTACCATCCTACAGAACATTTTCCTTCCCATAGCTGTCTCGATTGGGAATTTCAAAAGCCTCTAGGAAAGCCAAGTAGCCAACTCCAACTGAAAATCAATGGATTTGGGACATGTACATTCCCAACATGCCCTGGGAAATCACACTCCACTTCCCTGTTGAGGATCCTAATTAGCCTGTGAGATCCTCAACCTAGAGATTGAATGCAGCTGAGATTAAGGACTGCAGTTCATTATCTGCCATAGTGCACACATTCAAGTCATCTACATAGCTGCTCATACAACATAAAGCCTAAATCTGTAAGTGTGTTATGGAGATCTTAGGTCTTCCTGTTCTGTAAGCAGCAAAGTTCAGATTCTTTAATTTAATTTTCAGCAGTACATAGGTCAATATCTAGAAGTCTCCAGGTCCCATCTGACAAAACAGTAGTAACTTACAGTCCCAAGAAGTTCAATGAAACTGAACATTTTTATACCATTCATTCAATCATTGGCTGATCATTTATATTTCCACAACAAAAGGCATCACTGACAAGTATTTATTATGTATTAAGCACTTTACATTAGAAAGTAGGATTGCTTTTAGGTTCATAAGAACTTTAACTGAAGGGTTCCATTTCCTTCTGGCTCCTCTTGCAACTAAATGACAAATGAAAATAAATGAGCCAATAAAACGAAGTCCTAATTCAAATGGACACAAACAACACATAGTTCTCATGTAAGGACTAATTTATATAAAATGCAAATGAAATTTTCAACAGCAATTTTCATGTTACAGAATAAACCCAACTGCCTTCTGTTAATGAAGAAAGGTCAGTTCAGTATGAAGAGTTTAAGAATTGATTTTGCCTACTGTATATCACAAGGGCAGCCAACATTATGATCATTCTGAAGTATTAATTCTGGTAGTTTTATTGTTGTATCTTTTTTTAACTAACATGTTTCTTCTGATATCTGAAGAGAATGTATTTTAGATGTATACAAATTAACTGCATGATATCTGAAGAGAATGTATTTTAGATGTATACAAATTAACTGCATATATTTGACTGCTGATTATTTCATCTGTCAGGAAACTGCTACAGCAATCATATAGTTGCCAAAGATTTTATACTATTGTCTGTAAAGATTACATTGGTAAGAAGATTAAATTAACAGGATTACATTTCCAGTTTTCTTCACAAATTAATTAAAGTATGACTGCTGTATGTTTTCCACTTGATTCATGCAGTTCCCACGACAGATGTTTTCCTCTTCCAAAATGAAGTTAAATATTTCTGGTCTTAAGACAAAGACAACAAAAAACAATTACCAGTTTACTCTGCTTCTCAGTGATGGCTCAGTTGACCTCATTAGATAATTTTTCTTTCATCCTTTGTTCTTAAATCCTGGTCTTTCACTCTTTAAAATAACACAATCACCAATGTCTTAAAACCCCTTGTTTTCCTTTCTGTTCCTTTCCTGCATTGTGTAATACCTTATATCCATTTTTTTCATTTCACGGCTATATGCAGTTTATGCACAAAATGTACAGAGTCGGTACAACGCAGAGATGTCTGTGTGCTCATTCCCCACCTCTGCTTGCAGGTAAGTCGAGGCAAATCCTCACTATTCTTGTAGGAGGGAATAAAAATTCTTAGTATGCAGTCTGTGAGCATGTGAAAGAAACATACTGATTTTTAAATAAGGCAGATAGAAACAAGAACTTTTCCTAAGTATTTTGCCCTCCTTTACCCTGAAGGCAGCTTCCTTTCCTATGATTTCAGGATTATTCAGGACATTCCTCTTTGTCATCAAGATCATCTTAAAATCTAATTCCTCAGAAATCTGAGAGAGTAAAGCCATGACCGTCTCTTCTTCTCTAGGCACAATTACTGGATTACCAATTATTTATTATTAATTAAAAGTGAATGTACCTATGAACAGAAAAAAGCATGCACGGTGAAAAGATTAACAGGAACTGGACTGATGAGGATTTCATTATTTAATCACCAATCATTATTATATAATCATTAAGTAATAATTTCATTATTTAATCATTAATTAAATATTATTCATGACACTATAGGGGAGATTTAAGTTAGATATTAGGAAGAAATTCTTTACTCAGAGAGTGGTGAGGCTCTGGAAGAAGTTGCACAGGGAAGATGTGGATGTCCCATCCCTGGAGATATCAAAGGTGAAGCTGGATCAGGCTCTGGGCAACCTGATCTAGCTTTGGATGTCCCTGTTCATTGCAGGAGAGTTGGAGTAGATGATCTTCAAAAGTCCCTTCCAACTCTACAGATTCTATGATTCTATGTTTTTTCTTTATTTACGAAGAGTAAAGAGCCTGTAAAAGTTTTTGTTGTTATTCTTATTGTTCTAAATCACTTATAAACAACTGAAAAGCACTTTCTAAAAGTTCATCTGAAGTGAGTGAGCATTAATGATTAAACTGAATCTGCTGATACATATACGCTAGAAGCAATAGCTCATTTTCACCTGCTATGATACATGAAAATGATGTTACTCATCCACCCCTCTCCTCTCCAGAAATATCAAGAGTATCCCAGATAGACATGGAAAAATCATGAGCTCAATGCTCCTTAATGTTTTAAAAACTAACACCTGCATGCAGGCTGCTGGGTTCAGGCACAGCTTGATAGCAAATCAGCTCTACAGCCAAGTGAGGGCTTACTCTCCTCATGCCCACTATGCTTTTTAATTCCTGTCCCTCAGTTTGCAGTCTCTTTAGTTGCACAAATATAACAGAATACAGCATTGCGCTACCAGGGAGATTAAATGATTTAGATCAAGACCTGCCTCTCCAAAAACTTCAAAAAGCATATTTACTTTAGAGATGTTTTCATAGCACTCGTTGCACTGGCACAAGTAGAGAAGCTGTGAACTCTGGAATAGTAGTTTCTTAAGCAGACTTAAAAGCCAAAGATAACATCCAGGTCGTAGCTTCTGAAGTGATAATGAAAGACCATTTAAAATTTTTAAGAAATGTTTGTACCTTATGTAAAATTAGTCCTAAAGGGTATTCTGAATATGAGTTTTAATCTGCACAGAAAGGAAGCAATCTCTTAGACTATTTCACACAGAAAAATTAATAGCATCAAGAGTTTAGAAAACACTCCTACCTCCTACCTGATAATGCCATCTGAGACACTATCAGATTTCCACATCTCTTTTGCTAATGTTGAAAACAAAATATAACATTGTTAAATTAACAGCAGTAGAGGACTGCAAGAATTGTATGTCACTCTACAGGCAGGAGAGAGAGAGAGAAAGAGATGAAACAACTCCAGGGACCAAAGCAATGAAGTGTTATCTTTCCTGTACTCTTTTTCACCACTATAGAAGGCATGGGTACTTAAAGTTCAATTGAGTATTTCACATGCACTGAGAGAAAAAACTCTTTCGCCTCAGAATAAACTGATGTCAGCTAAATGTGATCAACTATTGCCAAGAAACAGGGAACAGGATTATACAGACCCAAATCTCTCACGAGCTCAAACAAAAACAGCAGCTTTTGGAGGATGACGATGACCTTTGGCTGCAGTTAGCCAGACTAATTCCAAGGGGAGTATGACATGGACAGACAGAGCAGAATATATCAAGCACATGAGTTTAATAGCTACCATAGTTAGAAAAGAGATCCATTTTTTCTACCTTATCAAAGATGCTGTGGAAAATAGCAATAGTAGATTTATCTTAAAAATATGTAGATTCTGCTTTTCATGCTTCAACTTTTAAACTAACGCTACAATACTGACTTACGCTTTAACTGAAGTTTCATTGATAATTCTTTAAAACTAAAGAAAAGATGTCACTTGACTGTGCAGAAGGATATAAAATAGTAATTTTAGCACAAGAATGTATAACTAAACAATCACTCAAGCACTTACAGTTTATTTATTCTGTGATATTCAAGGGAAAGAAAATGAAAAGAATGATGTTTATTCAGTACAATGGGAAGTTATTTACGCTTAGTCATTAGTATGTAGAAGAATGCAACCCAAGACATAATAACACAGATTTTCCTGAGTGTGTTACCAGTGCTTCTTCTCAGACAGTTAATTTACTGTCTCACCTGATCAGCTGGCATGTCTATCTATTCATTCCTATATTATCAGCATAAATAAACTCCTTTCATTCACAATCATCTTGGTTATCCCACTGCCATTTGACTGCATTAATGCTTTCTATCTCATATTTTTAAGGCCATAAATACAAAAATGGAAAGATAATATCGACAATCCCTTGTTTTCCTTTCACCATTTATATATATTAGCATCAGGTTTTGCTGTGTTTTCCAGTTCTGCTGCTTCTGAAGATGACAGCTTGCTACACAGTAAAGTTCTCAGCTGGAATCTGATCTAAGAGCACTGCAGACTATAGGCTCTGTCACTCCAAAATCTTTTGGGCAAGATCTGTAAAGGAACTCTTTACCAATCCTTAAGCCAAAGACTGCATCTCAATTTCTGTAAATAACTTAAATATTTCACTTCTTGGCATAAGATTTCAAAATACCATGAACAGAATTCATCCTACCATGCACAGCCAAGGCCAAGGAGGATTTATCGTAACAGAAAAGGCCCATAGATGGCTGTGGCCGCTCAAGGTGATTCTTCATTAATTTCCCTCTCACTTTTCCCATTCTGAAGTCACACAATGACCTTCCACTTCCAAAGACCAACAAACTGATTATCTTTGCAAGCAGAACAGGATTCAGTGTAAGTTGTTACAAGTTACAAAATGATCTCTGCTTTCATGGAAGAAACAATTCTTAGAAGATCCATCAAATCAAGTCAGCAAAGACTGAAAGGATTGAGAGAGGATTACCTCAGAACTAAGGACTTCCACAGAAGTTGTGCTCAACAATGTCATGGCTGTTTGACAGACCTATTCTTAAACACTCCAATGTGGAAGGTTGCACTGTCTGCAACATTGCCATGTAATCCTAAACGTCTGAAATCCTTTCCCTGAAAATAATACTCTTCGCAACCAGCAAAGCTCATTGCCATTTGTTCCTTCACCAGTAAACACAGAGAACTTTACCCTATTTCTCAGAATAGCGTTCTCGCATACTGGAGCACTGTTCAGGAGTCACCTGTTTCTATTCTAAGTTAAACAGCAACTTAGAATATGATTCTTCCTAAAGGGTGTGTTATCCTGACTTCAGATTCTCTTTCCTCCTGTGTCCTCCTGACACAGATGGCCAAAACCAGAGAGAGTATTCTGCACAGAACAAAGTAAAATAGGAAGTATTTATTACTTTTCATGAGGTAAACTTGGCTGTATATTCTAGTTTAATATTCTTCAATAGTCTACATCAGTGGCTAACATTTACCTTGCTGTTCATCTATCTCTCAGATTTCGTTTTCCCCACAACATCTACACAGATCATCACTCTGTCATGTGTTTTTGTAAATTCTGAAAATCCAACAATTTCCAACAACATCACATTTCTCAAAAAGAATTTACTAATGTGTTGTGCGATTTTTTCATCCTCTTTCCTATGTATTTCAGAGTAAACACCAAGTTCGTATGATTCAAAGCTTGAATAACAATTAAAAAATATAAAATACCTAGTCTGTCAGTCATCTTTGGGCTGGAAGGGTCTTCAACATTAAGCTAGAACAAGTGGTTTGAATGCAGCATGCTTTAGCACCATCATCATGTCCACTGTCTTACAGAATAAGAGGATCCACTGCAATGTTCTTGTACATTCACTGACCTCAAGCTAAGAGCTGATAGGAATAAACCATGTTAGAGAACAACAGATGGAAATTATTTTGCTGCCTCTTTACAGAATCACAGAATCACAGAATCACCCGGGTTGGAAGGGACCTCAAGGATCATGTAGTTCCAACCCCCCTGCCTAGCAGGGCCACCAAACGTACACATTCAGATCAGGTTGCCCAGGACCCCGTCCAACCTGGCCTTGAACACGTCCAAGGACGGGGCATCCACAACCTCCCTGGGCAGCCCGTTCCAGGGCCTAACCACTCTCCTTGTAAAGAAGCTTCAGGTAAGCTCTGAAAATCACCTAGAATATAAGATGGAGTTTTCTTTGACACAGCTCCTTCTCTTTAATCTCTCAATGAACTTGTTCTAGCTTTCCATTTACTTGGAAAAGAGTCAGACCCAGACAGTCAGATCCTCACCCTCTGCCACAGCACTGTGCCTGTGACCAGAAAGACAGCAACAAGCAAGACTCTGTATAGTGCTGAGTAGATGAGGGTTTGCCAAGGTCTGTATCTGGCACACCATACCTTTTTCTGGCAGCCCTGTGGCCATCAGAAGGAACAGGTGATGCATTTCATTTCTCACTGTTCTTTTCTCAATGTATTTTTGAGCATTCACATTGTATGTTCTTCCCAATCAGGATTTGAATCACACAACGGCAAGAACAGTGATCGCTTCAGCCTGGCCCAACGGATTTCCCCACCAGACAACAAAGAAAGCTACCAAAAAAACTGACTGTAGTCAAAAAAAAAAGAATGGGAGAACAGATTTGCTAATGTGAAGGTTTGTGCTAATAAGTTAGAAGAAATGTCAGTGATGATTCTAGTGATTAATGAATTAGAAAATTAGACACCATGAGTTAAATCTGAGTATTATTATAATACCTCTCAAACCATTCCTTCTGTTGGAATCAACAGCTCATACAGCATTTCAAATCAAAAGATTTATTAATAACATATTAAGCAAATTATTTTCATATTAGAAATACCCACGCCTCTCTCCTGCTTAAACAGAGTCCTTGATTGAACTGAACACATCCATTGGTCACAGCAAAGGCTACAAAAGTTCTGATCAATACAAAGACACTAAAGGAAGTTATTATTTAATTTTAAGGTCTATAATTTATTTAAACTTCTTCACTTTAGAAATGTTAAATTTGCCAACTGTATCCTTGGCTGCATCAAAAGAGCAGTGGCAGCAGGAAAAGGCAGGTGATTTTCCCCCTCTGTTCTGTCATTATGAGGCTCCATCTGCATTACTGCATCCAGCTCAAAAAAGACATACAGCTGTTGGAGAGGGTACAGAGAAGGCCACGAGGATGCTCAAAGGGCTGGAGGACCTCTCCTATGAAGAAAGGCTGAGAGAGTTGGGCTTGTTTAACCTGGAGAAGAGAAAGCTGTTGCAATTACCAACAGACATGGAAAGAGTATTCCTAGAAGCTAAATACAGCATTCTGGGCTTCATTTTGTCTGTGACAGGAAATCAAAATCTGATCACTGAGAACTCTTGAGCAGCTTTAATTTATGAGCAGCTTGAAGCTACCATGCACAGGTTAGAAGCTAAAAGGATTTTTTTTTTCTTAAGCTACAGGAAGAATCACCAGGTAGAGGAAGAACACAGAAACATTTTTCCTCATCCTAATTTGCAAATAGTTCCTTCTTGCCTGTAGGCAAAATGAATTATATTAGTTGTTACTTTGTACACAACAATAAAAAGTAACACTTCTCCTTCAGGTCAGTTTTTTATATTTATTCCACTAGCTAAGAATAAGTAGTAAAATTGAGAAGCAATTTATTATTAAGATCTTTCCTGTAAGTCTCCTGGAAGGCACAGTCAGCAGCCCACAAGTGAAGTCAGGAAGGATGTCATTGCCCTGGGGTAGCCAACATTCATCACAGTGGGCAGCCTTTGCTGTAATAGTTTCTCAGTGGGGAAGGCAGCATGTAACAGAGAGATGACGTGTAAGATAATGCCTGAAAACTCAAAAGTGTTTTAGGGAGAGGTGACTGGAAGTGAGTGTTTACAGCAACAGCAGGAGGGAAGAAAGCAGAATGTCTTGCTTCTCTTTTTAGCCCTCAACACAGGTAAAAAAAAAAAATACCCATTCTGTATCATGCAGGTTTATTCCCACCACAATTTGGTTTTCATTTGGTGATTGCTTGCTTACCTCTCTCCTACAGATTTCTCCTTAACTGCCATTTCTGATGTCTAATTTCCTCAAAATAGGAAGTGGATATACCCAGGAAATACCCATGACTTTAACACATTACAAACTGTCTTCCAGTTCCTTATATTACTAGCAGCTCAATTATCACTGTCACTGAACTTATGTTTTACTTCAATTTATTCAGAGCATCTGGGAAGCTGAACTACCCAGAGTGATAGTCAATACAGTTACATGGGAAAAAATAATAATAATAATAATAATCCAATCACTTCATAAAGGAAAGGGGGTCATTCAGAGTCAAAGCTTGTCTGTGAATAGTGGGCAGCGGCAGAGTATTTTCAGTCAAATTTGAACAGACTGTAAATTTCCCAGCAGAGGTATTTTGGAGTGGGTGGGTGACTGTGTTAAAAAAGATAGTGGTCTGCAAGATGCCTGTTTTCCAATTTCTCATTAAACCTCATTGAATTTCAGACCACATTAAATCAGATTTTGAAACTAAACTCACAGATTTGCTCCTAATTTTATAAATAGTTCTATGCCCTTCAGTACACTATGATGCTGTTCAGCGTGAATTAAACAGCAGCATTTGGCATTCAACCACAGCGAGCAAGGACAGATTCACTGAGAGACTAAACCACCTGAAGGCAAGATGCAAAATGGCTTCTTTGATGGTTCACATCCAGAAGTCTTGGTCGTCTTTTCGAGCAAAGCAGGGCTCTGCTGTTGTCAGGAAGGCAAGAGGCACACAGCCAAGCCAGAAAGAAAGTGAGAGACAGATGCTTCATTTGGTACGGAGCTGCTCAGCTGCATTTTTCAGAGGATCAGTCAACTTGTTACAAAAAGCAATGTGCCAGGAGATGCCATTCTGCATGCCATCTTCATAGTAGTGAAATTCTCCAAATGTCAGGATCCAGGCTTTTTCTTTGGTAAAATGCAGAAATCCAAAACGGGTGAAAAAATATGGCAGTTCCTGCAAGGTCCTGGGAGGCGTCGCAAACCTGAAATTCCACTGGGATTACAGTAAAGTGTATTCACTTTACCACAGGTGCAGATCTAAACTGGAGCCTGTCAGTAAGTCTTGTTTAGGAGTGGGTGGATCTGCAAGGAAAGCATCATTTGAGACAATTCAATACACTACCTCAAAATCTCCAGATAGGAAAATATGATTCTCCTCTTCTTTAAACTCTTAAATTTCCTGCATTAAGCAGTCTATCTATCAATCTCTGTGTGGGAACAAGAGGGGAAAAAATGCACAATGGGTATAAAATTAATTAAAACCTGCTCAGATACAGGTGCTAGCCAGACATCTGCTGTTCAGTCAGCTTCAGGTGTACTTATGGTTAAAATAAATGAGTGTAAATGGCCTCCTTTTCTTTAGGTGGTGAGAATTGGCTGCAGCCAGCATTTCTGGATGGAACAAATGACTAAGTACCTGCCTCCAGTTTTGACATTTTTTAAATCTTAAAGTCAAAAGGTCACATAAATGGAAAAGGTGGAGAAGAGCAGGGCTCGCACACACAGTTACCACCATCCCATCACAGCACAGCGCTGATATCTTGAGTGGCAGGAAATATGAAACCCCCCCAGGCATCCAACTTCCAGTACTAAATGTAACAGAAATACCATCAAGGCATCGATAGAGTATAACGCTGCTCACACACGCACAGTCAGGACTGACAGGGCATGAAACTAGGTCTAGGAAAATGCAGAAAGATGCAGTCTGTGAAATTTGGCCTTATCTTGGAAAAAAAATGGGATTTGAATTACCCAAGCTGTCATCTTTTTTTTTTTACCAGCTTAATATCAGAAAAGAAATAATGTATAAGTGTACTTCAAAGGAGGAATTTTCGGGTGTTCCCACTTCTCAGATGTTCTTCAACTTTTATCTGATGCTTTTTCTGAGAAAAACTGAGGACACAAGCCACCAGAATGTAAAATACTATTGCTGTGGCAAATAAACAATTAATCACTTTAATTCTTGACAAGTACCTTATTATAAAACAAACCTACTTGATGTTTTTTCAGCTTTGCAGACGTTTCACTTTCGAGCAATTATACTAAAGTCATATTGCTTCTCAAGGCAGCTTCTAGCAAGAAATCCAATTAACATTCAGCACTTTAAAGAGGTAGAATTTAAGAGTTCTGTGTTCATCTCTTCTTAGTCAGCTAAACGAGGAACACAATTTATTTTGCATAATAAAGACAAGAATAGAAAGTATTAAAAAGACAACAGGTCCGGCAGGGGAGCCCTCAAATACAGATTGTTATTAATCAGTTTATTTCTAGTGGGAGTTTCTAAGTGGCACAAGTGTGTGTGTACTGTGTGCCTGTGAAAACAAGAGCAATGAAAAGACTGGATGTTCTAATTCTCAAAGGACGTTGATCACTCAGGATTAAAAGCATTGCATAAGAATGTGAAAACAGCACTCCGTCTTCAGCTGAGGCATAATGCAGTTACATGAGGAAATATATGACAGATAGGCCTGTTTTCCATTTTTTAAGCAATTTAGGCAATGGGGAAAACATATTAGGCTCTTCTAAACTATAGTGATGAAGCACATCCACAAAAAATAAGGTCAATGCGTGTACAAACAGTCAGATTATGAATCTGCTAACTTGCGATTCTGGAAGCTCCTTACTAAGTCAGATTAACTTGGAGTTTCTGTTCATCACTATGACATAGCTAAAGAACCCCATGCCCAGAGAACATAAATTGTTCCTTCTTTTCAGCAGTGTAACTTTAAGAAAAAGCTTTTCTATGTATTTCCTGAATTTACAGTAAGATGCCTGCACCATTGTTAAACAAAGCACACAGAAATCACAATTCATCTATCTGGATCCATCACTTACAGTCTCATATTTTGGTTAAAGTGAATTCAAAAGGATGAAAAAGACACATTTCAACATGAACCTGTACCTATACGAAATCGTATGTAAATCCCTTTGTCCAGCAGTGAATTAACTGAACAGAATCTTCATTTTCAAATGTCTAAACATAACTGAGCACATCATTTAGTTAGGTTTGTGGTGAATCTCACTGAGTGGCTCAGAGCAAGGTGAACACAGCAAGCAGCAGCATGACCAGTTTGCCCAGATTGCCTCACTGCCACCCCACAGCGGGCCTGCGGTGTCTCCTCCTTGCAGCAGTACCTCCCATAAGTATCTTCTTCCACCAGAAACTCCATTTTGCTCCAAATTCTGCTTTGCACAGCTCCAAATATGATTCTTAGAATTGAGACACTTGCTTAAAATTAAGGGGGCAGAAGGCGATAGATATGAAATGCTCAGTATCTACAAGTAGACATAAATTGAGAAAAAAAGTTAATTTACCTATTTATTTTGGTTTTGAATATGCTGAACAGTAGTTACTCCTTCTAAGCCCTTAGCATGTCTATGGGTAAGAGAATGCAAACAAGTATTGTTCACGTCATCTGGTTTGTGACAAAACACATTTCCCATCTTGTCCCTAAGGGACAAAACAGGGGAAAAAAAATAAAAAAAGATGAGGTACAAGAGAAAGATAAAAGACAGATTAGCTGTAAGAGACAAAATGGCTCAGATGGCAAGTAATGGTACCTGCATGCCATCTGTAGTCACTGCAGCAGGAGCACTTTCTGGGCCCACAACTTCTCTCAGAGGCCCCCAGCAGGCATCCCTGCCAGAAGTAATTATTTCTCACATGAAGGAAGGAAAAAAATTTTTTTTTTTTTTAAAAAAAAGAGAGAATGGAAAAGCTCTGAAAAAGGAAAATATGAATCACATCCCATGAGACTGGCATGAAAGAGGACAGGTCACCCAGAGTCTACAGAGCACCACATTTTGACTCTCATGTTTATCTTTATAATAACTATTTTTTCTTTATTTCTACATGCGTATGAGCTTGCTACTGCATTCTGCAGCAGCTATACACAAGGAAAGGCTAGGGATAAGGAGAGATCATTCTTTCTGCAAAAAAGGGACTTATCTTTTCTTCTTTCTAAATAGCTTACAAACAAAAGTAAAATCTAAAATGAAAACCTGCAACTCGTTAAAGCATCTCTAAGATGCTGCTCAGGAACTTTGCTTTTTTTGCCTTATCTCAGCTGTGCATTTTTTCCCAGTTTTTCTCCCCTATATGAAATTATGCTGCAGGGTTTCTTTTGGTAATTAGAAAACAAGGTCTCAAGACTAATCTAATGACAGCAGAAGAAACCATTCCCTCCAAGAATATTGCAAACTGATCCTCTATAATATGACAAGAATATTAAATACTGGGAGAATTTGCTCACGAAAGACTGACACTAAAATAACTACTTTCAAAACCTACATATAAAAAGGCAGCAGTACCTTATCTGACAACTGAACTGCAATTTAAAACTAAAACCAAAAAACACCTTTTACACTCACATTAAACAACAATTTGCAATTTGCAAGAAATCTAGATCAAAGTACTTTATTTTAACTGGATCTTAAGAAAGAAAGAGATTTTAAGAAAAGAGAGTAATCCACTAAAGATAAATATGTTTAATTTACAGCCAAATGCAGGATATGACAAATAGGACATGGAACGCTGAAAGTACATGGCCATATCCAAATATAAGTCCCTCTTCATTTAACATACCTCTAATCAATCAGTCTCACTCCAAAACAAAACTTCCAAACAAGCTGTACCAGCATAAAATTTTGGGCTAATATCTTCTCCACACAGCATTCCCAACGCAACAGATAACAGCAGCATCACATCTTGCAGCCAGAATCAGACCCATGCATACCTAAACACAGCTGAACACCTTGGGCTGTACTAAACACTTCTTCCCACTAAAACATTCTTCACCCTGAGCACTTGCAAAGATTAACTTGGAAAGACATTGTATAACAAATGACCCCAAATACCCATGTCAGCCCATTCCCTAAAAAAAAAGACTCCAGAACTCCCAAGAAATAAAAATAATAATAATAATCTATCAAACTTCCCAACAAAAGTCCGTAAGGTGAGCTCTCCACTAATTTGTACGCAGGAGGAAGCTTCTTGAATCATCAAACTGATGCCAGAAAGTCACTCTAAAGAAGAAATTACACTATAAAACCAAATAAAATTCACCAGCATGCAGGTTTACTTTGTCAAATAAGATACTGCAGAAAAAATGTCATCCACACTGACAAGGAAGTAACTGGGTAAGAACCATAGAAGAAACAAAACAGAAACATCAGATTCACCATTAGGAACACGGGAAATTTAAGAACACAGCTGGAGAAATTCAAAAGCAGGATACATCAACCAAAGGAGATAGAAAGATGGAGAATGGTCAAACTTACACCGAAAAATCAGACACTCAGTGAGTATCTGAAAACATTTAAGAAAATAATTTCCCGAGCTGATACTGAAAGGCAAAGAAAAGCAGAGGAGCAGAAGCCTCATTTAGTCATTAGCTAGCTAATACAGCAATTAAGTGATGGTGCCTTAAAAGATTAGGCCTTATGAACACTCTGGCAAACGTCCTTCCATCTGGTTTTCAGCCATACTAAACACAGCCCTTACTGGCTTCAGCAAAGAAAGTATTTCGAACTTCTGAAATCAGCAGGAACTGAGCACTGTGAAAAACCAAGGGCAACAACTTCAATTCTGGAGGATGGAAGCAGACAATCTTTCAGGCTCCTCCCAACTCATGCCAACCTGTAGTTGCTTTGGGAATAGCACTGCAGGAGATTAGCCAAAAATAATAATCTTTCAATGGCATTGCTTTTGGTTTCTCTACTTTCCAGGTAATTACGAAATTAGATAAATGACATAAGCTTGAAGCACTACACGTTTTTCACTTACAGTATTTTAGTTCTCCTACTTCAAAAAAAATTCATGTCATGATAGTGAACACTTTCCTAAAGCCCCAACTCCTTAAAATTCCTTGTAAAGCTTCAATTCCAGCAACAATTCAAAAGAAAATCAGTCTCATTCTTTCGGTTTTTCAGAAAAGCTTGAAACTATGAACTCTAAACACCAGATGCTTGATAATACTTTTTACATTTCAGTGTATTTTACCAATCATATTTTTTGAGAAAAATCTTCAGAATTATTTGGGACTGAAAATTGCATGGAAATAGAGAGGAGGTTGAAATGAACTGCGATGGATCCAGAGACATTTGCATTTCAAAATTAAAGTAGTGCTGAAAGACAGCAAATGGTAATTGGAAAGACAGATCTCAGAGAAACCTCATGGGAAGACATCATGAAAATGGCAAGTAATTCAATTGTAAAATGGGTTTGGGATTAGGTAGCTGCGAGTGCTGATAATACCCTAAAATCAACAAGAAGAAAAAAAAAAACATCTGCTGCCTGTACTGGAGCTTTGCAGAGTTTTAAGATTTATAAATCCTCACATAGGACATTTCAACTGTGAAAAAACAATAAAATTGGATCTAATTATGCCTTTCTTAATAAAGCCAATTACACAGTCCATATTTTTCTAATAAAGCTGGAGTTGATTGACATTTTTCCTCACTTTCGTTCTAAGAAGTATTTAGTTGCTTCTTAATATTCTATTTTTTTTTTCTTTTTTTGCAAGTCATTATTAGTACGGTGTTTATGGTTTAACTCAGCAGGCAGCTCAGCACCACACAGCTGTTCACTCACTCCCCCTTCCCAGCAGGATGGCAGAGAGAATCAGGAAAAAAAAAAAAATAGAATTCGTGGGTTGAGATAAACACTTATTTACTAAGACAAATAAAAGATGAGGAAAAGAGAATAACAGTTATGATAATTACCTATACATGTACTATGCATATATACAAAATGAGTGACATACAACTCAATTGCTCACCACCTGCCAACGGATGCCCAGCCAGTCCTCAAGCAATGATGGCTCCTCCAGCCAACTTCCCACTACCATCAAGTTTTTTTTCACATGATGTCCTATGGTATGAACTATCCCTCTGGCTAGTTTAAGCTGTAGGTTATGTCCCCTCCCAAAAAATTGTGCTCCTCACTGCCAGAGCAGTACGAGAAGCTGAGAAACTGAAAAGTCCCTGGCTCTGTATCAGATCGCTCAACAACAATGAAAACATCAGTACATTATCAGCACTGGCTTTCTCTTCAAACCAAAGCACAGCATCATACCTGAAACTGTGAAGGAAAAACCAACTCTGTCCCAACTGAGACCAGCACATATAGAAATTAATACTATTTCTATATGAAAAAAAAAAAAAAAAAAAAAGAAAGAGATCTATTCTTGGGCTTTTTACTGTTATATTCAACTCTGTACATGCAGCGATATCAATAATAACTGTGCTACTTGCTCAAGTGCTATCAAAATGACATTGGACATTCAGTCCACTGTTCAGAAGTCTGACTTTTAGGGTTCCAAGAGTGGAATTGAGATCACGAAGACATCACTGATTTCCAATATCCATTTTCCCTTAAATACCAACTTAAAAACCCTTAGTTACTCTTTCTTGAACTAGGAAAGCTCTTCATGATTTTTTCCACTCTGGAACTTTTGCAGGTTTCAGGATGCAGAACCCCCAGACCCCATCAGACAAACAGGAGAGCAGTTTTTACGCTCTTCTGCAGTACCAGTTTTTATGCACTTCTGCAGTTCCAGGTGAAAGTCCGAAGCACAGTTCCATGAGCTTCATCCTCAGACTTAGTACCAAGCTAAGGTTCTTTTTTTAGCCAAGATGGGCTTATCTCATTACCCTTCTTAGCTGTGATCTCCACTCAGAACTGGGGAAAAGTATCATCCTGAAAGGTACAGGCTGAACACAGGAGAGTGCCTGTTTCACGTGTCTTCACCTCTTAAATGCCTGACAGCATTCTGTCATTTGTTTAGTGCCTCTTCTTAATATAGCATTTCAACTCCCTTTCTTATAATTCAGAGAAACTATACAGTATAATCTTAATCCCGCTAACTACAGTTAAAGGCACTAGTTTTCCCACCTGGCAGGATGCACACACTAGTTTCTCACCTTCATCTGACAGGTAATTCAAGTTTTGTATGTTTGTGTACAAGCAGATTCCTCTGTCTACTCTGTTTCAGGTATGCACCATGACCACCAGCAGTAAAGTCCATGTAATCTCATACTTTTTATATCAGGCATTTTTCTAGTGGTAGTCAGCAGTGGCACCTGCAAAGCGATTCAAGGCATAAGACGAGTGACAGTGACAGTGTTTTCTTTCCAAAGTGACAACCTCACCACTATCCAAACAGAATATATGAGGACATAAATTGCCTTTATTACACTACAAAATGCAGGTCTATTTGGGGAGGTTTGGGAACTGACAAAAGCAGAGCACTGTCACATAATTAAAATACAATTTCAACACTTGTCAGAGGATATTTATATAACATCGGTGTAGGTTCTGTATTTTATACAGAAAACGTACTCTCACTATTACAGTCTTGTAAATAAGAGAAGCATTTGTCTGCATCAGTATTATTATAACTGCTGCTGAGTCATAGAGATAAATTTGGCCCATATTGATACATTAAAGGAACAGGTTTATAAAAATGATTATGCTAAGAGCATTAAGCAAGGACTACAATCAAGAAACTGGAAATGCTATTGTCTCCGCAATACTAAATCTGCCTTTCCCACCACAAATAAATGGAAGTGAAAACAATAACACCTTAATGAGACAATAAGCAGTTCAACCATCACAACAAATCTACTGCCTACTCACTTTTTTTCACCCAGTGTCATCAACAGTGCCATCAACCAAAAGGTCTGAACTGTAACTGGAATGTTTCAGGATTGTTCCTTTCCAAATATAAACAGTATTTAGCAGGAATTAAACAAACTGGAAGAGAACCAAGCTTTTTTGCGTTGTTTCTGTAACGTTTATTTTGTTGACAAGCACAGCAAAGTTACTTGAAAGTTGCAAAACAAAGAAGTAACACAAAATGTTACTGTGTAAGAGCTTGATTTGAGTATGTCTCCAAGTCTGGGGCCTCAAACACAGGAAAGAGGTGGAGTTTTTGGAGAAGCATCCAGAGGAGGACCAAGAAGGTGATCCGCAGGGTGCAGCACTTCTCCTACGAAGACAAGCTGAAAGAACTGGGTTTATTCAGCCTGGGGAAAAAAAAAAAAAAAAGGCTGCAGGGAGACCTCATTGCAGCCTTCCAACATTTTAAGGCAGTCTATAAACAGGAGAGAAATCAACTTACTTCACAGATAGATAGCGACAGGACAAGGGGGAACGGTTTTAAACTAAAAGCAAGGAGATTTAGATTGGATGTCAGGGAGAAGTCAGGTCAGGTGCTGGAACAGGTTGCCCACAGAAGCTGCGGATGCCCCATCCCTGGAGGTGCTAAAGGCCAGCTTAGATGGGGCACTGGGCAGTCTGATCTAATATCTGATCTAGAGGCTGACAACCCCACTGTGCTAAGGATGTTGGAACTTCATGATCCTTGAGGTCCCTTCCAAACCAAGCCATTCTATGATTTAAGCCATTTTTTTCTCCCCACATCCTGCCTGTTACCACAGAAGAACAAACACACTGAAGAACTCAAGGATTTGTATCACAGAACCAATGCGAGCCATTCCACAGCCTTCTCACTGTTCCATCCACAGTAGGTTTGCATCCATTCTGTCCACTGCAGTGAACAGCGGTTAATGGCCAATCACATGTAAAAGTCACAAAATCAGTGCATCAGAAAAAGCCTGGTGTTTTTAAGTGCTATCACATTAAAAATAGTAATACAGATTAGTACCCTTGCTAGCATGCATGCCTAGTTCCATGTCACCGATTAACCAGAAGGCAGATGACAAGAATATATATTAATTTTTATAGTTAAAAAACACGTTTGCTTCCCTTTTGATGAACAGGAGGTAAAATACTCTCCATTCATGGCTAAAAGCTGTTTGGAGTGCACTGTATCTGATCCTGCACATGGGAAGAACCTCTTTCACCACCTTTGATTCGTAGAGTTAACTTAGGACAATTATCCATCATCTTCCATATGTGAAAATAAAACCTAAGTCTATCTCCTATGGCTCTGTTCTAGACTCTAGATCCCACAGAGTAAAGTCTTCTCTTAGAGTTAAATGTTTCGGTTTCAATAAGAAAGCACTGTTGTTTTGTATGGCTTTACTCGTTTAGGTCATAAATTCACACTAAAGATTTCTAACAACAGCACCAGTCAGTAGAAAACAACCTAAAGCAGAACTTCCAATACAGATAACTTGCGCAAGGAGGAAAGAACAACAAAAGACAAGCTGAGGCATAAATTTCATCATAGTACTTTATAACAGAGCCAGTGTTTCTGTAAACTTCTGTCCCAAACTCTTGATAACACTTCAATGTAAACACAGAATTAAATATTCTTCCTGCAGCTCAGCTCTAACCAAACATACTCGAGCCATGCCTTATATCAGCGAGCCCCACACATTACAATAGTTGTTGAAGTGCTTTCCTAGTGGTCTCACAAACATTTCTCATCACTAATTTTATTTATTTCTTTAAGTGTTAACAGTGTGGCCTATTAACAATACTAGAATATAATGGTCTAAAGCATGGGTGTTCTACCTTCTGATATGTCGGGACCACACTTACTGAAGAGAAATTGTCTTGGGCCACATAAATATATAATGCAGTTAATGAATATAAGTCACAAAACTTACTTTTTAATATTCCTCTACTGAAAACGACCATTTCTCATGCTTCTCCTAAAAATGTTCCTGCACAGCTTAGTAGCTGTATGTGTGGAGACAGTGTCTTCAAGGGCTATGGACTGAAGTCTTTATAAGAATAGTGCTGCATTTTTAGCCAAAAGTGGGGAAGTAGATGTTCAGTCTGGTTTCTTTGGAGGAAATTTTACCTTTCTTTGCCTACTGGAGAGGTGTTTATGTGTAAATAACACTGCACCAAGAGCAGACAATAACAGCTGTTGTCCAAATCAATCAGTTATGCGTATTTTAAGTAGGAAAAAAAAGTACAAGGTCCAGATGCGCCGCAGCTCAGATATGGTCATAATCTTAATTCATCACAATTCAATTTTTATTATAAATGGAACAAGAAACTTCCTGAGTAAGGATACATGACAAAACACTTGTGGTTTAAAATTGCATCAGTCCAGAACTCCAAACAAACTTGAGTAATTTAATCCTGGCATGGAAACTGAATGCTTGATTCACTGAAATTTGCGTCGTGCTCTGTGCGAGCACTGCAGTATAAAATGTCAGGTATGAGCATCTGGAAAACTACAAGCTGCTTCTACCAGCTTCACAATCCCAATCTGTATTTCTGTAGATTGGAACAATTTATATTAATTTACACATCAGAAAGCTTGCCTCCACATTTTTTTCTCCCCAGACTATTCTTTACAATTCTTTTAATACTCATGCACTTAAATGAAGGGATTGTTTTACCATGTATGCATTAAAGCACAACGATGACTTCTGCTTTTGTCTTTGCACAGCACAAAATCCAGCTCATTCTGGCAAACAGCAGTTAATTCACCTTGAAAATATTTGCACATCTTCAAGCAAAAACAAAAGTTGCTGTGCTTGACAGAAGAAGTTATTCTAAGTCAAATTCTGCTCTTAGTTCTTATGCTGAAGATTTACAGATTGATGTACAGGTACTCATTTGGAAAATAAATAAGGAAAACTGAGCTACAACATGATTGGGTATTACAATATATAAAGAGATGTTTTTTAAAGAAATAAAAATCACAAGATTGTTTAGTAAGTTTGGTTACCTTAGAAAACAAGGCATGGCTAAAAAAAAAAGAAGAAAAAACTCAGGATGACTGTGGGCATTTAAAATGTCTATTATCATTTAAAATTATATTAGAAAACTCTACCTCATAATTCACAATTATTTAAGTCATATTAATGTTGAAGCTATGAGAGGATACTGAAAGTTGGTGGGTTGTTTGGTTGGTTGTCGGTGTTTTTTTTGGTCAGAAATTCTCCCTCATAAATACGTAACCAAGGAAACTGAATAAATAAAGGAACAGTAGTTCTTAAAAATATGTTTTATTTTGTCTTTTTCTTCCTCTTAAGTTCACTAAGATAGACAGCAAAACAAACAGGTACTCCTGCCATTCTGAGTTACAATTACAATAACCAGTAAGAAGAATTAGAAAGTGGAAAGGAATTAGCAGTTATTATAAGAATTTAAAACATATGACAGGAATCTTTTCACATTTCACGGAGGTGGAACGACTTCCTTCCTACTAATGCCAATTGCCAGATTCCCTCAGAATTTCATTTGTTTCAACTGATGAAAGCCCAGGGGTTCCAGCCGCTGGTCTCCCACATTCCCCAAAAGAAAGTCACATAGGATAACATGTAATTCTCTCTTTACACAGTTCATTCCTACTGCCTGCTGCCACGTCATTTCCAAGAACTCTGCCTTTTTGTGTATCTGAGAAACAAAAATTACCAGAAATGACTGAGAGAGTTAAAAGTTATTAGGAAGAGCAGTAACAGATTCATATTCTGCCTCTGCTACAGTTAGAAACACAGAACCCCCAGTTGGAAGGGACCCAAAAGGATCAGTTCATCTCCTGGCTCCACAAGGTATTAACCAAAAATCAAGCAATATTTCTGAGAGCACTGTCCAGATGCTTCTTGAACTCTGTCAGTATTGGTGCCACTGCTCTGAGAAGCCTGTTCCAGAACCTCACCACCCTCTTGGTGAAGAGACTTCTTCCAATGCTCAGCAAGTTCCATGCTGTTCCCTTGGGTCCCGACATCGTCAGCAGTACCCCCCTTACTTTTAGGGCACATCCCTACAAAGTACTCTGAAAGTTGGAAAGTTGGGCAAAACACACTGTTTATTTCTTGGTATTTCTTAGTGGGAATGTATATTTCTATTATCTCCCCTTTAAAGCTTCAGACAGGTCAAGTTTCATCCCAGATATGGAGAGCTCTCTTTTTTTTTTTTTTTTTTTTTTTTTTTTTGAGCTTTGTCTGCAATGCTGGTTTAGTGCAAAATTAGGGGGTGGTGACAGAACTATGGTGAGCCAATTTGGTGTTCACTGTTTAACACCAACAGAACAGGTGAGAAGATATTTCCTGACCAAACAGATGAGATATTCAACATCTGCTATGATCTTTGTTGTTCCTCTGCAACTTCTAGTACCTTAATGGCACTGAAGTAGTTTCCCCATGAGCCTGGCCAAGGTGACCAGAACCACAGTGTAAGAGCATTCCACAGAACTAATATAAACTCATCTTTTCATATCATAGTACATTGTGCAGCTAGTACTACCTATATTTTAAGATAAACACTTGAAACATAGAAACTCAGCTTCGGTGGAATGCTGTTTCAAATGCCATCTTTTGGACAGCTGCTTTAGCTCTGGTATTTCTGACCTTTGTGGAACTTAATTAAATTCAATTCACAGTGGTAAGTGGGAGAAGTACAGGGGCTATGAGGTGATAAGACACTAAATGAGATTCCCTGAAATGCAATAATACTGTAGGAAGGATCAGAAACTTTGGATTCCATCTAGACTCCCTAAAAGCATACTGTCACAAGACACAGGCTGCTTATTTGCACATTACCCCACCTGCCCAATGTCATTCTCCTCTTCCCCAGGTCCTATCCAGGCAACCTACAAATCCATCACCATCATCACTCTCCAATCTCAACTTCATTTGGATTTTCACAGCAACCAACCCTAAAACTTCGTCCAGGAAGCCCATCCAAGTTCTAACCTGCTCAGAAAGCCAAAGCCTTTTCTCTCTCATGGGACTCAGCTCAAAGGACAGCAGTTTCCAACCCAGCATTTCAGTTAGGATGCTTGCTCTAGAATGTTATCTAAACCCCAAGCACATCACAGTGATTCAGTGCTGTGTAGATACTAAGAACTGAAACAATATACCCAAAATTCCACTTTTTCAGTTACCACTTCTATAACTCTTGCCAGCGGCTAAGTGCAAATGTTGGATAAGTCTGGCTTGACCCTCTCTTCTTAGATGTGGCAGCACACCCATGGAAGCAATCTGTGCCCTCGGGGACCTTTGGCCAAGGGAATGCTTTGATGGAAAGCCGTGCCTGGAGGCACCCTCAGACGCGGTGCCACACAGCAACACTGATACTGCTTTAGACCCAAAACATCCTGAGGATAAAGAAAACATGAGGCTACGCTGGAAAAGAATGTAAAGCAGCTGTTATTGCAGGTACACCTAAAAAAAAAAAAATTTATATTCAAAGCCTGACATTTGATAAATTTGTAAATAAAATAGACTATTACCATAAAAACAGTTGAAGGCACATGGCCCTCTACAAGTAAATACATGCTCCACCATAGAAAGTTTGCAGAAAGTATATGCAGCATACAGGAAGACACTGGGACAATAGTAGTCAATTGAGCACTGAAGCTTTAATAAACATTAGCTCTGCTTTAAACTTTTCCTCATAATTTCTTTCACATGACTACTCTACTGTTCCCACACTAGAGGTGTCTAAGTAATTCAGTTCTTGGTGAGGTATAAACTCACGTTAAAAGCTTTCCGATGAGGTAGGCCTCAGCGAGAGAAAAAATGTGGGGAAAAAAAAGGCGATATACAGCTGGTATATGGAAAAGTTTCAAGTCATCTGTTCCAAACAGACCAGTCAATTCCTGTTACTAGCATCCTTACTAGCATATGAAGAAAATGACCACAGCAAAAAAATTAACCAGTCAGCAGAAGCCTTGAGTGGGGCCTCTATCCATTGGTCAACTCCACATGTAAAGTCAGTGCAATTATTTGAAAAATATTCAAATAGTACCAGAAAGGTCTTGGCAGTTTGATCTAGATGTGAGATTAGGCTACTAATAAATCAGCATTAGGCTTCTGGTAATAATACTTCCATGCAATCAGTATTCAGCCTGACTCCTGGAGAAGGGAGTAAGAAAAATATAAACATAAAGCCAGAGAGAGAACACTGAAAAATCCTACAGGGATTAATAAGATTCAAAGTAGAATTAAAAGTGGAACAAGCAAATGTATTTTGATTCCAATTATATCTGTTTTCATTGTTACTATTGTTTTTAGTCCTGGATACAAATTGCTTCCTTCTCTAAAAGGGATTTAAAAGCTCTTGCATCTTTTCTTCTCAGAAGCTGAGAAGTTGTGGTGTATCAATCATCAGTTATCATTTCAGAACATGCTCCTGTCAACAGCCTGGATGTCCTGCCTCTCCAGTGCAACTGCACATAGTAGGCACCTTGGAATTGAAGTACAAGAGATACGGATGACTGAATAGATTATTTCTACATCGACAGTATATAGATATCTATTTCTGAACTATATCAATATTAATAATTTAAAATGGCAAAGGAAATGTAGGAACTCAAAAGTGAATCCAATTTCACTGAAGTGACTATAAATACTAACATTTTAGTATGTCCTGCATTATTTATGAAATAGGAAGATTATTTATTACTAAGCATTTCTACAGCAATGGTTAGATTAAGGAATAGCTAATAATGTGTTTGCTGTTATTTCAGACCATGCCTCCATAGAACCTGATTGTGTTATGCCTTAAGAAAAAAAAAAAGTTCTGCCTATATTTATAGTATCAAAGTGTTGTCTCCATGCACGTCGTATTTTATAAAGGTTTCTGGAAACTTATGATCCACAGGAATACTTAAGTGTACTATGTTTTACCCATGAATTTAATGTCTGTGTGTCTCAAAAGCTTTCTATACAAAGGAGCAGAGGAGATAGCAGATTCTTTTCCTCCTGTTTCTAGAGAGCAAGTTCAAAGTATATGTATAAGAATGGAATAGACATAAATTAAGCAGCCACAGAATGTGTTAACATTTCTTTTCCGGACTCTGTTTTTAATGGAAGAGTTCCTGTACTGAAGACAGACAGGATGGCTCCTAGCATCGTATGATGTGGTAAAGGTAGCTGCTAGACCACCTTTCAAAACGAAAGTGCACAGGTAGTACCATGGAACCGAGTGCCTACACTAGTAGGGGTAACACTTTGTCTCTCCGAGAGGTGCTATGAGTTAGATACAAATTGCCACAACTTTGCTCTCCAAGCTCTGTACTATGTATCACTTGTCCATGTCTACACAGATGTGAACTGCGCTGTCACAGAGATGAACTGGATATACCCCAGGCTGATCCAAAGTGTCACTCTTTGGTCACTGATTTCTGAAGAACATGCATACAATACAGGGGATCTTGTATGACTGAGACTTTTACTCACACACCAAGAAGGTTACTATCTTCCACAGAATAGGTCTTGATTTTGTTCACATAGCTTAAGCTCTGCCAGTGACCCCACTGAAAACCCAACTAAGACAATGTGTAGTTCCACAAATCTGAAATATTGCATAAAACTACATCCCTGCTTTAGCACTGGAGACTTTCAAGGTGAGGCTGGATCAGGGCCTGACCAACCTGATCTAGCTGTGGTGTCCCTGTTCACTGCAGGAGAGTTGGACTAGATGGCCTTCAGAGGTCCTTTCAACCCTAAGGATTCTATGATAAAAACTTCCTCCTTTGCTAACTACTTCAGTTAAAGTCCTTGTACAATCTAGCATCTTATTTTCTGCTTTTCCAAAATAGAAACACCAGAACTGGAACAAAAAGAGGTACAGTACTTATTTCTTACTCATAATAAACAGACAACAGTATCTGAATAGCAATATATTTGCAGTTTCCAGAAAAAAAAAAACAAACACCAAACATGAAGTTCCTCTTCAGGAAATTTTTATCAATGCCAAATAAAGTTTTGCTTAAGTAAGCAGCTCCACTTTGAACTTGTATAAGCAACTTAGAAAGCTATTCAGACTGAGGAGAGGGCATTAGAGATGCTTCTTATAGAGACTGCTTATTATTGCTACAGTTATTCAACAACTGAATACGCAGTGCATGATCAAGGCTGTGCATCGCAATGATTTATTAAGAAAGAAAATAATGCTTTGCTTAGTGTTCAGAATTTCCTCTTTCATTCATCTTTCACTTTTGATCAGATAGATTTATTAGCAAAGTATTAAAAAAAACTATTCACTATTCATCTATTTCACCATTAAAGACCACTTCATGTTCTTTCCCTCCTGTTAGGGTGCTAACTTTCCTTAGGAAGTCACCACAGATGCCCCACTGGTTAATAATGCCTATGGCTGGGGCTAGGGGAATCCTATTGCCCCTACAAAAGTTTCAGTTTCAACTCTTTTTTAAAAAACATCAGTCAAACAAAAAGCTTCCAAAACTTTCCAAAGAGAAAAACACTCCCCATCTGGAACAAAAAAGCCTCCCAGAATAAAAGCTCACCAGAAATGTACGTGTTGGCATAGACTTACCAATTGAGGCCTGAAAACAACTGTATCCAACAAAAAGAAAACAAAGTGGAGTTTATACCCTCTTATCCTTCTGCTCAGAATCTATTCTTTCCATGTTGCCATCCCTGGACTACGTGGATAACATATTGCATAGCCCCCACAGAAGGGACCATCCTTTGTACAGTCTGTTCATGACTATGGGGAACGCCATCAGAACGTGCTTGTGGGTAACAGCAAGCTTGTGGGTAGCTGTCCTCTCTTCCCTTTGCTCCTGTCTCTAGCCTCCCTCTCCTCATGTGATTTCTCAATAAAATGAGAATGCCTCAAATGAAAAAAGATACCTCAGTGTATTCCTGAGCAATAATAAAGTGAAGCTGAATGGTCCTTTCCCATCCTGTCACCTACGAGTTAAGGAGCCGAATCTCCAGTTTGTTCTCAGTTCAAGAGCTGTGGAAGTTTAACGCAGGTTTACATATTTTTCCTCTCTCTTTTTCTTTTTCCCCCTACCTTTTTCTTCCTCTCCAAATCCTTCTTTAACGGGTAGTAAAATAAGTAAATAAATAGAATTCCTATCTCTGTTTTTCTAGAGCAATGTAAGAAAGTGGGATCAGGAGGCCAAGATCCCTTTGAGATGCAGACAGGAATCTGGCATACAGGAGAAACTTGCTAATTGCACTGCTGCAGCCATAGATAAGCTCACTCGGTGACAGACATCTCTGCACAATCTGAAAGATTTTGACCTTAAGGTCCAGTAACTTCCTATCATGGACAGAAACTGTTTGACATATCCATAACATTTCCTGAGATATCAAGGAGATATCTGCTCCATCTCTACGTTTAATCTCGACTAAAGCTGGTAGGAACAGGTGCTAGAATGAAAACATAACTTACAGCTCACTGCTGCAGTGCACCACGTGAGCATCTGCTTCTGGCACACAACTCTGATGAGCTGAAGATGGCGATACCTTTTCCATAGGTCTTCCCCAAGAGTTCCAGCACACACTGTTCAATTCCTGACCAAAACTCTTTCTTGATCCCCTGATGTCAAATGATCACAAATCAAAGAAGAGTGCATTACCTCAAAGGGTGTCTGTTGCAGTTGTGAAGAAAGCTATCCTACACTGAAGTACACAGTTGTATCATCAAAAGTTTCAGCATCTTCTAATTGAATCCACTCACGAACATGCAGCAACTCACGCTAACCCAACACTGAACCATGCTTGTTAGCAATAATTGTTTGCTTCTGCAAGGTTGTCACCTCCCAGTGCGTTCCAGTAAAATACTTAACTGAATATTTTCACTATAGTAGCTTAAGGAACAACAGTAGCTCACTACAGGGTGAAAAAGAAATTATGGTAGCTCATCAACAAAAAGGAAGTTAAGAGACCTTTTCAGGAATTAACAGCTGACAGGTAATGCTGATAATCCTAAACTACTGCCTCCAGCTATGAACCTTAAAGAGTAATCAATTGCCTATGAAATTTCCTATGGCATTATTAACAGGGATTTTTGGTTTTAAAATTAAAGTTGTTGGGGTTTTTTTTTTCGTTTTCTAAAAAAGACATTTTAACATTTCTTCCTGCACTCCTGTTACCCTCCAGAACCTTAGGGGCATAAGTACATATGAGTATCTATAAGGTGAGATGACACACTTTATTACAAAAAGAAAAGCAAAACCAGTAAGATATATCCTTAGATTAAATGAACAGTGGAGAAATAAAAGCTTTTAAGGAAAAAAAAATATATGGAGAAAAAAGATTATTATTTTTCTGCCTGAAGGGAGAAACAGCTATGTGCAAACACTGCAGCTGCTAGCTAGACATTTCACAACTATTAATATGTAATCCCACTGCCACCCCAACAATCTTTTCTATTAGCTGGGCTGAAGTCTGGACAAAAGATGAACAATCATCTGAGACTCTAAAGACACCGTACGAAAGTGTACAACTTAAAAACGTGTGTATATTCTATCTGCATATGCTTTGACTATCAGAAAGTACCTACCTGTCTAGGATGCTGAAATCATTTATCAATCTATATGAGCTCTAGAGTCATAACGAGAAGTATTAAGACAACATAACAGTAAATGTAAAACAAATGCCTCCTATTAAACAAATCATTACTCCTCAAACATAAGGAAAGTCCTTTTTTTAAAAACAAAGCCTTTGAAGGCTACTAACATTTTGAACAATTTTATTTTTAAGTTACCTACCATTATTATTGCAGCTCAAATCTAATCACAAGAAATAAAATGGCAGATCACATTCTACAAAAATTTCTCTCTTTATTTTTCCCCTGTTGTCAACACAGGTAGCACAAGCTGTTCTTTCCTGCTGCATTCTCTGATGGTCTTGTGCAGCAAGCAAAAGGCATCTACTCAAGAATTCAATTTTTCCCCCATTATTGCATACTCATAAAAATGGAACTGACAGGACAGCAGCTTATTGATGTGCAAGTCAGATCCCAATCGCACATACTGAGCAGCTTCCAGAAACCCACAGATAAAATCCCACCTTATTATCACGGGGGGCTGCTTTGGGATTTTTTTGCTTCGTTAGGGAGAGGGGAAGAGTTGCAGAAACAATCACACAGCAGCCTCCTTGTCTACATCGTAGTAACACTAATTACCAGAACACTGAATACACACAGCAGGGTCGGCAGGTTCTGGTCTTTAACTACTTTAAAGCACGTCTAAATTTTGATGAGGCTCAGCCTGCAGACACTCCAGCTTACGTGCAGTTTCGTCCCTGTGCACATTCCATCAAACCCAAACCAAGGCACAAGGACAGCCGTCCCCGGAGTGCCAGCAGCCGACACGAGGCTCAGGACGTGAAAGAAGGCAGCTGTCCCCCCCCGGCACCCACCGGCCCCGGCTGGCCCAGTTCTGCCACCAGCGAGCCGCCAAGCAGCAGCATTTTCACAGGCAACGTTCCGCGTCTCCTCAAATTGCCCTCTCCCTGTTATTAAATCATTTAAATTAATTGGCCGTTTTAGTACAACTTCGGAGACGACAACGAGCCTCCCGCGAGCAGCAGAGCGGCTCCTGACGCCTCTGCCGTTTGGCAGCAGAGGAAACGAAGCAAAGCGTCGCTGCCGTCAGCAGCCGATGAGGAACTTCGCCTCCCCCGGGCTCGGCGACGCTCAGCATCCGAACTGAGCTGTTACGGAAGGGACGGCGACAGCACAGCCCTTATCGAACTGAACAGCGAGATCCCGTGTTCGGAGGGAAAAACTTGAGACGCGGGTCGCTATTTGCTACCGACAGACACACGGAAATACTGCACCCCTACTGAACTGAAAGGCGCACAGAGCGCATCACCTATGGGCAACCGCAGCTCCCCGCGCGTTCCCCTTACGCACCCCCCGCCGCGCCACGACCTCCCGGATCTCCTCAACGCCGCAACTCCGCGCTGACGGCGTCGGACGCCTCTCCGGAGCCGCGAGCCGGGCCGAAGACAACCAGAGAGAAGTTGCAGAGCCGAGGGGGGAGCAGGGCCCGCCTCGCACGACCCCTCACTGGGGGGGACGGGGCAGACCCGGCCGCCCCTCCCTATCCCCACCGCCCGCGCGGCCCCGGCCCCCCGCCCCGCTCTGCGAACAACTTACTTGCCGGCGGCGGCACGCGCCCCCCTCACACGGCCCCCGGCCGCGCGCTCTCCTTCCCGCCCGGCGAACGCGGCGCGCGAGCGCAGCCCCGGCGCGGCGGCCGCTGCCGAGCGCGTTCGGACATGCTCAGTCCCCGAGCCGTCTCCTCGCGGAACCTACCACCGAGGGGAGGGGGGTAGAAAGGGGGGGGAGCCGCGGAGAAATAGGGGGCAGAGCTGGACGCTACCAAGAGGATGAGCTAAAAATAGGCGCCGCAGAAAAGAACAGCTGGAGCTTAAAGGGGCAGAGGCGGCCTCGCTGGCGGGGCGGAGGGCGACGTCCCGATGCGCGGACCCCCCCCCCCCTCGCGGTGTGGGACGCCCCGCAGTGTCTGGGGAGCCGCGCTGAGGCCGGGCTGTGGGGTAGCGCCGTCCCCGAGCCGCTCTCTCTCGTGCCCGCTTACGGTCGCGGCTCGGCTCTGGCGCCGCGCGGCCCCGGGGGGCTCTCGGGAGCCTCAGCTCAGCGCGCACCTGGCACGGCGCGCCCCAGCGCCACAACGCCCGCCGGGCGGCGGTTTCGGACGTCGGGTCTGGAGAGTGCGGGGGAAAATACGAGTCTGTTTTCCTGCCGTATTTCTCGGGGGCTCCATCCCGTTCGGTTTTTGTGAATGGGGCTCCGGCTCACGCTGGCTCTGTAGTGAAACCCGGAGCAGCCCGGTGAGAATGTGGCAGCCTTAAGCAGCCTGCAAGGCAGCTCCTTAAATATGTTTAGGGTTGTTTTTTTACACTGGGAGATGTGTGTGATAAGACAGAAGTCATCGCACTCACACAGCACTGTGTTTTTAACCTGAACGCTGTATAGAACTGTTAGAGATCGAAAGCCCTGCAAGTATTTGTGAATGGGAGTAAATGATGTGCTTGAGCTGCTGTTGGATTCACCGCCTTCCTGAAGACCAGTGAGAATAAACACGAGGCCGCATTGTTTTATATTTATAAACATACTGTAAAGCCTAAAACTGTAATACTCCAGCAAGAGTTAAGAACTGAACTCAGTGCTCAATTCTGCTTTTTTTTTTATATGCAGAAAATTGCTGCTCCACAAATACTATCTTTACAGTATTGGGACTAAAGAAGCTTTCACTCAGGAAGGACTACTGTGCAGTGTCTGCACAATGATAACTTGACACTGACGACGTCACTTACAATAATGCACACAGTCAACCATGTTAAAAACTGCAATTTATTCCCCTAAACATGGGAGCATAACAAGTTCATCTTGTTCTGAAATATTTCAGAGAACTCTCACGCAGCCTTGAACTAAAGTACTGCAAAAAGAAAAAGCTCAGTTATGTGTAGGTAAACATAATTGCAAAAGGAAACATTATCCACCAGTAGTGTCAAATACAGGGAGAGCGAGGAAGCAATCTGCTACACAGATTGACATAAAGTGGGGTGGATTATTATACAAGATTACATAGGCAACTCTGCTGTAGTACTTTAAGAAACAAAAGATGATGTCATGAAGATTATAGTATTAAAAAGGGAATGAATCGTGTTCACTAATTGTCTCTGCATTCTGTGTTCTCATTCGGTGATGAGATGCACATTTTATTCTTTGGTCCCTGGCTAACTGCAGCCTTTGCACTATACTGTAAAATATTGTAATCTATGCAGCACGCATAACTGTTTAAAGTGATGAAAACACTATGGATATTATGTAATTCTTTAGCCTGGAGCTATTGATCTTGAGACAGACAGCAGGGGAAGTAGAAAAGGCAGTTTTCTGAGTACAGTCTCAGATTCAGGAGAGCAGAGGACTAACACATTTCTGGCTGCAGCTGGAGCTCTGCAGGAGCAGTAGGCAGTCTTTGGAGAATTTCCCAGAATAGTTTGTGCCTTTACTGCCATACAGCTCTGGGTAAATGGGGAGACCAAAAGATGTCCTGAGTCTCAGGAGAGTAACATCCAGCTTGGAACTCCATTATTGTCTGGGGAGGACAGAAGACTACCCATAATGGGACTCAATATGTCTGTTAATATAATAGTGAAGAAAAGAGGTTTTCTTTTTGAATTCTGTATTGTCATCCTCATCATTCCCACATCTTTCTGTATCTTTCAGGAATCTCTACAGATCTTGTCAAATCTAAGTGCTTTTACAAGGGGAGATGAGCATATATGGATCTTTCTTACCCAAACCATTATCAACTGCCTTTGAAAATTTCCTGAAATCGTTAAGAAAAAACACCTAGCATAAGTTCTTATAAATTCAATATTCAAGTGGCATCATCATCAACCCAGCTGCAAATTACTCAATTGGACATTAGCAATTAAGTGATGTCAGCATCTGCTGTGTCAAACAGTGAACTATGAATTACTTAGAGGCAGACGCTCATTTGAAGCAGGATGCTGTTCTTTTCTTCTTCTGATTTTGCTCAGTAGAAATATTTGTAGAGTTTCATTTTGTTCCTACGCAGCAACAAAGACTCAAATATTCACTATGCTGCTGTGCCCCTATCAGACAGCAGAAGAGGAACAATTCCTCTGCATGCAGAGTGTGTACAGCATTGTTTCCATGAATAGCACAGCACTTTGCAAATCTCTCAACTTACTACTTGGGAATGCTCTACTAAAATCCTTGATTTTCAGATGTGTCTCCTACGGTTCCATTTTGCTGATGATGTGAGAAAATGATACGCCAGGGGCCAGTCCTGGCTCACATCATTTCACCCCAGTCCTCTCAGTTTTCTATCCTGTTGTTATTTTCACTCTTGTCCCTGAGAACAGCATTCAGATTCTCTTTATCTTCTCCCTGTTTAACTTAAACCAGCACTCCAGCACTTCCACTTCTCAAATTTATTGCCCTAGGTAAGTTATTATAGTCAAGTACACACAAGTACACAAGCTTTTTTTTTTTCTTTGATTGTACACTAAAACGACAGAGGAAAAAAATGTTTTTGAGACATATAATTTGAATGTTTTAGTAAAGATGCTTATATGAATATGAACTCAGAGTTGGTGGCTACAATTCATTAAAGTACTCTTGGAGTCACTGTTGACTATTCTCTAAAGTTATCAATTAGACAAAAAAAGTTATCAAGTTAGGAAAAAAAAAAAAAACAAAAAACAAACAAAAAAAAAAAAAACAGAACAATGAAGTGTTAGATTTCATCAAGAGTATGGGTGGCACCTGGCAGCTCTATGTAATATTGAGGACAAAGCCAAAAAAGGTGCACCAAAAAGCAGCAGAGCAACTACCTTGTAAGGAGAAAATCAGAAGGTTGGCATCTTCATCTTGGAGAGAAAAGCATGAGAGAGCACATGGCTGAGGTTTACAAAATCATGGGAGCAGTAGGTAATTCATGGATAATAAGGACTATTTGCCAAGTTCCTTACTACCTGGGGAAATTCATTGCAAATAACACAAGAGTAAAGTGGATGAAAGAAAGAACTTTGCACCCCTTTATCTATGAAAAGAGGATAATAGTCATATAGAAAGGATCACCTCCAAGGGGATTGGGAAATGCGCCTCATCAGCAGGTTTTAAAATAAATTAGAAAAAATCATAGCAAATTCATAAACAGGAATTGTAGAGATTGGGGTGCCTCTTCATGCTTTGGAACTGTAGAGCTGTGGATTCTGGGACAGCACTAGGAGAAAAGAGTACAGAATCTACAGGCTCATGTATTGTCTGCAAATAGTATCTCCTACTGCCATTGCCAGAGGCAACGTGCTGGGCTAGATAGTATCTTTGATTCACTTGCTGCAAATGATAGTATGTGAACCCTGAGATGGACCATATAGTATTATATAGGTAGCAACTCTTGGCTGTGCTGACATGCTGTTTAGACTTTAAGGGTAATGCAGCAAAAAAGGCTCTTTACATTTGATAAACCAGGATGTTACATAAAAACTTCCAGTTTATTGATATTCATTAGGTATGACTGGCAAAGGCCTCTGGAGGTATGGTGTAAATAGCATTCTCTGCACTGGAATTCACAATGGTCAGAATTAAATCTCCCATGTAAGTCCCAAACAGTTATCTTGCTAGAGATTTCTAGAAGATTTATAAAGAAAAGTTTAACTACATCGTATGTTTTTCAATCACTGATAATTTTTACCACTGTAAAAAACCATTGTATTTGCCGTCTCAGAGGCTCTGCTGCCATAATCTCCAGAAAAAAAACAGCCAATAGACGTGAGTAGCTTAAAATCATTGGATATCCATCCTTCTATAAATCCATTTTTTTCTGGTATTCCATTTTTTTTTCCCTTCCCCAGCTGTGACAAACAGCCATTCTGCTGCAAACAAGTTATTCTGTGTCTATAACAGACTCAGCAGCAGTTTTTAGTCAATAGGAGGAAATGTGACAAACCAGGAATTTTCCTCAGTCTCCTGACTGAAGCAAAGCAGAGATGGTTCATCATCCAGTTCTACATAGAAAACACACAGATGAAAATGTAAGTTTTGCCCAGTGGAGAATTCTGAATTCTTTCTTGATAAAGTTTTTATATGTAAGAAACATTATTATTAGAAGAAACTCCAAATATACCTGATATTCAAACAAGTTTCGTGTTTACTTCTTATTAATGTGAAATGAAAGCAACCTTATATACTAACCTAGGAAGAACAGAGAATGAGTTTTTACTTTAGCTCTGTATTTCCACTGTTTCAGATTTGTTGGCTACTTTCCCCTCAGATGTGTTCTTTGCTGTAATCAATGCTGTGTTTTTTTCCCAGACAGTCTGCAGAAACCTACTTCCTACTGCCCTCTGTGGGCTTTGAAGTTTTTGTTGGTTTTCCATATTTTCCCTTAGCAATTGGAATTTAAATATCCAACTCTGACTTCTTTAACTGAGAGCTCTGTAAGGCACTGGGGGACTTGGAGGCAAACATTTTACTTTAATGTTGTGAGTGTGAGCTGTTTTCAACAGCGTACTGGAAGCTCAGGCATTACTTTCACACATTATGCAAATTTGTATCTGTGACATTAATTTACTTTGTTTTCAAAGACAGTCACAATTGAGCAATGTGTTATGAACACAGTCTCAGGCTTGTATTACCATGTTAAATGTATTAAATGCTAGAAATGTTTTCTTATTACTTTTCAATAATAATAAAAACAAACACAGATCAGTGCCATCTTTTTTTTTTCAGCATTTCTATACGAGTCCCTGTAAAACACAAAAACATAACTTTACAATTATTTAATTATTTTAGGGCATAAGAGCTGCAGTAGATGCTCTAAAACCCCCCAAAAGTATTGAATAGGAGATCTGCAGCGAGGGTAGAGGTGTGTGTGAGGAGCACTGCATCAGCAAGCTGCTGGAAGCATCTGCCTCAGAGAGCAGCAGTAAGAGCAGAGCACTGTTAGTGCTGCTATTAAAACAGAGAAGCACAGCATACTGCTTTGGGATCAATATTTAATCTAATGCCAACCCTTGGTTTCTCTCAGCAACCTCAACCAATTCACAAGGTTGTTTACAAAGATTAGGAGAGGTTTCTGTTGGTCACTAAAGCCAGGCCAGGGGAACATTCTGGCTTGACTGAACCATCAATGGCTTGCTTTACATTAGTATGAAGACTAGAATATGAAGCTGAAATCATTTCCGTTTTCACAGAGGCATACATCTCACCATTGAAAAGACTAACAGCAAGTGGGTGTGATCATCTTGAAAAGGGGTGACCTCCAATAACCAACAGGCATTATAGCATGAATAAGAGTGCAGCTGCAACTATTTTTTGCAACTAATTAAAAATTTTAAATAAAAAAAAAAGTTAAATACCTAGTAAAAAAATAAATAAAACAAAGCAGACAAACAAAAAAGGTCAGACTTCAATAACCTTTATTTAAAAAAAAAAAAAAAAAAACAACACTTAGCTGCCACTAACATTAACACACAGATGCTGTTCTAAGGATAATTAGTCCTATGCTCCTAAAAAGGAGAGATAAGTGTATGGTAAAAGTCTTATGAATTTTCAATCAGCTCTGGGAAATATGCTTTTGAGCCACATGGACACCTGGTCCCATTATTTAAAAACAAAACAAATCAGAAACAGAACAAAAGCAACAAACTATAACTAATTCAAAAATAAAAAGGAAATGTCACTTCTTAAATATTGTATTCACTCTGCTTTTTCATCTCTGATAGTGAAATACAAAGATGCAGTGAACTGAAAGATAAAGGGCTTGCAAACTAACTTCAGAGTAAGTACAAAATTTAAATTCAAGCCACTGGAGAGAAATATTTTAGGTACACCAAGATCTACATCAGCAGTATATGTATTGTTATATAATGACAGAAAGGCTGCCTGAAGTACCTGGTCAAGGTATGAAATCAAAGTTTTAGTATTTGTATTCATATATCACACTGGAACAGGTTGCCCAAGGAGGTTGTGGATGCCCCATCCCCAGAGGCATTCAAGGCCAGGCTGGATGTGGCTCTGGGCAGCCTGGTCTGGTGGTTGGTGACCCTGCACATAGCAGGGGGTTGAAACCAAATGACCATTGTGGTCCTTTTCAACCCAGGCCATTCTATGATTCTATAATTCTATGATTCTATGACCACACAGAGCTAGTACTCAGCAAAAGCATTGTCGAGGAGCACAGAGCATGTTAAAAGGCAAGGAAGGCATTAAAGCTCTATGAGACATTTGTACATTACATGATTTGCCGATATATTAATGGAGTAGGCAGCATAATAATGCTAGTGCATTTCTGTCCAGAATTTAATTTTAAAAAAAAGGGAAAAAAAAAGGAAAAATTAGATTGCAAAACTGACATGACTGATATCACACAATGTAAATGCTTCTCAGCTGCTGAAAATTGCTTTCTCAACTCCACTTTTCTTTGGAGCTTGACTAAAAAAATTACATAAATATACAAATGCTCCAACTACCATAAAAAATGCTGAAGTAGCCCAAAAATTAAAATCTTCATCTTTTTCTGTGAAATGATGTAGGAAAACCACAAATTAAGCAACACTGTACCTTCTCTTCCCTACCAACATACACAAAACCAACAAAAAGTTAGAAAAAAATGTGGAAAAAAAAATATCCTTTGTTTCTTTTTATCTGAAAATACATATATACACAAGTGCCTCTTCTACATTTTGATCTTGACATTACAGAACATGCTTACATTTTCTTTAAATACATATATAAGCTGTTTTTCTTGTTTATTTCACTATTAAATTAAAAAATAAAAATCAAACTATCAACAGTTTTTTTTTTTCAGTTCTGAATTCAAAGGAAGTATGGAAAAATACAATGAAACTCCTTCATTCAACCCTATTATGAAACTATTTTCATTCTACAGCTGTGTTTTTAAGATAGTACTCAAAATAAATGTACCCATTCTACACTTAACACCTACATGACCGTACCACTGTTTGTTGCTGCTGTGAATACCTGATTCCCATCATATTTGCTTTGCTGAAGGACACAAAGACAAATGACATCTATGGTCACACAGTATTTGGCAATATTTAAGCCAATTCAAACAGGATTTCTGACTAGTTTTCTGTTTGCTTTTTTGTTTGTTAAAGGAGAAACTTCTGCATCTTCTACTTCCAGGTCCTGCATTGCAAATTGTTTCTCTTTAAAAAAAATAAAAAATAAAAAAATAAACAAATCATTCATAAAAACAAGTATAAGGGTCGCAGATGCATGATACTTGCTGTTTATGCTTGTACTTATACTACGTGTATTTTCAAAAGTTCTGAGTCACAGTTGATATTTTTAGCTGTGTTTTTAATAACTTTTTTCTAAAATTATTTTGATAGTTTTTTCTTCTTTGTGTTTCCTTGAATTCCGATCCTTTGTCAAATAAATTAATCTCTCAAATTTCTTCAATACGTAGATCTTTAATCATCTTATTCTTGTATCATAAACCCTGTGCTTCTTACTGGCATATTTTTTACTTGTTTTAGGACTGAAAGCCCTTTAACTACATTTTTGGATGTGTAATGCTCAATTGCCTATCACATTTTTTGTAAGTGCCAAGAATAGGGCTTACAAGGCTTATAGGAAACTCATAAGATTTCATGAAGTAAATAACTGTATTCATATAGTTCTTGTATATCCTTTACAAGTTCACATACCCAACCTCAGATGAGGTTTATGTAACCCGCAGTACATAAACAGCTGAGGTATAACTTCTGCTATTATCGATAAACTGAAGTCTAAAATCTATAAGATTTTAAAAACTCAGAAAAATATCAGTTTGTTTTAGGGTTGCGTTCAATACTTGTCCATTTGTGAGGCCCAAGTGCATATTGCTATTTGTATGCCTAATATTCTGACTGTGGGCAAATATCTCATGATTATGTGTTTATTTCTAATTTATTTCATTGCATTCTTTTAAGAATTATCATGCTTAGAGATATCTTTGAATAGACAAATTTGTAGAAAATGTATCAGAGGCAAAAGTCTGAAATGAAGAGTGATGGAAATAGTCACTTAAGAGGTCTTCTCATCTGCTTTCGTAAGTATAACTGTTTAGAAGTGATTGCTTATAGCATCAGGGTCTGAACCCATTGGATGAAGAGAACTTTCCTGTCCCATGTCTCTGGTCTTTTAGGCAGCTCTGCTCAAGAAATACATTACTGAAAATCCTGAGAGATTTATCAACTCTGACAAAGAATTGGAAACAAATATTTTTGTGATTAAACTTTTATATACAATACCAACATCGTAAATAAAGAATTTAATTCTTATAAATTATAAAGCATACTGGAATCTCTGTGCATGTTTTAGTCTTAAAGTTATAGCTCATAGTAAAGTTATATTTTGCTGTCTCCATTGTAACCAGATATAATTTGTCAGTTTGGTTTTCTACATCTCTGTTAAGAAGATGCAAGAATGCATAGTCTCAGAAGAACATGTGAGCCTCGTAAAAGGCTGAAGAAGCATGCACAAAGAAGTGGTGATTTTCTTTTCCTTTTTTGCAAGCAGTTTATTTACTATAATAGGATTACAAATTTAGCCTTAAAACTTAATAGTCTGCTGAAGGTAATAATGTTTCCAGGTAGTAGTTCTGGTGTTATCCATTGGTAGTACGTGGGAAAACTGGTTGATTGTCTTTTCTGAATCCTTATTGCTTTATGCCAGAAAATACCTCAGCTTTGTATTCCGGCATGGCGTGTTCCTACTTGCTATGTTTTTTGGTCAGTTAATGCAAGTGGGACTGACTATCCTGTTTAATCTCACTAAACTAAGAAAGACAGGAGGCATCAAAGACATATTTCCTATCCAAATACAGTGTTTCAGCCAAAAATTTCAGCACTTGGCAGATAGCTGATTTCTTCTGAAAGAAGGAAAAAAAAGGAAGTTATTGTCTGTCTTGAAAGCTGAATATGTTCAGACCCTTGCTAGGGTCTGAACATCATTAAGGACTTGGTGGAGTAGAGTATAAGAACTGTTAGGGAAAAGCCTCCTGACTCAGTAAAGTAATAAAAGTGTACCACATTTCCCACCATGAAGGTGGGCATCCAGCTATTATGAATGCTCCTCTCTTTTCTTTAAAAAAATGGTACCAGTTTCTACATCTAGTGAAAGCAAGAATTGCAGAAGACAGATATCATAGGTGCTTCGGGGAGAGCCCTCCAGAATCTCCATAAATCTGCCTCATGGATTCACCAAGGCTTATATGTTAAGGGAGCAGTTTTCCTTGCAGGGAACATTCTTGCAGCTGGTAAGTACAGCTGAATGTGCATCTCACAAACAGCCTCTCCATTCTTGGAAAACCCAGAAAACAAAGGCCTAGGCAATTTTATGTGCAAGAAATACGAGTTCAGAGTGGATTTGGAGAATTGTTCAACATTTCGATACTTTTCTACCTCTCTTCTTCCCACTCCTCTAAAAAATAAGTAAATAAAGAGATGCAGGAGGATAGGAGCCAGTTCATACACGTTAACTATCTGTACAGCCATTGCACTTTCATATCTACCATCCCCCCTTCCAAGTGCACTGCAACCAGTATGCATTCATCAAACTCAGAAGAACTGAGCATGAGGGACTGCAGAATTTCTCAGAAATATCATGAACAGAATGAGGCAGGTGATGGCATATATTTTGATGTGGTAACAGATGTGTGACTGCTTTCTGAATGAGAGAGAAATCAAGCAGAGAGGGTTTTTCTATAGTGACTCTTGTAGAAGGAGCCAAAGTTTGAGGGTACCTGTCCCTGCAAAAGCTCTGAACACTATGTGGAGTCCAGCCACCCAATCTGAAGTAAACCGCAAACCACATGTAATGGGGTTGGGAGAAACCATAGCATTAGTCATTTTTATCTACCCATGTCGTGCAAAGTTACTTTTTAATGTAGACGCAGACAAATAAGAATTAAAACACTTTGCTGTGTAACGACAAATCTAAGGTCTAGGTATTAATGTTTGTTTGTTTGTTTTGACAAAATTGTATGTGCTTTTGAAAAGTAAAAAATATCAATCAACTACCTTCTCCCAAATAGTGCACCCAAAACAGTCTGGAATTTCAAAACCAAGAAAATGATGAGGGCACAGTACATTTTCCAGAACTGTATTTCTAAAGATTTAATTTCTGTTTGTCTTAGGAATTCATTCTGCACAAAAGCAAGTAATAAATCAAAACAGGTTAACCTTTCAGAAACAACAATGGTATTTTACAGTAAAAGGTGATAAAAATAAATTAAAAAAAAAAACAACAATATTTTTACAAAAGTTACATGTTCCCAGTTTATATCGACATAATTATCAAATTATTTTCTTTTTCTTTAAATCCAGCATTTTGATGCAGTTGGGGCCTTTACTGTAGTGTTCTTGGCTCTTGCAATATATGCATTAAACAATTACAGTACAATGATGCATTGTTGTCTCCAAAGAGAGACCTGGGGAAGCAGAAGAGAAAGAAAGATTGATAGCTGGAACTCAAATACTTATTTTTGGATCTTTATGCTACACTCGGCACCTCTTATATGTTCATGTAGGTGTCTTTTGTGTTCTCAAATTATAATTCTACAGCAAGCTTGAACTGTTCTATAAATGTAAGAGAATTTGTAAATAGGAAAAAAAAATAGAAAATACTGTGCAGACATTAATAAATAGCAACAGCCATAACTGTAATTGAAAATGGTCATTTCAGGTCCTCTTGGGAAAAGGCAAATGCAATAAGCATTTTTCATTTGGGTACAGGATGACATATTACATTCCTAACTAAGTTTGTAGGCATCAGTACCAACAGTTATTAGCAGAAAAGAAATTCACTGAAGACAATAACAGATTCTGGCAATTTTTAATAGTAGAATACAAGCCCCTTTTCCTTCTCTTCCATTTGTTTCCCTGCCATTACAAAGACATCATTCCATTAAATCAGCCCTTGAAATAAACGCTTATTGATACTATGAATGACTCTACAGCTACATTTTTTTGTCTGCATGCTCAGATGCTAATCATTTAAATCATGTACATGTTTTAGATCATCAATAACAGAACTTGAAAGAATGCAATTAGAGGAGAACTCGCAAAGTGAAGTTTTCAAAACTTTCCAAGGTAGGAAAATAACATCAAGCCCTCCTGAAGAATGAAAAAGGCACACAGACTACAAGGAAAAAAACCAAACATAATCAGAGTGAATGGCAGGAATAAGCAGGGTACTTCATGACTAATGTTACCTTCATCATTTAAAGCCACATTACAAGATATGAGGTTTGCAAGACTCTCAGTATGGAGAAAGCATGGGCTTTGCTGTAGTTTTCTCAGCATGAACAAAAAGATGGGTTTTACCCCTTTGTAGCACCTGGGGACCTACTGCAGGAGCTGAGCAGTCAACTACAGCTGGTGTGAGAGGCAGATACACCATCATCTCGCACAGTCTGCAGCAGGTCTGGAGAAGCAAGCTGTTTTGGCAGCCCTAATGAGGAGAGCTGGAAGGCTTTATATATTCTGTGATATTTATATATATCATTTCTTGATCAGATGGATCAGAATATAATAGGCTGACAGTGAAAAAAGAAAAAAATAAGTTTTAGGCCTGAACTAGGATTCACATAACCTTTTGTACTTTTATAATATACTTTTCCAATGTGGCTTCTCTATATTTCCTCAGTCAAGCTGCTGAGAACTATTTGAATTTGTGTACATTGAACATGCACATTCTAATCTGACTCTTAAGCTACCAAACAGAATTCATGGCTTTCTGTTTAGTGTTCATGCTTCCTGTACAAAGATTTTCACTAAGACTATTTGCAATCTGAGAGTGATATTTGTAAACGCAAGGAAACAGTGAAGCAAGCCAAACCCCAGGGATAAGCATAAGGAAGGAGTTGTGTTCCCAAAAGGTAAGGTAAAATTTGTGTGAATTAGTGAATGAATCCTCTTTAGAGATGAGATATTTAAGATAAGGTGTAAGCTCAGTGCTTTCTAGCAGAAATAAACAAACAAACAAAAAAAAAAAATAGCTTATGCAATGTTTAAATTATTATTATTATTATTATTATTATTACAACTTTTACTCAAGCAAGCTTATTTGAGAAATCTCTCCACAGGACTTGGATGAATATACCCTTTATCCACCTATGTCCCAAATCACCTGAATACAAGCAAACTTCTGTTGAAAACCTGTGGTATTTTTTAGCTCATTGCCTTGACTTTATTGGAGCACAGATTCAGTACTGTTGTAGAAAAGCTAACGTGCTCCAGAATTCTTTGCATCCCTATTTTCTCCAGTACTGCTAAAGTTAATGAACACTACATGAATATATCACCAGCATTCAGCTGTGGAAAAGATAATCTAATCCTAGACCTCTAGATCCAAGCAAGCCTCGAATATTTTTCATAAATAAAAATGAAGACCCAAATGAGTACCATTTTAATATTAGAAATTTATTGGTTATAACATACAGACAAAACAAAAATGGTAGTTACTGAATTTTTGACATTTATTTTCCAGACTTCTCTAACTAAATCTTGAGGGCTTTAAAAGTTCAAAGTAATTCAAGCAAATAATCCAGAAGCAGATCCAAAGCCTGATTTCTTATGGATTTCTGTCTGTTGTGAACTAAAGAATAAATTCCAGATGAAACTTTTGCTGTCTTCTGCAGAATTTATACCTATGCTTTCCTTTCCGGATTCTCCGACATTTGATAAGTTACAATGTGACATTCTAGCTTTTTGCTGGTTCCATCTTCCTGCCTTAGAAGTAATCAAAAAGCTTAGAGAAAAATGGATGGAATAAGGTCGCAATTGCATAAATCTCACTTATATAAGGAAATAGGAAGAAACACAATGATATTTAAACATTTACCACTGCAGCTGAAGTATGATTTTAACACCTCTGTAGGTAGTGCTGAATTACTGTGACGACGTAGATATCTTGCATATAGAGTACTGGTAAAGTTAGGAATATATTTGAAGATGATCCACAACTCTATCACTCACCTGAAAATAAAAATCTCCACGGGGGAGTGTTGTGGGACCTGATAAGAAGATATAATTCTTCCATTTCAACATCACAATCTTTGCTGCTTCTCAAGAGAGAGACAAAAGCTTTTGAAGTGGAAAAGACACACTGTACTGGTAATGTATTACATCTAAGCTAGTCAATGACAACTAATCAGATTACTGACAAAAGCTGATGTATTTTCTTTTATTTCTTTTATTTCTTTTTAAATACATGCTTCAGGACAATATTTCCCAGATATTTGAAACAGTGCAGATAACAAGTGCCAACACAGTACAAGAGTGTGAAACACTTGATGGAGTGAAGATGAATGGCAGAGAAGAGGATATGCCACAAAACAGATAAGGTCTCCTTTTACATTACACTTATTTTGACAACTACCTTTAGTATATGTCTGCACTTACCTGGTTTGGAAAGATATCTTCCTTTTAAAGAAGCTTAAATGAAGCTGGATAGTGCTGAGTCTCTTACTACAGTTACTACAGTAAAATACTTTATAACTCTGAGCTGCAGTGAGGGGAAGAAGGAATATGACCACCTATGGGCAGGGCTTTCTCACTGCAGAGATGGAGAATGACCAGTGGCTGATTAAATGGAGATTTATGAGGTGCTCTGAAAGCTAGAGCACAGTTATCTGTTTCCCTCACCCACTAAAAATTTGGGATAGAAAGATTTGCATGTCCTAAACAGTAGAGAATGTGCTACTGAAACATAATTTTCTAAACTTCCAAAAATCTTGTTCTGAACATCATTCTCAATAGTTTTTTCTGTTGGAAACAGATTTATAAAGACTTAATTGTCTGTTACTATTCCAAGTATTCAGAAACAAACAGAATTGCTTCAGATGTTTAGTTATATCTGTGGCTTCAACCACAGATATAACTAAACATCTGAAGCAATTCTGAAGTTCATTTGGTGTAAACTTTTTATATCTATATATATATATAGATATATAGATACATATATATAATGTTCCACAACATTTGAAACTAACTCAGAAGAGAAAAATGAAACCAAATATTTAGAAGGTGTCACTGCAAATTCTTTTTAACACAAACCTAAGATTCTCAGCACATAGTGGTTCTGAACCATCAGAAAAGAAAGAAGCACTGCAACAATTACTGTACTGAATAGCAGCTGCTATCTACTGGAACTTCATTAGATATTTGTATTAATCATAAGTACAAGAGGATCTCCACAATTGCTCCACGAGTATTTAATTAATTAATTTTCAATGTAGAAATAAACAGTTCCCCTACTTTATTTCTTAATTTAGACCTTGGAATACAGCAAAATGAAATGAGACTTCTAACAAAAGCATTCACAAAGCAGAAAATGTGGTTCTTAATAATTTTTGCTATACTACTGCCACATCCTGGCAATGCCTGAACCCCAAACTACCTGAGTTTTTGATAGCAGAGTTCTGCATTTATAAGGACAACGTGCAACAATGAGTTTATCTTTAACAAGTTGTGTCAGAATTCACAAAATACAGCAAGTTTCTTTCATCTGGGGAAGGGATGCTTTAAGAATTTCATGGATAGAACTTTACACAGGAATACAGCTAGAAGAGAAGGAGGTGTTGCCATCTTTCCTTTCTTGAAACAGCTTGAGCACTCACCCAAAAATCTAAGATATAATTGCCTAATCTGCCTGACAGCCTTTGAATCTCCAGCTCCCACTTCCCTGTAGCACATCCAGCAATCAGGCTCCTGGATATTCTAAGGTGAAGTGCTATGTCTTTTGCAGAAGCTGTTTCATTTTGCATGGAATAATCAAAGTCTCAATGGACTATTCAGTGAAACTGCGAATGTCAGTTGCTGCTCCAACAATGGTATTCACCTGAGGAAAGGAGTACTTGTATCCAGTGAATACACAAGTATTTCCAAATGAACAACCACTGGGGCAGAGCGCACAACACAAGTTTTCTTCCATTTCTGCACAAATGTCCTTATCAGCAGGCTGAAGAATAAAGCTCCTTTTGACTCCCTCTCTCTAACGTACCAACACATGGGTATCCAAATATCATATAAAAGTGAAGTAGTCTTGCGTGGAGTCCTGCCATAGAACATCATACTGTCTCTGCTTGGACACTGCTGGGAGGTGGGAAAAAGGCATTGATTTACTCAGGAAGTGAGGAGCATTCAACAAAGACATTCTATATTTTTCCTTCTTGGCTATTTTAAACAGATTTTCTCTGTGGGTGTTGGCCCAAAGAGTGGTAGTGAATGGAGCCAAATCCCGCTGGCAACCTGTCACGAGTGGTGTTCCCCAGGGGTCGGTGCTGGGGCCTGTCCTCTTCAATATCTTCATTGATGACATGGACGAAGGCATTGAGTGCACCCTCAGTAAGTTTGCAGATGATGCCATGTTGGCTGGAAATGTCGATCTGCCTGGGGGTAGTGAGGCCCTACAGAGGGATCTGGACAGGCTGGAGAGCTGGGCTGAAGCCAATGGGATGAGGTTCAACAAGGCCAAATGCCGGGTCCTGCACTTTGGCCACAACAACCCCAGGCAACAACACAGGCTTGGGACGGAGTGGCTGGAAGACTGCGTAGAGGAAATGGACCGTGGGGGTACTGACTGATGCTCGGCTGAACGTGAGCCAGCACTGTGCCCAGGTGGCCAAGAAGGCCAATGGCATCCTGGCTTGCAACAGGAATGGTGTTGCCAGCAGGAGCAGGGCAGTGATTGTCCCCCTGTACTCAGCTCTGGTGAGGCCGCACCTCGAGTACTGTGTCCAGTTTTGGGCTCCTCATTGCAAGAAAGACATTGAGGCCTTGGAGTGAGTTCAAAGAAGGGCAACAAAGCTGGTGAGGGGTCTGGAGCACAGGGCTTATGAGGAGCGGCTGAAAGAGCTGGGATTGTTCAGCCTGGAGAAGAGGAGGCTCAGGGGAGACCTCATTGCTCTCTATAACTACCTGAAGAGAGGTTGTAGTGACCTGGGGGTCGGCCTCTTCTCTTGTGTAACTGGTGATAGGACCAGAGGGAATGGCTTCAAGCTGCACCAGGGGAGATTCAGGCTGGACGTTAGAAAATACTGCTTTTCTGAAAGGGTGGTCAGGCATTGGAATGGGCTGCCCAGGGAGGTGGTGGAATCACCGACCCTGGAGGTGTTCAAGGAATGTTTGAATTTTGTGTTGAGGGACATGGCTTAGTGGGAACTATTGGTGATGGGTAGACGGTTGGACTGGATGATCTTGAAGGTCTTTTCCAACCTTCTGATTCTGAATGATTCTGTGATTCTGTGTTGGCATTATTACATTCTGCAGTGCTTGGCACTTCAGCATTCATTCAATAGCCAAGCAATTAAATGTTCACTGTTTGGAGATTGTCTCATCATCAGCAAGCATGGATAATGCAAAGGAACAGGAGATTTCAGTGAGGAGGGTTTTAGTCTCTTTTCTCAAGTAAGAAGTGTCGATGTGGCGCTATGAGACATGGTTAGTGCTGGGACTCAGTAGGTCAGATGCTGGTTGAACTTGGTGATTGTGAAGGTCTTTTCCATGCTAGATCTTCCTATGATAATATGAATCTATGTTCAAGAAGTTATCAACCAAACCAAATAAAGGAGTGTAAAGCTTAGAAATTAAAACCTCAAAAAGCATGATTAAGGAGCTGTGAAAAACACTTGAATTGTCTTCACTGCAGTTTTATATGCACTTATGAAAAGGCCTGCAAAATCTTTTTTCCCTGAGCTTGTTTTTCACTTCAGTAACTAGAAGAAACATAGAGGAAAATGCCCTGTGAAGATAAAGAGATGGGGATTGAAGAGTCTGAAGCAATTTGTCAGTGGCAGATTACATCTGTTCTTTATTGCAGAACAATCTTCAATAAGATTAATGAGAGAAACAAAAAAAAGTTTAAAAGAGAAATCCTTTAGGGATCAAATGTTCTTTCTATGTGACTGCAGTTACCATTATAATCTTCTTCTAGCTGATTAGATTGTTTTGTCAGAAACCTGTGTAGATTTGCAGTGAAAGATGGAGCTCAGCAGCATACCTCCAAATAAAGGCACATAAAAGAAGGCACAGGTCATGGTGATTTGTGTGACTGATGTGCGTGCAGGAAGAGTTAATAACGCTGCATTTCAACAAGCTGTCACATTGCTGTGTTGCAATCTGTGTGAACCAATTCTGTAGGTTAGATAGATAACAGAGAACAATGCAGGAAAGACTTCAGATATGGTGTCACACTGTCTAGTAAAGGAAATCAGATTTAGGTATAAAATTTATTTAAGAAGGCTCATCTATCTCTTTTTTTTTTTTTTCCTGACTAATATACAGACCATTTTCCCTTTCATGGCTTTGCTAGGGCTGCTGTACTTTCCTTTAAAAAATCACCTGGGCCTCATTCCTTTTAAGGAAAACAAATATATTCCTTAGTGATATGTTGTTCAAATTCAGATAATGGGATCTCTGATGTATGAAGAAATGCAATGGTGGTGTAACTGATTTCTCAATGAATTACTATACTGTTGGTTTTGATATACTATTCACTATGTGTGAATTCGGCTGAAGTAAAAAGAAATATATATACAATTTTTTTGTTTTAATAAAAAAGTACATTGCCACAATTAATCTTTTCTTTCAAAAACAAACAAACAAACCAACAGACAACATAAAATGGCCTGCTGAACCAAGCCATAGTCTATTTACCAGCAGCATAATGGAGACAGGATTCTGGATGATGGTGTGACAAAGAAAAAATCTGTAACTGTTACTTGGGTAAATCCTTTTTTTATTTTATTTATTTGTGTCTTGTATTTGACAGGTAGGCTGTCAAATGCTTAAAGGTAAGTGAAATGTTCAACTCTGGCTGCCTGTAATTCCTCTACATCTAGACATAAAAGAGTAAACCTCCACTGTCCTTTTGTAACTGCATTTAAGTTTGCAGAGTTATATAATTTCCTCTTCTTTACTCAACCAATCATTTCCTATACTATTTAAAAGTACTGGAAGAAAAAGCCAGACTCATACTCAGAAAATAAGTGGTTGAAAGAAATTGCCCCCTAGCTATTGTAACCTAAATCTGCATGTGTTTGCCTGAAGAAGGAAACTCAATAACATCATGAACTAATCTGTTTTCAGGAATTAATGCTAATCTGTTTTGGAATACCCTTGCAATGTAATTTCAGGCTTTATTGAGACTATAATTTTGATACTCTGTCATCTAAGTCGCATGATTTAGTAGCTCTACAGAAACCAAGCCTGTGCCTCCAAGCTGCAGCGGGAGGTCCAGCATAACCAAAAGGTGCTTCTGTTCTTACTGTTGAGGCACTCAGCACCCTGCCTGCAGCAACTGGGCCTCCCACAACCCGTGGTCTCTGTAGGGTGTTTCTTCAAAGCACGGCATGAAAAAGAAATGATCACGGATCAAAACTGCAGCAGCTTATGTGTGAGCCATTGCACCTTGATGAAACACTGTACACAAAGTGAAAGGTGTACAGACTAATAATGTAATGCATTGCCACTCATATCCATGCACAGATACACAACAAAAAATATCTGCATATGATGTTTCTGTTTCAGAAAGCTGAATGCCATTTTGAATGATATATGATACATCTGAGTAGGTTGGTGGATGAAAGGTTTTTTATAGCAGACAAGAAATAAAGTGGATTTTAATGAGCATACCACAGAATGAACATCTGAGAAGGAAACTTGAGCCGATTAAACTGTGGAAGTGGAGAGTTTTCTAAATCATCATTCTGAAAAAAATGTGAAAACACTGGCTACTAAGTCAGTAAAGCTGCTTTTTTATTTTCTTTAGGTTTTATTTTTAAAGCAGAAGTTCTAAATCACAAGCATTTATAACCATTGGAAAGCAATCTTCTAATAAGTTTTCTTGGCTATGTATGTTGATCCTCAATGAAGCTTAAAACACAAGGGAAATTCCAGAGACCAGGAAACAAAGCTTATCTTAAGCCAATATTTTGAAAGGGCAAACTAGCCATCAAAATTAAATCCTAGGAAAACAACAGAATGTCAGACAACATCATTAAGAAATAATTTTATTCCCGTCTTCTAATATCTACTGTATTTTATGAAAAATATATCTTTTCAAACTGACTTGCTAGTTTTCTTAGATTATAGATCTAGATGACAATAATGCATTAACTTTTTAAAATACTGTCAGGCATTTGCCCTAATAGCATCTAATATTTTTGTTAGGGAACTAGAAACATATTTATAAACTTTTTCTAAAAATACTGGTTGACTCAAAACTTGCTAACTAATGGCTTTTAAACCATGGTTGTAAAGGGAGAACACTTGTGTGGTAATGTGTCCAGAGGATTCTACAGGGATTTGATTTGAGATCTGTATTATTTAGCTTTTCTTTCAATGAGGAAAAGAAGAAAAACTGGCATCGAATCTGTTTATGGATAACACAGAAAGTTTCATAATAGCAAGTAGTAAACAGAGAAGGTATTACATAAACATAGCATAAACAGCAAGTAGTAAAACAATAAAAATATTAGAACTAGAATGAGAGTTTAGAATAGTTCAGTTGGAAGGGACCTTCAAAGATGATGAAGTCCAACGGCCTGACCACTTCAGGGCTATCAGGAGTTAAAGCATCTATCATCGGTGCCCAGAAACAGCACTGCACTGCCCTCTGCTTCCCCTCCTTAGGGAAATGCAAAGAGCAGTGAGCTCACCTCTCTGCGCTCAGCCCCTCCTTACAGGACATGCCTTCCTGCCCTGTTACCAGCTTTGTTATCTTCCTCTGGATGTTTTCAAAGGCCTTAGTATTCTTTTTACGTTTCAGATTGCAGCACAGCATACAGTACTCAAGGTGAGGCTGCACCTCACACATCGTATTTTTCGCTGGACCAGGCTAAAGATATTAATAAGTAAACACTATAATAATGGGAATAGATGGCTCTGATTTATCCTAGATGTGGGATACTTTACACCTTACAAAATGCATGACATTTTTTTTTTTTTTTTCCTGAGAAGTCTTTCAGTGCAGTTTGGAATACAGACAGAGTTTCCATTTATTTGTTAGCTTGCCAGTACCTAATTTTGGGAATGGAGTGAGCTATGAGATCAGAGAATAAACAACATATATGTCAATGTTGTTCAAAAAAAGCAAAATAGATTTTAAGAAAATCAATCTAAATAGCTGGAAGAGCTGTGGGAAAGCTCTTACTCATAATATTTTTCTGCTTTAAGACACTTTTGGTATGCTTTTTGAGTCTTGTGCATTCAGCCTCAGGTGTCCACTGCTCAATACCGCAGCCCAAAAGAAAAAATGCTGCAATATTTATGAAATTTTTAAGAAGTGAGTAGTTGTATTTGATTTCCTGTTTTTCTTGAGCCATTGCTCCTAAGGGCTGGTACGCTAGCACATCTGAGAAGAAATGAATGCATTTGGATTCTTCTCCCTTCCCTCTGCTGGCTAGGTCAACACTGTGAACATGAAGCGTAAGAGTGAGCAGACCACGAGAAAAAACATGGGAGGAGGAACAAATACAGTCATCCGTGCTACTGCCTAGACCTGGAGGCAGAGAGCTGCTGCAGCCTCACCTCCACTGGACCTGCAGAGCAAAGTTTTTACTTGCCCATTTCCACAAACCACTGGGGCCATGGAGGACCTACATAAGCAGCAAATCACAGAGACACAATGGGATGAATTTCAGATCTATGGATTTTACTCCTGATCCTGATCCTCTCTCTGCTGTCCTAGCAAATGCCAGCATTACTGACTGCCATGGAGAGCACAAGGATACAGCAGATAGAATAAAGGTGTGCAAATCTGTTTTGAGAGTGATTTTCTCTGTCTTAAACTACTGGTCTTGTTAAGTTCTACACATTAGTGAACTCTGGCATGCAGTGGTGACATGTCTGCACATAGGAATGCGTAGTTATCACTACAAGGCAAAGGGTTTGGCAGAACCCTCTGAACATGATACTCAGCTGGCTTTCACTTGCACCCGTGATCTGTAAGCTCTGCATGGAATACGCATTTTGATTTCATCATGCACCTCCCACCTTCTGAACAGCTACTGTCTATCCAATAGCCTGGGTCAAGTCTGGCTTAGCTAGGAGGAGAGGAGTAGCTGGTTTGAAGGCACTGTCTCCTTTATCAAAACTTGCCTAATTGGGTGACTCTGCTCTGAAGCAGAAGTGTAGAAGTAACACTGAAGAGCTGTGAAGGGCATCCTGACAGTGGTCTGAGGCAGATATGTGCATGGCAGAAAGTGTACCATGTTTGTAACCACTGCTCAGTTGCCAAAGTACACTGAGAAATTCTCATGCTTCATTTTGTCTGTACACTGGCTTTCAGGAAAAGCTCTTAAATTACTCCAAAGCCTTAACACTACAGATAAAAATGAGTCCTTCGGCTAAGATCTCAAACATTGTTACAAAAGAAAATATTGATATAACCTAGGGATAGAGGTACAACAGGATGAAAGCATGACTACAGAAGTCAACACGCTTGTGATAGTTTCAATAAACACAACAGAAAGCAGCATGGAAGGATCAAAAAGAATGGGGTTCCACTACTGACCAGTAGCCAGAAGACTAAATCTGTAGGGATTCCCTGTGTTTGTTCTGGCTGGACAGAGTTTATATGCAGAGATTTTGGCACAGACTACTTTTCTTTGTTATGCAATTTGGCCTGACCTGAAAAACCCTTCACTTTACTCAGCAACTCATCGTGGGTTTGAATCAGTGAACCAAAGATGAAAAATCAGCAGTTTATCCTGCACAATTCAGCTCCATCAAGCACATCTAAGATATGAGAATGAACATTGCAAAACTAGCATTTCAGAGTCAGACTTGGGAAGATTATATTTATATTGCTGTCATGTAGATGCTAACATTTTTAAAAGCCTAGTAGGATTTGTAGCACAAGTCTTAAACTGGACTGGCAAAAAGCTGTTGGTATGAACTTAATATTTACTAGAGGTAAAAATTCTAGTAATGCTAGCAAAATACCAGTACAAAGACATTTAATTAAAAGCATCTTTGCAGTAGCTATCTTAGAAATTTATCTATCACTACCTTTAAATCTAAGCTCACATACATCCCCACGGGTATCCAGTCTTTTGCCTTGACTGGGCCTCATTAAGTAAAGTTGTATTGGGCAGCCTACGAAATACACAGTACAGTTGATGTACACAAGTAAGAAAATGTCTTTTATTTGCTTGTTTGTTTTTAACTAAATCATTAAAAAAAGCAACAAAAACATAAAATTAGGAGGCTGAAAAATATATTTAAAAAAAAAAAGGTTTAAAAACTTTTTAAAACTGTGCTTTGTCATGTCATATGGAAGATTATCACAGAATTGAAATGTGAGTGAATAATCCTTTGCATTATTTAGTAAAGTTGGAAAGCAGATCCTGTAGGTCTTCCAATCCTCAGTCCAGATATTTCCAAAAAACCCAACGTATTCCCAAATTCAACTTTATTTGAAAACACTGATCCATCCTATGACAATCTCCTACATAGTGACAAATCATGTTTTAACTATTCGGACATGTCAGATAAGTGCTTTCTTTCCTCTTTTCAAGAATGTCTAGAGGTAAGTACTATGGATAGGTTATCAATAAGTAATATTTCACAGTTTCTGTGAATATGTAATGTCTCTTATTGTGTTGGCCCATGACATCAGAAGCAGATGTTGGTGGTACAGCAGTAAAGATTGAACCTTCCCATTACATTCCCCCAAATACTCCATTACATGTTGTTGCCATGTGACAAATGGCGGCAGAGGGGCAATGTGACAGAAAGGAGTCTAAGAAGGACAAGTGGATGAAGAAAAGGTGTGAAATTCAATTCCTCCATGTGTAAAAATATGGCACTCATTGACATTCATCAACTGCTGAACATTTTTGGACCTCAAACAATGGATGTGAGCGCAGTGAGGCAATGGGTGGTGCATTTCTGCAGTGGTGACATTAAAAACAAGCCACATTCTGGATGGCCATACACAGCTGTCACACAACAAAATGAAGAGCATCTAAATCAGCTCATCCACACAAATCAGCTAATGGTGTTGACAATGTTGAAAAATAGCATTTTGTAGGTAAGAATTTGCTCTATCAAATACTATTATTGTTTTTTTTTATCTGCTGCAGTTTCCATGGACACAAATATGAAGCATTATTTTGGAATAACTTACATATATATAAATATCCATTAAGGAGAACAGAAAAGCACCAAACACATTTCCTATTTCATTCATACAAGAGAGTTGTGAGAGACCCTTATTGCCAGTTCTTCCACCCCTTCAAAAAGCTTTATCTCTATGAGAGGCTCTCACACATTAAAGCCACAGCTGCTTCTCCATCCTACAACTGCTATTTTACTCTGCAGTTCATAGTCTTATCATGTTTACATTTCTCTAAGACAGCATCCTTCAAGATGATTCTTGATATAGTTGGAAGAGATGAGAAGTGCCCTGGGGAAAGAATCTCTTGCTCTCAGTTGCATGGCTGGGGTCAGAATAAATTATAGCATTCTAAAACTCTGAAGTTTAATATCATCAGTTGCTCCTAAATGTGAGTGGTGATATTAAATCCCTGGATGATTTACAGATAGCTCTGGCAGTCTGAGCATAGATGAGACAGACAGTTTTAAAAAGTTTATAATTAGGACAGGTTTAGGGTAATTTTCAATGGCAGTGGTTTCTGTGAGAAGTTTCAGGTCCATTTTCTGCTCTTCAGATATACCTTTTTATATGTCAGAAAAAAAAAAAAAAACCACAACTTTTTATTTGCCTTGTGCCTAAGAATGAATACATTATCTTAATTTACAAAGATCTAGCAGTATTACACAACTAACATTCACTTTTTATGTGCCTTTCCACAGTTAACATATTTCAAGTTGCATTTTAACATATATCAGAGATACGTAACTTCCTGTTGGGTACACTGTTCACAAAGGAACAGTACAAGAACTTTGGATCCAGCACTATTTGTTTGGAGGTTCAGTACAGCAAATAATAAGACAAGTCACCACAAGCCACTGCTACACATTCTGTGACAGAAATGTCTAAAATTGTTTAGGGTTTTTCCTGTAATACAGCTTAATACTATACACCAATTCACCACAGTTCTTAGCAGCTGGCAACTCTGCCTTCAGCACAGGGGTTGGAACTCGATGATCTTTGAGGTCCCTTTCCAACCCAAGCCATTCTACGATTCAATGAATTCAATTCAATTCTTTAGTTGTTCTATAATTGGAATTATTAGTCACTTACAAAACAAAAATACTTATTGAATCTCTTTTCTGTAATTTCAGACACCAAGGTAGATTAAGAAATACCTTTTCTCCTCACTTGGCTCTGATCCACGTTTTCTGTACACATAAATGACTACTCTCTTTTTCACCTTGTACAAACAAGGCCTGAAGCAGTGATTACTCTGCACTGTATTCCTTTCATGAGCCACTAAATATTGTATTTCTAGTAAGATACACTTGCATTCTAAATATAACTTAAATGCATCCTACTTTCATAAATAATATATTGCTGACTCATTGATGTATCATAAGACACAGTTAAGTAAAAGCCGGATGGAAAAACAAATCAATATTAGGTATAGGACTGTTTTAGCATCTGTTGGTTCTTCTAACAAGAGATTGTGGAGCCCTGTTAAACAATTAGTTCCCAACTTGTGCTTACACTTACAATCCCATCTAATGCATGTTCTTTGCTTCGCACAATTAAGTTGGTTTGAATGTAAGCACAGTAATGCAGCTCTAAGAGCACTGCAAATACCAGCCATATGACAGGGTTGTCATCAAGAGCAATAGAAGGAGGTGTTTGTGTAACAGATAATCGTTGTTGTGATGGAATAACTGGACTTTGAACACACTTATTTTCTTCATTGTACATAGTTAGAATAATGCATTTAATAAAAAGCAGATAGATGAAAGCAGTGCAAAAATTCACAGACAAATCAAAGTTGAATAGAGTAGCTGTGAGATGGGGAAGCAAGTGTCCTTGTTGGGAACTGATGATTAAGAAAGGGACAAGGCAGATGTCTTCAGTGGAAAGCCAAAGACGATTCTTCCTTGCTCTTCCTTCCCACTCACAAGGCTCTCTTGGCCTCCAGCATGTCCTTGCACACAGGCTGGGCTTTGCGCTGTGTGTGACATGTGTAGAGAAAAACAAGTACATCTTGAGGGCAGGAAAGACCAAGAAGGGAACAGAGAGTGCCTAGGGTTGGGCCTGAAAATACAGGTACCTCTGAGAGGTGGAATGGGAAGAAGGGTATTCCTTTAAGAATGCATGGTATCCCAATAAGAATTATTTTGACTGTTTTTTTCTATCTGTGTGCTTGTGGATTCATACAAGTTGGTCATGAGAAGAACAGTTAGCTCCAATAGAAAAGCCTGGGTTATTTGATGGAAGAGGCACTAAGGGCATTTAAGCAGGCTGTAGTACTTGAATATGAATCATGAAAACAGCCTCCACTTCTTGCCTGTTAACCAGGGCCATATGCAACTATTTATGAGGTCAGTTTGGATTATTCAGTAATGATGCTTTCATTTCTCAGCTAGCAAAGCTGGAATAGAGCCCCATGGTGTTGGTTGAAAACCAAACATCCAGTAGGACTACATCTCTATCTGTCCTTCTGGACTAATCATTTCAGTGCAAAGGGAGAGGCAGATCACTGTAAAATAAAAACAATATAAATTGTCAAGGGATTATGGTCTTCGGGGCCAGTAATATCCTCACTGAAGGGAAGAAAATAAAGATTGCAGACCACACGTTTTTCTTCTAACAGCCCAATCTTTTGTAGTTTTATGAAATTACCTGTCACAATGGTAGCACTTGGGTGGTAATGTCAGACAGACTGTATCTATCAAACGTACATGCAAATTCCATCAAGAATTAAAGACTTTCTACTAGTTTAAGTCCTCATCTAATGTAGTTCTTTGAACAATATTGGTATAAAAAACTTCTAGAAAGGAAATCTGTGTTCCTTCACAACCTTAATTTTATAATTGACTGAAATTCATGTCATTCATAATTGAATGAAATGTTCCAAGAATGTTGAATCTTGAAGTACACCTGATAGACAACCAATTAGAGTCTAACAAATTGGAGTCTTACAAAGGAAAGACTGTGGCAGTCTTAATAGTAGGTTGTGTTACCCACTGTCTGTGAGAGAATAGAACATATTCCTTCACAACTTTAGCTGAAGTTCTGTGGGTGGCAATTTTCAACACATGCAGAACAAATATTTTCAGGGAAATATTACAGAAGAAGGAGATATTAATTTAACTTATTAGTTAAGTTATTAAGCTTGCCAAATTAAATATGTGATATTCTTATTCTTTACTCCTCCATTTCATGATTCATTTTATTCTTATCTTTTTAGTAGCACTGTAGCCCTATGTAGTGCTCTTCTACATTCTAATTTATTCTGAGATGACAGAAGAAATGATATGCAAAGAAAATGTTGTTTGAAAAAGACTCCTCTTTCCTTCAGTATATGTCCAGCTTTTCTACACAATTTATGAAATAGCTGTAATTCCAATTTGGTAGGGAATTAAGGGAGGATTTTGCTTTGTCAGAAGTGATACATAAGAATAATAGCAACATATTTTGAAATGAATATTTCTGTAATTATTTAGATAATTTTGATAAGAGTTGGAAACTGGCTATTTCTTTCATTGGGTTGGGAGTCAGGCCTTAAACTATTCTTATAATTTATGAAGAAAAAAAAAAGAATTCAAAGGGATAATATTGGTTTTTTTTACAAAAGTAACTATTTTTGGACCAAGTTCTGAGAGGAAATAAAAAAAGCTAATTAATGGTGTGACAATAGGAATGTTCTGCTTAATTTCGGGCTCATCTCTACACAGAGGAGTCAAGTTGAAAACCTGCTGTGAACTGATTTTTTTATTTGCTTATCACAGAAATGATGGCTCTAACTCCTTCATCTTTTCAATGGGTGGAGGGATACTGTCTTACACTTTTCGTGAGTGGGTCATTAATCCAAAAGCCCCTAATTTTTCCTCTTATAGTTACACTATCTTTAAATGGAAATAAAACCTAACAGATGAGCAATTTATCTTCCTTGTTGGCTGCCTAATCCACCACCTCTTGATATTCCGAATTGCATGGATAAGTTTTGTTGGCAATGTTTTTCTGGCACAATGTCCTAGTCTTTTTAAGCACCTTCCTATTTTGATTCTTATTTCAAATATCCAAATCTTTTGTTGCCAAGAGATTAAATTTGAAAAAAAGAGCTGTGAATCCCTGATCCAAAACAGGATATAGATAGGTCCATGAAAAATACAATTTTCGAATTGACAAAACTCCAGATTAAGGGGCTAAGAACGAAGGTGGAGTTTTTGGCAGGAAGACAAAGCTCTGAAATCAGATTGCTGTTCTAGTATCTTCAAAGCAATTTTGCTGTAAAACTGCAATATTCATGCGTTCTTAACTCCATGCCTGCCAACCTCATAAATGAAGAAGGATTTTATGAATAAGTAGAAAACTTTAGGAAGATTGAAAGAACAATGGAAAGGTCTGAGGGTCCTCTTCAGAGCTGAAGGAGCAGGACAGGGAAGCACAAGGCCAGTTCTTTCTCTTCAGCAGTGTGAATTAAGGGCATCACTGGCACTTGGTATGGTTTGTGGAAGTTAAGATAGGACTCACTGCGGTTCACCACTGAGGAGCAAAGGTGAAACCCCATTCACAACAAATTGAAGAGACTGTGAAAGTAAATGGGGCAAGAGGTAAGTGGCAATTCTAGCAGAGGAAAACTTGATAGAACACAGAAGGTCCTAGGGGAAGGAGGTATGGATGTGTTTGCTCACGGTGAAACAAACTGAGAATGGGAAGAGTGTCACACACTGCAGATATGTTTGAAAGTTAATGGAAGACTGTGAACTGCACCTCTGTGGCTACAAAACATACAGCTAGAGCTTTAAGATGGAATATGTAGGTTTTAGAGTCAAAGTTTTTTTGGATTGGATTTGGATTTGGATTGGAAAAAAAATTGGAAAAATCCAAACATGGATTTGCACCCTCAATCCCACACAGAACAGCATTCTACCATTTTTCTGTCCTTGGGGAAAATGTCTGTAGTTCAGAATTTTCTCCATGCTCACTGCATGCTGATGTGGAGTAGAGAGGAATTTGTAAGTCTGCACATTGCTGAAATGTTTTAACTCCCCTTTTTCACCTACTCATGCTATATAAGTAGAAATGGTTTTGTGTTTCTAATTCTTCTAAATGTTGTTGCTACTCCAGTCATTCAAATTGAGGAATTGACATAAAATACTCTTATGTGAAAACTGTTGGTGCAGAGAATGTTCAGTCATCTCTGTTACATTTTTTAGCTCCAGTTTTGTTACTAGTCATTATCCTGTGAACTTCATTTCATCTAAGGCCTATGTGCGACTAAGGGCATGTCAGTTACCTGAGAGCAGAGAAAACTTCAATTCTTTAATCAGCTCTTTGATGGAATTGCAACAGTATGTGCTGAGAGTTACAGAAACTCACATGGGAGCTGTGTTGGAGAGGAAAAAGAGCTGCCACAAAAATTTGCCTCTTATCTTGCACAGTTCACAATTCATAGCTCTGCATAACATTAGCCTTTAAAAAAGTCGATAGAGATCTACAGAATGTTTCCATGCTCCCCTCTGTATTGCTGTCCAGACACATGTGGAAAGGTAGTCACATATCTCTGTTCACATCTGGCATCTCTGTGGGCATCTCATGGAGCTGACACACCAAGCATGGCAGGATTTTCACTACTGCTTATTTGTTTAGGCCACGGCTCTTTAGATCATTAGACAAATGTAGATCATTAGATCATTCAATGGATTTTTCAGTTTGGTAGAACTTTTATACAGATATGCTCATAGTATAAGGTCAGGAAATTCACATTCACACAGTTTGCTGGAGTTTTAAGCAGAGAACTACTTTTGACAAGATGTGAATGAAGTGGTATATGAGTCTTTATGCACAGTAGTGAGATTTCAACACAGAACAGGAGTCCAACAGAGAATGGGGAAAAGAAGGAGAGACTGTCAGTCGTCTTTTTGGCATTGCCCTAATCCTGAACACAGGCTTTTTATGGAATCTCTTCTGGTTCTCTCCATAATGTCAAAATTTACTTATTACTGCAACATCTGCAAAAAATTTCCCTGAAAGAAATTATGTTTCTGAAAGAGAAGATACTCTCTGCCTTCAACAACTTAGAAAGCGTTGTTTTGTTTGAGAATGAATAAAGGTTTAAAGGAATGTATTTGAAAATAAGGGGAAATATATGTCTCAAATGTCTTGATAACAAATGAATAATAAAAAAATCTTACTTATTCAAGACTGCCTTTACAATAATTCTTTTTTCTCTTTTTAAGAGTTTTGAATGATCCCAACACAGCTTTAATTAGGATAACCTTTTATCTGTTTATGCTTTACTGGTGACATTTGAGGATTGGCCTTCAGTGAGAGCTTAGGGTGATGTGTACACTGCCACGCTTCAGAAACTTCTTCTGGACAAGCTGGCAGCAAACTATTACCATTCTAAATGTCAATAGGCTGGGCATCAATTGTCAGCTTGCATCATTTCTAAAAGCCTGCTCTCTCTGTAGATTAGTTCAAAAGTCAGATGCACACTGAGAAATAGCGCAGGATTTTGATTATGTATTAAGCCTATTTATCCTTTGGGTCTTGGGTAAAGAATACTCTTAATTTATAGTTGTACAGTTCTTGAAACTACAGTACAGATTTATAGATCAAGTTTTAGAATATTGAACAGAAGTTCCTGATGGGTTTTTGGAATTTAAAGGGATATCTACTGAGCGGAAAAATACAAAGTAGGAGTTTTAAAGAAGTATCAATGCTATATTTGTTCTGGGGGAGCTATGAAGTTAAAAGAAGATAAGTGTTAATTGGATTACATTTAATGCTGAAACAGTGTGTTTCACATATTAAAAATACTTGAGCTGAAGAAAATATATTATTTAATTTTCTCTGCCATGTGACCAATTTCATGTCCCACGTTGATGGTTTGCCTGTTGCATTAGATGCAGGATATTGCTGATAATTATCAGCAAGGTCTCAAGCAATGTCTGAGAGCTATTTTAATTTCTGTAATTTTTGGTGTTACAGTGTTTTGTTGGTTTTTTTCTTTTTTTTTTTTTTTTTTTTTTTTTCTGGCACATCCAAATTTGTCTGCAATGGTAAAAGATGTATGCATTACCAACTTTCTCTTTGTGTTATACAGAACTTTACCATGAATAATGAATGTGAGATGTATGGCTATAACTCTTTGTATTATATATCATTAAAATATATTTTTTGTAGTTTCTGGAGATTCCATATTTATTAATACCTAGTTAAGTCACTAGTCATTCATTTACTTTAGAAATGCATTTAATTATAATTTGTATCTTTTCATATCTGTTTGTTTGGCTTATTCTGAATCTTTTCCTGTTCTTATCTATGAGTCACTGATGTTGTGCTGCAGGACTATTTATTTATATATTCATATATATATATATATATATATATTGTTTATTATGACTCAAGAAAGCGAAGTCAAATAAGGAAGAAGGAAGATGCAAGAACTTATTATTATTATTATTATTATTATTATTATTATTATTACTACATTTAGCTTTTAACTTATGATCAGACTGTCAACACACTACTGAAATGCTACCACCTAGCAAGTTCTTAGAGCCACAGGTCACACTGAAACCTCAGAAGCCTAAAGAGTTCTTTCAGAATCAGTATTGTCTTGCTTATTTATCTGTTTTAAATTTAATCAAAACCTAAGCCCGTTCTCCTAGTGATAAGTTTAGCTTATCACAAATGAACTTCAAGAGTGCCTTGCTCAGAGCCAGCCTTTCAAAGCAGCATTTTATTTAGTAGATTGTGAGAATAGAACAGCCAGCTGCAGAATTACTCAATCACATTAACAATCATTGCTTTCACTGGTTCATGCCCTCTCTGCTCTAACAAGGCTCTTCAGAATCATTTTGGCAGCTTCTTGTTAAAATACAGATAAATTTGAAGCACACAGCTTTATTTATGCATCTTATTGTATAGCTGAATACATATATTGAATTCCTATAGCTATCTGACTACCGACATTACTAAATATATGATTATTTGCAGTCAGTAGAAGTATAACCATTACATCTATCTAAAGCAAAATCTCATTTTTCTATTTCTTCTCTTTAAAATAGAAAAAGAATACAGTTTACACCACTTTTTCATTTCATGTATGTACTCGTTTTTGCACAGGTTTTCAGCATCACTTTCAGTAAGTGGGGCAGACATTACTAACACACGGTTCAGATCTGTAGGACTGTGCTGGATGTGTTAACAGGTCGTAGGCTGTAAAAACACTGGCTGTTATCCTTGGACATTTTGTAGAGTAAAGAAAGCTGGTATGTTATGAACTCAATAGTAATTGTTTGTCCCAGGACATGTTCATTTTTCTCCTATTAGCGCTGGATAAGGCATAACACATTAAGTAGTCAAAATTGATGATATTTTAGGATCAAAGGATTTTTCCCAGTCATCTCTGGTGAAATGAAGTATTAGTTGAAGGAGCCCTCTAGCAAAGCAATAGAAATGCAGTCTTTAAAGTTGCCAAGAGGGTGGCTATCTTTGGTATTCAAAGATTTCTTAGGAATGTTGACTTAGCCCTCTTTTTTCACATTCCTGACCAAACAGACCACAAAACACCAGCTTTGCTTAGCCTTAGGAAATGAGACCTATGGAAAGAAAAAGGAACAGAAAATATGTTCAGCAGAGGATCTAAGGAGAAAAGCTTAAAGACTTTATCCTTCTTCATTTGTGCCATCTGAGTCAGCATACATTCACTACATGCCCTGTGACTGGCAGCAGTCCAAATAATTTCACCTTATAAGCATAACTGCATTTATTCCCTAGGTTACCTACATATCTGGCATGCCATTTACTTAGGGGAACATATGAAGACCACGAACAAGCACAAGGAAAACAAAACCTTGCCTTGTGTGTGCAATTACACTGCAAAATGGGTCTCTGCCTGCTTTCTATCACTTTGTATTTCTATATTCTTCTCTTCTGATCTTTCAGTGGTATTTCAAACAATGGATTTGTACTTCTGATTTTATCAGACAATATGATGAGCAAAGCAAATTCTAATCCAAATGAGCATGGGTTCAGGGAAGGGTACAATTATCTGTTACTTTCTCCAAATCATATTGGCCATAGCTTGAGATCTTTTTTGTTGTTGTTGTTGTCATATATATATATATGTATTATTGATATGCATATATATAAATGGACCTATCATGTGCAATGATATATTTATATGTACAAATCAGTGTATTTAATAATGGAAATTTTAAAAAAATGTCACAAGAACTTTCAAACTTTAAGCAGTGAAGAGGGATTATAAAAGATTTTATTAAACATGGATCATAGAAGAGCTTCACACACAGCTTCACAGAGCTTCACACACACACACAGCTTCACAGAGCTTTTGCTGTCAACATTCAATAGAAACAGTGAAAGATTTACTTGAAGAAAGAACGAACAGTCCTTATTTATTAGTTTCAGCTTTGCTCCCCAAGTCACTACAGCATTTGATTCACCTCTGTGTAAGCGAATGTAACAGATTCAGGAAATAAACATGGGTAGCTGTTGCAAAAAGCAGCTCTAATTTTTGCTATCATGAGCTGCATGTGTGACACATAAGTTTTCTCTCTAACTATAATGCTTTGTCCAGAAGTGAGATATCAGCATTTCTGAGAAGTAGTGCAGCCTTCCTTCTTGAAAACTCCAATTTTATTCTGTGTTTTTTTGTTTTTTTTTTTAACAATATTCCACAAAGGAAAATCCTTCATGCTTTATGTTCCTCTTTGATATGCGATGGTGTTATTCTAATGAAGTCCACAGAATTAACATGAAAGCAAGTTTTCTAACCTGGTACCTGCACCCCTTCAGGTCCTAAAATCCACATTCCCACATGGTTATTTTGTAGCTGTGAAATTTACTCCATGTGCACAAGTTTTATGACTCCTGGAGAGTATACTGCATCTTACCAGACGCTATGAAGAAAATCAACTCTGCCTCATTTGAAAACAGGACAGTAATACATAAGAAATTACTCAGTGTTTCACTAGAAAAAACATTCTACTTCACTTTCTGAAGAATTGTCAACTCAAGAATTTACACGAAGCAGAATGTAATGAAGCCATTAGTGCAATCTAATATTTATCCAGCACATAAAAAAATTTCAGTTTAAGAGATTACATTCTTAACTAAACTCCTCAAACAAAAAGAAATATTTTAACATTCTACTTCTTTTAGAAATACAGTTTTAAAAGGTATAAATAACTGGTAAAACAGTTTCAGCACAGCCACATGATTTGCTTAATTAAATGATCTTGAACTGAGCAGCTCCCTACAGATGCAAGTTTTGTGGCTGATTAACTTTGGTTGCGTGTCTGTAGTTGTGTTTTTAGTATACTGAAGGAGATATCACAACCTATTCTACCTGGTCAGCAGATTTAATTTTTTTTGAAAAGTACAAACAGAAATTGAATTGTTTGCATGAATAAACAGCACTAAACCAGGCTAGAATACAACAAAGGTGAATTTTCACAAACAGAATTGGAGCTGTTGGAGCAGGTCAAGGAGGGACATGAACATGGTCAGAGGGCTGGGACACCTCTCCCGAGAAGAAAAGTTGAGGGCTTGTTTAGCTTGGAAAGGAGAAGGCTCTGAGGAAATTTCATTGCAACCTTCCAGTACTTGAGGAGAGCATATAAACAGGAAGAAAACTGACTTTTTACACGACGTGATAATAATATGACAGGAGGAAATAGTTCTAAACTGAAAGAGGGAAGATTTACATTAGATGTGGGAGGGAAATTATCACTGAGAAGGTGTGCACTGGCACAGGCTGCCCAGAGAGGCTGTGGATGCCCCATCTCTGGAGGTGTTCAAGGCCAGGTTGGGTGGGGCCTGAGTTGGTGGATGGTAACCCTGCCCGTGCTGTGAGGCTGTAACTGGATGGGCTTTAAGTTCGTTTCCAAACTAAGCCGTTCTGTGATTCTATGAATTTAAAGAGTTGTAACTTGTTGCTAATCTTTACATCATGCATAACAGTCAGGCAACTTATCAAAACTAAGATATGAAAAAAATCATACTGTTTCTTTCTGAAATGGTTTCACATTGCTTTTAGCATGTTATTTTGCGGGTACTACTTCAGTTTTTTGTGCCCAGATATAATAACTCAGGTGGTTGCTCTTCCAGCAGCTTCCAAATTTCTTGCTTTGTTTTTTTTGTTTTTCATCATTAAGCACCAGGTAATGATCCTTCACAGAGGATGAGCACCTCAAACTTTTATCATTTAGTCAGTTTTGTCTCACTGCTTTTGTTTTTACTATTTCTCATGCCAGAAGTCCTATTCTTGCAAACAAGTTATGCAAAACATCTCTTCCACATGGTCATTTAATCCTACTTTTCTCATACAAGCCCTACTTTTCTCATCAGAATCATAAGGCAATGATATGTATTTTCGACATTTATTTTCTTGAACACTATTTGATGACTAACAGTTATTTGCATCATACTCAGAATGACAATCTCTACTGAACAAACTGCAGAAAAAGTGGTAAGTTATCTTACATATGTTCTCCAGATTTGTGTGTAACTAAGTGCAGCATGAAAATACTTCTTTCAGTAAGTCTGGACTGCAGAAGTTATAACTCAATACATATATTAGTTTTATATAACCCACAATATTTGGCGTATTTACACAATGTATTGTGAACAAAGTTTTGTTTTTGTTTATATGTTTTCTTGTCATGTACAAAGAAAAAACTATGAAATAAAAATAAACCACAATCACTGCAGTATTTGAGGATCTCAGTAAAATGTTTCTTGGGCAGAAGTGAAACCAATTCCTAGGATATACCAAGTCAATTGGTGACAATATTCAAGATTTGTGCATGGAAACCCAGAATCCAATCCACTGCTCAGTAGATCACTAATCCCAAATTGATAATTAGGTCACTATTAAAATCGTGTAAACATTATTGCAACAGCAGATAACAACCTCCTGTGCTTTATGAAGAAATACTGATGTTTTTATGCTGATGTCAGTCAAAGCTTCATTCCCTCCACATATATAAACATCATCCTCTGTATTTGAACTCTGAAAGTCTTTTGCTTTAGTCAACATTTTAGTACACTAGTTTGTTGGCTCAAGAGAAATCAGAAAGTGAGATTTCTCTTTAGACCTTCTGACCAGATATTATTTTTTAATATTGTTTGTTTTTCTAAAAAACATTTCAAAAATCAATGCCCATTTTCTGGATATGTGTTTGAGAGAAGACAGATGGGAAAACAGGAAAGGAAAACAAAAGATTATCAGCAGAGTCAGACTCACTAATTGGAACTGACATGTTTCTTAAGAAATGAATATGTTGACTGCTATTTTTCTTACCTCATGGATATTATTTGAGTCAAATCAATTCAATGAAACATACCAAGATGCATTAGATTTGCTGAGTTTCCCATATAGAGAAGACTTCTATCTTAAAAGGCTTCTTAGGCACTGACATTCTTCTGAGTGCTGTGACATATCAGCACTAATGACATGAGCTTACTGGGAAACTAGTGCTAGGTTTAGTGATAATGGCTTCTCATCCTTCCCTGACCTTTCTCAAACTAAGAAAGAAAGAAACAGAAAAACAGAAATGAAAAATAAACACAACACAATCAAAAATAAATAATGAATTAAATTAGGACTATATCAGGTGTTGAAGTTCATTTCACAGCTACTCCACTCAATAATATCAGGAATTACATGGTAAGAAAACTTTATTGTGATCATTTCTGTCAAGAAAGAACTTTATTTGAGGAAATGAACTTTTGTTCTTCTCTTCACCAAGTGAAGACACAGATTACATTTGTTCTCTTTACTTCTCTATAGGATGATTTTGTGCATCTTGCACAACTTTTGGAAGAAGAATCAAAACTTCTTACTTACGATCTTTTGATAAGTTGATGTAGAATAAATCCTTTCTGTTTTCTGACCATAAGAGAAAAAGGGATGATGAGAAAAGAAATTGAGGCATTTATTTTCTCTCCCATAGAAGACATCTAGACTTAGGCTTTGTATATTTGTCTATTAAAACAGCTAAGCAGATAAATATTAAATGTTTTCTGTGTAAAACAATTTTACTTATAAAACTTGGAAAGGATCTATGAGCACTGTCCGTTAGTCCAGTTGGTTTTCTTTCACATGCTTCAGTAAACTACTAGTTCTTGATGCCAGCAGTATTTTTCAATTATTTTTCAATTACTTATGATATTGGAGTCTTCTGGTGACCATTTTCGTTAACTTTTTTTTTTTTAAACAGAAAACTATATCTTAAGTTTTGATATGAAGTCATATATGCAAACAATAAGATAGACCTGCAAAAGAAATGGCTATTGTTATTTAATACCGCAGTAGGATTAATGTAATGAAATGGTAAAAAAAAACAACTGATTTTCCGTTTATTTTTTCACAAATAAATCAGTACTAGTTCTACTACTGTCACCAAAATCAGCTGATACTAGTAAGCTGCATTGTCAGGTGGGTCAAAAAGAAACTAGGAAAGACTGAGAGCAGTCTGTCACTCTGGATCAACTCAAGAAAACCAACGCAAGAAAACTGAGCTGCTGGAGTGGGTCCAGAGGAGACCATGAAGATGCTCAGAGGACTGTGCAACTAAAAGCTAAGGGAGCATGGCTTGTTCATCCCGAGGAAGATGAGATTTCAGGGAGATCTCATTGAGGCTTTTCAATACTTAAAGGAGCTTATAAAAAAGATGGAGACATTTTACAAGGGCATGTAGCGACAAGACAAGGGGGAATGGCTTTAAACTAAAAGAGGGAAGATTTAGGTTAAATGTTAGGCAGAAATTTTTTTCTCAGAGGAGATAAAGCTCTGGAACAGATTGCTCAGAAGCTTTGGATGCCCCATCCCTGGAGACATTCATGGTCAGGTTGGATGGGACCCTGGGAAGTCTGATCTATTGGTTGGCATCCTTGCCCATGGAAAGAGTTGGAACAGGATGGGCATTAAGGTCCACTCTAATCGAAGCCATTCCGTGTTTCTGGGATTCTATGCTTCTCTGAATGTCAACTGTCCTGGCATTTCCACACAGTGAAACAATGCATCTTTCTGAGTATATACAACTTTGCTTCGTAATGCCATTCTTTGATTTTTTTTTTTTTTTTTTTTTTTTGTCTAATACTTGTCAAATTACTTCTGCAGTAAAAGTGGTTTATGACTGTTACCTGTACCATTTGTATTTGCAGTACATTGCAGCATGACATCTGCCATATTCACCAAATACATAAGAAATGCAGTTGTGACACTGCTATAGATGGGATTGCTAACAAAACGATGTGCTCATACTCTGTAAAATGTATCGATTAAAAGATACTGATATTTCACTTTGTACTACATCAGCTGTCTCCTGTTCCCTGAATGACAGCCAGCAAACATGACCAGGTATCTACAGGCTTCAGTTTTTCTAATGATTTATTACACATTCCTCATATACTGTCTCTACTAAGGGATGTCTACAAATTAAATTACAAATTAAAATTTGGCATTCTATCAACCACTTAGAATATGTTCTGACCCCATGAAAATCATCATCACTGCACTGCAACAACCAAAATATCAGTATGTTCTTGACACTGTTTTTTCTCCCAAACCCTAAACATAACATCATACCAGACACTATGAAGAAAATTGCCTCTGTCCCAATTGAAACAAGGACAGAAAGCTAGGAAATATTTTCCTTGTGTCCATAACACACTTCTCATTTTTCTTAAGTTCCACTGGCCTCTTTTCATTTCCAAATTTTTGAGTCACAGAAGTAGGATACGAAATGGAGCTACTGAATAATTCTAGATTCTGAAAATGCAATTTTCACACTCTCTTTCCCCACTTACTAAAGAGTATTTTCTAAAGTGTAGAAAGAGACATATCTCTAGCATTGTAAAGCAACAAGCAATAGGTGAAGTCCTAGCTGATGTGGTACCTAGACTAATGGGTGCTGTACCTGGAACTGAGGATGGCTTGCATTATAATTCCTATTTTATCTTTAAACCATTTAGCATTTGCTCCCCTGGAGTGATTGCTGCAAAACTAAAGACAATTCAGTGTTCTTGATAGATGGTTCTTGAAAACCTGAGACATGCTCTGTCTGGATTAATTCACAGCCATCTGCTGAGAGGCTAATGTATTCATCTCACATGTACAAAATGGGTTTGTGGATGACACCACACTGCTTTGCAGAAATATGACTTTATTAGCATTGAAACTTGCACCAGTGCAAAAATAGAATTGGAATCCGACTCATGGATTTCATTTAATAACACAAAAAATTCAACTGCAACAGTGAGAGTACGTGGGAGGAAGAAATTCTTAGAACCTCTTGCGTTTAATTCCTCCTAAAACAGTAAGCTTTGCCTATTTATTTATTTGTATGTTTGTTTGTTTGTTTGTAATATAATCCAATTACTTTGCTCTTTCCTGATTTCATAAATCATTTTGCTGCTGAAGAAAACTTCGTAAATACTTAAGATGATCACTATAATCGGAATAAATGTTATCTGAGGAACAAGTATTATTTTTTTGCTGTCAAATCGGTGACGAATATAATTCCCTTTAAGCTACAGAGAATGTATTTTCTCACTAGGATCATCTGTTTACAAGGCTTCTTCTCTGTGCTCAATGTATAGAAAAAGCTGAGGCTAACACCTATGATCTGGCCCTGCAAGATATACTGCTGAACATCATTCCTTCCAAGCAAAAATATCCTTTTAATTTTCACCCCTTACATAAAGCACCTTGAAATCACCAGAAGAAGCCCACTGAGTTCAAGGGAGCTACTTTGGTTCTAAAACTGGTGTGGAATTCAAATCTGCCATTAGCAGCCTTATATACAAGCAGTCATATCAAGAGGTCAATATTTTCAAACCTCATAATCTAAAGTCATACACTCCTTGTTTTGACCTCCCATCAAATTAGATCCTTGGTTTACAGCCACAGGAGTTCTGTTGAAGTCAGTGAACTCACCTCATCTGTTTAATCAGAAGGAACTTTATTTGAGTCAATGCATTTAGAAACCATAAACACATTAATTTACACCACAGTAAGGGACATGTTTGGGATTGTAGTTCATAAACATCAACAAGCAGCAATATTTTTTGCTTAACAGAAATCAGTTTATACTCAGAATCAAAGTGAAATTTGGTCCCTCTCTGAACCACTCCACAGTTGTGTTTTTGAAAATCCAGTAGCTATTGCATAGTCTCTTTTCAGCTTAGGTAAACACAGATTGCTATCTAATTGCTGTTGTACACATACCATCTTGTGGTTCTTGTTAATTATAGAACCATTTTAATCTTTAGAACTTCTGGACAGCTTTCTAATTAATTACCAGTAAGTAGGATTTTAAAATGTTCTTTAGCCATCATCTACTTTGTTATTGTATTCAGGTGTTTCATAAAGAGCCTGGTCTTTGCCATATCTGCCCTTCTAAGAGCTTTATATATATCAATAAAATGTGTTTCCAAGCATCATATTCTCTTGGCATAATCATCCGTTCATTCAGAAATACCATCTGTGCCTTGCTGGAGACTTCATTCGTTTCTGAAACTGGCACTGGTGACAAAGTTCATTTGAATTCCCAGGGTATGCAGTCATCAAACGGCTTAAAATTCCCTTATTAGAGTGAGTTTTCCACACTGATACAACTTTAAGAACATGACATTATGATTTTTACTGTTGTTGTTGTTGTCCAGTGTTTCATGGAATACTGTCCACTATTCTTCCCTTCCTCCCACCATTTTTCTCTACCAACTTATTAGTAAGGCAGGATGGATAAGACTTCCTGTGAAGCCCATCAGCACTTGCTTTTTAATCAGCAGTACAGATTGTTGTTGACTTAAATGAAACATATTTCCCACTGAGGGACTGAGTACATTGCCTTCGAGTGGATCATATTTAAAAATAACCCTAGCAAAAGATCTTATAAGACTTGAGAAAGAAAACAAAACAAACCCAGTGTATTTTGAGTATGAAGGTAAATTGTTTTTCTGGGCATATTTATGAGAGCAGCAGATTCCCTTTTGCTTCTTTATAATACCTTACTAACACACAGTTGATGGATAGACTCCTGTATCTTTTGAACTCAGTGGTGAGATGATCAAACAAGCTCAGTTTTTCTTGTTTCTTATTACTTCCACTCTATATTTACATCTCAATTTTTCAAGTTCATACACAAATCTGTAGGAGATGATGCACTGAATTACTTTTCTGTGCCTTTTTTTTTTTTTTTAAGGAATTTTAAAAGAAAGCTAAATCTCTAGGCTTGGCACTCTTTAGTCAATGAAACCCAACACAGGACTTGAAAAGGACTTTCAACTGTGAGTGGAAAAATTAAAATCCCTAATTACAAAGAAATCCATAGGGTAGAAGTTATCCAGTTTCATAGGGTACATAAAAATCACACATCCTTTTTTAGCTTTGCTGTGGCTGATTTAAATCAGGATATCAGGTAGTACTTCCTTCACATTCTGTTGTAAATATAGATGCCTGGCCTGGAATAAAAAGTTGGACTTTGAAGTTGTCTGGCTCCAATTTATAGGAGGGAGAGGAGATTCTTTCAATATATGTATACCTGATGTGAGATTAAGAAACAATGGTTCAAATGTTGGTCTGACCAGCTACTACAAATCCTAATCAATCAGGGAAATGGGGGAGGCCAGTGACTATTATGAATTAGGGTGCTGGGGAAGGGAAAGTGAGCAATAGGAAAGATAGGAAAGGAATAAGAATTATGTAAGGCAGGGATGGTCACCACCAAGATCCAGCAGAATCCCATTGCACACCATTCCAATGGTCCGAGACAAAAGTGCAGGGGAGAGCAGCAGCAGAGTGGCCGGCTTTACGCAGCAAGCAGGTGGAGAGGAGCCGGGAAGGAAAGAGAAGCATTGACTAAAGAACCTGAAACTAAACTTGTGAAAAAAAATCATAGAATCCTAGAACGGTTTGGGTTGGAAGGGACCTTTGCAATCATACAGTTTCTAGCCCCCTGCTATAGGCAGAGACACCTCCCACTAGACCAAGTTGACGAAAGACCCATCCAGCCTGGCCTTGAATGTCTCCAGGGAGGGGGCATCCACAGCCTCACTCAGCAATCTGTTCCACTGTCTCACCACCCTCACAGTAAAGGATTTCTTCCTATTATCTAGTCTAAATCTACCCTCTTCCAGTTTAAAGCCATTTCCCTTCATCACTACATGCCCCTAAAGAAAATCCCTCTCTAGCTTTCCTGTAGGCCCCGTACAGGTACTGGAAGGCTGCTATATGGTCTCCTTGGAACCTTCTGTTCTCCAGGCCAAAGAGCCCCAACTCTCTTACCCTGTCCCCATAAAGGAGGTGCTCCAGCACTCTGGTCATCTTCGTGGTCCTCCTCTGGACCCACTCCAACAGCTTGATGTCCTTCTTGTGTTGGTGAGCCCAGATATGGAATAACTAGATAAATAACTGGAGAAACTTAGCAAAACTCATTCCAACCAAAATCCAAAACCAAAGCAAACCAAAATCATCCTCTCTCACTTGCAGTTAAACCTGGGTCAAGTTCTCCGGGTGACAGAGTTACGACTTTTCTATTATCTTGACTTTCTTTTCATCCTGTTCTCATTTGGTTGCATGAAACATGTCCAGAAATCTTTTCATCATAATGTGACATGAATTCCAGAAAACACCAGCATGAACAAAGACATGATTGAGATGTTTCAATATGGCTAATAGGGAACCTGTAAATTACAATACCTGACGTCAGAAAGACACCAGCCATCCTTTACATCTCTAGTCCTGATAATGCAGAGTTTGGAAAGGATCCATCTGAGCTGTAGGTTTGTATGTGTTAAAATGATTATTAACCAATAATGGAAAAGTTGTTTTAGTCTCTGAATTCAAACACGGTGTGGGAATTATTCCAGAAAAATCAAGACTTGTTAAACTATTAATATTTAAACTGTGGACTTTTCAGAATGCCTGCCAGAAATGTACACTGAAATATGCCAAACAGGAAAGAAAGTCTGTGCAAAACTAGGCTTTCAAAATATTTCCTTATCAAAAGACAGTTAGAAACCTTTAATGTGTTATCACCTGGTAGAAAAAGAATTACCAGCAGTTTCAGATAAAAAGATCAATTGCACTTTAGTTTAAAACTGCTTAATTCCTTTTAGTAAATTCCATATTATTCAAGAGAAAATGAACTATACTCATTAATCATTGTGTCAGGTTCTAAATGTACTAAGAGGCCTTACTGTTCTTTCCTATTCCTCTGGGGCTCCCCCACTCTCCCCAGGACCCAGGAATTGGAAATTCATTTCAGCCCCATCAGCCCCTGCCCCAGCCAGGACCCAGCAGGGCTGGTCTCCAGCATCCCATGCCCTGCCTGGCCATGGGCCCTGCTGAACTGAGCTCCCCTGTGGGATGACCTGGCCTCAGTCTGTTGCCATCACCAGATGCCTCAAGGCTAGGGCTGCTCCCAGCTGCCCTCCTTCTGGATGGGATTGGGATGGACTCCGGCTGCCAGGCCCTGCTCTCCCAACTCAAAGGGCCTGGCCTCCAGCAAGACAGTAGCCCAAATCACATAGTCATGCATGCAGGCTGTTCAGGGAGAAATGGGATTTGCCTTATTCCTGGGCTAGGCCAAATTTCAGAACAACACTCCAAGGATGTATGGACACACAAGATTTTGTTATTTCCCTGCTTCAGTTTTATCATGGAAACTGTAATACTTCAACAGATTATAGATGTACTACAAGCAGCGTTTTTCTTATCCATTTCAATGCTACTGACTGCAAGAATAACCTTTCCAAAGGAAAAAAAAAAAAACAACCCATTTTGAAGCTGGCTTTTCACTACCTTTTCTTTTAGCACCCAACAATAAAAAGAAGCAGTGTTGAAATATAGTTACCATCACTGACTGAACCCTTCCTGACTTCAAGAGCAATTGAGTGTGCAGATTAATAATTAATTGAGTAGTTTCTATAATTTTCTTCCCTTACAGAAAACTGCTGGATGCTATGTCACTGTTGATAGCCCTGCCAGTCCACAGTGATGAGGCAGTTCCAAGGGCAAGGCAAAAAGCCCACATAGCAGGTCTGGGCCAGTGGGCATGCTCTCCTCACTTGCTGACAACCAAAATGTGTGTGTGCTCTTAACACTGTCTCAGCTGAAACTAGGACACACATGAGTATTTTGGATATTTCTTCCTCATTGAATGTGTTATGAAATTATTTTATAGCATAACACAAGCCTCCATTTAATATTTAAATAAGAAAACTTACATATCTGCTTACTAACAAAAACCGTTTGTCTTCACAGATACACACAAAGATTGCCTGCCAGCTGTACACCTGGGTGCAGGGTGGCACTCAGAGTCCTAGGGCAAGTCTGGGGCAAAGAGGCTGCAAGTTTTAAGCAAAAATTTTCATTCAAAGCAGCAAAAATGAGCTAAGGTGTGTTTAAAAATAATTTTATTATAGTAGGCAGCACTATAGGCATTTTATTGATTCTCTTTCAGTCTCTAAATGGAGGTGATTAATATGTATCCTGAAGGATGACTTGTACCATAATCACTACCAATTTTAGAATGTTTTCAACACTCAGTAAATCTTGTGTTAGTTGATATGCCTCTGAGAAAAATGTGCAAATATTTGTAAAATGGTTGAGCTAATAACTTCTGTGATAAAGGGAAAGAATACAACTTCTCTTTTTCTTTCTTTTTTTTTTCTTTAGCTCCTATTAATTCTCTTTCTGTTATGGATTTGAGACATAGTGAATTACAAGATCTAAAAAGCTGAAGAGAGGGATATATTTCTGTATGTCATATTTCTTGAGTCAGTGAAAAGAGGCTTCCAAGCTTGATTAGGTTTATTTAATGTTGTATCTTGTTCACAAATACACCAAATTCAAACTACAGCATTTCTGACTTCTGAATTCTGAACCTCTGAATCATACTATGCTGCAAATTCACTTTATACAGCATAGATAGCCTAAAGTGATCTCAATGGCTTGAGAATCTGGCTCCTACGATGGTTTGCCTTCTCTTGTGGACAATTGCTGATTGCAACAGTAAGAAGCTGAAAGTGCTTCAGAGTTTTACTACACTTCACACTTCTAGCTTTGTGTTAAAGTCAGGAAGTTTGGAACACTTCTGCATCCAGACCCAAGCTCACAGTTCATGTTGGCAAGGTCCAATATTTTATAAGGCCTTCTGGCTTTATCTGACAGAACACTGTGGAAGCAGATCAAGACTTCTCAGTATTGAAGGCAGAAATGAATTGTACTCCCAGAAAATGGCCATGGTGTTATGAGATAAAGGCACAGAAACAGAATCAGTATTGTGCTGTGCTGAGAAATTCATAGCTTTGGCTCCACAAGTTTGTATTCAAGGTGAAAAACCTGGCTTAGTGGATTTTCTGCACCTTGAATACAGTATTTCATCAATCTAACCTGAATGGAAGTAAGAAATGAGAGAAAAAAATATCAAGGTCTGAGCTCCAAAACCAGCACAGAAATTTCAAAGATTGAAAATGACTAAAAGTTGTTCTGGGAGAAATGCCCACAATAATAGTGCTTAAGATCAGTCAAAGTAAGAAAGAAAAACTTTGCGCTGGTAGTCTAAAGACAGCATCCAGAAATGTCTGAGGAAAAGATCAAGCAGAACAGCTGATATGTCATATTATTGCTTTCTTGCAGATAAATTGAGGCTTTGAGCATCTGATATAATAAAATTTTCTTTGGATACTTGATCTTTTTTTATCCCCCTTTTTAATGAAGAAGCACAGAAAGTACTGAGCCAGGGGTGCCTTTACTAGTATAATTGGTCTCTTTAGGCCCATGCTCACTGCTGCAGTTAGGGTTATCTACAGATCTGTGGCAGTGTGGAAACTGAGAACAGTTTGATCTTCTGTATAGCCTGTTCCTCTTCAAAATGAAAGAACATTTTTTTCTTGAAGAAACTGTAATCTGTCAGCAGAATACACCTTACCAGGACAATTTAACAGTAAGAGAAGGTGGTAGTGTAGCTATCCCCTTTTTTAACACAGAAATGGTCTTTGACAAGGTAATTCCATAGAAGATGTTCTTTGGATATATAATCCTTACTGATAAAGACTAGACAATAAAGGAAAGGAAAAGGGAAGGGGAAGGGAAGAGGAAAGGGAAAGGGATAAGGGGGAAGAAATGAAAAAGAAAAAGAAAGAAGTAACATCACTGCAAGAAAGGCAGTGAGGCCTTGGAGAGTTTGCAAAGAAAGGCAACAAAGTTTGTGAGGGATCTGGAGCATAAGTCTTATGAGGATTGCATAGCCTGGAGAAGAGAAGACTCAGGGGAGGCCTTTATCACTCTCTACAACTGCCTGAAATGAGGTTGTGGTGAGGTTCAACCTCTTCTCCTGAGTAAGTAGCAAAAGGACTAGAGGGAATGGCCTGAAGTTGTACAAGGGGAGGTTCAGGTTGCATATTAAGAAAAATTTCTTCTTCAAAAGAGTGGTCAGATGCTGGAATGGGCTGCCCAGGGAGGTAGTTGAGTCACTATTCCTGGAGGTCTTCAAGAAACATTCAGATGATTTTCTAAGGGACATAGATTAGTAGGGAAATATTGGTGGTATGTGGAAGGTTGGACTGGATGATCTCAGAGATCTTTTCCAACCTTGGTGATTCCATGATTCCATGATCATGATTCCATGATCAAGATCTAAGATTTATGTGATATATAAGAGCAAACAGGAGCTGCAAAATCTGCAGTCTTGACATGGATTGTTACTTTTCTCCTTCTCGACAATGAGTTTGAATTCTAGGTTTATGGTTGATGACAACAGATCTGAGAGGATAACGACCTGTCTGGTATTTTATACACACAGCTATGGTGAGGACAATAATGTCAGTGTCCCAACCATCTTGGCATAACACTTGTGCCATGAAATTAGGAGAAATGCAGACACTTGCTTGTCATATAAAGAGCAGGAATTTCATTTAATGTTACTGAAAAGTCAGCCATCATGCCCCGTAATTATGAGGAATGAGTTCACATTCTCACATGACTACCAAAAGGCTAGTGTTACAGATACAGAGTAGGCAAATTACTGATAGAGCACTGATCTTCAAGCTCAATAATACTCTGCAGTTCTGTGGGTGGCTGCAGGACTTCTAACAGTTAATAAACCTTGATTTCAGTCCTTAACTCTTCTCAGAAGATGTCCCAGCAATAGGAAGAGTCTCTGTACACATACACAAAAGCTACTGAAGCCATATCCCAAATCACTGAATTAGTAGACTGCTTTTGGAACTCTTTTTTAGAAATTTAGTGTAAACCAATATGTTAAACACAGAACATGAAATGAAGGCTTGGCCATTGTTTTGGAGAGAACACATATTTCTGATCAATCATTACTGTGTTTTGAGCATTCCACAGCCAAAATATTAACAGACAGACAGTACAGTCACGTTACAGAAAGAAAGAATAACTGTTTATGGTTCTACCAGTCTGCCAGCTACACTCGATCCAATGCAGTGCACCCTGCCTCCCCATTTTTTCAATAATTATTTTACTATTCACACCATGTTTCACAAAATATTGTTTTAACTTGGAATGAGAATGAAACCATTGCATTTTCCTAAAAATGCAGCAAGATATATAAGTTTCTACATAATATATGCATCTAAAAAAGGAACATTTTCTTTATATGTAAAAACATAGCACAAGATCAAATGATCAAATGATCAAATTTTTTCCTATCCCACATTGAGCATCAAGGAATATGATATTGTCTATACAGCATTTTTTCCACAACAAATTATATAATAATGTGATGCCACTGATGTTAGCTAGCAGGTGGTAGCACTACAATTACATTTATTTATTGTCATGCATATTAATTTGATATTTTCAAATGAAAATTATATTTGATATTTTGGAAGGAAAATGATTCAGACAAAATCTGCAGTTAAACAAGAGTGATTTCATTTCCTTATGTAGAGATGGCTGTTTTTCCTTTTTCCATAAAAATATTTGCTTATAATTGCTAGAAATGGTGAAAAAAATCTAGTCCTACCTCAGGATTATTGTTCCAGATACTACAGTACAGTTAATCATCTGGAGAAAAAAATAATTTTAAGTAGGTAGTTTGGCTTTTCTTTTTATTTGTATTGTTAATTGTATCATATCAAATATATTCTAAATATAAATTAATGTAGCAGTTTACAAAAAAAATTATTGCACTTGAGACATTTGCAACCAATCCTAAAATTATCATTAATCTTGCAGAAAAGTTAACAAATCATGGTTTTAAAAGTCAAAACCTCGTGACACTGGGGAAATCCTCTTCATGTTACTAGCTGCACCATGTCTGATAATAACAGCACATTTCTTAGTGTGAGGAGAGGATAAGAAGTCTCTTTATATTCTTATATCTGAAGCATGAAATTACTTATTTCCCAGCCCCGACTTATCATATTCTGGGAAAAAAAAAAAATAAATAAAATTACCTGGAAAGTTAATTGTTATGACTGAAAATATGCCAACAGACTGACACCCTACACTCAAATAATTAAACTGAAAAAGAGCATCTATTTATTCTTTCTAACCTCCTGAACAGAGTATAATTTCATCAAGATCTCCTTAAACGAATGAATTCCAGTGGGTGCATCTGATTGGGAAGCATTCTTTATGTACTTTCATTAGTGTGCTTAACTTCTGTGTTGTCTCCATGTGTTTATACACAGTAAATCTAAATTCACATACTCAGAGATATATGCTACAGCACTGTAGAAAAGAAATTTCATATTTTATGCTGTGGTTTTACTGACTTGCTTGTTATTTAACCATCTTTAAGGCTATGGCTATTTCTGGTTATTCTAACTGCAAGTACAAACTAGATGAATGGTTTGTTTACCAGGCTGATGAACATTGCCCTGTACAGATACTGCTTCTCATTCAGTCTCAATTATGATATTATTCCTTTATCCTTAGCTAAATGAATTTTTTCTTTGCAAAAGAATTATCCCATCATTGAGAGGTAAGAGTAACTTCTAATTTTTAAAATGTATAAATTATTAAAATAACTTTTAAAAGTATGATACAACCCTGCTTGTATACAAAGAAAGCATATATATAAAAAAAGAGAAATAATGAACAATGACAACTACAGCAACAAAAACACCTTTCATTTACACCTCAGACTGAGTAGTTTTTTCTTTGCTGTTCTCCACAACTATAACTTTATTCTTCTGCATATCAAGGTTTTTGCATGACACAGCGTTTTTCTGAAACTGCGCTTGAGAAACAAACTCGTTTGAAATTTTGCTGTAATGTGAAAATCTTCTGTCTGTGGGGAGATTGGAAATGTAGGAAGTGGTTGATGCACTATTTAACGATGGCAGATTTGGAGCGATCAGACAAAATCAATGGTAAGTACAAGCCAGAAGGAGAGACTTCTTTAAGCATACTGGGAAAAAGGAAAGCACAGAGAATTGTTCCTAAGAGTGGTATTCTTATGTTATCAACTAAATCCTAAAACTAGGAGGACATTTTGAAATAGATTTTCAGAGGCCAATATTGTTGCATGATAGAAAAATTCATTATTAGTCCTGTAGTGTCTTAAAGAAGCAAATAACTTTTACTGATAGTGTGCAAGAGGTTGGCAGTGGGAGAAAACTGAGACAGAGATCCAGAACATGCAGAATTCCCTAAATTTTGATTTGCATCCCACTAATTTGAAGCAAAGTGTGGATAACAGCAAAAGAGCTGCAGTGCATAATCTGACATTCTCACATGACTGTAGAGATAATTCCCTGAATCTGCAACTGTGCATCACAGGTTAACCCACTGTAAGAACTGTGCCCAAGATGTTACATATTTGTCATGACATTTCAAAATTGATTCCTATGGATGTGCAAGCTTTATTATTTATTTGACATAACATAGAGAATAAAGACCCTCAAAAATGTTCTACTGCGAGAACAAATGGAAAGCTCAGGATACCAATGAATATTTTACAATAGTTTGCAGTATTATAACGCTGTCTGAAATATGGTATCAGTATATTCATACTATGTCTTTGAAGTGCAATTCTTCTAGAGATGCCAGCATCTAGCTATTATTTAGCATAGCAAATTTTACTCAGGTAACTACACCAATAGAAAAAAAGTGTTGAATTTTATGCCAGCTGGTTTTACCAATTCCCTATCTGAATGAGCTTAAAAAACAGGAATTCTAAGGTGGACATGGAATGGATATTTACATATATAGTATCCTCCTCAGAGTCATGTAAATGCATAAATACCTTGTAGTGCAGAAACCTTTAATTACTTTTCAGGTCAAATGAGCCTGTCTTTAAGACTGTAGATGAAATGTTGACAAAATTCACAAGTCTGCTGCCCGTTATTGCTACCATCCATTATCATCACCTCCACATATAGATAAATACCTTCTGAAAGCTCTTTATTTTCAAATATTTACATAATTGAAATGGCCAGGGGTTTACAATGTGCTTTATCTCTCTTGGAAGAATTTCTCAATCTTCTGTCTATTTTTTTTTTCTTCTGGCTATGCAGTTCAGTACCTGCATTTCTTGATGTTTCTTTCAGATCTCTGACATCTTAATTTATTGTCATGCCCACTACATTTCATTCCTTACTTATATCCCTCTCCATTCTTTAGTTGGTGAGTGTTTCATACAGCTGTGGACACACCAGATCTCTGCTGAAAGAATGCCAGTGCCAGAGGAATAGTTAGGCTTTCAAATTCTTGCTAAAGACACTGATGTACAGAATATCTGTGAATGCACTCTGTGGGAATACAAGAAAAACTGTTCAGAGCAGAAGCTGTGGAGCAAGATAAACAGCATGAGAACCAAGGACACCTCTAGAAGAAGAAAGAACGTCTCATGGCTGGATTGGATTGGATCATGATTGGATAAGCGCCTGCGTGAACAGTTGAAGAGTGTTTTGTAGAACGTTCTGTTGACATGTAAAGGTGGATGGGAAAGTTGTAGGGGTGGATGGGAAAGCTAGAAAAAGAAAACTTGTGGAGGTATATAAGTGGTGTGAGAACTTGTAATAAGTGATTTGGACCATTTGCATCTGATCCCGTGCATCAGACGCTGCACACTCTGAACAAAACTTGCTTCCATTCTACCTCCCCATTTATGATGTAGAAATGCCATCTATTCCTTTGTGGAAGTTCAGCATCATCCCAGTTTTGCAAGACTACCTTTTTCTTGTTTGCATTTCATTTTCTTTACTGTCTCTTTTCTTGTCTGCTCATCCTCAAGCTGCATTTTCTTCCCCAGAACCTGGTTTCCTTTACCCATCTGCTCCTTTAACTTATTCAGGACCTCATTTTGACAGTCTTATTTAAAATGAGAAGGCATTTATTCTAGGGTCACTCACACCCACTGAAATCAATTGGTGTATTATGGGCTAACATAAGTGTACAGACAGAAAAATCGTTTTATATATATATCTGAAAAAATGTAATCTCTTCTTCTACTCTGTATTAAATTATACAGTTTAGGTTACTTATTTACCTAAGTGTCCATTACTGTATCCACTGAATAGCTTTCCATTTCTGGGTCCACTGACTCAAGAGCAATAACTGCCATCATTTTCCTGAGACAAATTTTTGAGGAGGCAATGATGGCAGATAAGTCTGTTTTCTATAAATATATTTCCTCTTGTTTTTGTGATTTCCCTTCCTACAGATTTGCTTCTTGTTTTTCTCTGTGTTTACATTTCACTTTTTGCTGTATTTGTTCACACTAACTTGGGAGAGTGAAACTCTGGTTTGTCTCACAGAATTTTATGCATATAAGATTTCCAATTTTAGCATTTATTATAAATTAAGAATAATAGTAAAAGATTCAGGCTTTGTAAGATTTGAATAGTCTCTTAGGGATGGTTGTTCCTCTATATTTACTTTAAAACTTCTAAACTAGGCACGTCAGTAATTGAGGTAGTAGGTGGGGTTAATCTAAATGCTATTTAAAGATTTCAAATGTCAGCAGAGTGATCATGTTCACGTTGAAGTTAAACCAATTGAGAATCACGTGTGTTTCCAACCTGGATTTCCTTGACTTTAGCTTCTAGCAACTGCATCCTTTGCATATAGATAAAAAGGAATGGAATTGGTAAGCAAATTATTCAGTCTTATAATAATCCTTGGAGCTGTCTTGCAAACCTCATTTACTTTTCTAATATCCTTTCTGAAGAGCTGACGTTAACAGAAAATAGTCTTCCATCATGGGCCTCTGCAATGCCATATGTGCAGAAATGCAGTGTAGGTATTCTTATTTTCTTGGTTGTTTCTTCTTCGTATTTCCAGTTGCATTAGGCTTCTCAGGTAGTCCTTCAGAAATTCAGATTTTTTTTTCAGCCTTCTCAAGTGCTGTATATGTTCATGCAAGAGTTAAATCTGGTATTTGTTCATGAATCATAGAATCACAGAATGTCCTGGGTTGAAAAGAACCACAGTGATCATTTACTTTCAACCGCTCTGCTGTGGACAGGGTTGCCAACCACTAGACCAGGCTGCCCAAAGCCACAGCCATCTTGCCTTCTATGCTTCCAGGGATGGCGCATCCACAACGTCCTTGGGCAACCGGTTCCAGTGTGTCATCACTCTCTGAGTGAAAAAATTCCTCCTACCATCCAAACTACATCTCTCCTTAGTTTAAAAATATTCCCTCTTGTCCTATCACTGTCAACCCATATAAGCAGTCATTCTCCCTCCTGTTTATATGCTCCCTTCAAGTACTGGAAGGCCACAATGAGGTCTCTCCATCATGGAGCTTTGATTTTGTATTTGACTGTTCTAACATACATGTTATTTATAAGTGGTCCTCTTGTGCAGTAGGACCAGACAGTTCTGCTGAGCTGTGCTCTCTGCCTGAGGAAGTCTCTCAAGCTATGGCAGTTCATGACTTTTTTGGTAGACTATGTCCACTTTAAAAAGCATAATTTGATTCTACTTAGGCATATTCTGGTTATAAAAGTGAACTCTAAGAAATAGAGTGGCAAACAGTACCTTGCCTTCAGAAAGCCACTCTGTAGAAACTCAACTGAGTTCGGTAGCAATGAAAAAGCTGGCACAAAATACACTATACATTATGTCAAACAAATATTCAGTAATAATAGTAATCACTGCAGAATCTTTTCCTGACCACAATGTATGTACGTTGCTCCAAAAATAATGTTATTTACTTAATTCCATTATCTGATAGAGCAAATTCTCAGCTATGGAACAATATTTTTCAGCATAGCCACCACCACAAGTTGTGCATTTTCACTAGTGATGAACAAGAGCCTGCACGCCGTGCTCACAAACATCTGCACCTGTGGATGTGAAGCCCTGTCTCTGTCAACACTGCTGAAACATTGCATCCAATGCCTCACTGTGCTCACATGCACTGTTTGCTCCCTAGAAATGTTCAGCAAGCATAGATAAATGTTATTGGAGTGCCATATTTTCTTGTATAGAGAAATTAAATAACACACATTCACTTCATATACACTTCCATATCAGATGCCATTTTGTCAAACTGCCTCTCTCCTGCCATTTGTCACAAAGCAACAAAATGTGATAGAATTTTTGTGGGAAGGTTTGTCCTCTGCTGTCATACCACCAACATACATCTGTGCATGGGCCAGCATAATAAAATAGAAGGCATTACTTTTGGAGCAGATCTTATAGTATTCCAGAGCAATTTAATACATAGGCATTTCAGTAGTGTTCATCCTTGCCCACAGCATTAGAAAGTCCACCCAATTTTCATGTCTTTTTTTTTTTTTTAGTTATATAATATGTTGATCCAAATATTACTTTCTATGTACAAGGCTCTGATAAAGCTGGCGTTGCCTAACTTATATCATCAAGTCTTTTTTCTAGGCATTTCTGTCATCTCAAAATCATGTTTACTTTTTTAAGCACATATTCTTATCCTTTAGTTTCTTTTCCTGATATGCAAGTTAACCTTGCTTTATTCCTATGAAATAGAAGTGTCTCATGACTTACACATGAAATCAGTATGTCTAATACAGATGTAACATTTGTAGACCCTGTTAATCTTCAGTGTACCGTGGTCACTATTGCCACAAATTAGATTTTTCACAGGCCCGTTCATTTCTGTAAGAGGACACTGACAATAACTTTTTATAGAGGCTGCCCAGTCTTCCTTACAGCTGAAACATGGTAGATGTTCCAAGTACCTGCCCAATAACACACAAAACTCTTGTCTATATAAGAAGTTGAATACTTAATATTTGGGTTAATCATTTTCAGCCCTGTGAATTTCTTGAAGATGTTAGCAGGAAAACACTGTTGAAATGTATTCATAAGCTAAAATCATGTAAGAGAAGGAAACTAGAAACAAAGATGCAGGTGATTATTGAGCTATTACTAGCAAGCCAGGATCTCAGGAAAAATAAAAATGAATTAAAGGTTTAAAATCATGAGGAAAAAGAAAAGCAGAGTTGGAGAGTTAGCTCATGTTTTGAAGGTCAGCCTATTCTGATGATTGATGGAAGTCAGCACTTCTCTGTTGACTCATCAGCCATCAGTCACCCGCAGGCATTCTAGACATGCTTCTTTCAGGATGGTGGAGAAATTGATGCTTAGCATTACATCAGTTTAATCTTGCCTATCTACTGTGTAAATAACTGCTCCTAAACAGTGTATGATCTTGCTCTTAGAAATTCTGCATTTAGTAAAAGATGCCCAAATCAAATTGCTCAAGGAGATTATTATACTTATGTTCTGAAGACAGACGAAAACACGTCTTAGCTTGATCTATATTGTGTCTCTTACAGGCATATGTACATGCACTGATCTTTACAGATTATTTTTCATTAGTAATTGAGGTAAGTGAATTGTTCCAAGCAGTGAAGGTAATGTAAAGTGATGAACTGCAGCAATTCAGATGTAATTTAGATGCATTTATTCCACAAGATTGATTTCAGACCTGTATTCTCTGATGCCTCTGAGTGGATTTCAACATTAGCAAGACAGTGGGAAATTCTGAAAAACCAAATGCTCTAGCCAGAGAGGAAAGAATTATTTACATATTTCTGTGCCAGTCACATCATGGGATATTTTACTTATTTTACTGAGAAATTCCATATCATTGTCATTGTCGTGTATACTGCTAGAGAACCTGGAACTTACCTATGTCCCTGTGCGTGTGCCTTTGTATGTGGGCATGTATATGTATTTACAGGTAGTTGTGATAGAAATTCTAACACTACTTGAGTCATTTGTCATTCACAGAGATGTTTCTATACACGCTGAAGCATTTTAAAATTTCCAATGGGAAAAGGGACTTTTTGAAATAAACACAAAAAGCCAAATGCTAGGATTATCACTAGTCTTCTCTTTGTGATTGTAATGTAATAAGCATTCTACACTATATTTACATTTCAAAGAAACTAGGAGTCCTATTCAACAGCTGTGCAATCACATTCCACTTACAGCTCACATTCAGTCTCACACAGATACTCCTGGAGGCCCATGTTTTATATTTCACTTTTGCATTAGAATAAAACATCTTCATTTAGAAGCCAGTAATTATGAAAGTAAATGGCATTTTTATGGGCACAATGGATAAAAGAAGTTTACACTCATTTCTGAAACTGTGATATCCAGTTCAGTGCAAATTCTCCTATCAACAAAGGGATCAAACAGTAGTGCTACTGTCATGATCACTTTTTGCATAGATTAAGTTACTGCTGATGATAGTTAATGTACACAGTATCACTTAGGAATTTTCATCCTGAGTTGAAGGATGACTTCATATCTGTCATCATATCTGTCATAAACTGTTCACTCATATTGTTTATTTATTTTAACTAAAGGAGTAGGCCTAATTCATCTGCATTTACTGTGCTTCTCCAAGTAACAAAGAACTTCAGCTCTAGCAGTGAGTAAAGTGGTTGTGCAGATTCAGGCAGATTTCCTCCAAACTGTGCTCTGGAAGGGAAGCAAATGAGCTTCCCTTACGATAAATGCATGAGATCTTGAGTCAGTTATATCCATGGAAATATTACTTCCGTAATCTGAAGAGGGTGATTTCATTGTGTATTGATAAGGAGAAAAAATATTGCAAAACTTAACAAAAGTTACAATCCTTGTAGGCTGATTGTTACAATAGCCCAGTAACAATCTGCACATGCTCCCAGGCATGAAAAGCCTCCATTAATATTGTCAAAGACCTTGTTGTCTGGAAGAATAAAGATCAACTGAGAATAAAAAAAGAGAATTTTTGACAGGCAAAAGCAAAATTGGGAGGTTACGACATATTTTAATAAAGGCCACTACAGACCTGATTATATTGTGGATATCCAAAATATTTCAGGGTTAGACAATGGGGGAAAAAAAAACAACAAAAACAACATGCTTTATTCAACATCATAAACGAATGGAAAAAGTCAGTGTTTCCAAGGCCAATTATCTTTTCACTTACAAAGTAGAAACCTTCAAATTAAAACTTTATTCTTTATGTGCATTTATTGAATTCTTGCAATAGAATTTCTCCAAGTCTCTTATGAAACTTGAAGATGAATTCTTTTTTTTTTTTTTTTTTTTTTGATGTAATTAAATTTCTTTTGTCTTCCTTCTTCATGAAAATCCTTTAAGAAGAACACACATTTTCACTTATCCAGAAGTTCCAATGGCACACATTCTCTGGGAATTACTAGCCAATCTAACGCAATTTAAAAATCTGAAAAAGAAAATGTGAAAATGTGAAAAAGAAAGACAAATTAAATGATGCTTCTCACTAGTAAAGAGATTTTATGAGAAATATTGGCATTCCAGGTAGAATATGCATTTATTCTGTGTGCCCCTTTAAACTCAGATACTTCTCTGAAAAATGCCATGTCTAATGTTTGTGCTATTTATAAATTTATTTTGCTTGTGTAAGTAAAGAAGTGTGTACCCAGCTATTTTTGAAGCTTAGGTCTTAGGTTTTGAGCTTCTGTACAAATCTGCCATGCCTCTGAACTATTTATTTTTATCATGTTCGTCAGCTGCACCCTTAGCATGGCTGCCTTTGTGGAGGATGGCAGATTCTTCTTCTAAAGTTTGCTGTCATGTAGGCTGCTCTGTGCAGTTCATGACAGGAGTTTTATGAGTCTTATAAGAAGCTTTATGACTCACCTTGAGTTCTTATTTGTGTGTCCTATTGGTGTGTCTTAAACACGAATGAAATAATGCACTTCTGTGTTCATCAGACCTCTGCCGTTATATGGCCAAGATTCAAAATTCTTATGCAAATTCCATTTTTTTCTCCTTCTAAGTAAGGAAATGTGATTAATATAAATTACTGAATGTTGTAAGACATTTTTCGGTATGACAATGCCTTATTTGCTGTTGGTGTTTGTTTGTTTTGTTTTTTTTTGGTATTTGTTGATAATGAGCTTCACTGGTACTCTTTCTAAAATAATTTAAACAACAGATAATGTTTAACTTTACCATAGAATATAGTGAATATGCAATAGAAACTTATAATAAAATGCTAGGTTGGTTTGTATATAGTGATATGTATATATATTACAAAACTATTACAAATCCCTGTTTTATATGTATTTATTTTTTGAGTATGCTTCTGGATATACTTGTATGCCAGAGAAGTGGTAATGAAATCAGTCTGTTGTCAAATATAGTCATGCAAAGGAAAACTGAAAAAAACATTTAGTTCAATCCTGTAATGGCTTTAATTTTATTCATATTAGTGGTTACTCCTGAAGTGCCACAAAATCACTTCCAAACTACTTCCCTTCTTGAACTAAAAAATTCCTTGGTCCATCAGTTTGAAGCTCTGCAGAGGAGTATTTGCTACAAAGTTCTTCAAAGAGAAGAAATTCAAGTAGCTAATCCCTACATCTTGTTGAAAGGATTCCAGGAGGAACAGAATAGCATTTCAATTTTCCAATAGCACTACCAACATCACAAAACCAAATTATCTGAATGGCGTAATGGTTCTTCACATTTCTCTTGTCCTTATCTGTTGATATTTCACTCGTCCAGACCAAGTCAAAATAAAGCAAGATTATTTGCTAAGCTTTAATAGCTGTAACAGCAAGCTAAATTAAAAGTACGGAACAAGAAAGTGCAAGTTAGTAAAAGGAAAGAAATGTTCATGATGTTGTTTAAATTGCTTTGTTGCAGTGAATAGTGCAGTCTAGTCTAATATTGAGACTGTGTAATAATGTAATAGTTCGCTTCTTAAAAATGTTGAAGTGTTTACAATAATTAGTATTAAAAATGTGTACATGGCTTATTAAAAATTTTTTATCTTCTATGAAATTAGCTCTTACAATGCTTATATCCTTATTGAAATTACTAGATCTTGCCATCTTCATGCAGAGAATTCCAGTTTAAGAAAGAAGAAATAGTGTTTTCTTTGCATTTTTCTTGTATCTGTCATTATATTTTTCTCTTCCAGCATCACTGCTTCTTTTACTTGAAATATCTAATAGATTTTGATCTACCATTGTCAAAAGATTGCGATCCTTTTAGCATGCCCTTGGTGGAACTGAGAATAAAATGTTAAATGCCTGGATTCCACGTATTGCTACTTCATAGAGTGTATCAATGCAACCAAAGAAACTGTATTGTATCAGTCAACTAAATTAAAAACCATTTTATTAAGAAATCAAAGATGTGAGACAATGCTAAACACACATACAAAAATTCTTTTTCTGCTACATTTTAACTATCTAAAATGTCTGCTGGTTGGGTCAATGGAAGCACTTCTGATATCAGATCTGAATGGACAGGTGGGTGAGAAATTGTCTTGTAATACAATCTGCTTTAGATTAGATGCTCCTATATGGCAGAAAAAATCTAATTTCACAGTAAGTCACTAGAGGACACTCACATTCCCATGAGTCACTGCAGGGATGGATGACAGATCTCTGCAATCAGAAAGGCAGCATAAACAAAACTTCCAAAGGGAAAATCTGTTATTCTGAGCCAAGTTAGATCAATCTGTCTCCCCTTGAGGACTGGAAATGTGGGACTTTGTGGTTTCTCCGCACTTTCTCTCAAACATGATGAATGCAGGTCTGTGATTAAAGTGCTCATACAGTCAGTGCTAAACTCTTTGATCTGTTTTTCTTAACAACCATGGATCATGCATTTAGTGTCACAAGTGAGTTTCTGAGTGTATCAAACTCTAGAGGGGCTGAACTGGATGGGATAGAATATGTTCGTGACAGTTAATATTGTGGGCTTTTCTTTCTATTTACAAATGCATGGCACCGTTTAAAGACTTTAGTTCTGCCATTCTACGCTTAACAAAACAGAAGAAGAAGCGCTCATTTGCTTGATGAAGTTTGAGGTGTAATTGAATTGGCTATTACCAGTCAAAAAATTTAATTGCAGCAGTCATTAATGGATTAGCTGAATGCTATTAATGTACAGGACAGGAAAATACTGTGTGTGATGTCTTCTAGAGCCTGAAGGTAGAAAACCTGTAAGTTGTGACTCTGAAGAGAGTTCCTCTGAACTATCTTTAAAACTGGAAGTTATGCCAAACTGTAGGAGGAATCTTGCAAAAACTAAGGAAGAATAACTACTTACTAGCTGTATGAAGCAGGAGTGAAGCTATTAAGGAGAGACAGAAGAGGTAGTATGTTTAAAGGAAAAGGAGACAAAACCTTTTAGCCATACAAAAGATTTGACACATACAAAGCAAACATCAAGCTTATTAATGTTTGAGAATAACTGAAAATAGACTATAAAATTAGAGAGAGGAGAAAATGACAGTTTGAGAGAGCCCCTGGGGCAAAGATAGGACAGCATCTTCAGAACACCATGAGATTAGTCACACAAAGGGTTTGGGAAATCTCTAATGAACCGTAAAAGAATGCCTCCTCCAGTCTAATGAAATTCAACAGGAAAAATTATCTTTAGAAGATAGACTTCTGTATTCTGTGGGTTTCCGTGATGGTATTTGATTCAAAAAAGCTAAACAAATGAATGTTAGATTCATGTATAGGATCTATAATGTCAATGATTTAGTATGGGTAACTTCTACAGTGGAAAATGAGGAGATGTGTTTGCAAATTACAAGTTTGCTGCTTTGACATTTTGCTTCCATTTAAGTTACTGGTTCATAGAAATCTTGCTTTGTGTGAGAATTCTGAGAGTTTGTTAGGCTGTCTGAAAGCTCAAGGAGAGCACACTGGGAACATTCCTTTAGGGGATGTTCATTTTTTGCATATAAATTTTAATCACTGAAGTATAATGTAAATACCCATATGTTTTCTTGGGAACTTGGGCTGACAAGGAAGATTTTTCTACTTTTTTAAACTTGTTGAAAGACTAATCTACTTCTCTGGGAGAACGTCATTATTTGGGGAATACTCACTACTGGTGAGTATTCTTCTTTAAGCAGCTGCGTATCTGAGCCAGAGAATTAGATAAATTAAGCATGACTGGATTGGGATTGGCTTCTTAGTGTATTTGAGAGGATTGCTTGCTTCTTGGCAGTTACAGAAGTCATTATGCATTACGAGGTTGCCATTTCTCGCTGATTCTAGAGCCCAGGAAACTGATGTGGAAACAAGCCCTAAAGCAACTGTAGTTGTGGTTGGGATCAACCAAATTTTATTCAGAACATGTTCCCTAGTTTTAAGCCTCGCCAATCAAACTTACTAATTTGAAAATCATTGCCCGCATGCGATGAGTACTGTCTATATGTACTGATGCTACTTAATTCCTTCCAGTAAGGATTCTGGACATCGCAGTTATGCAAACAAATCACCCTCTATCGATATTGATGGTCTACTTATAAAGAAATGACAACTTTCCCTCTACTCAGTGGATGCTCCTGCCCTTGAGACGTCTCAGGAAGGGCAGCCTATGCTGCACAGCTGCAGTGGAAGTACAGGATACTGCAGTGTGTGCACAGCGAGTCCTGCTGTTAACACTACAGACTTTGTGCTTGGCAAAGCAGTAGTCCTAGATTAATGCTGATCATCAAATGTAATAGTTCTGGAGATTGATTTCACATTCAAAAGCATATTGTGACCAGCTCTCTCTTCTAAGGCTCAAGATGTTGGCAATAACTATATGACAAAATCAAGGTAGACAGTAATTTTTTAGATAAAGTGTGTTTCTATTGAACGATGTTGAGTGGAAGCCTGAAACACAGAATGTTGTTGCTTTTTGGAATAGCCTCTTGGGTGGAGATTTCCATTTGCTATTAAAAATCTCAACCTGAACTCATAGCTGAATTTAAGATTAAAAACTCTGCAACTCAAATTATTAGCGTTCATTGTGGAAAACGTATTAAAAATTCTCAACATTAGTGCATTTATTCTGGGAAAGTTTGTTTTTCTGTATTATGTTAGCCCTTAAATGCTTGACTCTGTATTAAGCTATTTCCATAGTGATGGAAAGTTAAGAAAATGTTTTGACAACATTCTCTATTTTTTAAATTTCATTTTTGCAAAGCTGAATTGGAATACGTTTGTAGCAGAAATTGTTGCTATCTTTGTGAAGTCAGAAAACACATTTAATGTCAGCAATATCAGATTTTAGATTTATTATATATGCAAATGCTATGCAGAATTTTCTGCTGATGCAAACCTAGGCAAAAATACTATAGAAAAATAATCAAAAGTGGAAAACAAATCAATACATAAACAATTAACTGTAATGAAATTTAACTTTGGCAGCAAATGTAAACCATCACTGAAATTACTTTTGATGTGGAAACATCTGTCTTTGTCTGCAAAATCTTAATAGAAAAACAGCCTTTTGCTTTTTTTTACAGATACATCAGAGCAATGGAGTCCTCCAGGGTGTCATGGCAGAGAGCCATTAAGGAGTTCGGCTGCGGATCTGTAGTTGCGACTTTCAGCTGTGTTGTGGACTCTTGTTGAAACCTGTGTGGAAGAGCTGTGACTCATTGGATTGATAATTATAAGATGAGTGTATATGATACTGGTCATATCATGCTATCGTGTATTTTTGCCTATGAAGGATAGAGTGCTTTAATGACAGTAGTTCTATGAGCCATTTTAGCTTAAAATGTGTCTTAGATTTTTTGCAGTCTCACTGCCCGATTTGTCTGCTCATACTGCTGCTCAGATCAGAGACAGATCAGAGTTTTCTTCTTCACCTAAGTTTTCCTGAGTATAATGGCTCTGTATCACCACTGGCATTGTTTTCTTTGAGAAGCCAAGTCTGGATTCACTGGAGGAAAATACTGATTTTTGTTTGTTTGTTTCAGTAGGATGTGAGTCCATTTTCTTGATCAACAGAATTCTACTGTGCACTTTCAATATATTAATACTTTCGACACCAGTTAATGTGTTTTTGTGTATTATACAAACAACACTGTCTTCCAGCTGCAGCAGACTGTCAGTATGAAACCAAACTTTCCTCTCTTTTGGGAATGTTTTGTAACTGGATTCTTATCCTACCTGAACCAACTAATTCACCTTACTTCTGGAACATATTCTTGTCGGCATGTCAGGTATTGAGGTCTAATTGTATTTTCTAGTTTTAAAAAATTAGTAATTATCTACTGCATTTTGCACAAGTGAAACAATAAACTAAAATAAATGTAGTGGCATTGTCTGCATAATAGCTGGAAGAGTCACTATCTGTTCAAATTGAAAAACTGTATATAAATAAAGAATAATCCAATGCTGAGCCACTGAAATTGGAAAACTTCTACTGGATTATGAATTTCAGATGCTGAAATATTACACCAGAATACAACGCTTGCTCCTATTTTTTTACAATGACTGATGGGAGCAATATTTCCTGATTTCAAAGCAAGTGTGAGAACAAATGCTCCAGAGAAGCACAGAGATATTATAGGTTATTCTTACCAATAATTGTGCAGGGAAAAATACCATCATATGATTGGAATTTAAAGTCCAGTTTTGAAACTGTGCCCAAAAACTCCCACTGGTACAATCAGACTATTTAAGAAGCTCTGTAGGTAAGGTGATAAATTCTTTCCAAAACTTGGTTACTATTGTTAACTTTTAATGAGAGGTAAGCTTTCGAAAATTTGGTTCACATAATAACATCCTTCTCCTCCTTGAATCTGAATGCAATCCAAAACCAATAAAAGACACTGAACTCAGTAATCTCTGGGTCAAAAAGATTAACTTTTAATTTCCAGCTGGGCTGACATTATTCTGAAACTCATGACTATGAGGAACAGTGAAAAGAGAGAAAGAGAAAAAGAGAGCGAGAGAGAAAAAGAAGGAAGGGAAGGGAAGCAATGATTTCTGCAGAAATTACTATAAAGAAATGTGTTTTGAATAATGATGCTTCTCAGGCTTTTTATGAGGTCTTAGATTTGCCATTTTATGGCACTAGGAATTATAAGTTTGGCTGCTAATTTACATATAGGTTATTACTATAATAACATGTAACTCTTTAACATCCAAAGGGAATCTCTATGTCTCTCAGCTAAATTTATTCAACTTAATAATGCTTCATGGAAAGCTGGCTCAGTCATTCTCTTTAGAAAGCTTACAAAATACAGTAGAGGGACTGTGATGTTTACTAGTAATCTTAAGAGATTAAGAGTGTTTGGTGGTTATGTTTTTGGATTGTGGATGGTCACTGGGATTTTTGGAAACAAAAACTAAACCAAGTAAATTCAATGTGTGGAAGTCTAAAGTTTTTTGGTAGTTTGCAGGGCTGAATCATGTGAAAATCCATTTTTTGATCAATACTGCATTTTTCTAGGGCTACTTTCCAAATCTGATGTAAATATTTATTCACATGAGAAAAGCAAATTATTGTCATTAAGCATCAATTACTAACTATTTTTAAATACTCATTTTTCAATTCTATGAATTTTTCTTCCTGCCCAACCTTTTTTTGAGACATTACATTTTAGACTCTTTGGCTTATATTCCTTTCCCAGTGCCACACCAAAATTCTAATGAAATCACATAAATATCAATTCGTAAAAGTGCCTGAAATGCTCAGTGTTTATTTTAGTATAGATTAATTATTTCCATGTGAGAACAAGCTAATTCTCTTTTCAGCAATTTTGTTTTTATCCCAAACATTTTTTAGATATGAGACTCCTTCCTCCAATATCAAAGACCTCTCTGGCCTTAGAAAACAATAGGGATCAATGCTGGGAGATTTAGGTTAGCTATTAGGAGGAAGATTTTCACTCAGAGGGTGGTAATATGCTGGAACAGGTTTCCCAGAGAGGTTGTGGATGCCCCATCCCTGGATGAATTCAAGGCCAGGCTGGATGTGGCTCTGGGCAGCCTGGTCTGGTGGCTGGTGACCCTGCCTGTGGCAGGGGTTTGAAACTAGATGAATATTGTTGCCCTTTTCAACCCAGGCCATTCTATGATTCTATGATGCTATGATTCTGGTAGAAATGGAGACCCATCTGTAAAGCAAGGAACCACGTTCCAAGAAATCCCATGTTGTAGTACCCTCTCTACATTTACCACAAAAGAATTTGACACAGACTCATATCAGTGAAAAGAGTGACATTGGTGGGAACAGATGGAAATAACTCTTGATTTACACCTTTTTCTTTTCCTAACTTCCATGATTAATGGAATGGGGATCTATGCCATGAGGAATAGAAAGTTCATCCTAAGCTGGAATAATTTTGTGTATAAATGAACATGAAAACAGTATTTTCCTCTGATTTTTTCAGCTTGCCAGTCAATGAAAAGGCTCTCGTTTATTCAAGCAGCTCAGCTAGAAATACATTTCAGATATACACAGTCTTACCTTTGGCTACTTCCCATAGAAATCTTTTATTTAATTTTCAGAAGTTATTTCAGAGAATCTTTATTCATATGATTTGTTAATTTCAGCCTAAAATTATATAAAACACGCATCTCACTTCAGTGTGCTGTTGACTGTAATATATGAGAAGCCATTCTACAGACTAAATTTAATCAGAAATGTGTTACCAATCTACTCTCTTATCTATTACTCCAAGTGTTTCTAGAGCAGGGAATGCGATTTCTCACAGACACTGGAGAGTACTGCTTAATTATTCATCCTGAAATTTAATTTCAAAGCTTGTAATCATTTAACTGTTTAAAATTGAATTTGTCACTGAAATAAGCCAAGAAGAACTAGAGCATTATTTAAAACTCACTCATTTTAGTTTCAGTTTAGCTTAAAAAGTGGCTCATTTCATCAGCATTCTCAGCTGGAACAAAGCTCCTATGAGATTGATTATTTTGGTTCACTTGGAGTAGATTCTTATGAATGAAAATGTGTTTTTTTTTTCTCCTGAGGTGAGATTTTTATTTTTCCTTTTTAAAATTTTTTAAAATTAATTTATTATTTTTAAATCAAGATGTCTTCTGCAAGGGACAGGAGGATGCATCTCGCTTCTCTGCCACTAGCTCCAGCTTACCAATGTGGTTGAACTACCTGCTTTGCCATACTCTTAGTTTGTACTGTCCTACTAACACAAGACAAAATATGATTTGAAATCATATGTATATGTGCATGGAAATGAGAAAAACCCTTTATTCACACTCTGAGATGTGCTTCAGAAATCAGTAGTTGGCATGTGAAAACAAAAGCCCTCTGTATGTCAAACTGCTTCAATAGTCAGAAGGTAGGAGGTAAGGCAGTATGCACTATTTGTGCATTAGAAATATCCCAATATTTGATGTCAACACAAACTTAGTGGCAAACAGCAATCCTTCAAAGCATCTGAGTTGTCTCCTAGTGTGGCTTTTTAGAGATTTGCTAGGAAGTATGAGTGGATGTGATTTGACAGGTGTTGTGATGCTTCTAGAGATGTACATTCGAACTTAGATGGCACTAAGAATTGTGTCAGTAAATGTTTTATTCTTCTTCCATCTCAGTACAATGCAGCAAGTGGAGGCCTGTTTCGTTGCAGCTAGTTTGGTTGTTGCCCTGCCTGTTGATTGGGTTGTAGCAGTGCCTCTCATGGTAAGGGAGTGTGAGCCTGAAGAAGACATCACTTTCTCACAAAGAGAAGACTGACCACTGAGGGCACCTCAAGCTGGGGCTTTCCACCCAACCTGTGAGCACTTGAGGGAGCTGGACTGCCCAGGCTCCATGTACATTGCATTGGGCCCCTCAGGTATTCCACTTGTCTTTGCAGTTCTCTGAAAAGTAAGGCACAGTTTGTATACCTGCACAGCTCTGAAGCCCCCTCCAAGCTCTGTAGAGAGTATTTCTTGTTAAAGGTAAATGTGGAGCCAGGGAACTTCTCAGAAGACATGAATCAAAGATGTACATTTTATATTCTTCTTCTGGCTTTGTTGCAGTGCTGTTCTATGAGCCTTTCCCAGATGTATGTCAGTGAGAAGTAATACAAACACTTTTGCAAGGCAGCTAAGAATTTCCCAGGGTACTGGAACAGAACAACAGACGTATAGCCTCTCTATCTGTCAACATTAGACTGCTTTCATGAATTAGATGTAACCCTGCCTCACCTGAAAATTTGTTTAAAATTATCAACACAGAAAGCAGGAAAAACCATTAATAGCAAATTATCTTCATTAGAGAAGTGAGTGCAAAGTTTTCCCCAAATTTAATGTATCAAGAAGATTCAGTATGAGTACTAGCATTCAGCTTGGCCTGCTGTTGTGTTTGGCGACAGTGAAGAGTGGCATTAAGGAGGTAATTTGTTTAATTTCTTTTTTCTTAGGAGAGCCAGAATCTGGGCACAGCTCTTGCTTTTGCATAATGTCTGATATAAATACAAAAGCAAGGCTTGTAAATTTGTTATTAAATTCAGAAATCATCTGACAGCTTTGAATTTATAAAGCATTATTTCTTTGTCATGATATGTTAGGATCTCTTATTTGAACTCATCTCCGATATGGGAAAAGATGCAAAAGATTCATGCAATCATAGTATTATTAAGGTAGGAAAAAACCTCTAAGATCACCAAGTCCAATTATCCACTTACTACCAATATTAGCCACATAGTGCATAAAACATCATTACTTTCTGCTTTTCTTTGTCTGGCTATTTTCTTCAACTTTCTTTTCTAAATAAAAATTGGAAAAAAAAAAAAAAAAAAGGCATATTCAATCACATTTCCAAAGAACATTCATAGTTCTTTGAAACATAAATTTATATGTAGTGTTTAATGTAAACAGCCTGACAAAATAATTGAACTCTTAGTATTGCTGTTTTGAAGGTAACTGGGAGGTAAGAGCTTAAACTTGATATGTGCAACTGTGCATTATTTCTTAAGGTGAAACACAAATGATGACAATTTAAATGCGAAATCTTTTTGAGGCCAATCTGTTCATCTGTTTTATGAAAGTGGGAATATATCTGTCAAAAGCAATGAAACAGATCTTTTGAGAATGAATTTAAGTAATCACATCCTGAAACATAAACAACATTCAGTTTTAGGAGACATAACTATAAATTATTTTTGTACCATATGGTGAAGCCAAAGAAAAGTAGTCTGAAACTTCTCATTGTTTTTGTAAATCTTCTTTTAGCAGTTGATATTTATTTCATTTTTTAAAGGTTGACGTTTCCTTAATAAGCCATTACAGTTTAACAGGAAACTCAGCAGGAATAAATGATAAGAAAAAACAACACTGCGTTATTACTTGTCCAATTCATTTGTTAACAGACTTCTATATCTGTTTTCTGTATTTTCAGTCTGTGTGAAGTTCAGTGACTCATAGATCAATTAGACCAAATGGATTCCTGCTGGGTGAAAAAAGTTGGCCCCAGTTCAGAAGCTTATTTGAAAGAATTTGAGGATAACAAACTACCACTTTTTATTTTGAAACATGATCATTAATAGAGATTAAAAAAAAAAAAAAAAGAAGAAAAGAAAAGAAAAATGAAGTCAGGTTACCAAATTGTAATTGTACATTGGTTTAGGGGATTTGTCCAAATGTATTTGTGCAACTACTTCACTCTGGACACACACCTTTATAGAATTCTTTTTGATATGGTCACATTTTACATTAATTATGGTAATTACATTACCAGTTAATCAGTAATTTTTCATGCTAGAACCAGGAAGACAATTCTTAATGGAAACAAAAGTTCTTGAGCAGTTATGGAAACACTACTTCTTTTAGTAATACCTATATCTAAAGGAACACTAAAGAACATGCAAAAATATAATGAAATTGAGTATTTTTTATTATAACTTTGTGGTTAATGAAGCATAGTAGCATTGATCCAAAATATTTTAAATGGTATTTCATTTTATATGTCTCATGACTAATCGGTTTCTGAAGGGAGGACATTAGATTCTCATCTCTGTATGCCAGACTAAAGCAGAAGCCGTATCACTTAAACTAATTCTGCAGAACATCTGCAAAACTACTGGAAACAAACAGAATCCGACATACAAAGTTTTAGCTGCCAGTTACTTGGGGGAAGATTCATTTTGCATGTTTTGTAATCACGATGGGAGAACACTTCTGAAAAGGAAACAGATGTCAATCGTAATTCCATTGTGAAGCAGCAAGACAGACATGTAGTGCCATGCAGTGTCCCCACCAATAATTTATATTATAAAACTCCTCAATTAGTAAGCCATAGTACATCTGCTGTTGTCCTCTAAGAAAGCAATCTCAATCTAATTCTCAATCAGCTCTGCCAGGTCACATTATCTATGCTGATTAGACATTATACAGATGTAAAACAACATTGAAGTGGAGAAACAAAACTGAATGCCCCGACACAGCTTCTGCAAGTAGAGGGCAATCTGCCACACGCTGGCTCAGAACTGGGAGGAGGTTGGCTGAACTCATAAGTTTATGGATGGGATCAGAAAAATAGTATCGCTTTCAAGTAACTTCAAGTTACTGTCAAGCAATTTCATCTCTGTAAAGCCATAAGTGATTATGCCTTTTCTTTACGCCTCCGATTACATGTAGGACATGTAAGAACATCCTGTGTTCAAAGAATGACTTCTCCCGGTGTATCAGGGAAACAACTTAGTTCTTTCTATTTCCTGAATGAAAGCTCTGCTAAAACATTTGCAACTCTCTTCAGTAAATTCTCTTCATTTTATCAGTGTACCAGTGGATCTAGGCAATGCAAAAGTGGTGATTTTGAAGAGAATCAGTAGAATCACTGAATCAATGAATGGCTTTGGTTGGAAGGGACCTTAAAGACCATCCACTTCCAAACCCCTGCTGTGGACAGGGACGCTTCCCACTGGACCTGGCTGCTCAGAGCCCCATCCAGCCTGGCTTTGAAGGCCTCCAAGGATGCCCTATTCACAGCTTAGAAGCCCATAGATGATCAGCCTGTGCCAGGGCCTCACCATCTTCCAAGTGAATAATTTTCCGACATCTAAAACTCTCCTCTTTTTGTTTAAACATACTCCCCTTGTGTAAAAAGTTATTTTGCTCCTGCTTACAAGCTGTCTTTGGTACTGGCCACAGTGTGGTGGCCCCTGAGCCTTCTCCAGGCAGAGCAAGCCCAGCTCTCTTATCCTGTCTCTACAGGAGAGGCACTCCAGCCCTCTGATTCTCTGTGGACTCACTCCAACGGCTCCATGTCCTCCCCGAGCTGAGGACTGCAGAACTGGGCCCCGCAAGGGCAGAACAAAGGGAAACAATCACCTCCCTCACCCTGCTGGTCACAAATTTTATGCAAGAGTGGAAAATAACAGTAACAGGTGATTAAGATTTCACGAGGTTTTCACCTAACAGTTAACCAGATGTGCCAGGAGTTTGAAATTGTATGAGAATTATTTCAAACCACCTTTAAGCAGCTCTTATGTTTTGAACATAATTGTGTGGCTTTCTAAAAGTATCTTCCTCGTAGAGTTAATATTTATTGTTAAATATTTTGTTAAATTCCAAATTTGGTAGGTTTTTGGATAGGAGAGGAACAAATATTGAAGAAAAAAATATGTCCGAAAGCAAAACACTGCAAAAAAGATCACAGTTCCTTAATTCTACAATGTTAATTCAGCTGTGATATTTCAAAATGCAGGGAAAAAGAAGGAACACAAAGGCAGTATATTTGTTAGAGTGCATATAAATATATATCCATGTGTTAAAGCACACATAATTTTTCCGTGAAATTCACTGCCACAAAACTGGGAAAATACTTTTTAGAAGAAAATTTTTAGAAGAATAAAACAACATCCAAATGTAATAATTATAAGACATCTGTTCCCATTTACATTCAGTTATTACATTACACTGACCCTCAAACTCAGCTATACAGACAGAATCCTTAAACTTACGGAAAAAGACACAAGGAAGATTTCTCCCCATGCACAATATTCTAGAAGTTTATTGGTGAAATTGCTGAGAATAGCTGCTGTCACTAAGATTAACAAATTAAATAAATGTTTAGATTACTTTATATGGCAATTTTCTCACTGCTGAAATAGCTGTCTACCAGAATAGTTACACTTCTTCATTTTATTCCTTTATACTGAAAATAATAAGGAAGCAAATTACACTGATACATATGACATTTTTCATGATGTATTCTAGCATTCAAGTCATATAAATTCCATCATGCTCAGCCATCTGAATAAATGTGTTTGCAAAGAGTTGTAAGCACAGACCTGCAGTAAAACTTGAATTGTGATTGGTTAATGTTGTGCTGTCTGGGCACAACTCTACTCAGGTCCTGGCTCATGACCATGGAGGAGCAGCAGCCCCAGCTCTGCTCAGACTCTAATCTCAGATGCTCCACGTGCAGTGTGGTATGTCTCATGAAGAGCTTCAGGGAAACAAACAAGCCAGGAGCTGCTTCTAAGAAGATCTAATGTCTTGCTCTTTGACAGAAGGCTGCTGCAACAGGAATGTAGCAAAATGAATGTGTGGTCACAGCCCCGCTTATGGATAAACGTTTCCTGTGAGCCTGAGTGTTATCTTTACTATACCTCTAACTAAAGTTGGATACCCCCAGAAAGTCAACATACCATGAATATTTCCATGCCAAACTCCAGTCCCACATGTTACTAGCCGTGTATTATACATTAGCCACTTTTTTGGTAGAATAAATTCTAAGAGAATTCTAAAAATCTTAACAATTGAATTGGAAAATATTAGTTGAAAAGTAATTAGAAAAAAAAGTGTTTTTTCTTTTTTTTTTTTTTTTAGTAGTTATGCCTCTTCAGAAGTCTGTCAGGTATGGCAATACTTCATGCCTTCAGTCTCTCTAATACCTGGGAGAATTTCTTGCAGAATTTAAGATGTTTTCATTTCCACCACAAAAGTGCAATTCTCAGTTCACTAACATATTCAAACCACTTGATAGTTTTACGTAATCTTCACATCTGAAGATCTGAATCTTGAAGATTTAGACATCATTTTTGTAAAGTCTAATTTTTTAGTTTTTCTCCTGGGAAGAACTCAGCATTTCAAACTGGACTACAGGAAACTCCCAAGCCAAGCCATTCTAAAATTCTATGAAACATAGGCTGTGTTTCCTTCCTGAGCTTGGAAGGAAGGAAAATAAGACATTTGCTCTGTTTGAAAACTGCCAGTATTGCTGCTAAAGGCAGTGATAATTGCTAAAGGCAATTCTGTCAGTCTTCTCCAGGGAGTCTTGCTCCAAGTACGATTTATAGTATAACCTACAAAGTGTAGCCTGGCACTGGAAAGGATGGCAAGGACATGGATTTTTCGAGGGTCAGCTTAAAGCAGTATTAAACTTGCTGCTTCTCATTTGCTTTCATGTTCATAATCAAATTTGAAGCGTTGTTTCTTCCAGTTTAGTCTTTAATATAATTAGATGTAGTAGTTAAGCTGTTTGATATTACATAACATAGCATTTTTTCTTTAAGCTATAATTTTATGCATGCAAAACAAATTCAGAGTTTATCCAAGCAAGTAGAACTCCCAGAACTCCCACAGGACAATTCAAGCTCTAGTCAAATTGGTGATATGCTGGAGGCAAATTAATACTGTCCTTCATTAAAATCTTTTTGTGGTCTAGGATGTTTGGCATAACCATTAGTTGTAATATAAAGCACATATCCTGAGGTGTTAACTGCATATGGAGAGATTAGCTCCATAAAAACTAGAGGCCACATAGCTGAACAAAAATGTTCCCTATTCGGCTTTCCTACCCAGTGGTCTGAAGCTTTCTATTTGTCATTTTGGATAGGCCTCGCTCTAATGGCAGTATGGGCAGATTATGGCCCAAGAGCAGTGTAATAGGAACATCATAATGAACAGTAATGTTACTGAAAACCAAACACAGCACAATGCATTTATCCATACAGCCCTAGCAGCTGCTGAGATTTTCAGTGAATCAACATTAGCCTTTTGCTCTAAGAAAATATTCAACAAAGGTAAGAAATACTCACTAGATTCTGGATTAAATGAGAGCTATGGCTTTAAGCTTTGGTTCTGCTGGATGAGAATTCTTAGAATTATTTCTTAGATACCATCTATAGAAACATCTAAAGAATAGAGTGGAAAAGCCTCTTGGATCTCAGCTTACTGCTTCTGAATGAAGAGATGAGATACTTCTCTTTAAAGTTCTTTCACTGTGGGTGTCAGGCTCAGCTTTTGCTTAGCCTTGGTGTGCAACGTCTTTGTACAAACTGTGCTGCCAGTGGCTGGATGCAGCCAGAGGTTTTAGTGAGCGCCCAATACCATTGCTTGGAGATCTCTGTAGCTGCTATTGTTCTAATTGACTCTCCTTCAGAAGGCACATCTCACAGGCTCTGATGTAACTCTTCTCACCATTCCTCTCAGCTGTTTCCTGCCTAATTACATGTCTGTTTTTGTGTTTACGGATTGCTTTATTTTAAGAGTATTCTAATTTCAAGCTATCAGTATGTATAAATAACAGTTACAACACAGGTTTTCTAACTCTGCAAGTGTAGTGTTCATATTTCTAACTGGACGTTGCCTACTGACTAATATGCTATACTGCTTGGTTTAAAACTTGGTGAATTTAGGCTTTGTGAAGGCTGACGGCCTGACAGCCCTTTCAGCTACAGTCTGCTCACCATAGGACAGCAGAAGCACTGTTTTTCCTCCCACTGTTCCTTCAGTAGGTCTCAAATTGAGTGACAGAATTATCACAGCTCCATGTGCATGCACTCCTCTGGTATTTTTGGATCTCTGCTCTTACTGAAACATGTAGCACTAAATAAAGACTACAGACATTACTTAAGAAAACCAAACTTCTACAGTAAATATAACATTTTTTCCATTAAGAAATTATCAGGTCTCCAGTAGTTAGAAGTAATGTAGAGATAGAATGTGCATGCAAATTTAGTTACTGCAGGGAAGTATACACACATTGTAGAAAGCAAATAACCTAAATAAGCAAATAATTCAGGTCAGCATATTGACAATGAGACTTCACACTCTTCCTACTGTCACAGAGAAATACCATAACACAGTGATATATTGCCAGGCTTTGAAGCCTCACTCATACATTCCTAGCAAAGGGATTATTTTGCTACCACTCCCAGCAGTTACCAATCTCTGATAATAAAGCACAAATGACTTTTATAGTTGCTGGTACCTAGAGCTATACAAGATGTGAGGGGATGGGTGTGGTTTGTTTTCCAAGACATGACAGTTTTCATCCATGAAAATCACAAAAAAAAATCTGCAACAACTCTGCGAGTTTGTTCATGAAATATGAAGATAACAAATTCAATTACTAAAGTCCAAACCTTCCCTCACTTTAAAATATCTCCTAACTTCCTCATAAGCAGTCACTCTTGAGAGAACACAGTTTCCAAAAACCTATTGTTTTTTTGCTGGTAACTTTGGTTAGGTTTTTGCTAGTGGCTTCAGTTAGGTTTTTATGTAATAATCCAGGTTTCTGTGCAGAAAAGTTCTTGCTGGTTATATTGTGAATGCTGCAAGACTAGACTCTTTGTCATGCAGTCTTCCTATTTCCTTTGAGGCTTTATTAATATTTTTATTTTTTTTTTGTAATAGTGAATTTTTATATTTCTCTCAGTCCAGTCTTTGGCAGCGGCTATAATTCCTTCTTACACTGTCCATGCTTTGAACCAAAGTCAATATTTTCTCCAGCATTTGTTCTTCTAGCATTTTTTCTTGTTCTAAAGCTTCTGAAATAATTTTAATGGTTCTAATTGGTAGTTCCCCTCTGGACTTCTACTTCATACATTCAGTTTAGCTAGTTAGGGAATCAAGCATAGTTAGAAATCTCAAAATAAGGAAATAAGCACTGCTGTCCTTAAGGAGAACATTCCAGATTTTAATCTATTTCTTTACAGGGTACAGCTTCAACTTTGTTCCCATCAGGAAGGAATCTGCTAAAGTAAATTAAAATTGTCTGACAGAAGAACATAGAGACATAACATAGAACATAGAGACAGAAGTAGTATAATATATAACTAACATAGACATACTGTATGTGACCAACATCATACTGCGTGCAGCCATGACCTGGTTGGTTAGGCAGAGAGATCCTCTGGTTTTATATAAATCACTTTTTTCCCACTTTTCTGCTTCCAAACATAGCCTGACCCAGCATGTGTCTCCCTCTAGTGACTTGGGTAATTTAATAGATGGCATTTGTCTGTGTCAGAAATGCAGCAATACTGAATTATCAGCTCACGCAATAGAAACTTACATTTCAAATCAAGAAGTTCCAATCTTAAACTTTGCAAATAAATTGCTTGGAAGTGTTATTATTCAGGGAGGAATCATATGAAGTTAGAATTAAGTGCTCTGAGGTCTACCAAAGGTAAGAACTGGAGGTTTAATGTCAGAATCTGCACCTGCTATTTCACTTAGTTCTGCCTGTTTCATAATAAAGACTTTTTAATAATATATGGTTGTAAAATAATGGAAAACTTCCATTAACTTCAACAGACCTTTGGCTCTGAATCTATAAGGGAAACATTCTGAAAAGGTAAGTGCTATTACCTCAGCTGGAATGTGCCGAGTTCATCAGATTAATGCAGTATCAATTCACAGGAGGTTAGATGCCTTCAGTGAGGCCATGTTTCTCGGAAATTTCTTATTCCTTAAAATTGCGTTTAAAAGTTTCCCCTCTCTAAGGTCAGACCTTGTTATTTCTAATATTTTAACATCCCTAGAGCTATTTTCAAATTATAAAAGTTTGCTCTGATTGTCCTTGTGCAATGATTTATGAACAGTGACTCCTTAGGAATACTTCTGGTTTCTATCCCCATCTTGGCTCAGAAGTACTTCCTGCAATAATCTCCGACTTTTCACAGACTCCCTTCAGAAGAACATTTGTCTACTCAGGCTTTGCACCACATACAGACAAACTAATCCACACTCTGGAAGCACTGGCTCTGCTAGCTCTATGTCTTCTCGTTACAGCCTAAATCCCAGGTCATTACTCTGTGAGACCTGGCAAATGGAAAAAAGTTCTGGCCAAGACCTATAGAAAGAACTCCAGGAAAGCACCATGGGGTTATAGATAATAGTGCAGTACACATAATTATAAATACTAAACTCTGACATACGATAACAAAACTGTTGTGTTCTTGTGACATACTGGTATCAGTGGGACTCATCAAAATCAGAGCAAGACCAGCTCCCTCAGCCTTTCTTTTTAGGAGAGGTCCTCCAGCCCTCTGATCATCTTTGTGGCCTCTTCTGGACATGCTCCAACAGCTACAATACTGCAGGTGGGGATCTCTCAAAGGTGGAGCAGAAGGAGACTATCACCTCCCTTGAGTATGCTTCGTTTTATGCACTTTAGGATATGATTGAATGTAAGAATGCACTGGAAAACAAAGTATTAATTAAGGCATGAACTGCTGTTCAGGTAAGAAGTAGTTTAAAACAATGAATGGCTTATTCACATTGGGCTTGCTTTTCTATCTCGTTTTTGTCCTAGGTGATAATATTGTAGCAAAGTGGCTAGAAGTGACAAGATCAGAATGAAACCTAATTTACCCACTTCAAAGAAGCCCAAATTCCCAAGAATCTGAAAGATTTAGTGTGGTCTTCTTACCTGTCATTGCCATCAGTGGGTCAAGACCATAGAAAATATTTTCCTATAACTCATGAGAATGTATTAAGAAAGAGCTAGTAGGAAACAAGTGAATACAGTACTTCTTCCCTTGTGTGCATGAGGTGCTAGTAAAATTTCCATTCTCTGTAAGGATTAAATAACACCAGAGAAGGATGGGAAACATCAAATCCAGAAAAACAGCAAAAGTGACAAACCCCCCCCCCCCCCCCAAAAAAAAAAACAAAAAAACCAAAAAAAAACAAAAAAAAAACAAACAAAAACAAACAAACAAAAAAAAAAAAACGTTTTCTGATTTTAAATGGAATAAAAATGATTTTCTTCCTAGATATTATAATGCTATGTTTTGGCTTTAGGAGAAAAATGATAACAATACTTACAGCACAGCAGTGTTTCTATTTGTTGCTGCACAGAGCCAAGGACATTTCAGCTTCTCATCTCACCCTGCCAGGGAAGGGTGCACCAGAAGTAGGGAGAGGACAGAACAAGAACAGCTGACCTAAAATGACCAAAAAGACATTCCATATCACATGGCATCATGCAGAACAATAGAGCAGGGGGGAACAGGATGGGTGAAGTGCTGCTGCTCAGGGTTTGAATGGGCATCAGTCAGTAGGTGGCAAGGAACTGCCTTGTGCATCATTTGTTTTGTACATTCTTTTGCTAATATTACTATCATTATTATTATTTCCCTTCTTTTTCTGTCTTATTAAACTGTTTTTTTCTCAACCCACAGGTTTTACCTTTTCTCCAATCCTCTCCCCCACCCCACTGGGAGTGGGAGTGATCAAACAGCTGTGTGGTGCTGAGCTGCTTGTCAAATCAAACCATGACACCAAACCCCATTTGTCAGATTCAAACTGTATGAAAGATCAGCTGTAATTTATGTATACAGTCCCCAGAAGACAGATAATGTAAACATTGCTCTGATATTAACTGGCAAACTTTTAAAAGCCTCTACTTACATGTAATCTTCCTGGAAAAGCCCTTGAAAAATACGTAGCAAAATCTTGATTGTGAGTTTGTTGCTGTTGATTGAATAAGAAAAGATCCTCTGGCTTAAAAACAAGAATTTAACAAAGAAAGGTAATTTATTTTATTTTACTTTTTTTAAGTGAAGACAACTGAGTGTAATAACAGAAGGTAAGATTATGCCTTTGGCTGAAGAAGATACTGACATCGATGGCTAATGTATTCTCCAAAGGCTTGTTTTTTATTTCAGGTGAATGTAGCTAAGAGACTACTGTGGATTGTAGAAGAATGCAGTATTTTTTATTTTTATGAAACTTTCATTAATCTGGATAAAAATGCTCCTGTATAATAAATATTCTGTGGTATTTCTTGGCACAAACATCAAGTATGTCTGTGCACATGTCCTTGTGCGAGGAACCTACACTGACCTGAAGATAAATGCAATTTACTGCAGAAAACCTTGAAATGAATACAATTTATGATCTAAACAATTTTATATGATTCAAGTAGGTACATTTGGACTAAGTACAAGATTATTAATCAGGTTTTTAATTTTTTTCATTTCCCATTCATTAGAAGCAAATTTTAAATTTCTTATGAAGTAGAGACAGAAAATTGAACATCAAACGTAAAGCTAAGGAAAAAAATATACCTTCTGTGAACAGTGGGCTGTATGGTCTGGGACTACAAGTTTCCTACTTATAAATGAAGAAGCACAGAGATGTCTGAACTAAAATAAAATTCTCTGCAGCCCCCCATTTGTGCCTCATGGTATAGTCCACAGAAATCACAGGTTTCCAGGTCCTGATTCAAAAGAAAATTTCCAGCACCAGTGTGGGGCAAATGGAACAGGAATGATGCACAACTAAGACCAAGCAGCTTTATCTTTAGAGGCAACATAAATGGTAACTAAAATAAGGCTGTGAAGACAAACTGTGCAATTTTTCAAATGGACCTTTGCCTCCTGGCTGAACATTCTGCCATCAGAACTCAGTGAGTTTGGGGAAAGATGAAGAGAGAATAAGAGACTCCAGCCTTCAACAGGGAATCAAGTAAACTCTCTATGCCCAGACATTCTCAGTGGCTCAGTCTCTGTGTTGCTCAGTGAGAGGAGTCTGAGTTCCCTTTGCTCAGACTGTGCAATGACCAGGGCATGCTCCTGCAATGTGCAACCGAAACCTCTCCCCTTAGCGATGTCAGCCTTATAAGTTCTCATCTCCTATTGACTTCTTGAGCCTCCAGGCTACTGCAATAAAGATAGGTCATGGTGCTTGCTGTCAGATTGCAAGCACTGGCAAGTGCTCTGCCTGTAGCTGGATCACTGCAAAATTTTGGGGGAGAAATATGCATGAATACAAGCAGGAAAATGCCTAAAAGCTTTCAACCCCAGGAGAGTAAGAGTGCTAGCAGACAGATTACTGCTTGCAGCTGAGGTAGAGTTAGTTCTGGATTTTAATATACACCATTAAAGATATAGCAAGGAACATTTATAATTACCATGTGTACCTTTTATATATATATGTACGAAACTATATATATGTATATACTTTGTGTGTTTGTGAAAGGTGAAAGAAAACCAGACGTGTATATTTGCAAGGATATGTAATATGGATAGCATCACCTACATCACTGAGTTTCATTCTAGTTCGGACATAAGATCTCCTGCAAGAGAAGCATACTGCTTCCTCTTGAAGGCTATTACTCAAAGTCCAAATGTTATTGGCTAATGTCTGACTCTTGTCTTGCTCTCAATTACAGCAAGAGGATGAGAATATTAATTTATTCTTGACAGTGTGTAAGTTCCTGGGGATCTTTTAAGCCTTGTACAAATATCCTACAATAAAAAGTTCCTGCTAGCTTTATTACTAGAAGACAAAGTAATTAAAGAGAAGGCCGATGGAAAAGAGCTGCAAATCTTTGATGCTAAAATACAGATCACCATTCCTCTGGATTGTGTTTTCTGTGGTTTAATTATATAAAATTAATTTAAAAATATTATTTCTAAAAATTTCTAAAAAAATTGGACCTACTTCTCTGGCATAGATGTACAGCTTCAGAACATATATTATTTGGATAAATGAAGAGCAGTATATGCTACATTTTTAATTTTAGAAGCTTTATTAAAGGAACCATCTATAAGACAGTGCACAATAGTCTTTAGTGAGCTGTGCACTGGTGGGTGAAAAGAAAAGTGGCAGGACAGTGATTTGTCCAAGCTCAAACCTTGCACTTATGATGTCAAATGGAAATGGAGCTCAAAAATCAGTTACAAACTGAACTGCATTGTCCCATACAGTAAGAAACAACCAGAAAAGCTTCATCCTTTGAAAAGAAATTAAGGTGCATATTTTAAAAACACTGAGTGTGTTTGTCTTTAATAGTTTAGCTGGTCTAAGCTGAAAAATACCTTGTCTATTGAGCACAGAGTGTCTTTTTGCTTTTTAAACCTACAGATTTGATTTGATTCCATTCTAAGACTGTTTTATATTGAAGCAGTGGGACTAAATGCCAAATGAGGAACATCTTCCACAAGTAACTGTGCTGAGTCAAACACCCTTTTTAAATGGTGCATTAGTTGCATATTTCAAAGCTTCTAGGCTAGAATGCATGACAATTAATTTTAGCTATCCAGAAATAAAGTATCTAGTCTACATTTTATAGTTTCAGTAGAGAGAGGCAAATCCAGAGGCATTTCATTCAATTTAACATAGGAGTAATGAGTGAGCAGTGCACTGGGTTTCTGTAGGATGCCTAATTTTGGTTATGGAGAAATCCTGAATGCCCAGCTTGAACTGGAAGCTTAACATTTAGAAGGTTAGTTATATGACTGAGTACCACTTTTCAGCCCTCGATAACATGCCTTTTGCATATGAAATACGTGACCAGTGAGTGGAAGCCTTGTGTATCCTATAGCCAAAATGCCCATCTTTTTTAACAAGTCTGCTATTAATCAAGACACTGAAAAGTAAGTAAAAGTTAAGTTCTTCTTACATATGTGATTCTATCATCTTAGCTGCAAATAGTAAGAGGAAGAAGAGAAAAATCCCATTTTTTTTTTCATCCTCACAGTATCTATGTGGTGCCAACACATCTTGTTATGCAACAGAACTAAACTAGGAACAAGTTTCTCACTGATTTTTTCAATGAAAGAATACTCCAAATAATGTGCAGCTTTAAAGCATTTGGTTGTTCAAGTCACGACTCAGTGGTGGCAGAGCATCTGCAAAGAGTCAGATATATCTATAGAGGCTGACTCATAGCCAGTTTTATGCAGAGATTTTTTACATGCGTCACTTTTTTGATTAATGGTGCTGCTGGTGAGAAAGACAGTATCTGGGAAAAACTGTGAGGAGGTCACTGCAGTCATATTTGATTTGTCAGGCAAAACCTAGTGATGTGCACAGTTCTTACAACTGCTTTAGATTTCTTAGCTGGAAATATGTTATTTGGGAGGCAAATTGTACTGAGTTCTTTGATGCAAAAGGAAGAATTTGAGATTCAATCTAAGTTAAGGATTTTTCAGTACATAGTAAAATTAGCATTTTCCCAGTTCTTTAGAAGTGCCAAATGCAGAATTTCCTAACAGAGTAATGTGGAGTCAGGGATCATCAGTTCATCAGTTCAGCTTCCTGTGCAAGGCAAACGCCTTGCAGGCGTTCTTATATAAGGAGTAAGATTCTGGTTAGCAAATGATGTTTTCTATTTTGGAAAAGTACTTGTATAACGTCAAGTACATGTTCTAATATTTTTCAACAGCTCTACTCAAATTCTGCTATCTATCACCAGGTTTTTTCTTCTAGATATCTGTACAATACTGAATATCTATTTGGTATTTTCCATTCAGCATTTCTTAGCTAGGAAATAGAAAAAGCCTTCTCCATCTTCCTGAGCTCTGGAGACATTGAGAGAAAAAGAAAGACACGGGCAGAGGCGTCTTGGCAGTAGGACTGCATGTGGATTTACAATCATTACAAAGGTGAGTCCATGGCCAAATGCCAGAAGAGTCCTGCTGTTTGAAATATGAGAGAACCGTTTGCAGGCAGCTGCCTGCAGGCTTTTGTGCCTACTGACGGCAGGTGTGAAGCAGTGATAGATGGAAGGCTTCAAATGTGCTCCTCAGTCCCTTCCTTAATCAATTTGGGATCTGCACACTGAACAACATTACCCTGAAAATTTTTTTTCTTAATTCAGTTATTTAAAAATATATCTAATTATCTCATGGAAAGATACATTTCTCAAAACAAACATTACAGCTGCAATTAAGGCTAACAAATCTCATTGAGTTCGTTTGCTGACAAGTCTTGGCATGGAAATGAGGAAACAATGTATCGGAACATCATTTAGATGTTGATTGCTGGCATGTTCTAGCTTTATGGAGCAGAACCGTGTTAATCAAGTTTAATGCCAGTGCTCTCTTGTGATTGCACTAATTTTAATAGCAATTAATTGTTTCACATTAATGTGAACCAGATCCTAACATCTGAAGCCTTGGATGGACTAATTGCAAACTACCTAGAAAAATTTTGGTTTCGGTAACTATAGATAATTTCTGTATAGCTAGAAGGCAATCAAAGCACAGGAAAAAGTAACATTGCTTATAATATTTTCTCTGGGGATATACTTTTAACACTGTATTACTGAATATACCATGTCGTTTGTGCTGGCTCATTGACTTAAGCATTAGTTTTACTTCTTGTGTGTGGAGGAGAAAGAAATCAGACAGTAAACACTGTTGGAATTGTCAACAACCTTAAGTTAGCTAATGCTAACTGAGCAGATAAGAATTTGTAAATATAGCATGCACTTACAAAATATGTTTGGGGAAACAGAGGGGAAGAGCCTGCAGGAAAAAAAAAAATGTGTTGACAATGCAATGTGACATGCTGTGTTTGCTGGGATATACAATCTAGTTTGTTTTCAAATGAGAAATGAATGAAAGAAATTGTATTTTAAGAAATACAATTTCAAGGTCATGTGAGAAAGCTTTCAGATTAACTCTTCAGGTGCTGAAAAGTTTAAAACCACATTATTTTGCTTCCTGTCTTGTATCATTCTAAGGGCAATTCTTAAACAAGTTGGTCTATCACTCGTAAATGCTGATGATTTTTCTGTCTTCTCTTGTTAAGCAGGAGTGCATAAGGAAAATGAGAATAACAACTGATTGCTACTGCAAGACATTTTAACGCTATTCAGAACATCATATTAGATTCATGCAAATAATTAAATGGAAGAAGTCTGCAATAGAGATAAACTTACTCCTCTGTTACCTCCTCACCTTGTCTGTACAAGGTGCTCATTTCATGGATGAACCAGAAGTTATTTGAAATGCAGTCTGTTTCCCTACATTTTCAGAAGAGACATTTTTAGTACTTAGGATGAAAGATATCTTGCTTACATTTACAAGAAGAGAATTTTCACTGTGCTAGTATACTGAATGAATATTACAGTAAAAGATGCATCCTACAGAATTTGCCTAGATAAAACTAACATCACAGCTCATATTGGTTTGTAGAGAAAAAAAACTCAGGAAAAGGACAGGATTTTTCAGAAAACAGAAGAATTCAAAGCTGACTACATGGAGGCATGTGATTAAACTGTTCTTTAAATTCTTTCCATTTCCAAGATGAAGAAGTTGTTATCATAGATATTATGATTTGAAAAATCACATTCTTGAGTTAATGCCAGAGTTCACCAGTGCTGAAATGTAATATAATAATAAGGTCCCTCATGCAATTACGTTTGGTTAAGCTCAGACATGGTCAGGAGACTCACAGATTAAAAGAGAAAGGTTAGTGACATTCTCTTTTTTAAAAAGTTAACTATGTAGTAAATTGCCTTAAAATTGGAAGAATGCTATTTGTTCAACATAACCCTGCATAATCTGTAGGCATTTTTTTAATTTCCAGTCAAGAGGCATTTTTCTGCATCCTCTGTTAGGTTATGCAGGTGAACAGCCACAAGGATGCACTGATAAGGCCCATCTCTGCAGTCTCATGCCCAGGCTGCACCTAGAGCTACCAGGCAGTGCCTGCCAGAGGGTATTGGAGCACAGTAACATGCATTGCTTCTTTTGCACCATCTTCATACATCCAACTACCTGGGGCATGGCATCTGTCACCACTCTGGGAAGCTGGAATCAGTGTTAGACCACCCCCATGGTAAAGATATTTTTCATAATGCCCAGCCAGACCCTTCCATACCAACTTTATGCTGTTCCCATGTGTTCTACCATTGCTTCCCATGAGCAAAGCCAATATTCCCCCTGCTTCCTCTCCTTAGGGAAATGCAGAGAGCAGTGGGGACACCTCCTGGCCTCTTTTCTCCAGGCTGCTCAGCCCCAGTGACCAGAGCCTCTCCTTACAGGACATGTCTTTCTTCCTGTCTTCCAGCCTTGTTATCAACCTTGTTGTCTTATTCAAGAGGAACCTACATCAACATAAATATAGTGGGAGAATCACTTTTGACCACCTGGTATGCTGTGTTTGCTGTGTTTACTACAACCCTCAGTATAGTTTTCCCTTCTGGCTGCCTGGGTAAACTAATGCATGATGTCGAGCCTGCTACTGACTAGTGCCCCCAGACATCTTTCTGCAGAGCCGCTCTTCAGCCACTCATTTCCCAGTCAGTACTTGTATCCAGGATTGCTACATCCCAGGTGAAACACCTAACATTTACCTTTGTTGAACTTCACGACACTGATTATTGTCCAGTTCTTCAATCTATCTAAATCTCTGCAAAGCCTCACAAACCTCTGGTTCGTCAACAGCATTCCCAGCTTAATACTATCAGCAAACTTGCTGAGAATGCTTTCCACCCCTGCATCCAGACGGCTGACAAAAATCTAGCCCTAAAATTGAGCCCTGGGGTCTGTCCACCAGCCAGATGTAACCCCATTCACTACAACCCCTTTAGCTCTACTACTGAGCCAGGCTCTTCATTCAGTGTAGAGTAAAACATCTTATCTAAGGGTTGGACAATTTGTTCAGAAGGATGATGTGCAATGAGTTTACACAGTTAAACGTGTTGTGAAGCCTCATGGGGAAAATTCCTGTAAAATAGGTGGTATCCCCTAATTACTTACTCTAGTTAGACTCACAATGCGTTGGCCATATGTACTGACACACACGGCTTGCCCTTGCATGGTACACTACACAGTCAGGGCTTCGACCAAGCTAAATCACTCTAGATTTTAGACATCCAACTTTCTCCTATCAGAACAAACTTGGGTCTTTTTGTTTTCAACATCCATCATAATCCTGTCTCATATCTCTTTCTTTCTCCTCTTTGTGTCTATTCTGGCCAAACACTATTTTTTCCAAACACTATGCAAGAAAGAATAAGCTATCAGTTGGACTCTTAGCTGTCTGATTATTACTGTCTTTAAAAAACTCTTTAAAATTGTACTTTTTTGAGGTTTTTAATTTTCCAGATTAGAATATAATTACTCATTTTCATGAATAGACAAATCAATTTGAATTAAAATCATGGTACAAAAAAATGCAATAAATAAACTTGTACATTTATATTTTTTCAAGGAAATAAGTTGCTGTGAGCAGAAAGTTCTAAAAATTATCTGCACAGAAGATACTAGAAGGTCAGTTCTGCTATTATATATTTAAAGTACTGAGAAGATTAACCGGATGATCAAGTTAACATGCAAATAATAAAATTTTATGAGCAAGCAGATAATGAACAATCTATTTGAACTAATAAAAAGCAGTGGCATTACCTGGAACACAGACCAGTCTGGAAAGAAAGTATTAAGGGAACGATGGGAATTTTTCAAAGGCAGACTGAAAGTCAAACTGACTTACAAACCTAAGTGTCACTTAAAGTAACAAACCTGAGCCTAATGAGGATACATCTATTGACAAGAATAAGAGTGAAGCTTGATTAAGGAGCATTTCAAAGCCCAGTTCTTAGTGCTGTGAAATACCTTCTAGAGAACTTGATTTTTCTTCAGGTACTAAAGATGAGCACTACTGCTGTTAAAGTATAATAGATTTATAAGGGAAAATTCATTTCATTTTCAACAGCCTGTGTTTAATCAGTTTATTATCTCTAAAATATTTTGCCTATTTTTATCTACTGAGAGCACTGGAAAATATTATAAAAATTAAAACACTCTTACTGATCACCTGTGTAAGCAAAGAAAGAAATGAGGTCACATTTCTCAAACTATATAATTGTATTAAGAAGTTATTGCAGTTAGAGTACACAACACAGAGTGAAACAGTGTTATAGGTTAGTCTTGGTGCCTTCTTTTGCAATTAAACTGACAATTAAGATGAAAGAAATTAATCGTTTTATTTGCTTCCAATATTTAAGAACAATGCCTTGTTCACTGATGAAACTTATAAGGGAAGAAATATGAAAGGTTACTCTGTGTTTTAAAATCAAATCAAAAGGAAAAATCTAAATATGCATTCTGAATAACTGGGTTACTAAATGAGTTGTGTGCTAGTACAGGCAATAGTAGACTCATTATGCTGATAGTTTTTTTGGGCTCCTGGACAAACTAAACCCAAACTAAATGTGACTTGGTATTTTTTTATCATTCAAATTTATAATGTATGAAGGTGTGTCTGATGTTTGCCTCCAATTTTCTAGGTTTTCCCTTATAGTTATCAGACTTTCTATTTTGGTAGAATCAGTGACAAATATCTGAGAATTTCAGTCTTTTTCAGGGTATTATGAAAAAGCAGCAACTGAATTCTTATTTTCTAAGTCAGGTTTAAAGGCTTTTATTATTATTCTCAGTAGGAGTAAACTGTAAGTGGCAGCTGCAAGCTGGGGTTCCCTAGCAGAAGGCTGACAGAGGACTAGAATAAATCTTTATCTTACCAGCCTCTGTTAAATGTGTGTTTTGTTTTTTTTTTCTTTGTTTGTTTCCTACGTCCTATGAAGCACAGGACTTTATTTATCGTGGATATCAAGGCTATAGTTATTTAATAACAAGTGACAGCTTGTGAGAAGAAAATAGAAAGATGGGCTAATTCTAGCAAAGATAACAGAGAACTGTAGTACAGAATCACTGAATACTGTAAGGAAGACAGTGCTCAGACTGTGAAGAAAGTGAAATATGACAAGGGAAGAGAGAGCAAAGTGATTTGAAACACTGAAGATAAAAATGACCATTCTTTCAGCAGATGTGTCTATATACACACTGACAAAGCCCAGATAACTAACTACACTCACTGGTTCAGATCAATTGGCTAACTCACATCAGCCAGTTGAGGAGATCCTCGACTCAGACACTATCCCAGAGTTTCTTTCTAGAAGGCAGAGATAAGCAGACATAATATTAACAGGATATCGGGTGCAGTGGTTCCCAGGATGATGAAGACCGTATTAGAGAAGATAGAAAGGAAAGCACACTGCTGAAATAAGAGATTTGCTCTACTTACACTTAGATAAGTGCTTTATTCAGTCTGTCTTCTGAAAAGATAAAAATGATAGAAGTAGATGAAACTATGAAGAAGAGAATCCATGATTATCATTCACTTCAGTACATGAAAATGTTGCATGCAAGTCTTCACTGAAAGAACAGGTTTGATTCTGATGTTCCAGTGCACGTTATCAACCATACAGATAATCTCAAGGATTGTTCTGAACAGTGAGACACAAGCCCATTGATATTTCCCCTAACAGCTGCCAAGATGACTGTGGTACTTTGGTAAGTATTCATTTTCAGTAGGCAAAATAATGAAAACACTTCTTTTATATTTTTAACAAATTTCAGAGGTTTAAAAAATGTAAACAAAAGGAAATGAAAAGTGCTTTGAATTTAGAAATTTTCTTCTGATTTCCACCCTGGCTTTAAGAATGGCACATGTACATTTGTTTTTCTGCCAACATGATCTGCTGGATTAAATAGCTTTATTTCTGTAGTCTGCACTTCCCTCATGTAAATAATGTTGATATCCTATTACAACCTTCTATTTCCTGACCTAAATAATCCAAGTTCTACTAGTCTTATATGAAATACATCTTTCTGATCAGGTTTCTCGGCTCGATATTTAAACCAAAGAAACAAAATTATAGAATCATAGAATGGCTTGGGTTGGAAGAGACCTTTCAGATCACCTAGTTCCAGCCCCCTTTATGGGCAGGGACACCTCCCACTAGACCAGGTTGCTCAAAGTCCCATCCAGCCTGGATTTGAATGCTTCCATGGAGGGGGCATTCACAACATGTCTGAGCAACCTGTTTTTAGTGTTTCACCACACTCAAAGTAAAGACTTTCTTCCTAAAATCTAGTCTAAATCTACCCTCTTACAGTTTAAAACCATTTCTCCTCGTCCTGTTGCTTCCTGCCTTTATAAAAGTCCCTCCCCAGCTTTCCTGTAGGCTTTCTTCAGGTATTGGAAGGCCACTATTAGGTGCTCCTGGAGCCTTCCCTTCTCTAGGCTGAAGAGCCCCAACTCTCTCCTTCGTGTGCAGAGGGCACAAGAAATAGATGAAATATTCCATCTACACTGATTCTCCCAAACACAGAATTAGGTGGAAAGAACCTAATGATATTGTTTCCATCCTAATTTAATAATAACAGATTCTTTTCCACGTTTTGATTTTATAAGATACTTGAATTTACAACGTCTCAGCAATGTTGTAGACAGTTGTAAATAATAATGTTTCTGAGATATAATTGAACTTGACAACTTTAATGAAAGGGGAGAAGATAGTTCATATGGCTTGTTGTTAAGCATCTTTCATATAATTAACACATAAAATAATCATTTTTGAGCACTGCTTTTATGGATCAGTTACATCTTGATACAGTGATATAATTAACATTAATGAAATATATTTTGTGAGATACTTTGTCTCTAACTGGCTAATCAAGATGGCATTGGAGCCTGACTGTTATGGACACTTGTCAATCTGTAAAAACGTCTACCACATTTTGACTGCCATCTCAACATCAGCTTGAAAAATCACAATCGATGGTAAGGCTTGAACAGAAATCTGTAATTAAGGAAACACAAATTAGTCTACAAACTGGAAGAAACCATCTCAATGATGGAATCAGATGCAGGAATAACTTTAGATTAGAATATACTAGGCAAAAGCCTCACTTCTAAATGAGTTGGAACTTATCACCTTAATGCTAACAAGTTATGATATTCTTATATAAAACACTGGAGGACTTGAAGCCATCACATTACCTCAACCCAGATCTAGAGATGATCTGAAATCATCTTTCATCTACCTGTGTGTCAGACTAACTGCTGTCAGCCATGGACTCTGGCTTTGGAAGGAGCAATATGCCAGAAGCCTCAGAAGGCTGAAGGTGTGAGTGGTCCCTGTTACCTCATGGCTCCCCCAGGACATGATATCTTCTTGTTTGAATTCTCTTTTTCTTGATTGGTGTGAGCACAGGGCTAACTCAGCACACTACTCTGAAATCCCTTCCTTGAATGCTAGGTGCAGAGGAACATAATCTGAATCATTTAGTGGGACTGATTCCAATTCCCTCGTTGGTGCAAATCCAAATAAACTTGGGTACACAGCGTGATGCAAAATTTCACCATGGAGTTATTTAGAAAGCAACCTGCATATTATTGACAAGTTGTCCTCATTCTGTGCAGGCAGTGCAGGGAAAGCCTCTGCACTCTATGTTTTCTCTCCTGCAGATGTTTGTGTGCTGTCTGCTGCAATGAGCTTTGCAAACTCATGTGAGTGCTGAATCCCAATTATCTGATTGAGCTGAAAGCCTTTCAGATTGCTTTCCTAATCCTTCTCATAGCATCGGTGTTACATCAGTCTTATCACTTCCACAATTCTTTTGTGCATAGAGTCAGGACTGCAATATGTTGTAGAAAGAAGGGGAAATATCAGAAATGAGTAGAATGCTTGCTTTTCCCCCATCAATTATATGTATGCTACACCGGATTCAACTAGCAAAATTAATCCTACTATATAGATCTTCCTAATTCCTTCCTTTGTCAATACAATGCCATTCGAGAATAGATCAAAAGGAATGTCCAAGTAAATATGTAGTACCTGGCTGACAGACGAAAAATCTTTCTTAGGCTTTCAAGTTTTTCAAATTTTACTGTATATTATTTACTGTTTATTATTTATTATCTTTTGATGCAGATAGTAAAAAGCATGCTAGCATGTTTCCCTGTAAAATAGCTGATATACGTTAAATGTATTTTTTATAAGAGCAATTCAACTTCCTGGAATTCATAAGTTGGTTTTAGAAAATAAGTGATCTTCAAATCTGGTTTTATTAGAACTTTCAAACAACTCATTATGTAGAAAGGCTCATTTGCTCAGTAAGTTAAATATTCACAAATCTCAGTTTCCCTCAGGGCATGGGATCTAATACTCAGAAATAACCTCTCGTAGGAACCATTTCTCAAGTAACCATTCAGTGAACAAAATCCTGATCTGAGAGACAAGTACAAAAAGGTAGAATTCCATACAGATGGTGAGGTAACAGATCATGAGAGCAAACATCAAGTCTGAATATACACTGTAGTTCTTAGTAAATTATAAGGTTAGCGAGACTTGATAAATCAAATAAAATTTATCTTCTAACAAGTGCAGAATCCTAATAATGTAACTTCTCAAAAGAGTCAGCTTTCTGAAGATGCAACGAGCTTTCCACCTTCATATTTTCCTGTTTCCCTCTATCCTTTTGTTCACAGATCAGCTTCTAATTATGAGTTCCTCAGAGGAGCACTAACCCCACTCTGAAACAGTGACTGAATTAAATTCTACCTCTGAGTGAATTAAACTCTAGGTATATTTTAGTAAGAGACTTTTCTCACTGTCTACTTTGAAATCCCATTTTATTTTATTTTTATTTTTATTTTATTTTTATTTTATTTTATTTTATTTTATTTTATTTTATTTTATTTTATTCTATTTATTTTTCTGTCTTAATGTGCTGTCTTCCAGGTCTTTCTCAGGTTCCTTTTTCTAGGTGTGTATCAGGCATAACATACTAGAAAGAAAAGCCAGCAAGGTCTCTGGCTAATGCAATTCTTTATTTATGGTGATTCATAGTGAGAAATGGCATTTCTGCCACTTTCATTGCTCTTTCTCTGCATTTTTTAAGATGATAGTATGCCCAGATTTTGTTTTTGTGCCCACTTCTGTTTTTTCAAGGCATCATGAAGTTGGTACATTTAGCATTTTATTATTTGTGTGAATCTTCTACTATCTATAAGCTATCATAGCCTTCTGAATCTGCTGCTGGGGGCATGGAAAAAACATTAGAGACTTGGCAGTCTCTCCCATTAGTTATTTTTCTATTTTCCTACAGAGTTGTAAACCAAAGCAGGACTGATTCTGAAAAGTCACTTAATATTGCTACAGTTGTTTAGCTTTCATCTCCATCAGATACAATAATAGTAGGAAAAAAAAAGCCAAAACTCAATTGAGATCGACAAGGTTCTTAAATATTCACTGATTTTATTGTTAAGCTTTTAAAAGGATGTTTTCCTCAATGGTATTCTTGATAGTTCATTTGTGCTTTTATTGGCCTAGTGTTGGATGATTTAAAAAGTATCCTGGGTAAAGTACTTCCTAATTTTAAAACTGTAAGATATACTTTCTATGAGCATCTGAAATACAACAGTCTGTCTCCTGCTAGCTGTTGACACTTTAGTTAATAGCCTAGAATGCAGCAGATCCTAATTTGATACAACAATCAATTCACGGATTCCAAATATGAATTCCAAATATGACAGCTTGTAATTCTGAGCAGTGTCCTTTTGGTTGTATTGAGAACTCTTTTACTGGAGAATTGCTTTGATTTATTTGCAAAGCAGAGTCCTGTTAAAACTCAGTCTAGCAGACAGAAGGAGCAATATTTTTGCAATACTGTAACTCTTCCTCTGTGCGCTCCAAAAGAGTGATCAGTAAACCAAGTATTTAAGACAGCAATTTTAACTCTTGAGAGCAGCATGGATTCATATCTTGGCAAAGCTGTAGCAGAAAACTCTTCACTTCTCACTGTGGATTTTTCTCCATTGTCATTTGTGTGATATTTTGAGTAGTTATGGGGAAATTTGTATGAGTATAGCATTATTCAGGATGTAGGTTCAAACAATAAATTGGATCCATTATGGACAATAACTGTGCAGGAAGCCAGGCCAAAGACAGGGAGCTCTACTATTGTTTGCTGTATGCATAAAATAAATGGATGAAAAACTGAGGAAGACACGGTTTAACCCAGGAGCAGATCAGCAACACCTCCTGTGAGATGGAGGAGAGATTCGAAAAACAAAAAACAATAAAAATCCAAAATTCATGGAATGAAATAACAACTATTTACCAGGACAGAAAAGGAAAAGAAAAAAAGAAGATAAAGAAGAGCAGTTCTGAAACTATCCCTCTGATTTTATAATGTTAGCTCATGATGTCAGAGGAGGATGGTGGTACAGCGTGTAGGTTCTTATTCTTTGATGGCAAAAATGCATAGCTAATGGTGCTGACTACACTGAAAATGAATGTTTTGTAGCTGAGAATTTGCTCTATCAGATAATGTTATTGTGTTCTGTGTTTCAGTTATAGTTTCCACAGAAATAAATAGAAAGCATTACTTTTGAATACTGAATATAAAGCAAACACAATTGCTCACCACCTGCCAAAAAATACCTAGTTAGCTCCTGAGCAATGGCTGCCTCCTGAGCAAGTAAGAGGAAAGTCAATTCTGTCCCAGACAAAACCAGGACAACGCTAAATTTTAAACTCATTTTTAAGGCAAAAACAGTCCTGCACATCGCATGCAGATTGTCAAACAGGTTGCAGCAATTTGAAGTTACTTCGTCATTTGCAGGAATTTCCGTAAGTGAAACTTTTAAAAGGGTTGTCTAGGTCATCATAAACTTTACTTTTTGTACTGGGAATATGGCTTTAGAGGAATTAATCTTAACATCTGTGCCTGCCAGCCCTACTACATGAAGTAAATAAAGATCTTCCTTCACTCCCCTCTGCTACAAATCTAAAATGTGTGGACTTAAGCATATTCTTTTCATAAAAAGAATGTCTCCATTTAAGTATGCATTGTCAGGGAAAGTAAAAATAGCCACCACATACTAAAGTGACAATTGTTACTGATGGACAACCAATCCAAACTTCCACTCAAGCATGACCCTTATTATATGTCTAAGATCAACTCAGAATGTGGAGCACTTTCCTCAGTATAGTCACAAGTACGATAGAAAGGTTTTTCATCTTTATTACCTACTAAATTTAGTGGACTTCTGATGCATCATCTTTCTTAAGACCTTCTGGAAAAGTCAAAAAGGTGCTGTGCAGCAACTCTCATAGTGGCACTCCAAATGCTTTCAATCACATCTGTGCTTGAGGCAAATGTTCTGTGAGACAAAACACATACAACTGATAGTTAAGGTCATTTCATTCATTTTGGATGGTAGAGTACCTAAAATTGAAGAGGTCTTTGAAATAGTGTGCATTACAGGATGAGAAACGTCTTAGCCATCTTTCCAGATCCACAATTCAAAGATACCAGACAAACAAATAGATTCTCATAGATAAATCTGACAGCCACAAGTCGGAAATGATTAGTGAGAAGCAGGATAACTTCAACCAGTGATAGTAGGAGGCAGGTGAAGGAGAATGTAAGGAAAGTGCTACTTTTTGTTAAGATTTGAGTTGCTACTGCTCACCAGGAAAATTATCATAATCACCATTTCTTGTTTTCTCTTCAGGAGTATGATGGTATCCCACAGAACCTGAACACATATTTATGATCTATAAAAGAACGTCACTCAATTTGACAGGACAGATTACTGACAGGAGAGTGAGGCATGCCTTCCCTTCAGAATGATGAATGTATGGATGAAAAGGCAATGATATTTCATAAAAATTGATGTATTGTGACTGGAAATGCACATACTTCTTTCAGTCCCAACCACTCTGCCTGCATTTCTTCTAGAGGTCTTCAGTGCAAGAGGATCCCTGGCACAATGAATGCATTATTTCATATGAAGGCTGGAAAAAGTGTTTAGGAAATACAGAGTGCCACCCTGTGCTCAAAGCGTGGTTTTGAACTTTCAAGGAACATGGTGAAATTTGTATTTACTTACAGATAACATGGACAGGATAATGTCCAGACACTGCTTGAAGAAAAACATTACTTAAAAGTTTTATATCCTTATAAAGTTTCTTCCCTCCCAACATCAGTTTATCAGCCCCTCTCCCTTTTAGTAGAGCAGCTGTCATGACCTCCTAGATATCTGGTCTGTCTTCTGTGCTTCTGAAAAGCAGAAAAGGCTACGAAGGAACTTTAAGCTCAAGGAAAAAAAATAGTACAGTTCAGACTGAGTTATCTAGGCATGTCTCATTCTACCAGAAATTTGGATTCTTCTCAGGTTATAGTATGATTAATAGTAGCTAGGAATACCTCAAATTTTACCACTTCTGTAAAGTCAGTAAATATTCAAGAACATATACAGAACAAAGGAATACTTACTCCACACACAAGTGCTGTCCTGAGAGTTTCTAAAGTGTAAACTGTTTATACATGAAAGAGGTTGCTTCAGTGGTATACAATAAGTATTGTAATTCACATTGCTTGTGATGATTTAGGCATACTGACCTCTCACTTTCCACAGTGATACCGGATAATAGATAAACTTTATTCCACATATATTCTTAAAATGATGAAAAACAGAATGCCTTACTTGCCCCTGGATTCATGATGGTCTCCAAGGCCCATTTTGAAGACAACAGGAGACAGGAAAGTTATCAATGTTGTTTTATATCTTTTTAGGAATACAGAGAATAAATTGACTTAGACATAGTGTTCTGTCATGTGTTTTCCTCAAATAAAATAATGAATATAGATGTCACTATCAAGTACACATCGACCCGCTGTTTCTGAATGACAAAGCCAAGAGCAGAGATTACTGGGAGACTGATTCAAAAATATCTGTTTCTGCAAAAAGATCAAAAACAAAGCAGTCATCTTTGTAGTAAAAGAAGAACTAAATTCTCCATAATAAAAGTACTGATGGGAATTCAGTAGTATTCCCTCAAGTCCAAGCTAGCTTTAAACTTCATGTTATTTTAAAACAGGTTAAATTAGGAGGATTCATTTCTGTTGCTGTTATTTTGATTTTTTTTTTTAATAGCATATAAATGAAGACATGATGCAGCTGCACCAAAGTAATGCTTAAAGCACTGAAGGTGACTGGAATGAAAAGGCTCAAAAACTGTAAGGGAAGACATGTGCCCTGAAAACCAGCTGTTCTTTAACCTCATTGTTACTTCGTATTTCCAAGCTGCATATACTCTTGAAAATTAGACTCTAAAAGTGTAGGCATCTAATTTTTAACTGCTAGAAGCATCACTGCCACAGGACTGAGCATAAAAACAACCCTGGATTTCATGCATGATTTTCTGTAGGGACTTTTCTGGTATAAAAGGCTGGCTGAGATCCTGACAGTAGTTGAATAATCCTCAGATAACCTTCCACCTGTGTTTAGCGAAATCTTTTGGTGATATTAAAATGATTAATAATAACTGCTTTCCTTCAGTTTTGTTATCTCTTCCATTAAAAGCTCTCAATCTGCAGTTTGCCTCTGCTGCAAAAGAATCATAATGCAGATAGATCTGCAGCCAGTTTCTAATTCACTTTTAGTTCCAGATCTTTTTCTGCCATGCCAGTGTTTAGCCATTTAGTTTCCATTTTGTATTTATTCATTTTCTTTCTCTTATCTAAATGTAGATCTTTGCACCTGCCACAATTTCTTCTCTTTGTGTTCTCTCTTTCCAGCGCATAAAAATTATTTTGAATTCAGATTCCATCCCATGTACTGCTTGCTATCCATCCTGGCTTGGAATTGTCAGCAAATTTCATAAGTGTACTTTCTCTTCCATCATCCAGGTGGCTAATGAAAATATCAAATAGAATCAGCTCAGATGTATTCCCTCGAGACCATGCTTGATATGCCTTTTAGAGAGCCACTTTCCAACTGACTGTACCCATCTGGCTGTGCCTCCACTGCTCAGGTTCAAGGTAGGATTGTGAGGTGGGACAGAAGAAAAAGAAGTTTCACTGAAGTCCATTCTGCTCCCAACTTATTTCTTAAAGCACTCCTGTCGAATAAGGAAATACATCAATTTTAAAATTACTTTTTTCTTCATTATTTTCTTCCCCTTACCTTTAAAAATCTTATAAATAGAATCATAGAATCATTTGAAGTTGAAAGAGACCATTGAGGCCATCTAGTCCAATTCCCCTGCAGTGAACGAGGCACGTACAGCTAGGTCAGGTTGTTCAGAGTCTAGTCCAGACTGACCTTGAATGTACCCAAGGATGGGACATCAACCACCTCTCTAGGCAACCTGCTCCAGTGCCTCACTATCCTTATTGTAAAAAACTTTTCCCTTATCCAGTCTAAATCTCCACTCTTTTAGTTTGAAATCATTTCCCCTTGTTCTATCACAGCAGATCCTGCTAAAGAGTCTGTCCCTTCCTTCTTATAGCCCCCCTTTAGATATCGAAGGGTCATTGTAAGATCACCTCAGGCTGAAAAGTCCCAGCTCTTTCACCATGTCCTTGTAGGAGAAGTGTCCTATCCCTTGGATCATTTTTATTGCCTTCATCTGGACACGCTCCGACAGGTCCACGTCTCTTCTGTACTGAGGACTCCACATTCAGACACAGTACTCCAAATGAGGCCTCACCAGTGCAGTGTAGAGGGACAGGATCACCGTCCTCACCCTGCTGGCCACACTTCTTTTGATGTAGCCCAGGATACAGTTGGCTTTCTGGGTTGTGAGGGCACATTGCTCATGTCCTGCTTGTCATACACCAGTACCCCCAGGTCCTTTGCTGTAGGGCTGTTCTCCATCCTTACTTCCCTCAGCTTGTACTGACAGTGGGTGTTGCCACAACCCTGGTGTGAGACCTTGCACTTGGATTTGTTGAACCTCATGAGCTTCTCCTGGGCCCACTGCTCTTTCCTGTCTAGGTCTTTCTGGATGGCATCCTGTTCCTTGGGTGTACTGATTGCACCACATAGAGTCATAGAATCATGGAATCACCAAGGTAGTAAAAGACCTACGAGGTCATCCAGTCCAACTGTCTACCTATCACCAATGGTTCTCACTAAACCATGTTCCTCAACATAGCACTGAAACATTCTTTGTACACCTCCAGGGTCAGTGACACCACCACCTCCCTAAGCAACCCATTCCAGCTCCTAACCAGAATTTCAGAGAAGCAGTATTTCCTAATGTCCAGCCTGAATCTCCCCTGGTGCAGCTTGAAGTCTTTCCCTCTAGTCCTATCATTAGTCACATGACAGAAGAGGTTGACTCCCAGCTCACTACAACCTCCCTTCAGGTAGTTATGGAGAGCAACAAGGTCTCCCCTGAGTTCCTCTTCTCCAGACTGAACAATGCCAGTTCCTTCAGCCACTCCTCACAAGGTCTGTGCTCCAGACCCCTCACCAGCTTTGAAACTGCTCCAGGGCCTCAATGTCTTTCTTGCAGTGAGGGACCAAAAAACTGAACACACTACTTGAGGTATGGCCTGACCAGCGCTGAATACAGAGGTACAATTGCATCTCTGCTCCTACTAGAAACACTATTTCTGATGCAAGCCAGGATGCCATTGGCCTTCTTGCCCACCTGAATACACTGCTGGCTCATGTTCAGCCAAGTACTGACAAATACCCCCAGATTCATTTCCTCTACAATCTTCCAGCTACTCTGCTCCAATCCTGTGATACTGCCTGGGCTTGCTGTGGCCAAAGTGCAGGACACAGCACTTGGCTGAGTTGAACTTCATCCCATTGGCTTCAGCCTAGCGATCCAGCCTGTCATAGCTTAGTGTCATCTGCAAATAGTGTAGGTTTTTATTCTGGAACTATGTGTTATCCCTGTTTGCTAGTAGTTGGCCACTTTGTTGTGGTTTTTCTTCGTTTATCTGTTTTTTCTTATCTTGTGAATAAAACAGGACAAATCAGCAGATTAGAAAAAAGTTCACCCTGTTTTCTTCTCTCTATTAAGTGCACTTCATCCTAGTCACAGTAGGTATCAGGTTTGCATGCCAGTAAGATCTATTTCAGCACCACTGACCTTTACTGTGAATCAATGCTTTGTTTTTTTACATGTAAATCAATATATGTTGACATGGTTCACTAATGGAATACAAAGGAAGCGTATGATTAAAAATCAAAATCAATCAAACACTGTCAATATTTTTAGAGCTTGAATATGACTCACTTCATAAATTGGACTTTACTCAGAAAACAGCCTTTTTAATTAAATTTCATCAGGAAAAAATTCCCTTTAAAGGCTGAAATTTATACACAGGATCAGAATGAGAATAAGGGATGTATCCTTCGAGCCTCTGGGATTTAAACAGCGTAAGCAAAAGTTTGATTTCCAATAAGGTATTTTGCAATCATTTAATCTTTCCCACAAAATTAAAGTTTGCTTTCCCCTTCGTTTGAAATTAAGACTTTTGGGCTACAGACAGAATACAAGCCCCCCCCCCCAAAAAAAAAACATATAAAAGCCATCATAAGCTGGAAATAAACAAAGCTATGAGGACTGAATATATTTAATGCTATCTGTGCTTTTTCATTCAGCTCAAGATGAAATCACATGGATCAGAAAAATCCATATCAAAACCTATCCATCTTGCAGAGAGCCTAAAAGATCAGAAAAATCTGGTGCAAACCAGATACAGAACATTACTAAACCCCCAAACAACCAGCTACTCTAGCTGCTAAACAGTGAGAAGGTAAGCAAGACTAAGTACTATCAGGCACACCTCTTTCCTGTGAAGGATCTCACAAAGCTGCAGTCATATCACCTTTGAACTTAACATTTCACTGGACCTATGCTTAGTACTGTGCTGAGACAGCCAATGAAGCAGCTGCTCTGACTGATTTTGTACTTCCCTCTCCTGAATGGTGGACTCACCATTCAGCTGTCAAAGCAAGGTGGCCCCCATTGCTAAGTTAGCCAGCCTTCCTCGAGTCACCAAGAAAGAGATACTACAGGGCAGTGTCTTTGATTGTGGTTGGAAGCCATAAGACTTCAAAATGTCTCTAAACTACCTTTTGTCTTTTAAAACGTTGATGCCCTTTAAATTGCATTGGGGCTGCTAGTGAGTCAGGAAATATTGTACTTACATTTCACCTGCTGATCAAAATTTTGAGAGCTTTACTAATGTTTCAAAAAGACATTTAATCTTCTAGGCACTACATTAACATGTGCAGTTTCATAACTATATAACCTCTTTAGAGGTTCAGTCATGCTGAGGGCAGAGAGGGAAAAAATTATGTCATTCCTCTCTTAGCTTTCTCCTTCACAATGGAGAATACTCAGCGGGCACAAATGCTTGGAAGAAAAGCACAGCCTTCTCAGTTCTGAATCCCCAGATATGAGCAAGAGCTCCTTACATTCCATGGGCCTCTCTGCCCCCTGGAAACACACTTGGCTCATCTGGAGGAGAGCTGCACAGAGAAAGAATTCAGAACTTTTTAGAATAAATAATTCCTTTGAAAAATAGCATTCACAGCAGTATGTCTCTTTTGTGATTTAGTAAGGAGGCCACAGGCTCTGTTTTAATCCATTTCCAATAGAGTTGAGCTTATATGACACTTCACTTTTTCATTCAAGTAATGCAGTTTTCTATCTGCTTACTGCTGAGCTCTTATGAGAAGTCGTTGCTCAGTGCAGACTGATAAATCTTGCTTTAGCTGGGGGTCTTAAATTAAGTAATGAAATTTTAGAACAGCTTTATAACTGCGGTCAAAATATTGGTTGCACCTATTTTTATCTGGCTGTCTCCTTGGAGGAGTTGTCCTTTACAGTATTCAGCAACTTTGTAATTGGAAAATGTTTTTCTAGTTAGCACAGAATAGGATCTCAGCATCACAGATTTTGAGATTAGCCACTGTGACTTCATGGAGAACCATGTAGTTTGGTGGAAGTCAGTAGCCAACGCTTGCTCCTGGAAAGAACTATTTTCACTCTGATAACACATTGATATTTCTTCACTGTACATACAGTCTGAAGTGGGGAAATTCAATTTATCCAGACCAACCAAAACACTAGTGCTTAATATTTATTCTCCCTCAAAGCACAGCTTCCATCAAAGTAGTGGTAAGGAACAGGTTGCTCAGAGAATTTGTGGATGCCCTATCCCTGAAAGTACTCAAGGCCAAGATGAATAGGGTTCCAGGCAACCTGATCTGGCAGGTGGAAGGGGCAGTTAAACTGGTTGGTCTTTAAGATCTCTTTCAACTCAAGCTAGTATGTGATTCTATGATGCTACGATTCTATGATTCTGATTCTATGATTCTATGAGTATGCATCTCTCTGTGGTAAAAGCACGGTGCAGAAGCTGTTGGAACCTTATCATCAGAAAGAAGCACTCACCTGTGAAGAAAGACCAACCCAGTCTCCTTTCTCTAGCAATAAGGAAAATTACAATAATCTGCGCTATGGTATGAAGTCTTCTCAACTCCCATATTTGACAAGTCACTCTGATGCACAATGACCTTTCAAGTTATGTTAGCCTTTACTGTATCTAGCACAGTGTGATTAGCCACACTAATAATCCAGTCCTTTTTGAACCATTTCCCTGTGATTTTTTCCCTTTTGAACCAAATCCCTGTGATTAGCTGTTGGTACATGTGAGTAATTGAAGAGGTAGGATTATCTGAACCACTTACATGCAAGAGCGCTGAAAACTTGTTAGTGACAAGATTAAATTGCTCTGTCCAATCCAGAAAAAGGTAGATGTAGTGTATATCAGCTCCAGTTGAGAACAGAGCACAGAAATGTGCAGTTAGCCTGTCTGAGCTCCTCTCACCTGTTGGTCAGACCCAGAACTTTCCCACAACCTAAGACATTTTCACAGATACAGGATGTAGGTAGAGATAAAAGCAAAAGTCAAATATGGGTTTAACTGAATACCAAATAACCAAATACCATAACAGAAAATTGAAGTTCTCAGATCTGCATTGGGAAATTTCCCTCAGGACATCATTTTGTCTACTCCCGTCTTTGCTTTTTGGAAGCATCACTTTGCTTAAGAAAGGACCGTAGGAAAGTCTTGATCCCATTGACAATAGAGAATATATTATTTAGAATCATACAAGGTAATAAAGCACAGAACAAGATGATTATGCAATTTCATTATCACTCAGAAAGAGAACAGCACATTCAGAGGAGACTTAAAATGTTCCATCTATCAGAGAAATGCTAATGGCCCAAGCTGCAAAAGAAAACTGAAAAGGCCATGAGGACCATATGAACAGGCAAAGGTATGCAACACAGGCTGTAAATAAAAACTGTGATTAAAGCTACTTGAAAGGCAGTTTTCAACAAATAGAAGTATTAAGAGACAGTCTCTGAAAGCAATACAATTTTCCCTTTCCATTGAATTCATTCTTTCCAGGCTATTTTTCCTTAGCTTGTCTTTGTTTACATCCAATCCACCCAGAGAACATTTCACTGCAGGCATTAAGTGGGATGAGTTTCAATCATGGTCTTCAGAATTGTTATGTCCAGAGGTCAATTCTCTAGCAACATTTTCCATCATTTTACCTGCTTGTCTGTGTCAGCTTACTTCCATTTTTTTTCTGCCTTCAAAGATAACCAAATCAAGGGACACATACAGAGATAACTCTATTTCTCCTGTTTTGAAATGACTTCTCTTCAAAGACAATTCAATATTAGTTTTTGGCAGCACACAATGTTTACATTATCCAGTCCTGACAGTTTTGAGAAGTTGCCTTCTAGTTTCCTTTCTTCCTAAGATGTGTGCATTTCTGCATGCCTTATTATTCCTAGCTATCTACAGCCTACCGAGGCTAATACATATTTTGTATTTATGATAAAACAGTTTAAGCTGATTTATCAATTTACACACACATTTGCTTTACAGCACTTCCTGTTAATCTGTGAACATGATGAATACATAGTCCTGTGCTCCGCGCTTTCAGTTTGTTCACCTGTCAAGGAAGGTAGAAGACAGGACTTACTTTGTCTGAAAGCTATGATCTCCCTGTATGCAACAGCCCTGTCTTGTGAGTACAGACCCTCATAAAAGTGTACACAGGAGATGAAAAAAATAGCAATACAAAAAACAAACAAACAAACAAACAAAATAAATCAACAAATTCGACCTAATCACATACATCACTGATCAACAGAACAACTTCTATTTAAAGATAATTACATTTCAATTGCTGTCAGTATATTTTACCTGTTATACCAGTGTAGCCTCATGCATTAGAGATTTATCATTTTCTCTTTCAGCCCTTAATAATAGATCATCAAATGTATGACTAATAGAAAAAAAGTATTGAGTTTTTGTCAGTTTGACAGTGTCCTATCTTTATAGTGAACTTTAGGATAGGATCCTCACACTCTTTTGCTACCGAAGTATTGCATCTTTCCAAAAAGTGAAGACTATTTTCAATTAATGTCTCAGCTTTATGAATCTGGGCACTGGAGGACAAAAACTATAGATTTGTTGATCGGGCTAGAGGTACTTCTCACTGAAATTGTCTCTTTTGTGACATTTATTAGAATATTCTTTTTAATATAGGGAGAGTCCTTGGACCAGATGAAATGAGTGAAAAGTTATTGGTCTCACTGTGGTCCTCACTGATACACTGCTTTGTACTCCCTGTAAAGGTGAGATATAAAAAATACTTTGGCCTAATTTCAGCGTGTAATGACTCTGTGAAATTAGGAACTTCAGAGGAGCTTAGGTACCTACAGCAGAATTTAGATGGACTTCAGAAGCCAAAAACTAGAACTGCAACACAGCTATAACATCTTAATGTCACTACTGCATACTTGCCTGTGTGCAGTGTTCTCTGCCCATTTCTGCCCACACATGTGACCACACACTTCGTCTTCTCCGGTAGCATTACCAACATCCATAAGATGGAAAGAAGGCACAAACCTAGCTCAAACCTATACATTACCTGAGTTACTGCTGGGAGCGGACCCCCAAGCTGGTGTCCCAAGTACTGTGCTCATTTGGCAGTAGCATAAAGGCTGTTCTGAGCTTGAGTGCCTAGATACTGCCTGAGTGTAAGCACCTGATCCTGTAGTTAGACATATAGATTCTCTACATAGAATAGGCACCCAAAGCCATCAATGCTTAACAGTACTACTAGTCAAAAGCAAACATATCAGTGATTAAAATCTTTCTGTTCCCATGATACAGACAGCCCCAGTCCAAAGACCTGCAGGTGGGCTGCCTGAAGCTTTATTGTGAAAGGCATACAGACATACTATGGTTTTGGTAGGTGTGGATGTGGGCTAAACAAATGCAAATATTGTTCTGAAGCCGAGGATGACTTTCAGAAGAATGACAAAGAATGAAAAGACAAAATGGTGACTGACCATAGCAATAAAACCTTGACATTGTCCACCCTTGTTCAGAAACATAACACAAATAATATAATTACCTCATGTGATACGCTCATAAAATGTCCCTCTGAATTTACCACCCCTTTTCCTCTGGAGAGGAAGATATTCCAGTAATTCAAACTCTGCGCAGTACCACATAGGTCAACAGCTAGTGCAGAGTGAAACAAATAAACCTACAAAAGAAAAATCTAATTAAAGTCAGGGTTAATGACTGTGGAAAGGATTTTATAAACACCAACTTCAGGTCTTGCTGCTGCAATTATACAAGTGCCACGCAGCAGAGGAAATAGTATTGCCTGTCTAGCACTGAGAGGTCTTGAGATCTCCAACCTGCATGTAGTAAAGGTATTTCTCCTGAACGATGACCTCAGGCTCTCCCAGCCCACAAAGGCCATCTAGAGAAGGGGGAGTGAGGAGCGCTGCTCAGCTCAGCTGCACAAGGCAAGGTGATAGCACAGAGGCTGTGATGGTGCAGTGCCCTCCGTGGAAAAAGCTTGGACAAAACAAACCCCATGACCATCAGCCTGCCTTCACTGCTACAGATGGCACCAGCCCCATACCAGGGTAGTTACTGGTCTAGAGAACTGATCTGGGTGCCCAGTCAGCTCACCGAGAATCCTTTAAGCAGCACAGACTTATCATCTAATGATCTTTAGCTGATTTCAACAAAATTACCACACTAAGCTGAATCATGTTTAAAAACTCATTCTCTTCTGGAGTTATAACAGTATTGCTTCATTTCTGGGCCTGCAATGGACAGCTTGATAGACTTGGTTAGAAAAGGATCTTTTGTAGTAAAATAAAAGGTTGAATTTGATATTTAAAAATTACTATTAAAATTTCCCTGCAGATAGTTTACTGTACTCTCTATTTTATATGAAGTTTTTGCTCACTGCAATTAAGCTCCACCTGTACTTGTCAAAAAGCATAGCACCTGCACATGTATTCAATGTATTCAATGAATGTATTCAACTCTCCCCTGCGTTTTCCCTTTCTGTATTTCCAGTCTGGCTGAAGGCTGAGCTGAATCACAGCAGCACCATCTCGTGGGTACGTGCAATGATGGCAGTAGCAAAGCCATCGAGGTAAAATGTCTGGCTTTCATGCACAGCTGGGGGCTGCAATTGCGCTGAGGGGCAGAACAGCTCCTGGACATGGGATTCCTGAGTTGGGCTCCTTCTCCATTTATTCAAAACCCAACGTGGCCATTCAAAAACAGAGACAAGAGTTGGTTTAACATTAGCCATAGTTGGTTACAGCTGTGACGCAATCAGAAATGGAAGAGATCCTGTGAGGTACAAGAGAAATAAACAGTAGAGGAATAACAAATTTTGTGATGCTGATATCAATCTATATTTGAAAAACATAGGAAGAAAAGTTCATCATTAACTTCTCTGAAAACAATATCATGCTACTTTCTGAACACTACAGCACTGTTACTAACACTGCCAAAGATTGCCAAAGATGAGGGAATAAGGCCAGTTCTTGCAACTGGTGCTTGTCAATTCAGCTCCCCTTTTCTGCTGTTTTCATAGTATTTGGCTACAGCAGGCTACAGCATTTAGCACAGTGTATGGAACTGCTGCTCTCCTGTGGCTGAAGGCTCACTTTGGCTGCTGTGTAGATGCTGTAGTCACATGGGACTTGACCCAGGCACTGACAGAGGCTACTTATGCACAGATATTTTACCAGCTTAACAGAGAATGCACAGTATAGGCTCAAAGTAGCAGAAAGAATTTTGTCACTTTGGAGGATATGAAAAAGAACCTAGGTGCTTGCTTGACCAGATGAGCTTTGGGCAACAATTCCTTACATGCCTGTTCAGTGTTTTCTGTTCAAAGCATAATACAGCGTTCACCAAGAATCAGTTTGTCCAGAGCTGAAAGAGAAAGCTCACATTCAGTGAAGGAGTTGCTCAGCCAGGCTGTGAGTGGAAATAGGGATGGCGTGGCATAAGCTGTACAGAGCTCAGAAATCTAGCAACCAGCAGTGGGCTCTGCAGTCTTCAGACAATGTTGCTGCTGGGGACACTTCTGTGTAAATCATCCTTCTCACAGGTGTAACACTACTACAAATTGGAGCATACATCAGAAAAACTAATACAATCAGCAATACTTTTGTGTCTAGCTCTTTGAGCATTTACTTTGTAATTCCTGCTTGCTTGGTATTTGAGTCTGAGCCTCCCCAGCTGTTAACAGCTGGGGCATTTAACTCCACTCCTCTCTGAGTCAACTCTATACTTTATTTGGCTGAACTTCCTCATTTGCTTTAGTTACTTTATCTTAATTACTAGGAGCATTATGCTCTGAGAACAACAAAACAAACAAAAACAAGCAAACCAAAGCAACAGTTGAGTTGCCATGGAAAATAAGGAATTTACTTCAAGTAAGAAATTTAAAGATTATGACATGATTTTTATATGGCTCCATTCAGAGGTTTTAAATTTTGTAGGTTCCTCTGTTAGCCAAGAGAGACTTGGAATTTTAAAAAATCAGGCCATTGTAATTTGATAATGAAAAGAGAGCCTCAGTCATTCCCAGATAAGCATTTATTCTCTACCCTGTAAGTTTGCTCACCAAGTAAGGATGTACCAGGAACTCCATGTTCTTCAGCCCATGACATGAGAGTGTGATACTTCAGTGCCATTCTGGCTTGACAAACTTCATATAGGAGAAGAGTCCCTTAGACTCTGCATCCATTTAAATCTTGGAGTCTGTATGAGGTATATTCTTTTGGGAGTAAGTATATTTTTAGTTCTTTGGTTGCCTGTGGAAGTTTACTTTAGTTTATGAAGTAAAATGATTTTGATGTTTGCATCTCTCTCAGTACTCCACAGGTAAGTATAACAGTAGCACACACCACTGCAGATATTAGGTAACCTTATTCAGAGCACATTTAGCAAGATTTTAGGGTTAACTTCTGTAAGCTAAAGATAAAAGATGCAAAAAATGTTCTGGTGCTGCTCACCAGGCAGTATGCTGCCCGCAGGCTACTTGCAAGTCAGATACTTGCCTCCATCTGTATATGCAGAAAGAAAACCCAGAAGTGATGAGACGTAAACAAGTGCTCCTGCCCATTTCTTTGTAACAAATTGTCCACGGTTGACATGGGGTTTGTATCTACTTCATAGCATGGTGACTCCTGCAGAGTAGTTGTGAAATCAGCCACCTCATTGAGCAGATAAAAGATTTTTGTTGTTTGGGCTCTTGAAATTTGTCATGGTTTGCTTTAGGTTCCTCTGCGCATATAAACAGTAAAGACAATTCTCATTCTGGGAATTACAGAAGTGTCACTGTTCTGTTCCTTTCCTTTGTAGCTGAGGTTCTGAGTCCTTCCCATGTTGTGACTGATCATCCTGACAGATTTCCTTGCTCTCAGGAGGGGCCGAATGGAAAACATTCATTCCTTAAGACACAAAGTTGTGTTTTGTTACAGGAAGACAACAGTAACCTCATAGCTAAATATATGGAAGACAGAAAGAGAATGTTCAGATTTTTTTATCTAATAGATCATGGGCGGTTCATTAGCTTCTGTTAAAACTGAAGGAGTAACATCGCATTTTTTCCCTATCCTTGACAAACAAGCAACAAAAAAACCCTAAATCCTCTATCCCAATAGAAGTATTACTTAATGGGTGGATCTGCAACAGACATCCTTAATTTAGATGACATTTGGTTAGAAAGGGGTCTTTTGTTCTGAACTAAAAGGTTGAATCTCATATTTAAAAATTGCTATTTGGCCTCCCATGTAGATGTGTCAGATACTGATGCTGGTCTATTGCACTCTACATTTTTATACGAAGTTTTTGTTCACTGAAATTAAGCTCCATTTGTACTCTTGTCCATTTGTACAAAAAACATGGCACCTGTACCATGTGAATATTCAACATTTCCCCTGCCCAAGCTCTCTTCTCTACGTTTTCCCTTTCCGTGTTTCCAGGCTGTCTGAAGGCTCAGCTGAAGCACAGTAGCACCATCTCGTGGGTACATGTAAGGATGACAGTAACACCTTCACCGTTTTGTGTATATAACTTGTACCAATAAAGGGAAAATACAAATTTTGTGATGCTGACATAAACCTATATAAGATTTGAAAAATATAAGAAAAAAGGTTCGTCTGTGACTTTCAGATGTGTGCCTTCCCATCTGCTAACCGCTCTGAGACAGTCTTACACTTAGCTCAGCCAACCTTCCTGATTAATGAACGTGAGCTAATTCTGGACATACCTGTCTCACTCCCAAAGCCACCCCTATGCAGAGTTCTCTGGGGCATACTCAAGAAACTAAGTCTCAGCCTTTGCATTTGAGCCCCTGCCCAGACATTGCCCAGCAACTCTTCTGGCAGACACCCTGCAGCACTGCTGCTCCTTTCCCCCATCAGTCATCTCACCATCAAGAGATTGCATTTCATCAAAACTTTGCAAATGGACAGATTTTCTTTGAAAGTTGCATGCTAAAAACTGAAAATGAATATAAATCTTAAATATGTGGCAATCTTTTTGTATTAAATTATAATATCAGTATATCAAAATGAGTACAATGTCAAAAAAGGCAATAAGAGTATAAAGTAAATTGCCCTAAGTTTTAAGTTTGGAAATATTTAATAATCAGATTTTTCCCACTATAATAATAATAAGTATTTTAAAATGTTTATGGACATGTGTTACTTTTCATTTTTGTCACTGAAATTGTTACAGGAATTTACATTTTTCTACGCATGTGTCTCAAAGAAAAGTATTATAACAGGAAACACTCTTACAACATAGCCTAATATTCAGGAAACAAGAATAGATATGAAGGACAAACTGAATGTGTCTATTGAAGATCCACTTTTTGAGTGCAAATAGAAGGAAATGGTTTTCACTATAGTTTTCCCAAAAGCAAACATCAGTAGGTCTAACCATAAGCTGAGAAATACTAGTTATCCATGATGCGAGGTATAGGTTTGTTCTGGGATGTTAGGTTCTACACACTGCTACCACTCAGCACAACACCTAAGCTCTTGATCACATAACCTGGCACAAATAGTCTTTAGTAAAAATTATGAAATTCAACAGGAATTAGTAAAAGGTACCACAGCTAGACACAGATGTTCTCCTACAGAAATGCAGAGTAAAAACGGCTGCTTTCATGGTGGTTCATAAAAAGGGTTGGTCATACAATGGATTAAAACATAGCTCCATGGTGCCATGCTGTAGAAAAGACAGCCTGTAAACCTTGCATGTGCAAACAGGAGCAGAGAATGCAAGGTGCATGGGGTCAGTCTATTTGATCTTCTCAAAGCTGGTAAAACCTCAGCTGGATTATTCTGTATAGTTTAATGCAGGTCATTATAAAAGATTAGAGAAAACAGGCAGAATCCAAAAGGAAGCAAAAGGAACAGTCAGAAAATAGACAGAATCCAAAATCCTTTTCTTTCAAAAAGGAACAATTGGAAATCAGAACTTTAGAAAAGGTGACCTAACATCAATCACTGAATACACTGGCTGTACCTAGTCTGAAGAAAATGGGATTGATGGGAACAGATCAACAAGTACACACAGGTTGCTGGATTGTGGAAGAGAATAAATCTGTCCTTCATGTCCATTATGAATAGGAAATTGGTAATTGGTCTGAATTGCAACAAGAATTGCTAAATATTGAGAGAAGCTCTCTAGATGTAAAAGTACTGGACTGGACTGTCAAGAAAGGTCACAGTATTTTATGAAGAGCACCCTAAAAAAATCCCCTTAGACAAACTTCTGCTAGGGACAGCAGGGAAAACTGATCTATTCTGGGACAGCAGGATGGATAAGATGGTCTTTAAAGTTCCTGACAGTCCCCCTGATTTTTGTTTTGTTCCTTTCTGATGGCTGGGGAGATGCTGGGGTAGGGGTCCATTTCTGTTCAGCTTGGTGCTGCACCTTCCACCAACACCACTTATTGGCCCTTCCGCAGCTACTGCGGGCCTCAGAAAATGCTGAGCCAAGAGGAAAAAAAACTAATAAAGGAATAGTTCTGTTTTAAATCAGTGATCCAAATGGAAAATAACTTCTCTGTCATCTTTCTCTGAAAAAGTCAAAGCCAAACTTATAAAGTTGGACTGGAAATTAACATCAAATGTTGTTGGTAAATCTTTTAGAATCTGCCAATGAATGCACAAGATGTTTGTGCAATTTTCATGCAACATCTATGTCTTTGAAACTGGTAGGAAGAAAATCAGGAAATTGGTACATCTGGAAAATAAAAGACCTATGTTGGCACACCTTTTAACTGAAATGTACACTTTCAGCAAGATTTGGCAGGCGTTCAGTTAGCTCATGAGTTCATATGGTGCTGGGAAGAAAACCTGTTCAGGAATTATGACAGTGGTTAAACAGCTCCTATGCCTCTACCCATACCATTCCCAGTTCCCATCCCAATGGACACTGATGCCATTTATGTCAGCAGACAGAATTCAAATGAAATGGCTTTATTTCTTTGGTAACAAAAAAATCTCAAATAAATACTGCTTTTCCCTAACATTTTTTTTCACTTACCAAACAAATGAATCCTCCATTGCTATACCTGACAAGCAAGCAAACGAAATATAATCTCCCATTTCTGTAAGGATATAATAATCCAGTTCTGGATTTGCTATTATCAAGATGTTGATAGGAAAAAGACAAATAAGAAATGAAAAGACAATGTGGCACTCGCATAGATCATTCTGTAATCAGCCTTCGATTGGATCAGCACTTCTTTTTCTGGAAACAAGAGCTCTCACTTTCTGATTCTCTCATGTGAAAAGTCATTTTGGGTCATGCAGAGTTCTTTTCAGTCGTACTAAGTGATTACAGAGGAGATGGAAAATGCCAATGCAGTACTAGCCCTATGAGGACTCTTTTTTTTCCCGATCTGCATTTCTCTCTTATCCTGTTTACAGTTTCCTGAAAAAGCATCTGCAATGTTATTTCCTGGGTGTTTAGCTATCACAAGAGTGAGAATGATTAATGATTTATCTAATCTTTCTATGCATGCCTGTGAAAAGTGATTAAAACTGTGCATATCATTGCTACACTTCCCAGAATGTCAAACGTGCACCATTCTGCAGGCAGGATTTTGCAGACTTAGCTTCTTTTGAGTCACATGGGTTAAGGAGCACTCACACCATCAGTTCCACTAGCAGGTCTGAGGAAGTGATAACTTCAGTCCTGAGGCTGATAATGAACAGCCAGGGGAGTTGGGTTGGTGACTAGTTCCCTTAGGTAAATCCAGAAGAAGATATCTCTGTATAACTCAAAACATGAGACAAATGATTAAAAATGATTGTTCATATTTATCTAGAATTAATACTGTGTAAATTAAACATAAATGCTTACTAAAGAAAATGTAAATCCAACACAGTATGAAATGATTTTACTTTGACAGGGGATCAGCATACTTCCTGTTCCATTGTAACTTCTTTTCCATAATGCAAAATTGGAGAGGAGGTATCAACAGTAAATTTCTTGATAGGATTCTGCAGCCTGTGAACTGTAACTGCCTTTGTTTATTATTTATGTACTTTCATTGAATTAAATGACATCTTGACTTTTCAAGCAGCAGCAAAATGCCTGCTGATCACATTGTTGGATTACTGAGCCTGCTTCTTAAGTTCTCAAAATAAGGAGTATCTATAATGCAGTAACAAATTGTTGTTATTCCAATGAAAAGACAGGAAGAAACATGGACAAACATATTGTCTGTTGTTATTTGTAGAATTTATTATTTGTTGAATCACAGAATCACAGAATCATGGAATCACTAATGTTGGAAAAGACCCACAAGATCACGCAGTCCAACCACCCACCCATCACCAATGGTTTTCACTAAACCATGCCCACGTTCCTTGAACACCTCCGGGGTCAGTGACTCCACACCTCCCTGGGCAGCCCATTCCAGCTCCTGACCACTCTTTCAGAAAAGTAGTATTTCCTAACGTCCAGCCTGAATTGCCCCTGGCGCAGCTTGAAGCCATTCCCTCTGGTCCTATCACCAGTTACATGAGAGAAGAGGCCAACCCCCAGCTCACTACAACCTCCCTTCAGGAAGTTATAGAGAGCAATGAGGTCTCTCCTGAGCCTCCTCTTCTCCAGACTCCTTCAGCCATTCCTCACAAGGCCTGTGCTGCAGACCCCTCACCAGCTTTGTCACCCTTCTTTGAACCTGTTCCAGGGCTGCACACAGTACTTGAGGAGCGGCCTCACCAGATCTGAGTACAGGGGGGCAATTACTTCCCTGCTCATGCTGCCAACACTGTTTATGATGCAAGCAATGATATATTGATATATTGTAAAGTCATGGTGAATGAGTTGCCCAAACAAATGCCTATATAAGTTGTCTTCATCCTAGTGAAAACACTTTTCCAGAGCTTTTGCTCATGAGTTGTCTGTGGTACATGAGGAACAAAGCTATTTCTTGGATACTAATAGCACTCTGCGTTATAGCTTGAACAACAGATCCTTCCCATTTAAATCTGATTATTTTCTTACTATCTCCTAATTCAACTCAACAATACCTTTCTACTAAGAACTACTATTTTAAAGCAATCTCTCAGACATTTTACTTCCTACAAGGTACAGTAGATGAGCCAGTGTCTGCAGCATGGGTACATATTACATATATGTACAGGAAAAATGCCCCGGCCTATTTTTCCTTTTCCTGTTTTTGAACAATTAAATGAATTTGCATTCAAATAATGTGAAAGCTTCAAAAGTGCATGCACAGAAGACAGAAGAGTTGAAGTTAGAGTTATGTATAAGAGGAAAATGGAAGAGATGACTAACAGGAGCAGAAACTCCTGTTAGAAACTGTGTAAGAGATTTGGCTTGTACACTCAAACATTACAGTGTTTGATATGGAGATAAATGTATTCTGCATAGGGCATGAGCAGGGGTGAGAAATAAGAGGCCAAATGTGATTGTGAATATCTGTAGCGACAGTTTATTGGCTAGGTCAGACCAAAACAAATGTTTCAAAGCCTGCCCTTTGCACTACAAACTCCTACCAGACTGCCTCTGTGCAGAGACAGATTTGTGATTCCAAATACCTTTTTTTTGTTGTTCTTTTTTGATTTTTTTTGTTTTGCATTATCTTGCATTGCTATCTGTATTCACTCCATACTTTTGTGTCTGTATTTATTAAAGCAGAAATAAGTAATTTATTTCTGTTTTATTGGGCATATTTGCTGTTGCACTTTTTCTTTCCCACGGTATATTTCAAAACATGCAGTATCTCATACGGAAGTGAAGCAAGTTGTCTAGCTAGGTGGCTGAGGTATATACAAAGAATAGCAATTACAATGTGATTGAGAAGATGAGGGGCAACATTTCTTGTGAGGCAGACATCTACCCCCAGAAAAGCACTTTTGCTGGCATGTTTCTATTCCACTCACTATAGGGAAATCTACTAAAACTGCCTTTCTCAAGGATTTACAACTTTGGATTGAAAAATGCTTTTTTTTTTTTTTTTCCCCTAAAAGTAGATAAAAAAATTCCCAGCATCACAGCAAGTAAATTAGAAGTCTGTTGATAATATGCTCTCAAAAGAAGCAAGCAGGTGAGTATAGTGTATTTGAATCCAAGCAGTTGTATTAATACAATTTTCCATGTCCCAGTCCTTCCACCGAAGGCACATTACAGTAAAACTCTGAGACATGTGCTTAACTTAAGCACATGAGCAATAATTATCTTCCAGGACTTACTGAAGTACTACCCAAACTATATTTTATTTCTGAGTGATTGACTTTGATTGAAGCAATATTTAATATTTATACCAATTATAGAGAATTGCTGTAAAAATGTGCAGCTTCTGCAGTGCTGGTGCTGATAGGCCAAGGGATGGTGGAATTGGTGTGCTAAGCCTCATCCTTCTTCACACAGGGAAAAACTGCCTTTCAATACTGATGCTGCTTGGGATTTCATTGCAAGAAGAGCTTCATGAGCTATATGCATATTAGCAGTCCTAAGATAGCTTTCCAGTTCCCAGGACTGCTCTCACAGCCAGTGTGCATATTGCTGCATGTATTCACATACCCACTGCATGTCCCAAGAGAGAGCTGAGGCTTATGCCAAGCAGATTCAAGACTATCCTTGCAATTGGGCATCTGAAAAGGCAGCTTTACCTGCCACTATATGGATTTCTATTCCACTGGTATTTTTCCTTTTTTTTTTTTTTGCAAAAAAGTGATGATTGTGTGCATTTCTGTTGTAGAGGGAGAAAACCCATGAGAAAAAGAAATCTCACAAATCTTACAAATTACACTCAGTTCCTGTAGTTCCCAAAAGAAAATGTTTTTCTTGAAGAGAGGTACTTTTGTCATCTTGTCATCTTTACATCCCTCCTGCACACCTTTATTAGCATAAAAGAATAAGGAAAACAATAAAACATAATACAAGAACTGACTGGGAGGCATCCTAGACTGAATCTTCAGGCTTTGCTGAGTACTTGATGAATGCACATACCTTTACTTCCACCTACATATCCACTTTACCATGCCAGGCCTTCTCACGGACCTTTGCATCTGCAATGATATGCTCCCAGAGCTCACTATGGCCTTCCAGTACTTGAAAGGAGTTTATAGGCAGACAGGGTAGCAACTTTTTATATGGTCTAATATTGACAGGACAAGGGGGAATGACTTAAAACTAAAAAGAGGGAAATTAAGGTTAGATGTTAGGAAGAAATTATTTACTCATAGAGTGGTGAGGCACTGGCACAGAGTGCCCAGAGGAGCTTTGGATGACCTAATTCCTGGAGGTATTCAAGAGCAGGACGGATGGGGTCCTGGGCAGCCTGAGCCAGGGAGTGGCAGCCCAGTCTACCCTCAGCAGGGGTAGAGCTCCGACCTGTGAGATCCCTTCCAACCTACAACATTCCATGATTCTATAATTCTTTCCAGCATCATGTCAGGTTGGTGTATCACCCCCTGGCAGTGTGATGCCAGGCCTTGGTCAGGGCCGGACCCCAGAGCTCGCTCCTCTGACTTGGCATCCCACTGAGATCTGGGGCACACTGCCAGCAGGCTGCAAGGAAGAGTTAGATTTTTCATTTAAATTTTGGCACCCTCTGCAGTCATTCCTGTTACTTCCAAGGACTGTTGCCATTGTATTAAAAAGAGTAAATTTGCTGCTGAGTTACTTACCGCCCAGAAAATCCAGCTGAAACCTGCTGCTGCCAAATCTGAGGATTCGATATTGGGCCAGGGACTTTAAATAGCTTCTGCTACCGAGGATTTGCTGCTGTCTATGCTGTCTACAAAAAAAAATATAAATAAATAAATAATAATAATAATAATAATAAAAAAAGAAAGTAAAAAAAGAGATTGATAAAGACTCAGTTTGAGGGATTGGACATGGGCTGTTAGAAACTGAAAATTGCCGCTTCTGGAGTAGTTAGTACCTATCCAGCTTTTTTGATTGAATCATCTGGTTTTTTAAACCTAAGTTTGGTTGCCCAGGGTCCAGGATAAACAGCACACCAACAAACAAAACCTCTAACATTGCCCTCTTATAAAAAGCAGAGGGAAGCCCTGTTACATAGGTCAGCTGCCTTTTGTAACACAGAACACCAGCCCTCACTGAGCTCTCGCTATTACTTCTCACAGCCCTTCCCTGCTCCTGCACACCAAGATACCCTACAATTTTAAAAGGGTGCAGTTACATTTTTTTTTTTTTTTTTTAAACCTAAGTAGCATCTTTAATTGTGGTCTGAAGTCTTTAGACTAGGGGACCAAGATCTGACATGCTTCTTTTCAATAGGACACCTGAACGTGCACTTACCTATGTAGAGCAAACCTGCCTCTATCCCTCTACCTTCTCTTTTTCCCCTGCATCCGTGCCATACACCTACATAAGAGAGCTGAGGCACTCCCATGCCAGAAGACCATCCTTTGTTTTTCTTAATCTTCTCTACCATGCAGACAGGTGCAGCAGCTGCAGCAGTGCATGGGAATCCACGCACCAGCCAAGAGCCTCTGGCTGCCATTGCACTCACATGCTGCAGAGGCACTGGCAGCCACACAGCATGAGGGCTCTGCGTGCCACAGCGTGTGAGTTCACTCTGCACTCTGCTGTGCAGATAGAGCCTTAGCAACAGCAACCACTGTGCACTGAGCACAAGCTGGGTTGCTGTTAAGTGTTTAAAGGAGCCCTCCCCTGTGAGTGATTTGTGTAGGAAATGATGGGAATTGTAATGATTTTGCCAGAAACCATAGCACAGCCTGTAGTATTTTCTCATTTAACTCTGATGTTAGTGATGCAGAAGTGCCTCATTGCCTTATAATCAGATGCTGCTTGGAAGCCCTTTTCTCTTCCTTCTTTTTGTCTTCCAGAGAACTTCCTTTTCTTAGAACTTGGTGGATCTGTATAATCTCTTTCACACGCTGCCTTATTTCTTCAGGGTTAAACAGAGAGTCTGTTTCCAGTTCATAGCATGGAGTATCTGGAAGTTGTGGTTTCCCAGGAACACACCAGATAAGAAAGATGGACACATTTGCTACATCCTATGGGGGCATTAGACCTCTTCTCCCTAGTTTCAGGGCTGCCAGGGAATTCATCATCTTGGCGCAGGACTTAAGAACTTCCATACATTGGAGGCTGTTACTGGAAAAGACACCAATGATCAGATTGAAAGAAGATATGTGCTGTCACCAGAACGCAAGCTGCTTTTCTTCACAATATTAAACATCTTTCTTATTAATTCAGCATTAATATCTACATTTGGTTTGCAAAGAGATTTGAGGTAAATGTTGTGCATAGTCATGCAAATACGCAGTAATGCTGAGGATATCCTTGAAGACACACTGAAAGCTCTTTCTTGCCCTTGCCATAGTGGAATTTGCAATTCAGAAAAATTTTAATTTGGAAAAGGCTCATCTGATTTTGTTTAAAATATTCTGTGCGCTAAAATGGGAAAATCTAAAATGAACATTTATACACTCAATGGAAAGGCTAACAAATGATAAATGATTGAAATGAGTAATAGGGGATGATTAGTCTTCATGATATGCTATGGTAGAAAGATCTGACTATCACTGTAGAAAGAAAGGGGATTATCATAGCCACAGACTTTGATATCATGCAGATTAGATACACAGAACATAAACACTTGCATATTGAAAATGATTGTAAACATTTATTTCAGTTTTGATCAGCTACCAATATGATCAATTATTTTTTTCAAGAAAAACTGCTATAAAAAGAAATAACAACATTAAATCCAAAAAAAATTCAACACTTTTTTTTCCCCAAGGTTTTCCTCTTCATCTGTAATGGACCCAAATCCTTTTATCTGCTTTTTTATAGATGTTATTGGGTTGTTTCTAAAACTGCATTCACCACCAGCATTTTGTGTCCCAGTAGTACTGCTTAAAAACAATACAAACTTTGCATTTTAATTACTATGTGTATCCTATTGACCTCGTATCTACTTTATGCCAACTTCATTAATAACTCATGCCCAAGTTGCTCATCAAATTCAGGACTGAGCTGTTCCAGAGTTTCTGAAATAATATTTTTTGGAGTGTGTGCAATAGATAGGATGCCTCCCCTAATTTCCAGGAAACAAAAAAAAAGTAAATGTGGAGAACTGTGCCTTCATAAAAGAAAAATCTATTTGTCAGGGTGTGACTACGCATAAATTTGGCCATTGTAGTCTATGCTTGCTATATAGCCTTGCTCTATCCATGCTGACATTTTACTTGATATGATGAGCCACTGCAGGTGAATTTTCATATTTGAGTCTAAGCCCTGCAGCCTGCTAGTGTCAGAGCCCTGAACAAAGAATTGTTTGTGCACCTGTCAAAGTGATCTTGGTTTTTTCTATATGTTTGCATCATTGGTATGCCACTCTGGATTATCCCTGAAAGACTGTGGTGAGAGGGAGGCTCCTTAGCACTAAGAGAAAGAAAATTTAATTCCTATCTTCAAGAAAACTGAGAGGGGGGATCAAGAAAACTTCAGCTTCAACTTGAACTCTGGATAAGTGATCCAGCGAAGTATCCTGGACAATTTCCAAGCATATGGAGGATAAGGTATCTGGGATTCTTCACCAAAGTGTCACAAAGGGGAAATCCTGCTGAACAATCTGAAAGCTTTCTACAGTGAAGTGACTGCCTCAGTGGATGAAGGAAAAGGGGTTGATAGTGTTCGACTTGATTTTAGCAAGGCTTTTGACAAGGTTCCTTTGACATTCTCGTATGTACATGATATGTACAGGATAGGTAAAATAGGTAAATGGGCAGAGAAGTGGGCTGAAAGTCAGCCAAACTGCTAGAGGTCGATCAGCAGCATGAAGCCCAGCTGACTGGCCTCAGGAATCAGTACTGGAGTCAATACTGTCTGTCATCTTCATCAATGACTTGGCTGGTGGAACAGCATGCACCTTCATTAAGTTTGCAAATGCTACAAAACTAGAAGTGGTTGACAGATTGAATGTCTGTGCTGCCATTCAGAGGGACCTGAAGAAGGAGGGGAAATGAACCAAAAGGAACTTCATGAATTTCCACAAAGGGAAGTGCAAAGTCCTTCTCCTTGAGAGGAATGACTCCATGCGCATTCTCGGGGCCACCCAGCAAGAAATCAGCTTGACAAAGAAAGATCTCGGTGTGCCAGGGAACAAGCTAATACCAGTGAGCTCCTTGCAGCCAAGAAAGCTGATCCTTTACCTACATTCAACCCCGATGATCTGGGACTGTGTCTAGTGCTTGTCTTGCTAATGTAAGATGTACAAAATACAGAAAATTCCATGAAAACGTATTTTTACTGTGAGGATAATTTATGAACTTCTAAACCTTGAGTATTAACATGTGCTTGGGTTCTATATAATTTATTAACATCTCCTTAGTATTTTTAGTTTAATTTGTGGTTGTACATAGATATATAACTCTATTAAATTATTCAGTCAGTTAAAAAGAAAAACAAAAACATTTTGTCTATGATCAGTTCAACTTCTGAGGCAAGAGGTATTAACATTGTCAGCAAGAAAGGAGAAAAATGTATGACTTGATAGATACCTGGAGTTAAGAAAACATCTCCCAGCCAGGATCAGCTCATTTTTGGTAATAGGATGGAAACCATTTGTACAGAGTTTCTTGAGGACAAAAAAGCATTTACTGCAACAGACCAAGGAGACGTGTCATTACAGAGCTGATTTGTAAAGAATACAGTTATTAAATATGCAGCCACCTAGAGATATTACCATACAGGATCAGACAGAACTTTCACAGATCTATGTATCATGCTGTTAATATGAGGCTCAGCTGCCTTATTTTTCTATGATTTAAGAAAGATATATGTATTGTCATTATTAAGGATTTGAATATTAAATTCAGGTTATGTTAGTTTTATTTCGGTGGAGGAAGGAAAGCCCTCAAAACAAATACACAACACTTTCCCCCCGTTCTTTTGCAACAGAAATATAAAGTTTTAAATCTCCATCTCAAAAGACTTCCATAAACATTTTTATTTGGATTCCTTTGTCTTATTATTTTAGGACTTTGCAGGAGCCCAAGCATTCTACTTGCTGAGTAAATACAATCAGTACCAATTATACTCAGGTTTGTCTGTGAGAAAGCCAGTAAGCACAAGCTAAAATGGCCAAAAACATGCTGGTAGCTGAACAGATTTGAAATTGGTTCTGCTTAGTTTAGAAGCAAAATCAACAACCTGTGACTGTGCTTAATACTGGATGTGGTTTTTATACCTATTACACAAATAATTTTGATTATGCAGTATCCACAGATCAACTCAAAATGTATCATTCTATAGAAAAAAACAATGCAAGGAAGGACAAAAATTGACATTATTAAATATATATATAAATGCAAATATATAAATAGTTCTTCACACTGTTTATAATGTTCTTGAGAGTCTTCAGCACCAAGTAAAGTAAAAAACATATTTGGAACAATTTGAATATCGATACTCTATGATTAATATTTCTCTAGAGATTTAAAATGCAATTAATCTTTTCAGTCTGTATCCTCAACTGTCAGGGTTTCTGCATTACTGATGTGTTAATGTTTAGTTGCACCTTAAACTTTCAAGCTTTTCCATTCGGGCCTGAGCTCAGCCTTGACAGAACAGTACAGTAAATGTACACTAAAATGGATAATATGAATGACCATCTCTTTTTAATACTCATAGAGCTGTTATACTGAACTAAGCTTTCATTTGGCTTTAACTCTACTACCATTAAATGAAGGTCAGGGATTTTGGTTTTACTTTTACTCAAGTCCATGTAACACATAGAGTTAATCAAAATATCTTCAACATCAACAGTATAATTTTACTGTTACTGCTCTTTGAAACCCCAATATTTTCATGGTTTCCTCATTAAAACCCATCTTTCAAATGTATCAGTGTATTTCAGTAGAAAATACATAAATTTTATGCTTAAATGGGCAAGTGTAATGGGTAGAAACAGATGGTGGACCTACTTTAGTTTGTATGTACATAGCTATTCTATTTTTGAGATGTTTTGATTCCTTTGATGGCAGTAGTTCTGGGGAAGATAGAAGTGCTTTCCAATGGCAGCAGAAAAATCACTATTAACTGCAGAGCCTGTATTTTCCTTTACAGATTCCATCAAATGTACTGTACTTACAGTAATCATGTGGAAGATATTACAGCAGTAGTAATAGGTGAGGTGTGATTCCAGTTACAATGCCTGCACAGGATAAGAATTTTCAAAGCTTCAATTTGAGACAGCACTAAGCTGAAAAGTGAAGACGTGAAGATGATGATCGATAGACATGATACCATTTTAAATGACAAGAGCAGAAAAACTTGTAAGGCAAGAATAAAGGAATGGATGACCTTGTAAAAAGGCGCAGATAATGATCTGTAATCTATAGTGCTGGCTTCACATGGAAGTGTGGGTCTGCAATGTGTAGGCGCAAGTAAGTATCATGTTTTCTGTGTAAGAAAGTGATTGATTTGAATTCTAATCTCAAATTTTACACTCGGAGTTATTATAAACAATTTTAGGCCCAATTCTTGAATTAACTTGGGGAAGGGGTTAAAATAGTTTTGAAAGATGAAGAATATGGCAATCTTAAAACACAATCAAGGTTCTTTTCACCAAGAGATTTCGTCAATCCATCCTTCTATCTTGAAAAAATATGACAAAAATGTGCAAACTGTCTGACAATTCAGAGAGAAGGATTTCAGTCTAGTTTGCATTTCTGATCTACTCTTGTGAGACAGAAAAGAGTACCCAGACTACTGTGGTTCAACTGTTGCTAAACTTCAAACAATATAGCAGTGTCAACAGATCCATTAGAAAATCATATTTACATTCTTCTTTCGTTCTTCCTTTCTGCAGTTCCATGCATAAAGGTTTAGAAACTTACTTTTTCACTTCAATGTGCACTGCCCTTTCCTCCCATGTTACAAAAGATGTATTTGAATCTCTCGCATTGTCAAAAGCATTGCTGAAAGAGCTGGAGTAAAAGTAATGCTGTGTATTAGTAACCAAGTTAAGCAGAGGCAGTCGCTTGGATTTTTTCTGTAATGTCAGAACTTGGTGTGGTAGACTAGGAGTTGCTTATAATAACAGGAATAGCATTTTTTGATTGTGTGATTATACCACTGATGTTCTGTTACATGAATCTTGATCAATAGCAGCAGTGCCAGAAAATATATCCCAAAGAGAAGGAAATGTGTCCTTCTGAACACACTGGGCAAATAATGCAGAGCATTTTACTCCAAAAGACTTTCTTGGCTCCTGGCACACTAGATTTTTCCAAGAGTATCTGAACAAGATGGGGTTATAAGATCTTGGAAAGCATTGAGAGAGCAGTCTGGCATGCAAAAATCCACAGGTTAAGCAAGATCTGAGTTAGGAAGACCCTATGGCAAAAGGTGGTTTTATAATGTCTGTTTTTACAGTTTTTCCAATCATTATGCTGTCTTCTCTAAGCTAGGAGTGTGGACTGACCCTGTGTCTCACTTAATGGGGGAAATTCTTCACTAGGAAAAGCACAGAAGTTTCCAACTAAATCATAACCTCAGAAGAGTTGCATCCCCAGGGAGAGAAAACTTAGGCCATAAACCAGCAGGTTCCAGGGACCTCAGCAGGGAAAACAGAGGCACATCAAGCTCTATATCAAGCCAGAAGTCTGTTGGCCATAAAATAGGTTGAGTTTGAGAAGAAAATTGTTTCCTCTCCGCATGCTTGAAATTCAAATTGATATTTGATTTGGAGAGGTTCACAAGCAGACTCAGCTGGCTAACACAGTAAGAGGTAGACCTGTTGTAAAAACACATTGCCTCTATGGATTTATGTGAACAATAAATAAAATATAATAATGACTAATTAATTATGAGGGTTCTGTTCTACAATAAAATGTACCAGTCTTTTCTTTGAACCATATTAATGTTTTACATGACGTACTGCTTTCTAATTTGACCTTGTGACATATTACCACTTCAGCCTTCAAATTTTGTAAATCAGCTGCTGAGCCACAGCAGCAAAGGTTTTCAAAGTGAACTTGTTTATGTTTGGTTACAAAAAGCAAACAGGATCAGGAGGTCTGCCAAACCATGACATTGCCACCTGACTACTGGCTATGCATGATTAACAGGCAAATGTGGACACTGGGAGTCATCAAAGCAGGGCAGCAAATACCAGGAAAGGACATTTGCTGAATAAACTCCCATCAAAATCTGCCTTTTTTTTACAAACTGAATGCAAACTGCTCTTATCCTTTCAAAACTGTATCCTCAAGTCACAGCCCAGCAGTGAAACTGGTTATGAATTATGAAGATGTTTTGCCTTTGCTTTTATCCACTTGCACAAAATAAGGATTTTTCTTCCCATCTATTGGGAAGCACACATTGATTGAATTGGATCGCTTATGCAAAGTAAAGCTGGTCCATGTGGGATGTTGCAGTGCAGCCTTTCTCAAGCAAGTCCCGGGCAGATTGCAATCACACAATGGGTGAATTCTCATAATATATTGGTCATTCAATTTGGATCTAGCACTGAAGAAATATGTCCAAAACCACAGAAATACGAGGCACCTGCTTATCCACCCTTAGCCTCCCTGCCACTGCTCACAAAGCTTACAACACTTGCCTTGTTTGGAGTTAAGTAAATCAGAAACAGAATCGTCCAAGGAAAGCAAAACACAAAAGACAGAGTGAACCCTGCCAGGGCATTAATGGAAAGACACTCAATTTCATTTTGGTTATAAACATAAATTATAAGAAGAGAATTTAGAAATTAAAAAAAAAAAAAAAAAAAACAACTGAAAAATCTGCTACAAACAACCCCTGGAAGCTACTAGATAGCCCTCACTTTTACAATAAACATGTTCCCAAATATCATTTGTAAATATCTGTGAAACCATGTTGAATTTTAGCATGCATCCCATGGTTTTGCAACAGTGCTTCCGAGATGTGAGAATTGCAGAGGGAACTTTGCAATTTCTGGACAGTAATAACATTTTTGAAGCACTGCTGTTGCTTGAGCAGGCTCACTCTGCACATCTGGCTTTATCGTGCTAAAGCAATCCAGTGCCAATTCCTGCAGGAAAAACCCACAAATCCAGCAACACTCCTGAAATGAGGAACAGCTCTTTTCAGACATCCATGCAGCAAATGCACTCTTGGTTTCAGTCGCAAAATCTGCAGTCTTTCATGTCCATCTTCCAAAGAGACCTACTTAGATAAGTTTTCTTAAGTAGTGTCAATGCTTTACAAAGAGGTAAAGGAATTTTCTTTCTACGTAATCCTTGTGAAAGTAGCAGAAAAGTCACAGCTACTCCGTAGATGTAAGCTGATATTTCTAAGCCTATTTTAAAAAACTGCAGATATATGCTTACATATTTGCTTAAAAACACAAGTCTGTACTTGTTCTTTTACAAGAACAAAAAAGAAATAATGAAACCCAAGCCTAACGGTACTATAGATATTCACTCCAATAAACCTGAAACTGAATGATTTGTCACTCATGCGTTTATCTATATGTGGTAAAAATGGGTAAACACTGCATAAAATATATTTTGTGCTTCTCTGGTCTTGGGCAGATTAGCACAAATTAAATTTCACACTAATCTGCCCATGGTCAGGAGAGCTACATTAGGAGTGAGTAGGATTCAGCTAATTGTAAAAAATACTTTTCCTCTATTACAGTGATCTGTGAATATAGCAAATATATCCTGGACTTTAATTTATCAGTATGGAATCAATAATGGATGATGATGAATATCTCTGCGTGGAAAAAATATTATGTTACTTGATATTATTTTAATTTTTTCACCAAATTTGAAGTATGTTTTCTTTTTTCCACTTCATGTGTTTGTATTGAGCATTCAATATTCATCGTTTAGGTTATCCTGCTCAGTTATGTTTGACCACCCAAGTCACATGGCATCTGAGCCATAGAAGTCAAGGCTGAAGAATACACCAAACTGCCAGAAGAGGGAAGTCCAGGATCAGAAGTTCCTTCTTCAGAGCAAACATGAAACATGACATTGGGCATACAAAAATCATACAAAATATTACCCTTTTTAAGCAGAGGTTGCTGAAGCAGGACCATACCAGGTATTTGGACAAATTAGCATGGATATTATTAATATGTATTAGATACAGAGCTTGCTCCTTCTCCAATGTTATATTGATTTTTTTCTGGGTTACTGACTGAGAAAAGTGTTATAATTCCACAAATTAACATCCAAAAGTTTTGTTCTGCTCTGCATTTGGTGGAAGGACAGACAAAACTGCATGTGCAGAAGAATTGGCCACGAGAGGCAAGATTGTTTCTGACATGCAGCAACAGAGCTGTTTGGGTCTGTGGGGAACTGCTCTGGGACAGAAGCTGAGACACCTCAGTGAAGGCAGCAGGGAGACCGTTGGGCCTGGAAGGAGCAGGAAAACAGTGAGGCCTCAAACCTCCTGACCAATTTTGAAAACAGTATTTAGAGCATCCCAAGTATATTTCTTTTGGCTTGAGACTAAATACTTGGAAATATTTATGCTACACAGTAGGGGAACTGAGATAATATTATACTTTGTTTTCCAGACCAGCTTTCCTGCAACGCAACTTAACTCTCTGTTCCATTATACACCAGGCATTTTTATGACTTTCCAGAAAGTATTACACAGTTAAAAATCAGGAATGGTGGTATGTAAAACACTGATAAATAAATGCTAATGACTCCCCATCTTCTTCAAAGAGAGACTTCTATACTGTTTCTGAGTAAGCAAACACCACGTATACACAGAAAACATCATAAATAATAAAAGACATTCTGAAACGTATTTACAATGCTCTGAATAGCTTTAAACAAAAGCTGTTAAATAGACAGGCTTTCCTCACACAGACTTCCCTGCATTTGTAGCTGTTGAATGTTTAAATTTAAAGGCAAGGCTTCAACACAGCATTAACACATTTGTAGGAACACATTCTCCTCCTATCCTTGCACAGAGACAGTTTTCCCATCTTTTCAGTGCAGTGATAATGTGTAGCCCATGAGTCCTTGCTGAGCCCTGCAGAAGCCTGCAGCTGCCACAGCCCCCCGAACCTGGCAAGCAGCGTCTGTGAAGGATCTGCAGAGGGCAGAGAAGGTGCTGGGGCGTAACTGCTTCCTACCCTGGCCAAGTCTCAATTCAGGCAGGGGATGCACAGTCCTCTTTCAGCATCTGTGTTTGGAATTCTTCCACACTGCAGCCTAGTTTCCTTAGAGAGGATGACTGTGCTCAGACTGCAAGGAAACAGCACACTGGAAAGCATGGCTCTGTACCTTCAGGAACTCCTGGTTACCACAACCGTTACCAGTCTTATCACACCCATTTCTGCTCAGTGCTGCTTCCTCTGACGTGATTTCCTCTGTTTTGTTCAGAAAGAAGAGTTTCAGCACTGAAAACCACATCATCTCCTCACTGATTTTGATCCTGTCTTTGCATACAAGAAAGTCAGAACAGTAATCCCACACAGACTTTGTCACACTTTGGTAACATTTTCATTTCTCTTAATACAAGAGAGGACTTCTGGTGTTTCAGTATTGCTTTGCAGTTCCAGCAAAATATAATACAGAATCAATCAAAAGAGCAGTAACTCAGCTTAAGTGATTATCAAAACATTTGCAGAAATCTAACTGCCAGCTGAAAGGATGGTACCACAAAACTCCCTGGGAAATCTCCCATTTGAATTAGGAACAAATATATTTTTTTTCTCTCTCATGCTTTGGTCAACAGAAGTGGAGCGTGAGCTTTCAAGCCAAGATCCATTCATTTCAGTTTTCTCTCCTTGTGAGTATACACCATTGCTTGCCAATGTCCAGCATTTACCCTTTAAAACTTTGTCCCTTTCCTTTTATAGACCTGTGTAGCATTATGCTGATGTGTTAGACGAAGAGATTACATGAGCCAGTCATTTTTTCAGCAACAAGTTCCACTGAATATACTAGATCATGGTGAGATGTAGCCTGGAATGTATATTAAGGTATTAATGGAGCGTCTATACTCGATATCAAGTTTTCATGCTGAGCTGCACTGGTGTTAATCTAGTTTGATTACAAAGCCTAATGTAAATTCTTAGACAGATCTTCTATTTTAGCTGAGAAACGAATGCTGACAGTTTACTGCAAGATGACAAATGAATGCTGACATTTTATTCTTACATGTTTATAAATCAGTTTAAAGGTTAAGAGTCATTAATGCGGGCAATCTGAAGAATCCATATACATAAACAAAATATTCATTTTGGATAACTATATATGTCCAATGTCATTCACAGAAGATAAAAGTCAGATTAAAGAATGAGGGGGAAAATGTGAATTTATCAGTATTAGTTTGTCTCTTAACTGGAAGCTGAATTACCTGATTGATAGGCCTTCTGATCAAACTCACAATATACAACGTGGGCTTTTTTGTCATTTACTTTCAAAATAAAATATCTTCATGACAATTCGTAAAGAACAAAGATTAACCCCTCCCTTCCCACATGACATACTCTGATTAGAAGTATTTGCCTGTAACTGAACCAATTTTGCTGTCACTTTGGATATGACAGGGAAAAAAGCTAATCAGTATGGTCTATGCTATGACACATTATAGGAATAATTTACATTTTTATTTGCATTCCAAATCTCCCTGAAATTACCAGAGCTGAGAAATAGTCATGGACTCCTCATATATTTCCAAGAAAAGGTCTAAACAGTGCTCTGAGAAGAGCTCAGATTCCAGTGGCAGTTTTTAATGGCTGATGGGGGCAATCTCCAGATGAGAAAAGGGACTGTAGAAAGTAAAAATTATTTTGTGGTTGTACTGAAACTCTAGTGAAGACAGGCAGTCTAGGCAAGCATATCCTATGTACCCTGGTAGAAAGAATGACAGAAGATGCAGCCACACTCCTCATCATTTTTTTACACTGTATAAGTAACATAAAGTGCTTCTTTGCAAGGGGAAACTGAGGCAATTGCTGATCATTAAAACTATGAACTGAAATCAGTTTTGAGAAATACAGGGCCAAAATCCTAGAATGATTTCTGTACTTGAAAATATAATGTATACCAATGTACTGTGACTTGCCTTGGCACAGATTTCCCTAGGTAGATTACAACACACTATGCTTTACCACATAGAGAGATCCCAAGTTTTTTTCCAGGTGTTTATGAGATTTTCGTGATACAAACATAGTATTTTGTATCTTCTGTTACGCATTACCTAAGAAATGAGACTTACAGATCTAAAATGCATGGACGGAACAGTTTAGATTAAACAGTTCCTATGCTATGTGTTTCACATGTGGATAAGTAAATGCAGCACCCAATTACTTGGAAGTTATAGGTGTTATATCCAGTTATAGTTATTATTATTAAACCGTATTTTAAATGCATACAGAATATCTTTAAAACCACTATGGTAATGGAAATCATCATGCAGAACTTGGGGTATTCTTTAAAATACATGTTCAACTAATTTTGCCTTCATTTCTCTCTGTTCTTGATTCACCTTCTGAAATAAAATTGCTCAAACTTAGTTCTGTGAATTTCTTTCACTCTTTAAGTGTTTTATGAATGATCTGACTGAAGCTTTAAAGAGGAGGTAATGCCAGTATACAAGGAGTACCCAAAAAGGATATTTTTGTTTCCCAAAGTATTTTCCCATAATTCCTCCAGCTTCTTCTGAAAGGTGTGTCCTAAAACTGAAGAAGAGGTTAAAAAAAAAAAAATAGAGCAGGATAAAAAACCAGAGGGTGGTTGGACAAAGAAACAGGCTGCACAGGACAGTGACCCCAAGCTTCCAGACTTCAAGAAGCATTTGGACATGATTTAAGAAATAGGATTTCATTTTTAGGTGATCCTTTGTGGAGCCAAAGGTTATTTAAGACATGAGTGGATGGAGCTGTAAGGGACATGGGTTAGTGATGGGACTCGGTAGATCAGGTTGATGGTTGGACTTGGTGATTTTGGAGGTTTTTTTGAACCTAGATGTTTCTATGATTCAATACAAGGCAAACAAATACCATTCAAAGCTAGATACCTGTATGTTGTTTAAGATACTTTCACAAGTATCTCTTGAGCTTGATCACCAGTGTGAGAGCAGCTTCTCTTCTTCAGAAGGAAGTTAGAAAATGGAGTCTGCAGATCAGGTCTAGAAAATGTTCATATCAAACATTAGTGTTGCACATAAACTTTATGTTCCATTGTAAAACATATAGGGGTCTGCCAACAACAGCAAAAACAGGAACACTGCTAAATTGAAATTCGCTTTCAAATTCCAGGCAGTCGTCTCTGTTTTCTTCACAACTCATTTATCCCTGATCAAGATTCCAGCTGGTATTCAGATTGTTGTTAGGAAAAGTTTAGGGGATGAGCTATTGAGAAATAGTCAATCTTGGTAAGTAAGGCCTTTCATTTCACCTCTACAAGAGCATTATTGCTTTTTCTTAAGCAATCACATGCCAGCAATTCAAATGTAATCCTTTCCCTGAACCCAACAATAAAGTATATATCCTACTCCATGCAAAGCTGCTCTTTGCCTGACCACTACACAATCACCTGCCAAACACAATAGACGCTTGCAGTGCAGGTATATCATTACATTTGTCTGCCACGATGGCTTGATTAAATTGACCTCTTGTTATTCAAAAGGCTGAACAGGTATCTGGAACAGCACGGTGGTATGGCATACTTGTGATTTTTATATTGAAAATATTTCAACCTTCTGAAAATTGTTACACAGAATACAGAAGAAGTTTGAAGTTGGTGTGTTGGTTTTTAATGATTATCTTTAAACATTTTGCACTGAAATAAATGTTGTTCGTCAGAGATATAGAACTTATATGCTTCATGTTTAAACTCAACTATTTGCCTAGGAAGAAAACATTCATCACCACTAAATATTGAAAATTTGCATTCATATAATACTTAATGGTTGAAGAAGAATGTTTTTCATTTAAGTATATCTGCTTCTCAGGATCTGTACTGCTCATGGCTGAACCAGTAAGATTTCACCAGTGTGTTAGTGATCATTCTCCCTAAAACCAGGTATTGACATCTGCAGAGTACATTGTGTAGTGATGCTGACACACTGAATCTGACCTTAAATTTCCTGAATGAGCTCATTTTGTGAGGAGACACTCAAAGGGTCTTACGAACCCTTGTTATGTCTTAGAGTATGTAGCGGCTCCATACATTCATAGGGCACATTTTTTAAGTTTTTGAGAGGGACAAAATGATGCATCTATGAAAAGTGGTTCATCTGCCCTTCAAACTGGCAGGGCAATGTTCCTGAAATGTGAGGAAGCCTTTTCTGTATTGCTGCAGCTGAATCAGCAGTGACATTCAAATCTGCCAAAGATACCATTGCTGAGAACGAGGAGCAGTTGCCCTCAGACAACATAAGAAGAGGCACATCTTAGATTGTCTGAGGGGGATTTAATGCGTTGGAAGTTGCAGACTGTGGTGATGTAGTAATGGGAGATGTCACTTTTGTGTGCCTGCTCTCTGCTTATCTAAGAGTCCATTAGACAGAGGGAGCATAATGAACTATGCAAACAGGCCTGAGTGGACACTGAGATAAATGTCTGTAGATGTATACTGGTTCCCAAACTGAGAATTTTTAAGATGCACCATGAAAAGTGCTGTCACATATGTCAGTACTAGTGTCACGTAATGTCGCTTTGCTGTGGATGATCCTGTGCCACCACGAACAGCAGCAAGGGAAAATATTAAAATCCTACATAGAGCAAACACCGGTCATGCTCTTACAACTCAATGGGGTAATTCTCTTGGTAGGGGACTCTGTCTGCATGGAAATTCCAACTTCTTTAATGAAATCAATTTTTTAAGTAATTGGCCTTTCAAAAAGTTGCAAATAAATTATTCAAAAACAAAATTGAAGTCTATATTCCTGATGATTTTTTTGCTGGTTTTATCAGTCTTGGTTTTGATGCATTCCTATAAATGACCACATCTCCCAAATAACTGCTTCAGAGTAAATTTACATATATACAAAATGGGATTTGTTTGTTGCAGTCACTATAGGAATTAAATTCAAGTGAGATTGGAAGCAACCTTATGATCTGTGCCTGCAGTGATCAGGGTAGCATCTGGTAGTGAATCTGGCTTTTACTTTTCTGATGTTGTTCTGGGAAATTGTTACCTTTCTCTTTGCTTTCTTGAGTGTGCAGTGGAGTAGCAGGCTTGACTGAAGATAAGCAGGAGAACAGGGTGAAGAGGGAAAGTGAAAAAGGGGAAAGTGAAAAGAAACAGCAGTAGAAAAAAAGTGGTGTTAATAACACTGGAAGTGGGAAAGTGAAAATGGGCTTTATAGCTTACTGGGAGACAGAATATGACAGAACCTACTAAAGCTATAAACACTGGCTCTAAATTGCACTGTCTTAAAACATGAAGCAACTTCAGAGATGCTTCACAGAAGGGCAATGGAGTTTTCATCCTGGGAGACATTGTGTCAGCCATACAAAGACTTCTTGGACATGTCTCCATCTCTCAATGTTTCCCCTGTAATTTTGAGGAACTAATGACCGCTACTCTGCAGCTGCTGGTATCACATTCAGCAGAAGCTGTATTGCGTAGTGTATAAATGCAGGGGAACCTGTATAAAGGTCACAGAGACATATTCCCTTTTATCTACACCTAGACATTGCAACTGGAGTGAGCAATTCCATAATTCATTTCAATGGGACTTTTGTTAGTATTAGATGTGGGCTCCAAATGCCTGACCTGCATTTTTATGAGTGATTTGTTCACGGCAGTGGTAATACTCCACAGAGAAGAGGTTTTGGTACTCAGCAGAGTATTAACTTTACCTCATCTCAATTTCTAAAAGAACATCAGATAGCAGGCTAATGCATGTTTTCAGAATGCTGCATTTTGCATCAAACTGTTTACTATAATGAAACAAGTCATTTGGTTTTATCTGAACCTGCATCGTATCTCTCATTCTTCTGCTTCTGAACATCAAAAGAAGGTACTTGAACTGTGCATCTCCACACTGGCCATGAATTCACAATGGGATTTTCCTGAATCCACAGTAATGGCTTATGAGCGTCATTGGACAAAGTTGAACAACTTATAACTTTTTTTTTTATTTAGTCTTATCTGGAAATAAGAAAAGTTCGGAATTTTTTGTTTGGGAAAGAAAGCTGACACTTTTGTTATCTAACAATGAATGCTTTTTAACTTTGTGATTATAGGCATTAATTGTGTTTATCATGATCTTAAAGTAAATGCAAAAATGAATATTATCACTTTATATAATAAGTGGCTGGCAAATATGCACAGCAATTTTATATCAGAGAAATATGACAGATATCTGCAAGCTGAATATTTGATGTTTTTCTATCGTGAATGGCAGTATCACATCTCATACTGCAGATATAATCTATGATATCTTTTGATGTTTAGGGAAGAAGAAACACAATGTTATTTAAGGAGGAAGTTCCCACAGACCACAGCCTATTTCCTCTTCTGTGAAGTGGCAAAGGGACAGTGACAAGGTCCTGTCACTCTTCTGTGAAGTGACAAAGGGACAGTGGCACCATCCAGCACAGTAAAGTTATAAAAGTGACATTTTGTCAACATCTCACATGTAGTTGTAACATTTAGTTCTGTGAGATGAAGGATTTGGATTTATTTTTCTGATCCTACATATATAGTACACACATATATTAAAAACTTCTGTAAACTTTGCCAAATCTTTGCTTTTGAGCTAATATCAAAATTACCCTTCCAGAAAAGATGTTTCTCATGAAAAGAAGGGGATTTCTGAAATAATTCACAAAAGCATACTGCACGTCAAGATTTGTAACACTGAAGATAAGCATCTGTTGCTGCTGGAACAGCTCTTTCCCAATGCCTGCTCAATGTAAAATGCTATAAACCACCATGAGGACAAAATCCTCAAATCCTTTCTCCACATGTTGCAAATCTTAAAGTCTCTATTCTCTTCCTCTCCTGGTTCAACCACTTTCACCCTGTTTTTCAGAGTAGCATGGGTTGGAGGGGACAAGCAGTAAATGCTGATTCCCTTCCATCCCCATAGATGCCCTTGCATAAATGTTGGGATTGTCCTGATAGCATGGGAGCTAGTTAATGCTCCCATGCCCAATGAATCGGCAAGCCGTACTTTGTGGATGAATAGTAGGTTTTTTGTAAAAAGTGAGCATTAAAGTTATCAGCTGTGTCCATCCCATCCGTTCTTGAAGCTCCTCCCACAAGGAAGTCTTTTGATCAAGGCCTGACAACAGACCAAGTTTCCAAGTAAGGTGCCTAGCTCTTAGAAGTGAGTTTCAAGAAATGAGGGATGTAAGAGCCTTAACAAAGAGGAATAACTGAAGGAGATGAGGAACAATACAAGTTTGTTTAATCATCTCATTCATCTGCTTGATCTAACTTTTTATAGCTTCTTGCCCTCTTTTGGAGCTGTTGATCTCTCTGTATATGTTTTATACATATGTGTGTGGATGGAGTAGGAGAAACATGTATTTAGAAGCTGCAAACATCAGAATTAAGGTTTTCTATTCACCCAAGTACAAAAGTTCTTGTCCCATGCTTGCAGTTACAATTCATTTAATCATGTACCTTCATATTATGAAGAAGCCTCAATTACATGAATGTGCAGATGTGCAGATTTTCTGCCCACCTTCCTGCCCCACACTCTAAGTTCACTCCATTAAAAACACCACAATTATTATTCTAATTCATTCTAATTGACTTTGCTGTGTCTCTGAAGGTTCTGGACTCAAAGCACTGTCAATGACCTGTGAAGATGACTTCAGATGAGAGGATCAGACATAGTCTAACATAGTTGAAGTTTGAGTATCTGACATCTTCCACATTTGCAATAGTGTTGGACTCATTTGTTGTCTGCCATGTCTTTTCTGACAACTCCTGGTAGCCCAGGGCCTCAGCTTTGAAGACGATCTGGCAAGCTGGGAGGATTGTAATTCCCTTCCTCAGTGTCAACCTTCAGGAAAAGGAAGTATCAAGTGCCAGAATCTTTATACTGGAAATATTCAGCATTTTGGAATGACTGTTCAAAGATTTTGTCTCATCAGTATTTTTGCCACTCTCAGCAGGCCTCATAGGATATATTGCATTTTTATAGTGCTTGTGCCTTATAATTGCTGCCTTCTGCAGCCATCAGAGTACCCATATTACACTCTTCAGATTAACAAAGTGATTGTTCCCTTTCTCCTTATCTTCTTTGCTCCCACATCATTGTTCTTCCATTGTATTCTTCACATGATGTTCTTTAAGCCACGTTTTCCAGCTCTTCAGAGCTCCACCTCAGCCCACTTTTTAGAGTGGATTCTAGTTCACAGCCTATGTCCACTTACAGAAAAATAAATTAGCCCTGCTGCACCTCACTTGATGATGGTTCTGACTTTGATGTTTAAGTTTTAGTTCATACATCTTTTTCTTTTCCTTTTTTTTTTTCTTATATATATATATATATAAATGGTACATTATTGTACAAGGGGACAGTCACCTTATGCATCCTCTCAGACTGTGTTTGGGATGTGCCTACTACATTCAGGTTGAGTATCAGGAAAATGTTCTTCACTGAGGGAGTGGTTGGACACTGGAACAGACTCCATGGGGAAAGGGTCATGGCACTGAGCACCGAGCGTACCTGAGTTCAAGAATCAATTGGATGATGCTCTCTGTCCAAATGCTTCTTGAACTCTGGCAGCTTGGGACTGTGACCCCTATCTTGAGGATGCTGTTTCAGTAAACAATCACTGAAATAGGAAAGAAGTGATCAGCACTGATGTAGCTCCATGCCTTCAAAAGCAATTTTGCAGAGGACCTTGCTAACTAGTTCCCTGAGCATCCTGAAGTCTGGTCTCTCCATATCCAGGACTGAAGTTTTCGTGGCAATTTTCCTCCTGTCATCAAAGATCTTATACTTGACTGCTTTATGGTTGCCATGACCAGAGTGACTACCAATTGCCACTTCTCTCATGAGACCCTTTCTGTTTACAAGCAAGGAACCCAGGAAGGAACTTTTCCTAGTCAGCTCCCTTAGTACCTATACCAAGAAATTATCACCACAGTTTTTGAGGAATCCTGGACTTGTTTGTATCAGCTCTGTGTTATTCACAGTTAATGTCTGGCAAATAACGTAAGATTTTACTTTCAGAGTGTGTGATATGACTTTAGGATTTAGCATGTGTTGGACCTGTTAGATGCTCCAGTGAAGTGAGAAAAATGTGTAAAATGTGTGCAAAATTCAGTAACACCATGCCTGCATATGAATAGACTACTTGTTTGAACTTTTAAAAATGGGACCATTCAACCAAATAGTTATGAAGAGAAAAACCAGGTATACTCTGTATTGTGAGAGCAATTGGACTTGAAAGGGGGAGGAATATAATATAGCATGAATGGCTTTACGTTATTTCTGCAACAAATTAGGTACTCTCAACATTTTCCGATCAGAAATATTAATGGTAATGCTTTTCCCTTTTGGCACCACTTTTCAGCTGGGTACTTCCTTCAATCCTGATACTATCCTTGACTTTGTCATGGTGTAGAAATATCCTAGAGCTTAGCAATTGTAAATTATACCACCTGTGGCTTTCAGACCAACTGTATCTAAAAGATTTGTCTATACATACAAATCTTTTAGAATCAGCTTAATGCAGATGTATCTATATGTAATCATTTTGTTCTTTAAGCCAATTTCGTATGGTAAAGATTTGAAAATAATGTTTGCCACCAAAAAGGTCAAAACATGCCATCTAAAATACTGTGAGGTCTTAGATATACTGCTATGATATTTTCTGATAGATATTTAATTGGTAATTGTGAATGATTGGTCTATTTTACTCTGCTTGAGTTTGTAAAACCTTTCATCCTTAGTAAGACTTATCCAAAATATTTGATATAGGATGAAATTTTGGTCCTACTGAAATTATTGTATACACTTACCTTTGTTGAAAATGAGAACTGGCACAATTTTAAGCATCTGTGTTCTCTATTTGAAGCCCAGCTAATCATCAGAGCTGCAAATAATAGTGTTTTTTATATTTTTGCTACTGTACCATGTAAAATTATAAAATCAACATGTACCAGTTTACTCACACTTGTAAATACAAAAGGACAAATTCAGTTTCAAAGTATACAAGGGCAGGGTCGATGAATGCTGGTGGTATAACTGCTCCTTATGCCAGACTCCAGATGCTTAGTTGAAATGTCATCCTTTTATGATTCTGATTCTGCACTGTTTCTCAGGTTCATACAGGAACTAAATTAACTACAAATGTTTATGTGACATATTCAGTTTATGGTTTTGCTTTCAAAGTGATAGGATAAAAAACGCATCAATAACATATTTATAATTTTTTTTAATGAAAATAATGTATGGAAGACTAAACAACTGCAGATGAAAGGTTTTAATTGTGAATTTGTTCAGACTTTAGATTATTGGATAGTAATGTATGTAGTGAAATAGTGGAGAAAACTGCTGTTCAGTGTAAGTAAGTGTTATTCATTCTTTTCCTTAATGACTACCAAAGCCATAAAGGATTGTACCACAGTTATTGTGAAACAGGTAGTTTCACCATTTTTGACATATAGAACAAGTGCTGAGGAAATACGCTGTCCTTATTTCCTATAAAAGGAACGGCCTTCTTGATTTCAGACCTTCCCATTTTAAATTTTAGTTCACTAGGTTGCCTTAGATTTAGTTGTGTTAGTGACCTGTTAACAAGGACTCACTCAAAGTGAAAGCATCCTTTGTACTCATTTTCTCTTTGAACACTTTACTTCCATTGAAAATGGAACAATGTTAATTTCTTCCTAAGAGATTATTTGCAGTTCGTGAGCTCTGAATCCTCCTTAAAAAAAAAAACAAAAACAAAACAGCCAAACAACCAAACAACCAAATAAAACAAAAAAACAACAAATTTAAATAAATTACCGCCAAACATCTCCAATGATCTGGAATTTTATTCCATCCATATACATGCATAGTAACAACATTTGTTGAGAAATTATTTCTATCAGAAGTAGAACATTATCTTTGTGATCACCAGTTGCAGTATTGCTACTCTTATATTTAAATATATCTTATATATGAATTAGATTCATAATTGCAGCATTGAGTTTAGGGTTTTGTTTTAGACTGTGCCTCTCAAAAGATAAAACTGATTGATATGACCTCATTACTTACAATACTGCTTCCAGTAATTTTGTTCATTCTTTATAAAGTATTGCATTTAACAGCAAAGGTTTAAAAATTGAGACAGAGATGCATCAGCGAAAGAAAATACAAGTACTATACAAGAAAAGAATTGCCATCTTCATTTAACGTACGTTTCAGATTAAGAAAGTGGACAGAAACATACTGCTACATACAAATGCAAAGCCTAATGACTAAGGTACTGTATCTGCTAAAATATAAAGTGCAAACTGAGCCCAATTGTTCAAAAAATTGAAATTTTAAGGCGAACTTTACAGCATAGTTGAAACTTCTTTGCAAGTTATATTTTAGCATATACATATATATCTGCAACAGCATATAAGAAAAAAAATCAGGATACACAAGTGCTTTTGAAGCTATTTCTAAAATGCTTTTCTGTATTGTTTGTGACTATTTTCTTTAAAATCTACTATACAGTGCAAACCATATGTGCTACACGATAACTATACAATAACATTACAAATGACTTTAATATAAAGTTTTTAAATAAAAAATAACATAACTACAGCTATGAATACTGCTGGTAAAATAAATAAATATTTTTGAAAATGGCACCAATAATACACTTTACTAATGGACTGTAATGAAATTACACCTTTAAGTCTTCAACTCAGCAATAGTGAAATCTCCTGATTGTCCAGATGTAATTCAAACAGCTTTCTTTAGACTGTATGGAACAATATGCTAAACACAGGTACCAGAGGTGACCAGTTGTTTCATTTGACATGTTCTGCTGCATGTGACGAGCAATAAAACTTCTTATGAGTTATAAAGTTTGAAAGATTGTTGAACTGGATGTCACACAGTCGGCAATACTTTCCACTGCTTGGGGCCTGGCTAGACCCATTCACTCCTTTAGCTATACTAGATAACTGTTCTTCTGCTGTAGGAACTGCTGGAGAGACATTTTCATTTGCAGTTAAGGGATTCTCAGAGATCCAAGAAGGAGACTTGTGCCCATCTTCGTGAGAGGGATTCTGGGAAATGTTCTCCTGTTGTGGGTTTGCTGCAGGTCTTTCCTCCTGTTTCAGTCCCCCATTAACTATTACCATGCCTCTGTTTTTTGGCAACAGTGGAAGAGACTCTTTCTTCTGCACAGCACAGCCATTAGAAGGAGCCTGACCTTTAGGAGATTCACTTTCTGTATTTGTGCTTTGATCTAAATCAGTATTATGTATGATGAGAGAACCAGAAATATAATCGCTCGGCTTTATTCCATAATATGGAGAAAGCTGATCTGCTCCTTTAGCTTTCTTTATTGCTCCAGGGTAAAGGCATTGTGGAAGAAACAAATGTTTGTTTTCTTCTTTTGTAGCAATAAGCTGGGCTGCTTCACTAAAGACTTTTAGTCCTTGAAGTGTTGCTAAGTGTGTGGAAAATAAGTTTCCATTAGGAGAGGGCTGTTTTGAGTTTCCATTTTTCTCGCATTTGATTATGCTTCTTTCATAACTGACATCTGGGCTGTTTCTTTCACTTTCCGGGTTTTGAAACACCTTACTGTCAAGCTGTCCCAGGTCATTACGCTGATGGGCAGTGACAGGGCAAAAATTCTGCTTGTGAGCCAGGTAGTTCTCTACCTTGTTAAAACTTATCTTGCATACTGTGCACTCATGGTAGTCCAGCAGCCTTTTGGGAGAGGTGGACGTCCTCTCTGACTGGGGTAAGCATTTTTTACTGAGATCTATTGGCACATCCATCTCCAAGCAAGATACAGTAGAGTGGGGGGTATCCCCCTTTGAAACTGGAACACACTTGTTAATAGACAGTGATGTTTCCAGATGCTTTGACACTATTCCTGGAAATATATCGCATCGTGGATGGTAACATTCTCCAAGGCTCTCTGTTGACTCTTGAGTAGATGTACAAGGATTGCCAAGATTAGTCACTTCTAGAAATCTCTGTTGAACTAGTGGTGGCCTTTGCTCTTGCTCTGGTAGACACATCTCATACATCTTCCTCCGCTTCCGTGTACGCATTGTTCTCTGCATGGCAGGCACTTTGTTAGAAGCAGACCTCTTCAGTGGGGGATCGTGGCGAGTCGCACAGTAATACTGCTTGTGGACCATGTACGTTTCGTGTCTGCTGAAAGTAATATTACATGCTTCACATGTAGTCTTATTAGGATCACTTTCCCCTTCTACTAAAGGATTACTGGGATTTTTCACATCTGAAGGTTTACCATTTATCTTCTCATCGCCATTGCTTGCAGTCGATAGCTTCTTAGCTTGTGCTGTGAAGTCTTTGTCATGACCTTTATTGTTTGGTCCAATCAAATCTAAAACATTTGAAGAGTTTAAGCACGATGTCTGCAGAAGCTGATTCTCTGGATCCGATGCGTGAGGTGCTGTATTCAGGATGCTTATAGAGCTCTGACCATTACTGGGACTTACAGCTTCTGGCATTTTCTCTGGAACGCTGGAAAAATCTGGTGACTTTGCCATCTGCTGCCATCGACTACTGCAGTAATGCTTTTTGTGTACCAAGTAGTTGTCCAAATTATTGAACGTTATGTTACACTCAAAACACGTAGCCCCTTTTGGCATCAGAGGACTGTAAATTACTGGAGGATAATTGCTGCTTCCATGCCTCAGCCGTCGGTGGACCAGTTCAGACATTTTGGCTAATATCTCTGAAGCCTGAGGAACCACAGTGATGTCCTGGGGAAAAGCAAATTGAGAAAGAAAAGGCCCCATTGGGAAAGAAGGACCAATATTAGGCTGAACTGGTGATGAGGCAAGTCTTGGACTAGATGGTTCAGATTTTATTTTAGTGTATGAAAAACTTTGCTTATTTGTTGCAGGTTGTGTTTCTGGCCGCTGGTTTGGAAGAAAAAGTGGACCCTTTTTTTCACATTTATCAAGTTCTGTATCAGAACTTGCATCTTTAGTCTGCATGGTCTTTTGGCCCTGGGGAACATCGTTTCTGCTTAACAGGTCTGTTGCTGGCTGTAAACCTTCTTCATTTCCACTTGGAGAGTGTTCAATGTCACTTTCTCTCTGAATTTTGTTGCCAGAGACATGTAACTCTTGGTGCTGCAGTAGCTCCCTCTGAGTTTGGAAACCAAAGTGGCAGTGACTGCATCTAAAGGCAGCTTGAGTAAGATGTGAGAACAGGTGCTGATGAAAATTAATCACTGAGTCTGCAGTGTAAGTACAAACTGTGCATTTCAGACTAGCACCAGGAGGGAGAAATTCTTCCATTTTCACTCCTATAGAAATGACAAATGAAATATAAGTTAAAATGACCATTTTCCCCTTCAGGAAGTATACAGGAAAATCACTTGCACAGAAAGTACAAACATGGTGATAACAACTAATTGTCTTCTAATAGGAATCTTGCATATTTATTAGTCAGTCTGAAAATACTTGAATTAGTTCAGAATTTCTTTCCTCAGACTGATGGAGGAGATTCTCGGAGGAGACTTCAGCTCTGCTGTGGAGAGCCTTAGTATCTGTGTGCAATTAGCAGAGATGAAGGAAAAGAAAGAACAGGGGAAATGATACAAATAGGTCAGACTTATTGTAAATGAAAAGGTCTTCAAAATCACAGTTCTAACTGAGAAGACAGTATTCCCCATATACAGTCACTGGATATTCTGAATGCACAGAAAACATCAAGGTCAGGAAAATTGAGGTTATTATATATCATTTGTTGAGGTACAGTCCTCAAACTTGGAATGCCTGAAAATCAGACAGTAGAAGTAGCACTTTCAGTATCACTGATGCTCAACTTTTTGTTTGCACAAATTGGGTATGGTGTGGGAACAGGATACAGAGCTATCTTCATCAGAAAGAACAAATGAAATCAAAATGAAACATGGATATTTGTTCTGTGTACACACACAAGCACATGTCTTAGTTAAGATAAACTATGTTTTTGGCTGTGGAATGATATAAAACTGTAAGAACGTTGTGGCTCAATCTGTGTGAAGTCATTCTGTCGGACCTGGAGTGCTTCAGTTCTCTACTAGCATCAATGATTCTCACATCTGTGAGATACACTCAGAATTTGAAATAATCTTGGGCTCCTAGGACTTAACTGAGCAGAGGAGATACACAGAACTTTATTTAGTGGTTGTTTCCTGTCAAATGTTTTTTCACCAGGAGGATATAAGAAGCTTTAGCTCCTCCACTGCAGTAAGATAGTGCTTCATAAGCTTCCACACTACATAATGCAGTCATAGCAAAGTATCTCTACAGACCTTCCATTACAGTGGGACCAGTTACAGAAGCTGAAGCAAACCCATCATTATGTTACAGGATATTTCAAAGAAAAATGCCTCATTTCTTCTGCAGAAGCAGCAGTATAATTTGCAATAAACTGTAAAAAAGGAATTAAATATTGAGGCAATCCAAAATAAAGACTGATTGAACCGACTAGTTTGTGACTAAAAAGGAAGGGAAGAACTGAGTTATAGAATCTGATCTAATAAATACCTAAAACTTTTTACTGGAATTTCATATCTCAGGCCAATGTTTTTCAAAGAACACAGATGTTTAACTCAGGATTGCAAGAAGATATGGTCACTCATCATCAGTTATTGCTGCGAACTATACCTATACCTGTGTCACCAAATCCAAAGACCTGAAGCCATTGTTTCACACAATGGCTAAGTGTTCAGAATTTCTCTCTGTATGAGGAGAAATTAACTTGTTCACAACAAAAACTATTAGGCTGTAAGACCCTCTGGTCTACATACACTCACTCATGTTGAAATTGTTCCACAGCGCACTGAACACTGAAATATTTGCTAGGCAAGAGAGACAGAAAAGAGCAATAGCCTGATATTCAAAGTTAAAATCTACAAGAACAAGAAGATCTGACCTCTAAAAGAATGGTTGTTATTTGTGTTGTCTATATTAGGAAGTTTTTCACTCTTCTAGTCCTATTTTTAGAGATACCAAACTCCTCCAAGCCACTGAAGCAAAAGCCAAAACATGATCTGGGACTCTGACTTCCATGAGATGACCCACTGATTAGCAATGCTGAAGATCTGATGTTGTGTTTCTTGTGCTAAATTTTCCAGTTAAATACTAATGTACATACACTGGGACAGAATTGAGGTGGTAAGGTGGTATGGTAATTAGTCTAACTTTTGTAAACTGAAAAATATCTTCCAACACCGCTATGCATTTCCTTTCAAATAAGGAAATTGTAATTTGAAAAGAAAACTCCATGACATCTCTAGAGTAAAAAAGCCAAAAAGCCCCAACTGATGATGCCTTCCAGATTTGTAATTCCCCCAAGTATCAGAGGAACATTTTTCATCTTTCTAAGTCCGTGCAGCAGACTTCCACTTCTCTGTGATTTCTATCACTGAAGCTGAACCAGGCTTTCTTCTGTGAATAAAGCATACATTACCATCAGTTGTATTTCACATATTTAACAGGAGGATCGCTATGCACTCTTGGGCCCTTTTTTCTGTCCAGACACACCTCTGCACACAAGAAAAACAAGATACCCAATCCTGACATTGAAGTCTTTCTTATTTGCAGATTTTGTGTGCAAATGGAAACTCCGGAGCAAAATGCTCTGCAGATTCAAAGCCTGCAGTCCCAGACCTAATTCAAAACAAATTCAAGCAGCACACTCAAAGGACCTTCAAGGAGGGAGATAAGATTCCTGCTGAGTTCCAGATTTTTAATCTCAAGAATTTTGTAGTCTTACTTTTCATTAATCTAGTATTATCATTTTAGCAACATGGAGAAAGAAAATAATATCCCCATTTTGCATTTGTAAGGAGGAAAAGAAATATTTTTATGAAAAAGAAGAAAAGAAGTTTTTATGAAATAAATGCTCTGAGAAAAGCATACAAAGAGTTGCTAATCCTACTCCATAAAGCCTTTTTCCTTGAAATAAGAAGTCTTCTATAGGACCCCAAGATCTCATTTCAGAAGGAAGGTGATATGCCTCTCTCCACTGAGATTCGAAATAGGGAAGTAAAGATTGAGATCTAGGAGATCCACATCTGGTGAAAGAAATCCTGAAGTAATTGATCAGTTCTTTCAGAAACCAAGCATCAGCAGTCTAAATGTATTTGCATACCTGAACTTAGCTTTGCTAGTAAAGAAATGCTGTCTGTGTGTGCATATACACATTAAGAAACAGACAGCATTTAAAAGAGGAACAAAGTAAAACAAAGAAATTCCACCTGAGAAAAGTGTTTGCTGCAGAATATAGGTGGAGACACACTGTTCAACTGCAGACTTATAGGGAATAATTCTACAAATAGGTTAATCTAGGAGGTGATACAGCAAAATATGGCACTTACCACTGTGAGAATTTAGGTGCATTTCCAGAGCTCTTGCGTTAGAAAAACTTTTGGTGCACTGTGGAAAGGGGCAGACACTGGATATCTGTTGAGCACTATCTTCACTCTCCTCTGACAGCTGAGGCCCCTCTCTTTGCCTCCCACTGCAGTAGTACATAAGGTGGGCCTGCAGATTCCGCTCGCTTCGATACCAAATGCCACAGGATTTGCAAGGGAATATGTCCTCTGCAAGCAAATATAACCAGGTGCAGGTTAGTCATGGGGCACGCAGTGCCAACCAATTAACACAGCAGGATTAATTCCCATTGCTTCCCCACTAAAGACATGCTTATTTAATAAAATACTTAAAGCAGATCCATAGGTTTATTAAAATGTCGTTTGCTGGACATAGAAGACAGTTGTTTCTTGTAAAATATAAATATAATTAATATTAATTAAGCTAGAGGCTTTAGGCATACAATTATTTAAAACTGAAGTTGTATAATGTGAATATACAGTAACAATTCAAAAATAAGCTGTATTTCCTACACTTCATCGCTCAACATGTAATATCTGTCAATCATGCTTTTTTGTGTGCGCCTGTATAAGTCAGCATAGCAATTTTTGAGTGCTAATTGGAGATCATTCTAAAGAATGAGTGCTTTTACAACCTTTGTTCAGTTACTGCTGTAAAATCCTGTTGCTTTGATATCCTGGAGGCCAGACTAGATTGTTTCTTTTAGGTCCCGCAGCATTTAATGTAGTGTTATACTAAGCAGAAGGTTTATTTTCTGGCTTCTTGTTATTAAAGCTAGAAGTTGAAATTCCCAACGTATTTTGTCCTCTTATTGTTGGTAAATTGTAACTGTTCCACTTTTTGCAATTCAAAAGAGTTATTTGCTAAGAATAATGCAGTTTCTCATTGTCTTTATCCTGAAGTGTCAGCATCCTCTCTGAGATAGAGACAATAGAGAGGTTGCACAGAGTGCTTCCCAGCAGCAGAGGGAGTAGATAACTTGATCATGCACTGGAGGCTACATACTTTACTCACATGAAGAGTAACAAAGAATGCTGTGTATTTACACAAAACTGACAGACATATAGTTGTTAATATCCTGTCAGAAGGATACCCACATAGAACATTTTGTGTATTTGTCTGTGAAGGATAAAAGACCTATTTCATCTTTACAAAAGCTGAACCAGTTTTCCTATCAGTAAGAACAAGGGAGAAATCCTAGCCTGTTAGGGTACATCTATACTAATAAAGTAAAGAGTGTTAAGGTCCAGACTGAAGCACTGGTGCTTCTTTTTTATACTGTTAAAACATGAGGATGGTTCATACCACACTTTTGGCTTAAGTCGTTAGCATTTTCCCCATTCCTGGATACAGTTTGGGAGTTACCATAGGCCATGATCACTCCCCGCAGCAGTTCTGGTTGCATCTCTCCTGTTTTTGGGACTAGGAGAGGATAAAAGTATGAGTGTAGCCAGACTGTGCCTGATGACCACTGGATCAGAGAACGGGCAACTGTAGTCAACATCAAAACAGAGCCACTTTGGTCAACATCAAAACCCTCACTTAACCTCTCACACAAAAAGCTACTTATGATTTTGATTTAGCCTTGAAGAACAGTTGGCTGCTCTGAAAATTCCTAATTTGCTTGACACTTCCACCTTTGAAAGTTTTGGCTTTGATCTATTAAAACATATGTAGCCAATGATGTAGTTCACTATCATGTTCAATTTCAAGTATTGATGGGTATAGGGTAGCTGCTTTGTTCTAGTTCCTTTGGGCAAAGTTGAAGACACCAAACAATTAAATGGATGAGTCCTTTGTTTGTCTATAAAAGCAGCCAAAAATTATGTTGCCCGGTTTGCTTCTATCATTACAACTCTTAATGCTTGCTTATTTTTCTGCTCATGAATTTTTGTAAAATTTTTCACCACTACCAGTTTCTATTTTTCCCTTTGCCACTGAATAACTGTGACTTTAAGACACAAACATTTAATGGAGCTGTTAGTATTTAAGATACAACTATTAAAACATTACTGATACAGCATTTGAAACATCCATCTTATTGGAAGGTTGACATTCCACCATTTGTTTTTGGCCTCAAATAGTTCAAAAAAGTTGAATCACTGAGGCTTCCTTAGAACAGAAAGTCCAAATTAGAACTCCAAATTAGCAAATTCTTATTACTGGAAGAATGTTCACTTTGAATTAATTTGATTCTATCACAGAATTGAACTTTCTGATTATCTTAAAGAATTTGTCTGCAACTATCTTTATTTCCTGTGAGTGGAATTCCAGAGAGAATACTGTATAGGAAAAGGATCTAAAACTATTACATCCTGAAAGCAATGAAAAATAGAAAGTCACTCTGAGTTAATGTTTAAATTCTTCCAAAGCAAAATATTTCAATTTGTTTCAAGAGATACTTTCAAAATATTTCATTAGATCAGTTCAGAAGACAAAACATTCAAGTTCAAGCTGAATAAGCCAAGGTGATATTCTGATTTTTACACAGGAAATGTTAAGAAACATTTAAAAAGAAAAGAACACAAACAATAGAATTCCACAACATCCACTTTTTTATGGAAATTGATTTTTTGTTTAGAGATCTGAAAACAGAATCTCTAAGATGCCTCACTGCAGAACTAGATGTGCATTCAGGATATTGTTGAACTTATGCCTGACTTGAGACTTATTGAAGAAGCTGAATTTCATCACCTCAACATGGAAATGTGGAAACACAACCTGGTCAGAGGAAGAGGCAGAAAGTTCTGGACAGTGATATTTACTTCCTTCAGAACTCTAGTTGTTAATCCTACTGAGGTTACCACGAGTTACTGCTGAGCCCACATGGCAAGAGCTGATCCACAATAAACATACACAAATTCCTCTCAGCAGCAGGGGTAGCAATCATCAGTGCTGCTTTCCAGGGCTCTGTAGAAGGCAGTAAGGGCAACAAAGGTGCTTGCAGCAATTCAGTGCTGTAGAATGCGAATGCCTTTGCCAAAGCCTGAGTGAGCCTTGACAGAATTTGCACAAAATCATATCCTCATTTCCAACAATGTAAATGAGTATTTGCCCTCTACACTAGGTAATTCCTTCCTTGGTGGTTTCTGTGCAGCTGTTGGCTATAAACAATGGTAATTTGTTGGTCCATCTAAGGGGCTCCCAACACCGCCTTTTGGAAAGATCCTGTACCATGTTAATTGTTCTGTGAATAGAGATATTATCTAACAACATCCCCATTCCTAGAGTAAAAATGAACATCCCTAGCTAAAGTGATTGAAATTGTTGCCAACTCGAAAGGTGTCACCACAGATATTTTGTTTAATCCTGTCTGAAAATTTTGAAGAAGGTGTGACTACTCAAGACAGAATTGTTCAGTGTGAACCTGAGTGGCAAATCATGTGTCTGTGGGACTCAGGTTCACTCACATTTGAAATACTGTGTTCAGTAGTTCACTGTCTCTAATCACAGTACTTGCAAAGCACAAAAAGCATAGGGAAGTGTTATAGTACAAGGTCTACATGGACAGACTTGCAAAAAAATTACTGAAAGCTATGTGCAATAGGTCTGAATGACTATTGGTGGGGATTCTGCTAACATTAAATCTTTGAAAAGTTCTTGGTGAGGAGGAGGAGATACCAGGGCTGCAGAAAAGTAAAAAGCAGTAATAAGGAGAAGTTAAAGAAATGAAATTTAACAAGCAGAACATCCAAGCTGAACTGTGCCAGTTCAGGAACTCACTGTGTGCCAATGTATCTCCTCGGCAAGGACAGCACTTAATTACATATTATACTATGTCCATGATAGGGTCAACTGATGTGCAGAGGACTAAAAACATTCTTGGGTAGCAACACTGAACAAAGATACCACAATAAATCAGGGATGCTGTAAGTAATGACGGCTGTTGGATTTTGAAACTGAAAAGACTTATTCCAATCCATTGAGTATTGTGAATTATGCTGCAACAGTAAGCACCAAGCTGACTAGAGAAGCAAAGGCTGGATTTTGAGAGTTACCAGGCCTATCTTATCTGCTTTTTAAACAGTTTCTCATTCTGTCACCTCTGGGAACAGATCACAGGACTGTCGCACGAGGGCAAGTCAGATGCTGGGTGACCTCATCTGCCAAAGAACTTTTCTTTCTCCTCTTGTGTCTGTGAGTGCATCTGAGATGATGCAGGATCCAACATAGGCTTTGAGCTGTGTGTCTGAAGTTGTGTGGTTTCTATGGTCTTCAATTCACTGTTGCTGTATTAGTTCTTCTTACATTCTTTAAAATATTGCTCTTTTTAAACAAAGCCAGAAATAGCATTCAACACTTACTGTTCACAATAGCCGTAGGCAAAATAGATGCCATTGCAGCTTGTTGGGGGAGCAATTGTATTGAGTCAAGCAGGCGGGCAGGATACATCCCTTCTGTAAGAGTCATCTGACTAGCAGCTTGCAGCCTTGAGTCAAAATCCACAACAAAGGCAATCAGCTCTTCACCCTCTGAGATGGCCTTGGTTGTGGTACACCAGAGCTGCCCTCCTACAGGAAACATAAAAGAAGAAAGATTTAATTGATGGTATCAGATTGCAGGACATAAAACATCACTGCCATATCTTTACGTTTATTTTATTTTATTTTATTTTTAATTTTGAAGATCTGTTCAATAGAAACAGGCAAACAAACTTACCATCTTTCTTTGAGATTTTTCAATGTATAAGAATACAATTTGGGGATATTTTTCCTAATGATTTGCAGCATGATTATGTATTTCAGCATTATAAAAATCAAGGTGAAAATATTTTATATGGCACTGTTCTGCTTACATGGCACATTATTTTTCATCAAATATCCTGTATATTTTGTCATCACTCTCAGTTTGTTTTGCTTTGAATATCAAATCACAGCACAATAAAACCAATTAAACAGCTGCAAGAAAGTCATCAGATTTCCTCTTAAGGGTGTACTTCCCTTCCCTTATTCTTGCTACCATCTTTCACTAAAAAAATCTTCCCTTATGTAATACTCTTCGTAACATGACTGCTTTATCTTTGCTTACACTGACTGAACTTCCTGAAAAGAAGATATGCCAAAGATCTGTTTCATAAAGGCTTATTCAAATAAAGGTTTGTTTAAAAGGGGAGGGAGGTGGAAGAACTTTCATCAGACAGTAAGATACACCACAGTTCTGTGCTGCAAATGTCACGTGTAGTGCATTAAAAGGAAAATTAACTATGCGAGTACATCTACTAATGTATTTGAATGCGATAGTGAATGCTCATTTATTTAACATGTTTAGACAGGCAAAGCACTTATATTGTGTTATCTACACTCTCAGGCCTAGATACATATCCAATACAGTTATGCCTGAAATAATGTTGCATACTTTATATGTTATAAAGCTTTTTTTTTCCTCAGGTTTTGTATATATAGAAAAAGCTATATGTTGTATTCATTAGGCAAGCAAAAACTGTACTCGTTTTGATAAGTAATATTGCTGTGTTTATCTTTCGGCATAACTGCCTTTTCAGCTGCACTTCATTTTTTTCCCCTCAAAGAGATTATAGTTTTAAAACAACTTGTTGCAAAAATCTGGTAGAGGAGATAACAACAGCGTATGATATGCCACAGCTAAATGGAAGAATTAGGACATTGTTTTAGAGAAATCTTGGACAATTAATTAAACCAGTCTATTAGCTTTCAAAGATGAGCAAACAAAACACCATCAGTGACAGTGTGTTTCAGTGGAAAAGTAAAGCTAAGCTTCCAGAGCTCAAAGTGGTGTAAAAGTTTCAAAGCAGAAAAATGTCTTTGTATTCACCCTTTGGTAATACAGCAGTTGGAGATGGTTCCAAAGTCTATACAAAATTTACTGTTATGGGACCAAAGCATCCTGTGCACTACCATCCAAAAATTACAGCATTAAATGGTGCAAATCCGAGTAATTTCCTCTAGAGAATATAAAGATGAAGTGTGAAGATAAATGTCTACAGATGCAGAATTCTAATGACCAAATTGTAATTCAAACATCTGAAGAGTGCAGTCTGACTCATTGTCTCATACAAGGGAGGAGTAAATCTGAAGTAGAAGCCTCTGGAGTTAAACTGGTATAAAACCTGTTCAAGGGAGAACCAGGTTCAATTCCTACGGCATACTTAACTAGACTCGTAAATAAAGGACATGATGCACACTGCAATTTCAGAACACAAAACTGGGCTCTCCCACTGTAAACACCAGAATTTATTTTCTAAGAGAAAAGAGGATTTCCATTACTAATATGCACTTTTAGTTATATGTGGAGGATGAAATAATGAAAATGTTTCAGTTTATTTTAACAGAGAATAAAAGCTTTTTCTACAATGTATTATTCCCTGGATTCCTTAGTAAAATAAAAATGAGCCAATGCAGAAGAACCAACTGAGACTCTATCCAAGCAAACATCTCGACATGTCGTACCCTTGGGGGAGGAAAAAAACCAAACACAACAGTGTAGTTGATTACTGGGTCTCCAGCTGTAATCAGTCTGGATCAGACTAAGAGGCTGACTCAGTCTCCTAGCACTGGAGCTCCTCGGGGTGTTGACTCACATCCAGCAGCAGAAAAAATGGACAGCTGAGGCAGGCAGAGGGCCCTGCTGCCTTCTTCACTCAGAACCAGAGTTGATATACCTACAGCACATACAGCTGCACAGAATGGGCGACAGCTTCAGGAGCACAGCAATCTCTAGCTTAGCTTATTAAAGGAAACAGAGCTATGGAAATTTAATACACTTCTGTACTGAATATAAACCTCTGGCTCAGTGTAATTCAGATCTAAGTATTTCATAGTGATTCTCAAGATTTTCTCTCTATAGAAAATGGGGCATTTAAGTGATTGTGACATATGACTATGCATTCAACAATACATAATATATTGTTAAGTTAGATGTAAGAGGATCCCCCAAATGATGTACGCTTGCAGCTGTTCAAAATGAAGTGTATCACTTCTGTGACACTGTTTTGCATGACATCTTGGTTGCAAAATTGGAGAAGAATGGATTTGATGGATGGACCACTTGCTGGATAAGGAATTGGCTGGATGGTCATGCTCAGAGAAGTGTGGGCAGCGGCTCAATGTCCAAGTGGAGTCAGTGATGAATGGCGTTCCTCAGTGATCAGTGTTGGGACTGGTGTTATTTAGCATCTTTGTAGGTGACATGGACTGTGAAATCCAGTGCATCCTCAGCAAGTTGGCAGATGACACTAAACTGAGTGGTGCAGTTGACATGCTAGAGGAAACATATACTATCCAGAGGGACGTGGACAGGCTTGAGAGGTGGGCCCATGCCAACCTCATGAAGTTCAACAAGGACAAGTACAAGGTTCTGCACCTGGGTTGGGGCAATTCCAATCACAGATACAAGATGGGTGGAGAATGGCTTGAGAGCAGCCCTGTAGAGAAGGATTTGGGAGTGTCAGCTGACGACAGATTCAAAGTGAGCCAGCAATGTGTGCCTGCATCCCAGAAGGCCAATGTATCCAGGGTTGCACCAAGAGAAGTGTGACCAGCAGGTCAAGGGAGGTGATTCTGCCTCTCTACTCTGCTCTTGTGAGACCCCACCTGGAGCACTGCATCCAATTCTGGAGCCCCCAAAACAAGAAGGAGATTGAGTTGCTGAAGCAGGTCCGGAGGAGAGCCACAGAGATAATCAGAGGGCTGGAGTATACTCCCCTACAAGGACAGGTAGAGAGTGCTGGGGCTCTTTAGCGGGGAGAAGAGGATACGTTATAACGGCCTTCCAGTACCTGAAGAGAGCCTACAGGAAAGCAGTGGAAGGCCTTTTTCTAAGGGCATGTAGCAACAGGATAAGGGGAAATGTCTTTAAATTGAAGATGGTAGATTTAGACTACATATTAGGAAGAAATTCTTTACTGTGAGGGTGGTGAGACACTAGAACAGGTTGCCCAGCAAGGTGGTGAATGCCCCCTCCCTGGAAGCATTCAAGGCCAGGCTGGATGGGGCTTTGAGCAACCTGGTCTACAGGGAGATCTTCCAGCCTATAGCAGGGGGGTTGGAACTAGGTGATCTTAAAGGTCCCTTCCAGCCCAAACCATTCTATGATTCTATGATTCATCCATGGCAACAGGATGCAGAACAGCCCCTCTATCCATTTCTCTATTCCCTTCTGGTAGCAGGGGTAAGGCTCTGAAAGGGGGGGTTTTGAAAGGCACACACATGACTTCAATCCCCCTAATGCAAATATGCTGCCCTCATACACACCATATGCATGCAGATTGGAAGGAAATTCTGGGACTTATATGGTACAGTCAGAAAAATGGAATGCAGAGAACTTCACACAGGCTTCTAAATATAATAGGAAGTTCCATTTGTGATTATCATATGAATTATGCTGTCTAGAGACTCTTTTTAGGGATCAGAGCTTCCTTACTGGTGCAGGTTACAAAACAGGAAAAGAGATTTTTGCTTCCCACCAACATTTTTCGAATCTAAAACATAACCAGCGTTTACGCAGTGCTATCTCAAGAGCACATCATCTTTTGATAAAACAAAGAACACTGTTAATCAGGGATTTTAAAAGGATAATAAGGATGTCTATAAATAGCCTTTGCTAAATATAGATGGAAATGGAGAAGAAGATAGAAAGATGATTGCTCAAAATTTTTGCAGCCCCTTTCTTGTCCTTAGTGGGGACACCTGTCATCTATCTATATTGTACAGGGTCTTACTTGTTTTACACTGTGGGTTAAGAAATTTCACTCTTATTGCAGAAGGGAAGGTTTTGAAAAATCAGAAGGCTTTGTGACAATGGAAAGCTATTCTATGCAAGTCTAGTTCTGCCTGTGGAACTGAAAATAAAAGCTTCTTAAGTCTTCAACATATTGTTTTATATCTGTAGTTAAATCAGTTAAGGAAATTTACCTATTATGTAATACAGGCATGTAAGCCAGAAGAAAAGAATAAAAATGTCTGTAAACACTGTTTATGTATTTATTTCAAGTCCTTTTCTAGCTCACATTGAAAGGAATGAGAAATGCTCACTTAATCACAGAAAGTTTGGAAAATAAAAATATCATATTGTGCAAGCTAGAGCAAAAAATTACATTCCAATTGCATTGGCATAAGTTCTTTATCAAATGACATCAGGCACTGAAGCAGCTATCTGATACCTTCAGAGTTTCCACAAAATGGAGAGGTTATTTCAGGATTCTCCATCTGCATCTTTCACAGCAAACATTTTTGCTGCTTGGAAAAAAAAAAAACAAAACAAAAACAAAAACACACAATCTTAAATTAAAAAAAATAAAAATCTTTCTATGCAAAGGAAAACGCAAGGTCCTGATGTCCCTGAAAAACTGTGGACTTACTGTTCTTTGTAATGTTTATGATCAAGATTCTTGTGCAAACAGATCTGGTTCCTAACAGGAAGCTTATAAATCATACTCATAATTGCTGTCAAAACTGCAGTGGAGTGTACTGCAAGTTTTGATAATAAAGAATAGAGTCACAGTTCAAACTTGATTACATTTTGGAAATTCATGCTGCTCTTACAAGAATCAGTGGTCTTAAATATCTTCTTCTCCTGCCAAATTTTTCACTTGCACTTTTTATTATTTATGAAATCAGTGTCTGCACAATGTCATGCAGACCTCTGCTGATAAACTCTAATTAAGATTAAGACAAGCCTTTTGGAAAGGATCCCATCATTAGCAAACATGATAAACACAAAAATACTCCCTACTTGTCAACCAGGAGCAATTCAGTAACCTAACAGTATTATCTGTTGCTAGGCTACAGAGCTGACAAAGCTTCAATTATATTGTATGGTCATACCTATAGAATACTGTATAAGCAAAATAGATCTAATATAAAAGCATTTAACTTCATCCATGCTATCTGTAATTCATGGCTTCTTTCAATGGCAAAAATCAGGTTAATAATTATATAGCATGTTGGAAAAATCTTGGCAATGTGTCATGTTTGCACAATTTTTTCTAATTTATCTCTATGATTGATAGACATTTGCTTTGTAAAAATAATAAAATGCAAGAAATGGGATGCTGTAAACCACAAGCGCAACTACATCTGGGCTCATCAAGATACGGAACCACACACAGTACAAAAAATATATCATAAATTGAACCAATTAAATCATATTTCGATGCAGTAATACTCTATCTTCTGTATACAGAATGAAGAGTACTGTGGTGATAGATATGCATGCTAATACAAAACTTTATTTTATGTTGGACAAATGTCTACAGTACAATAGGAATTTGCTTTCTTAAAACAGGCCTTCATTTTTACTCCTACTCTGGGGATTTTTGTTAAACAATATATACTTCTTTTGTTCTTATATATACTTATTTGCAATCAGTAATTTGCTCTGAAGATAAACTCAAGCAATGGACCTCCATCCTTTTTTGATCCTCGGAACTCTACAACAGCTCCAGTGAAACACAGAACTCAGCACAGTGAGCCTTCTGACAGCAGGTTTCATTTTTTAACATACTTTTTGCAGATCTTACAGGCTAACTGTGTACGGATTATTGCCTAAAAAAAAAAGATTTAAGGGCCGACTGCCATATTAATTCTACAAGAAGGAAACAGCTTCAAAATGAACACAACCATAAACCCTCCTGATTCACACCCCTGCTTTTAGGAAAGGTGACTTAGCAAAAAGCAATTGCTAAAAAGTTGTAAAAGCAATGTTTTCATTGAGCACAGCTGTTTTGTGGAACGAAGTGCTGGTATTTTTCCATAGATTAAAAAGAACAAAGATGATCTAAACCTATATCTAAATGCATTTCCAGTTTTCCATTCTCAGCCAGTTTTCCTTGCTGAACCATTTGAGTTCAGATTTTTGACCCAGAAATAGCATACATCTTTCATACAGGTTTAGGAAATAAATGGCAGTATCTATTAAAGCCAATCTGCAGTGTCAGTTAATTCAAAAGTACTGCTTTGGCATAGTAAAATTTGTGCTTAATAGATTTGATTGTGTTGCTGCTACAACATAACAACCCATTTCCTGTCTACACATCTTTTTGCAAGCGGGGTCAAAAGACCATCAGAATTTATTTAAACAACAGACTGTGTTCCTTTTAGTGACTTCCAGGCATCATCAACTGAATTAAACTTTCCCAATGAAATATTCCAATTTTTAAAAACGATGCATTTTAGTAATGGTAGTGGGCGTTAGAGTTAATTTACTGTCTTTTCTCCTTTGTTGCACAGGTTAAGCATTTAAGCAGAATGAGCACTCCACAATAGGATGGAATCTTCATATTTGGGTTCCACTTGCTTCTCACTCATGGGGTTCGGACTACTCAGCATAATGAATGCCATTTCAGTGCAGCACAACTTATTGGGCAGATCTCAATTTTGACATGAACAAAGTACATATATCTATATGTAGACACATTGTTTAACAAAAAATTAGAATGAATTCAAATCCAATACTGTTGAAATTTTTGACAGTAGAGAGGTACAAGGAAAAGAACTTATAAATTATGTGTGCCCCTTCTTTGAAAAATGCTTTGGAGGTTTCTTTGTGCACTGGCAAATACAGTAGGAATATGAGGTATTGTGTGGATCCTCCTGCACAGCACCTGATAAAAGAATAAAGAGCTGTGACATATTCTTAAAACAATAGAGGAATTAAAGAGAAACAATGGGCCAGCTGCTTCATTAATACAATCAAAAGAGAGCCCAGCACAGAGGAGTCCAGATAATTAAGCACTACTCTTTTAGACCTTTTTTTTTCTAAAATAAAATTGCTAAAAATTTATTAACTACTTCATAGTTGTTAGATAGATCTATGCACTTGTTTACTTAGGTTGATTAATGCCTTTTCAGGATTCTACAACATGCCAACTCATGGTTCATACAAGTTTTTGAATAAAATAATGTAAGAATAAGTGATATGGATCTGCAGTATATACAGCAATAAATCAAAAGCATTTTGTGAGCAGTCTTTCTAGTTGCTAAATAATTCCTCACATTTTTCACTGGCGTACACAAAATATATACTTTGCCCAGCATTTTTGCCATTCATGTATTTTAATGCCAGGCTTCCAAACATGTCTCTACAAAGTGTCTCAAAAATCATCCCTGAAAATTCAGAATTCTCAAACTCTTAAAAATTTAGTTTTAGTTCTGTATTGAGATTAATGAGAGATTTGCCAACATCTTTTACCATTTTTCTTTGCTTACTAATCAAAAAGAATGCCAAAAGATGCTTGACCTTTAATTTTAACAACCTACTGCATATTATAAGCCAGCAGTGCAGTGACTGCAAAAAATGTAAAATCTATAAAATTAAACCAGTACAGTTGACAAACAAGAGTAGATGCCATTTTTGCTATTTTTTATTTCTACATGGAATAGGAAGCCTACTTCATTTTTCACTCAGTGAACGAACTGCAAAATAAAAGAACTCCAGGAATGATATTTCTCAGAACAGAAGAATACTCTGCTTAAAGGCACTTGCCAAATTGAAGGCAGCTCTAAAATCCCTGCAATTTGAGATAGAAAATGTCTGACCAGAAATAGGGAAGGAAAATACTCCCTAAGAATATAACTCTTACTCTTGCACCTGAGTCTGCTTGCATGGAGGCTGGCTTCAGCTTAGTCATATGCTGATTCAGGTTCAGTGTTTTTTATCCAAACAGACAACTTTATAATTAAACCTGCCTGTGATTTACATATATATGTGTGTATATACAAACGTATATATATATGTTATAGTTAAATCCATCAGATAGCTGGTAAAGATAAAAAGGGAAATATTAAAGGAACTTGTCAGTCCTATTGGAATGAACTGCCAACCCTGTGTCAGTAAGTGGTAGATTTTCCCTTGTTGCAGTGTGTCTATAACTACCACCCCAATCTGTATTCCAGTAGCTCTGTAATTAACGCTGCCAAAAGCTTGATTCTTAAATGAAGTACACTGCTCCTGAAGAGCAGGGAGTATAACAAAAACTGAGATGTGACCTCTTATTTTTCCACTGTTGCCCGGTTTGTTTTTGTTAGTTTGAGGATTTCTGTTTGTTTCCTCCAATTAAATGTCCAGGCATAACACTCAACAGAGTTCTGTTAGGGAAAGAAGCAAAATAGATTAGTCTTCTGAAAATATTCACAGGAAAATAATGTGGTAATTTTATTTGCCATTTTCCCCCCTGATAGAGCTGTCACAGCTTATTTACCACAGGGGGAGACAGTTAAACCCATATCCTTAGAAGTTCTATGCATTTAAGAGGCTTATATATCTCTTCTGGGACCTTCGTTCAAATCCTGGGCTAATCAGAGTGAATACATATCTTTCTATTAGATGGCTCTAAAAAGTCTTAGGTGATATCAGTTCCTGGTGGACGACAGTCCACGGTGTAAAACTATTAAATGTTTGGCACAACTGGCAATACTTACGGAATGAAACTGAAAACGGTAATATCCTCCCACATCACAAGAAGTTAAGTCTGCTGCTCAGAGGTTGAAATTAAATAGCCTGCCACAAATGCTAAACCCGTTATACTTCTTTAATCAGCATAAACTCAAACAAGGAAGTTGAAGTTCTTTCACAAGTTTAGCAATTTCGGTCTTTTTAAATTCTTTCTTTTTCAAAACCCTCTGCTTTGAATTCTGTACTGTACTACACTTCTTTTTTTTTTTCTTTCCATTTTAATTGGGATCTCATTTGAGAGTTATTTCACAACTTATCCTTAAGAAAGGAAATGATAAACAGTTTGAAAAAAACCTAACCCAATAAACCCTTGTTGGTAGTGCTGCACACATCACTGCAGCAGAGGCGCCAGGACTTATGGTGGCAGCAAGCTCATCTCACCTTTTGCTTTTTACAGGGTTGGTGAATGGGCGCTCTGCAAAGAGCTTCCCAGGAGACACTCTCAGGTGGCACCCGCTGCCCTTGCAGCTTTTGTGGATGCACCAGGTTTGAGAGAGAGAAAAAAACCTGATTGCTGAAACACTTGACCAAAGTGAAGCTGTGCTTTGGAGGCGTACATTCCGACAGTCCCTGCTTCCTGAACAGCACAGCTGTAAGGTGACCTTTTTGTAGCCTTACAAACCCAATCACGCCTGTGGATTGTCTTTTCGGAGTTATTTTGTGAGAGCAGAGTGTATGAAAAACCGAGCTGATTAAATGGGACAATAGACAGGCTTTCATGGCGCCTCTTTCGTACAGAGAAAACAGAGCATGCTACATCTTATCCATGGATTTTCTGTGTCTTGCACCTGCGACTACAGGGCTCATTTCTTGCTCCTGGGCAAATGAAGAATGAATGGCACAGCTACCTGAGTGGGAGGAAGGATTATGCAGAGGGAGCTGGATTGATAGGTTGCATTTGTAAGGGAAATAAACACATTAAACAGAAGGACAGATGGAATGGAAAAACAAAGTGAAAAATAAATATCAGCTATGAGACCTGTTACTGTTTCAGTACAAGGGTCCCATTCCAGAAGAAACTCCAGACTATGAGTGATACAGAAACAAAAGCTGTCTTTGAAAACAAACAGAAAATTGAACATCTATTGTGTATGCTGTAACCGTGAGAAAAGAAGTGCTATTATTGCTGGCTATCTCATTAGCAATTGGCTCCTGCATTGAGGTTCAGGAACTGCTTTACCTCAGTTCCAACAACTATGGAAGCAAAGCACTGATTTTTTTAAAAAATCTTCCTTCTACTTAAGCCATTAGAGCATTTTACACTGGCTGCACTGGAAACATGACTGTGTGACAAATCAGCGGACCTCTTACTTAAGCAAACAAGTAAGAAAAAGCATGAAAGCATTACTATCTTCATGATAAATGTATTCCAGAATGTAAAACTCATATAAGAATCTAGCCCCCTTAGTTTCTACCATTTAAAATACATCTTATATTAAAAAAAAAAAAAAAAAACTATTAAAAAAAACCAGAGATTCCCTCCAGCTGTGTTATAAAAATGAGTTTTGTTGTTTAGCTTGTTGCAATAAATAATATGACAGCTGCTCTGAAAGTAATACCTCCTATTTAACGATGCTGGCCCACAACATCACAAGTGGATGTTGATGGTAAAGCAGTAGAGGTTGAACCTTCCTGCAACATTGCAGTATGTGCTGTTACTGTGTGACAGATGGCAGCAGAGAGGCAGACTGTAAAAATGGTGTCTGACATGAAAGTGAATATGAAACAAAACGTGTGCCATTGAATTCCTATATGGAAAAAATTATTTTGTCACCCACTGACGTTGATGCTTGTTGAATTTTTCTGGAGACCAAAGGGTGGATGTGAAGATAGTGAAAATTGGACTGAGTGGGCAACATTTTCCTAACAACCATGCTGTACTAGCAGCTGTGAATCAATGGCTCACCCCCGCTGCTGCAGATTGTTACAAGCACAGCATGCAGGCTCTTGTTTATCACTGGCCAAAATACACAGCTAATGGTAACAGTGTTTCGTAGCTGAGAATTCTCTGTATCAAATACTACCAACGTGCTCTTTGTATCTACTATAGTTTCCACAGAAATAGATAGGAGGCATTACTTTTAGATTGATTTACATAGTAAAAAGAACTGAAAACTTGTGACAACCAAAGGCATTTACATCATCCATGCTATGTACAAAAGCCCAGAGGAAACAAACACTTTAAACCATTGTCTGTACATGGCTCTGTTCATCTAATAACGGGTGCTGTTAACAGCAGAAAGCAAATCTTGTAATAGCAAGACCAAGCTGCTTGTGGTCAAAATCGAAACAGCAAGATTACAAACGAGGAAATAGTTAATACTCTTGCTATATGCACTAACATGGATTAGCAATTAAAGAAGATTCTGTGCTTTCAGACACATTTAATAGGAAATACCAGTTTACCAAGCATCATACAGGTGCACAGGAGATGCCATTCTGCCTGCCTGCCTGGTCAGCATGATTTCTAAATGGCCAAGAAAGAAGTGACTGTATACCCAAAGGCAAGCTGTCAAAATTCAGGCTGCAGCTGATAAACTGATTACAAAGCTGCTTAAGACTTTGCTTGTAAACAAAAGCATTTATCAACTAATAATTTGCAATAAACTGATGTAACTCCCAGCTGAGCCCCAAACTGTTATTGTCTTTACCATCTGCCTATTAAAATACCATTCTTCATCACCAAGCAGGAGCAGAAGGGAGAAAATCTCCAGCAACTACATAACTTGCATGCTTATAAATAATATGTGAGCATTTCACACTTTCATTATAATTGCCAGGTTTCCTATACTTCATTTTCTTTTTTGAGAGGCAAAGAGGTGCTGTAAAGTGGCAGAAAAGAAATTAATAAATACTGCCTGGTACATGAAAAAATTATGTAAGTTCATCATACTCTGCAGTTTCTTAATTTTTTCTCTTTTTGCCACTCCACAGGAATATCATGATGGAAGCCCCCTCAAGCACAACTTTGCAGATTAAACTCTCAATTTCTTTTCAACTTGTCAGTTTTCATTACCTTTCTTTCTTATGCATTCACATCTTACAGATGCTTCAATGGGAAGCCAGCTAAAGCATGCTGGCTCCCTGGGGGGACCCGCCAGAGTCTACAGGACTTTACAAGGTCACCCTTAGGAGTAGTTTGCCTATCTTACTGAGAGACTTTCTGAAAATTGACTTTGCATGCTCTTATTTTCCATGTATTGACACTCACAGTCCTGAGAAAGGTTGTAGAGTTTAGAACAAGTTCAAAACTAACCAATTCAGGTGATATACCTTGAAGAAAAAATCATATTGTTAAATGCCTAAAATACTCACATGAGTGAGGGGGAGAAAGCAGAACTGATACCGTGCAGAAAATGGTGGCCCCTCAAGATGTGTCTGCATTAAAAATTGAATTTGACAATCACACTATCATTTAGTGCAATGCACTCGACCTGATCCTTTGTTACTGGTATCATTGCCCACAGAACACCAGCCAACTCCCAAGAATTAAAAAGAAACAACACAAAATGGAGAAAGAAAAAAACATCACAAAATCAAGGCCATTTGGGATCTGCAGATTTAATTAAGACATATTCCACTGAAACCAATTATCCTTATAAACTAAAAGGGGTTTTTTTTTGCATTTAAATTATCATATATACAAATGCTATGTTTGCCAAACTAGGTTTCTACACCATAGCTTGTATGTAGTTGTATGTGGTCAGTATAGCTGGATGCAAGTTTGTATCCCAGGCTGGATACAAATATGTAGTTTGTATCCCAGGCTGGATGTGGCTCTAGGCTGTCTGGTCTAGTAGTTGATGACCATGCCCATGGCAGAGGCTTGAAACTACATGCTCACAGCAGTCCTTTTCAACCCAGGCCATTCAATGAGTCTATGATTCTATGGTTAAAACAGAGGGAAAAGTGAACACAGTGTTAACGGATAAGGAAAGCACGCAAGGGAATGAAACACTGAACATGGAAATCTCCATTTTTTAAAATGTTGTAAAGAACAAATTTGGTTAAACCCTGTGACATTGTGATGAAAGATGCCTTTCAAAACTCCAGTTTAAAATCATCATGGTCAGTTATTTAAGAAGCTCAAACTTTAAAAAATGGGTAGTATAGAAATAGCACTCATAGCATGAGTTATGACATAAAGTGGAAAGGTTCACTGTTTTTAATGTCTATATAAGAAAGTCTTTATGAAAAGTAGTGATGCAAAAGAATAAATTCAGACGCTCAACTACGATCAATCTGGAATTTCTAATTTCTAGAGTATGCCCAAATGAAGTGATGCTAAAATAACACTGCCACTGAAATACCACCTAACAAAACCTGCACATACTCACCATTTATATTAATACATCTGAACACAGGTCTGGTACTGTTAGAGGTGTTTTATCAGAAAACGTGGTAGATTTATACCAAGTGAATACTGTTCAGATGCGTTACCGAACCCGCTACATCATTTTCAGTCTATCAGGCAGGAACCGGTCAAACCAGCCAACCAACTCCCCAGATCCAAACACTAATCTGTAAGTCTCCTTTGTGCCTTTATTATTTCGTGTTTTTAACGACGAGTGAATCAAGCCCTAAACGGCGCTGAGGACCTGCACACGACTTCGTTTTTGCACCGAAATGCGGCAGCAGCCCCTGCGCCTCCCAGCGCCCTCCAGGCTGCCCCCTCCGCCCCGCCCCGCCCCGCAGCGCCCCTGCCGGCCGCTCGCTCCACAGCCCGCTCCACCGCCCGCCGGCAGATGGCGCTGCCGCCCCGCCGCCGCCGGGCCGGGGGAGGGGCGGGGCCGTTATTTATTTAATTTTACACAAGGCTGAGCACGGCGCGGCGCCCGCCCGCTGATAAGGCGGGCGGCTCTCGGGAAGTTTGATTAAACGCTCTCGCCACCCTCTCCACGCGCCCCCCTCGTGCCCGGCACATTCCCGACGATCGGGCAGAGCGGGAGGTTTTCGTTCCCGTGCCCGAGAGGTGACCGGAGGGCCGCCCCGCTCCACGGGCTGACCGCAGCTCCCAGACAGATGTGCTACATGAGCATTCCACTTAGACGTGGAACCGGCTCGTTTACGGAGCACATATTCTCCAGTAAGAGAATATGATGGGTGCCGAAGCCTTCGTGAAGGTGAATTTGGGGCAGACGGTGCGGCTGTGCTGCACATCCGTCGTGTAGCCTGTGCCAGTGCGGTGCCACTGTGACCGCTGTGCCCTCACCAGCCTCCCAAATCCACGGCTGGAATGTTCCTAGAAGCAAGAGCACACACAGCCTCCCAGTGCAGACTGATGTCTGTCCACCCCTCACTACCAGAATATTTTCATCGAAATCTCCTTTGCTTACTTAAAACCAAGCGGGCACATATCTCTGCTTAAATTGCTCTGGTCCAAAACTGGATAGCTAAAAGCTGCAATTAAGTCAGGAAATATCCAGCACCCACCAGAAACTACATAAAATTTCTGCTGCTGAGCAGAACAGCATTCCAGGGAGTGTGACTCCCACTGAAGGAAATGGGAATCGTGAGGACAAAACTTTGTGGAAACCTTTGAACACTTCTCTCTGTCTCACGGGAACGATGAAGAAATTCAAAGTCAAGGAGGCAGTGATCCCAGAAGAATGGTCTGCCTTTTGGAAAAGCAAGGATTACACCCTGTGGTGAAATTTGGCAAGTCTCGGAGTGCTGGTATGAACCCCTGTGTCCAGCAGGCCCTTTCTGAAAACAACATGAAGTCTTAAGAGGAGTGGTATGAGGTTACTTGAAGGAAAGAGGTCACAGAGATTAAAGAAGAGTTCCATTAAATGTTTGGGGTGCCCCTGGGAATAGAAGGTTTTTACGAAGCAGAATGAAAGAACTGGCAGCAATTACTCACGAAGCCTTGCAGGCTGCCTGGCAATCCACCCTGCTGTTAAGGCTTTTCTCATGATCATACCTCCTCCCCTCTAACAGACTCATCTCTACACATCCCTGACCAGTCCTATTGGACACTAAATGTTACCTTCTATTCCTCTTCCTTTTTAACCACAGCAAAGTATAATGAACTACTTGGACTCTCGCTGGGGCTTGGAAAGCAAATGCAATCTGGCACGACAGAAACACACAGTTCATCACTGCCTAACCTACATATAACTCAGACCAAAACACGGCCTCTTGAATTCTAGCCTGTTTACAAGCAGTGAAGCTCACAGTATCCACAACCAGTTGGAGATGCTTTGCTGTCTCTTATCTTTTTGTTCTGCTAAAAGTTAGCGCTCACGTTGACAACCATCTGCATCTACGACTCAGAATCACTGATATACTCCATTACTCTTTCAGTTAGCCCGCTCCTTCCTGGTCCTGAGGAGATGATCCCATGCTATTCTATCTCAAAAAAAAATGTGCCCTCATACTTCTTTTATTAAGACACCGGAAAAATCAATGTTGTCTATACCCTGGAAGTGGAAATAGGATTTAGTGTCTGTCTTCATAATGGAAAATATTGCTCATGTGTAGAGGAGGAAGTTTAGACCTATTTCCTCAGTACTGAGAGATACTGCTTGACGTAATACTATAAAATGCCTTTCAGTATAGCTTCTTATTGTACATTTATGGCATTTTAGCTAGGGGGTTCTCAGTTGGTATCGTCTTCCTGATTAATTTTCTTTTCTCATTTTCTTTCTTCTCTGCTTTCAGCCCTGTACTCCACTCTCTCAGTTTTCATTAAATACAAACTGATAAAATATTAACTGATTATTGTTAATCTATATGCCAGTCAGGTAACACATACACTGTAACATGTATACATGTGCAAGTATCTGACTTACCGGCCATTACAAGGATTCCCTCAAGTCTTTACAGTGATCAGTCTACAGGGATGATATTCAGCTAAAAAGACAGTTATTTTTAAAGTTGAAGAGTTTGTTGTAGAGGTACATAGTAGCTAGTCAGGATAAATTACTTAACAGCATTACTAGAAATGAGCAAACCATACATGAGATATTGTACCTTGTATCCTTCACTTATCAGTGCAGAGTAGTTCTACACAAGTCATCTCTCTGAATCTGAATTAACATTTTATCTCATTGCTCATTTACCTTATGCATAGCATTATTAGCTGAATTAACTGCACAGGCAGCCAAAGAGTGAACAAAGATTGAGAAATGGAAATAGCACTCTCTAGTTGTTACTTTTCTTTCTTTCTTCTTCTTCTTCTTCTTCTTCTTTTTAAGGCTTTATTTGGCTATTTTTGACAGGTCATTCAAGACTATTCAGCTTCTTGACCTTAAGTCTCCTATGTACAATTGCATGCCTTTTGAATGTTAGCTCAGATATCTAATCTATATCTAATAGATACATCCAGTTCTCTGGAAATGGAAGTGTGCCAAGATAATAAGATATTTGAGAAGGAATTTAGAGAAAACAGCTAGCAATACCGGTAGGAAGTTCTAGCATGAACAACCTTTTGAGAAATGTGTATGCCATTGTAAGCAAAAAAGTATTAAATGGAGAACCAACTATTCTCTTGGTCATAGCAAACAGCATTTTGTGGGGAAAACAAAAGAGACTACAAAAGAGAAATATGAAGGATTTGACAGGTAAGAATGAGAGGCTTAAATGTACTGTGGGATAACAGACAAATCGAGAGAGGATTTAAGAGGGCATATTTTAAGTGAACTAAATGATCTTCTCAACAGTCTTTTGCAGAGGCAGGAAGGATTTGAGGAGAGTTTCAGCCACAGCAGAGAGACTGTCAATGGACAAAAAGAAAGAAAGCTAATCCAGATCTTGCTCTGCCTTCTGATATGCTCTCCTTCCCTTTTCTGGGAGGATTTCAGGTGGGCATACTTGCACCTGCAGAGGTGCAGCTCTCTACCTTCCTGCTATAGGCGAAGGCAAAAAGCCACTCAGAGCTGGCTCTCAAACACACTGGCAAAAGTTAATTAATACAAGGGATATGAAAGTTATTACCCGAAAGAAGTACTTTCAGATTCTTTCATTATTAATTACTATTAATAATTAAATAGTCTTGGTTTACATATTCAAGCCATCTCTAGACAGGTTCCTGCCCCAAGGAGTTCGTCATGGAAAGGTCAGATTTAAAAACCTTTGTTTGTAGTAACATGTGCTTAATCTGCAAGTAAGCATCAAATATTTACGTGAATGGTACTGTTTTGTGTTAGTCTTATGTGTAGACTTTGGCCTCCAAACTGACAGGAGATGACAAAGAAAGAATAGGAGACAAATGACTGAAATGACCTGGGTAATGGCAATAAAAATGGATAAACAGCAACGTGTAGAGTAGATTAAGCAATATGCCTGCTGGTGGGTGCAGAGACCATTAATTTATTTGTGAGTGTACGTACAATCCTTACTTACAGCACTTTTAATTTTTAATGGATTGCTCTATATATCTGACAGAGTGAAGTCCAGGAAGAGACAAGGGAGTGGGGAGGGAGGGGGGGTGATTTTTGAAGGCCAGTTGAAAGGTATGAGTTTTGATGAGGAATTTGAAGGAGGAGCTGCAAATACTCTCATCCACACAGATTTCTCTACTTTTTCCCCAATGTAAATCATTATATTTCTTGCCCCAATTTTTTATCAAAATCACTTCCAACTTATTTCAGTCTGTCACAATAATATTTTCATATGAGGAGTGTTGTAACCTAATTCCTTCATTTGAATAATACATTCATTTTTAATTACTGCAACTTGATCTCAGATTATTCAAATAACTGTTTCATTTTTTATGCTTACCCTGACCCCAGTGTATTTATAGGCTTTTATCCTTACCTGATACCAGTGTAATGTAATTATAGATTGTATTTTAATCATCTACTATATCCTAGTGAGTTTGTTTAAATCACTCCAATCCGAAGTCTTTTATTTCTGTGCCTTTTAAAATTCTACAATGGCATTCTCATTGCATAAAAGCAATATTTTTGTAGTTTACTACAATGAATGAACATTTTGCATGCATTGCTGGCCATGTTTCTAATTTAAATTTTAAAAAGTCACTATAGAGGACTCTATGTAAAATGAAATTCTGACTTGTAAACAGGCATGGGACAGCTCATCACTTTAAATCTCTGTTCACTGCTCCTGTTCACTCTCTAGCATAACTCTACAAGAAAAATAGCAGAAAAATAAAATTCTTTTTTGTCCTACCAAAATTAAAAATATGCCTTGTACTAAGATTGGCAAAAAAATCTTTCTCTTCTGCTCACTGGTATCTAATACAGTTTATTTTACCTGTATTAGAAATAATTTCACATTGTATCTGTAAGTTAAGTAGTTTGAGTGGTGCAGATTATCATTAGTACTGGACATGTTTTGATTTCAGGAGTTATAAATTCTCTTAAAGTAGGATTTAACTCTCAGAATAATTGTTTATTCTGAGATTGTTCAGTTTTGATTGATGACGTTAACGCTGCATTTCTTCCTCTCTTCAGTGTTGATTCAGGACTTCAACTCTGTTTTCTGTGTTATTTCACAATTCAGATAGAGAGCATAGACAGAAATCAGTCTGGGAAAGTGAAGCTCCTCATGTTTGCAAGTCTGCCAGAGTACGAGTATCTTTCTGGTCATCAAATCAATTTTTGTTAAGATAATTAACATTACTTTAGTCAAACTATGTCCTCTTTTTGAGCAGCGGGTTTTTTTTGTGTGTATGTGTGTGATGACAACAAGCAGCACGCAGCTGCAGACCTTACAGCATCCTCACAATGTGCCTTCAGTTGCAGTGTATGCATTTTTCTACAGAATGATGTAATGCCCAAGGATACTTCCAAATTAAGCGTTCAGCATAGCAGTGTGGGGCAATCAATGACATACTTTTCTCACAGTTGACTCTGTGTCAATAAAAGGCAGCCAAGGTAGAAAAATAGTTAAAAGAACTAGAAGTTTATCAAAGCTGTTGATAAATCTGCTGGTTTATAGTCACGCAACGCGGTCACTGTGTCACATGAGGGACAGGGGACTGTTCCTGTGCTGCTAAGCATCATGTTACTTGCATTCTCCATACCCGAAATCTTTCTCAAAAGTTTAAATGATTTTTTAACATAAAGAGCCTTTATCTTCTATTCCTTCCTATTATTTTTGTATGTGTCCACTCTGCCTTCCTTTCCTCTCTGGACAGTCACTTTCAAATCTGATCCATTCCAGCCTCTATGAAATAAGGGTCCAAAAGACAAAGAAACATGATCCAGACTGATTTCTGTGGAGAGGCCAGGTGAGATATGGGTATTGGCTGCTTAAATGTAAAAATAGCGTCTTGTTTTACTTCTTCCTCCTTTACCAGATGATCATATTAACACTTATGAGCTGCCTAACATGTCACCAGTGACAGAGGAATTCTGATTAGTATATTGCATCTCATGAACAGAAATAATATCCCCTAATAGTAAAAAACAAAACAAAACAAAACATATATACATTATATATTTTTTTTAAGGAGGAGTAAATATGTACAGGGACTTTGTTCAATATGTCATGAACTAAAGTGAAATATTCTGCTTTTCCAAGATCCAGACAGAGAAGCATGTTTCCCTCTGGGATTTCTACTACCATTTGGTCTAATATTCATTTTCACTGTAATAATACAAGCTTCATTAAAGGAGTAAAGCAGCAATTGTCTCCTTGAGATCAAAGGACAATCTGTTAAATAAAAGCAGCCGGATCTCTAAAATGGAATGGTAGGAAAAGTTTGAACTGAATTTTATGGTAAATCAAAATGTAAATTGTAATTTCACAAGGAAGACATACAGCACAAAATTAACTTTGTAAAGACATGGAAAGTGGATATGTTGATCTTAGAAATTAGGACAGATATTGAATACTTATCTATCAGTGGCATTTCTAAGTGTAACATTTCCAACAGATGAAAAGGAATGCCTGACTAAGAGTACTGGTCTTAAAGAATTAGCATTAGACAGGAAACATTTAATGGCTTATCAGATAAATTATCTGATTGGTCTAGCTTCTATTTAACTGAGCTTCTATTTGAAAAGGAAATACAAGTTAGAAATCTGTCCATTATCAAAAGATATCCTGCAAATCTTGTGGCAGACTTGTACCTCGTCTAAAATCTGCCATGTAATACCTAATGTTATTTCTAAAGCTGGATTTCACTGTTTAACATTTGGTACCAGAAAAAGGAACAGTATAGCTTCAGCACTGGTTTCTCTGGATGCTATAATAAAATTACTGCACCCACATTTAACCATCGAGCATTCAGAAGATTATCACTAAAGAAAATACCTAACAGAAACACATATCTGAGAAACACATGTATTTAAGCACAAAGCTTTCGGAAAAATAAAAATGCTCCTACAAAAGAAAGATCTTGGCCCAGATAAGAGAATTTGAGATGCAAACTTCACTGTCTGGTGAAGAATTTCCATAGGACACTAGACAACCCCAGCCAGCAGACCAGCCCAGCTGTGGGCAATGAATGAGCCCTTTGTGCATCCCTGTGTTCTAACTACACTCTCAGTTTCCTCAGAGTAAAATGGTAAAAGTATTCCTGCAGTTTTATTTCTCTCCTGCTAAAGGAACAGGCTAGAGCAGTGAAGTTCAATTTCAATCTTCCATTGCCAACAAAACTCAATCTTTAAGTTATTTCAATCCTCTTATTGAACTGTGTCCTTAATACTAATCAAGAAAAAAAAATTAATATAAATTATACTGAGGAAGAACAACTCCAAAGAAATAAAATCTCCCTGAACATATCTTAATTCTAAAGACTTCTGGAAAGCTTGTGTTTATAATTATTAGAAAAAAGATTTTAGCTCAAAATTTTTATACGATTTGCAAATGACACTTCTTAAATGTGTTCTACAGCCACAGATCATGGAGTTAGACTAGCTTAAAAAAGGACAGTAACGGTCAGGTTACCTGGTGCCATTGCACACCTGAGTAAAAAATTAGGGGAAAAGTCTGCTAACCACAATCAACATAACACTGGTTTCAATAGTGTAATTTATAGTTTAATGAATCCGCACTTGTGAAATGCCTTGATGACTCTGAAAAGTTAAATTATCTCACCAAAAAAATGTGCTTGCATCTTTACTAGACCATTCAAAATCACATCTGGTTCTGCAGTACTCTGTAGTTCCTGATAAGCCAATGGAAATAATGGATGGACATCTGTATGCAAGATCACATATTTTGAGTTCAAATGGAAAATACATGGCAAACTCCTACTTAACAAACTCAGTGAAATCCATATAGTTGAGGCCTTTGATAATTCTCTTTCTGTGTTTAAAATGCAAAACATCAGTACAAAAATCTAAAGTATAAAAGAAATCAATACTGATGCCTCAGCAATGCTTTGGTAAAAATATCTGTCATAGAAAAGAAAGAAAAATCTCATTCATCATCACAAAAGAAAAGTTAATGCCACTAAATATAAGCAAATATTTAATAAAAAACCTAATTTATCTAGATTTCCCCTTCTAAGTTATTCTTTATACATCACAGTGATTCTTTTCTTTTTTTTTCAGAGAGAAAACAGTGAACAGAATACTAAATGCATTTTTTGACATCTGTGATTCATATTTACCTCTGGCCCCCCAACAAAGGAAGAAAATATATATATTTTTTCAGTGCATACTAATTTCAGTTTAAAACAGCTAAAATATTTTTATTATTATTAAACAATCTTCAATTTTAAAATTAGTTATTTCTTATGAAAAGTGTTGGATTCAGAAATTTTGCACTATACAACAAAGTTTGAGACAACAGGACTCACTGTGAAGAGATTCGGCTTTCAAAAAACTTTGCATGTTTCTCCAACTATCTACTGATTGAGCTCTCCTTTCAGCATATATTTGCCTGTAGTGTCTGTAGTGCAGTAAGATCTATGCTGGCCAGCTGCAGTATCATTTGATAAAAAACAATTTACTAGGAAATAAACCAGAAACTAAATTGTACCATCAGATACCCAGTAAAAGTTACAATTTTACTTTGTGACTGATTCTTGCTAGACTAGAGTGAGTGATCTAGGCTTAGTGGCCTTTATTTCCATTTTACCAAGACCTTAAACTACATAGACCTAATTTCCATATTTTGTAGCTAACACATTCTTTGACTTTAGTGAAACAGCATTTGTTGCAACCCCTACCAATAGGTTCAGACAATCAGTACAGAATGCCACTCAAACGTTCTTGGATAGGAATATCATCCCTAATAATCAAACTTGATACACATACTGGTTCTTTGGCATGTCTGTCATCGTGGCCATCTGTTAGGGTGGAATTGTGCCTACTAACAAGGAGATATGCCAGTTTTAACATGATATAGGTGCCATCAAAACGCAAATAACAAAGGAAATGCTCTAGAATATGGCAATGATCAGTGTTTTTCAAAAAGATCCTCTGGGTAGCAACCTGTTAAGTATATTATATTGATGTCTGTGAACATTAAAACCTTTGGTTGACTTTTCTCTCAGTCCACCCTGTTTGGGTGCCTATCTTCATGCAGCAGAATCAGTTCTTGGCATTCTGTGCTTGCTGAAGGAAGCATACATCTATCTTGCTCATTTACCATCAAAACCTAATTACATTAAATAACCTAATTTGAAGGTTAAATGACAATAAACTGAAAACTGACTTTACATCTTTATAAATCTGAATTGATACCAGTATTTTCCTTTAAAATACAAAGCACAATCTTAGCTACCATCCTTAAAAATGTATTTGAAGAGCATTCTTTACTACTACTTCTGGCAAAACCCATGACTCAGAACCATTTCTACTGCCTAATGTTGATAGCAGAATGATTTCTCTTATAATCTTTGTGCTACTGCATCATCTTCAGAAACATAAAAGGTACCCTACTGGAACAGAAGGTGGTCTGCCTAATTCAAACTCTGCCTCTGGAAACAGATTTAATTTACTAAGAACAAGAGAACCTGGCTACCTTCTGCAATTCATTCCCCAGCATTCCCCAGGCATGCACACGGAGTGTTAGGAAGTACAAACTTCTCAGTATCATTCACAGATCTACTGTCCATGAATTTGTCCAATCTCTTTTTGAACCTGCTGATACGGTCTGAACTCACAGGCTCTTGTGTCATCAGATTCACAGAGTTCACTGTTGAGGTAATATGCATTAAATTGTTCTTCTGCCAATTTCCTCTAGTCTTGCAGGATTTGAGGAAAACAGTTCTTTTTCTTTATTGACTAGATTCAAGATTTTGTAAGCCTGTATCATCCTCCCTCCTCTTTCCAAAATAGAAAAGATCTTTATTTTTCTTTGTCTAATGCTATAAGATAGCTGCTCCCTTGACCACGTTAGCTGGCCTTCTTCACTTGTGGAAATCAGAGCTGCACAGAGTACTCAAGATCTGCATGCAGTGAGGTTTCAAAAATGGCAAAGTGACAGTTTCTGTATTGTTCTAAAAACCATAATGGCTTCTGTGATCTGTCAAAAAAGGTCTTTAGATGTGCTTAGATACAATCTTATGCAATTGAATGCTTGCCTTTGGTGTTCAGGTAAATCTGTACATTTTCACTGAAATAGGGCTATTTGGTACTTCTGACTTTCACAGTACACAAAGAAGCATGCTATGTTTCCCCTGTGATAATGCAGCTCTGTTTTAAATCACATAATAATAATGAAAGACTCCACAATATAAGCATACACATAATTTATAATATTAGGGTTTAAGATTTATACAGCTGCAAAGATGCAAAGAAGTTTTCAGTCAACCACAAACCAAATGCAAACTTTCTCTTCTTGAGAACCTACTTAAAAATGTTCAGCAATTTTTTAGGTAACCATAAAAGATTAGATAAAAAGTGTTTAACACTATTTTGCACATTAAATGTTTTTTACAATAAACTTCAAACTTCACACCATTTTCACTTGAACAACCTGCTAGTCTGCTAGCAGAATTTCTGTGTCAATCAAATTGTATCACTGAGGATGCTCGTGGCTGCGTAGAGTCAGTGCTTCCTATAGGCCTGAACCTGTAGCCAAATGAGTCATAAGAAACCTCTGGTTCTGATTTGTTTCTTAATCTGATGCCAGCTCTGGCTGACACATCTGCTCATTCTTTTTCAGCTCCCTAAGTTACTGGATAGACAATCTCTGTGCAACAGGTGAGCCCCTTTCAGCCAGCATAGCAGCTGGGGCACATGAATGTGGATTAATGGAACCTGAAACATGCCAGACTCTCAGTTTCACAGATGATTGTTCTTCTCCCAGCTTGGCTTTCCAAGATGATGCCACTGCGCCAGTGCTCAGAGGAGAAGACCTGATGTCTCCTCTGTTTTGCTTGGCTGCACTTCTGGAGAAGGGAAATGTATATCACAGATAAAATTATGTTCACTTTTAAATCTTAGTAAGAAAATTGACTTTCAGAGTAAATAGCATCCTTTCTGCTTCCAGGATTCTCTGAATCTTAGCACTTCTGTATCCGCTTCAGGCTTAACCATCTGATTTGCCAAACATGATGACAATTCAAGACAAAAACACCTCTCTGTTGGACAGAATCAGTGATAAATGCAGTAAAGTTTACTAAACGCAAACACAATGAAATAACTAAACTCAAATCTTACACAGGTGTGTAAATAAGACTTACTTGGGGGTAAGTCCTTTACCATGGTTTTCACCCATACACTGAATTGGTAATAAAACAAAGTTTCTGGCATGCTCCCTAAAACTTGTAACACAATTAAGCACAATTAAACAGTCAGTCAAAATACGATAAATTGTACAATACACTCTTAATATCTATCATCTCTGATGTTACAAATGCTGAATGTCACTAGTTACTCTTCCCTGTTATATTTGTGAAATTTCAATTTTTCATAGCATATCTAATGTTGGAAAAATCAGATGAAGCAAAATATGATAACCTTGCATTACTTAATGAATCTGTTTGAAGCCCAGAATTTGCAAGATGGCATTTGCTGGTGCACAAACTTGTTTTTGCAATGAAGCAACATTTCCAAAGAGAAACAGAACAGCTGTCTGCAGGCATGGGAAAAGCAGCAAATTCATGATGCCAACAGGCACATCAAAGAATGGGAAAATAAACTCTTTCTCTAATGTATGTATGTATGTAGTCTACAAAGACGTTTTTGTCAAACTAATCTATCATTATTCAAGGAATTATCAATGGAAACTTTAGCTACACTGTATATAACTGTAATAAAGACTGACAGTTGCACAGTTTCAGGAAGAAAAATTACATCAAAAGGTCTTCTCTCACCTAAGTGTGAATATCATGACATCAAGTCAAAATGACTGTCCACTGGAACTAATGTACCATAGAAATGAGTGTGATAGATTATGAGAAGATTGTCAGAGGCCTGAAGGAAAGGCACTGGTGTTTCGAATGGTGATTTTCTGTGGTTAGTGTGTCCATACTCAGTTCAGATTGTACCCTAAAAATCAAGTGACATAAGCATTAGGAGATATTTACCTTTCTGATGAAAATATGTCAAGCTGAGCAGTAGTGCATAGTAGGAAAGAGCAAGAGGGATTTGTTTTTCTGTTCTGATACAAAGTTTGGCTTGCTGAATGCTGTATCACAGACTGTTAAAAGAAAGACCCTTTACTCCCAGGACTAATGAAAACAAAGTCTGTGGAATACAGCCTAACTGCTCTTTTAGTACAGAAATGTCCATTTGTTTGTCCCATAAACAGAAAACGTTAAATTGTGCAATAAAAGGGTGTACCACCAAATTGCATTTACAGTCATAAATAGGATGTGAGCTCTGTTTTATCAAAATTGACATCAGGGTAAACTTGAAAAGCATCATCAAAGACTGCATGATTTATTTGAATATGTTCACACATCTATACATGTGTGTGTGTAGTATATATGTTATGCATTTATATACACTCATGTATACACACACATAGAGTTCATGAGTCTGAGCAAAGCCAGAAAGGGAAATAAAAGTGATTTTAACCTTTAAAATGAGGAGTATGACCCTAAGCTACTGATCATTCTACCCTGTATTTTAGCAGCATAGCATATAGTACAATAAGCTGCCAAGTGCATTAAATATGGATTTGTGATTGGAATTGGGAGAGGGGAGAGAAGAAATCTCATTGTGCTTCCTTCTTTATTTTAATTAATAAAGAATGAAATCGTAGACAAACTCAGTGTCCAAATAACAATGGACATTTGATGCTTATTTATGTGACTATGGTGGATCTCTATATTCATAAAATAGGAAATAATGTTTTCATTTTCTTCCTAGAGGTCTGCTACACAATCTGTGTATTGAATGGATTCACTTCAAAGTTGAAAATACAATCTTGTTTCCTATACTTGGCACTAGTTTTGCTTAAAAATCAATTGTACAAGTTGCAATGTAACAAAATATATATAGCTGGAGCCTAGTCTTCAATTCAGCTCCTATTGTTTTGCATGAAAAATGCATTGACTATAGTATTACGAGAGCAAATGTGCTGTATGCTGAAAAATTCTGTCACTTTCTATTAGCTGTAAATTATCGACTAGTATAAACCCTAATTTCATTTGTCACATTCTGTTGCATTGCTGCTCTTCCTTGTTCCCATTCTGTCATTCTGGCAGGCCCACTCTGCCCCAGGTATCACGGCATCGCCATCTGCACCCGACATCTGTCTCTCTATTGATCACACGGGTTTAGCACTTGATCAAACAGAGCACGACAGAATACATCTCTTTTTGCAGTACTGCCAATGCCAACTGCTGCATGAAATCTATTACAAAAGCATTCTTTTACCTAGTTTCTGAAACTGCAAATACGTTTCTCCTCTTTTAAAAACATCTTGTTGCTTTTTTTTTTTTCTTTAACTGTCCATCATTTATTGCAGAAGAAAGGAGGAAACAATAGGCAGACAAAAAAGAAAAAAAAGAAAAAAAAAAGAAAAAAAAAAGATTTATTATTATTTTTTTTTTAATCAGGATATTATTACAGGATTTTTATCTAAGAATTTGCAAACTAAGATTCAGGTTACCTGAATTTAGATTATTCACTGTGATGGTGATGCTAATTCACAGTTTGGTAGTAAAGATAAATTTATCATTTTGCTGGGAAATGATGATACAAAACAGACTACATCAGAAGGTACTAAACAGGAGAGATGGAGATTCAAGCATGATGTGCGGGGAGCCTTAGCTGTATTCAGTTTAGGTGGCTGATCCCAGCAAGTGACTTGGGGACCTTAGAAAGGTACACAGGAACTCACTGCTCAATCAGCCTACAAAAAAATTAGCACATTTGAGGACTGATCTGGCATGCTGACCTGGAGGAGAGACAACAGGCAGTTCTTGGCACTGGAGTATGTCTGAAATCAAACCTCTTTCTCTAAATGAGATACCATAATGAGGTTTGTGCACCAGACGAGGTGTCTCCATTCTTTTGTGAGCAGGAGCAAAGAGTTTCTGAGCACGACAACATGAACAGCGCTAATGACTCTTCAAAGCACTACGAAGGTATGCACTATATTTTGCTTAGGTATTCTTACTGTTGAAGTGATATGAGAATGGAGGATAATCCAAGATGATCACCGCAAGGGCTGTAACACGGCTATACCAGTTATACAAGCAGAGCATTTGGCTTCTTTCTGGGTATGAACGGGAAAAAACAAAGACTCAGGCTCACAGTAACCTTTCACAAAATAGTCTGTGACTAATTCCGACACGAGATCATGTAAAAAGTTGGTCCCCCTCTCTCTTGTAAGCTACTTTCAAGTACTAGAAGGTCACAATGAGAACTCCTTGGATATCCTTCTCTTCTCCAAGCTAAACAAGCCCAGTCCCTTCCACCTTTGGTCATAGGAGAGGTGCTCCAGCCCTTTGATCATCTTAGTGGCGCTCCTCTGGACCTGCTCCAACAGCTCCAAGTCCTTCCTGGGAGTCCCAGGCTTGGACACAGTGTTTCAATAGGGCCCCACAAGGGCACAGCAGACGGCAACAATCCCCTCCCTCTGCCTGCTGCCATTCCTCTTCTGATGCAGACCAGGAAGCTCTTGGTTTTCTGAGCTGCAAGAGCACACTTTAGGCTTGTGTCCAGCTTTTTTTCCATCAGAATCCCGAAGTCCTTCTCTGCAAGACTACTCTCAAGGAGTTTTCTCAGTCTTTACTCCTACTTGGGATTGCCTCCACACAAGTGCAGTGCCTGGTACTTAGCCTTCCTCATTGGATTCTTATGTGCCCACATTTCAAATGTGTTCAGGTCCTTCTGGAGGGCATCCCTTCTTTCTATTGTCAACTGCACCACTCAGCTTGGTGTCTTGAGCAAATTTCCTAACACTTAATCCTACATTCTAAGTTATTGATAAAGATGGTGAAGAGCACTGGTCCCCAGAAGGAGTCCTGGTGGACACTACTTTTGACCAGCCTCCACCTCGACACAGTACCACTAACAATCCTTTGCCTGTGACCATCCAACCAATTCTTTATCCACCAAATACTCCAGCCTTCAAATCCATTTCTCTCCAATTTAGAGATAAGGATGTGGTGTGGCACCATGTCAAATGCCTCAAATTAAGCTTTTTCATCAGAAAAATAACCAGCATTAGTGTAGGTGGTATTATGGGTCAATTGTCTTGGAGATAAATTATCATGCAATTAACAATGATGTCAGCTGTATCTTCAAAATTGTGGTTATGAAAAAATATTGTTCAGAAAAATTGTGAAATTCCAGAACTATGTCTGGTTACAAAGGCCTTATATTAACTTTGGCAATCAGGGTGCTCTCTCATTGCTTAATGAACTTAAGTTTGCTACTGCCATTGATTTTATGAGTTCTGTTAAGTACTTCAGAGGCTACAACCACCAAAATAAATTAGGCATACATGGCTTATAAATTAAATTATGTGCTACAGAAATCACAAGGACAATACATCTGCTTCTCAGATATACTATTATGGGTTAACAGTATATAAGAATCTTATGATAATATCAGCATGCTTTCCACAAGTGGATAATGCACTTCTGTTAGTTATAATGTCTTCTATATTCACTGGGTAAACAAAAAGGGCATGAACTTTTTGAAAACAAACGCCAACTTTACACTTGCACACTATTCAACAGTCCAATAGTCACATGCTGTTTACAGAATCACAGAATCACCAAGGTTTGAAAAGACCTTCAAGATCATCCAATCCAACCTATCACCAATAGTTCTCACTAAAACACATCCCTCAACACAAAACCCAAATGTTCCTTTAACACCTCCAGGGCCGGTGACTCCACCTCCCTGGCAGCCCATTCCAAACCAAAAAATGGTCACAAACTCATCCGAGCTCTCTGCTCTACAAATCAAACCTGCACCAACAAGGAAAGTAAGGAGCGACCAGCCTACGCAGCCAGGAAGCTTTTGAAATCAGAGGTGATACCTGGAGAACTCCCCACACCTCGTGACACAACCTGCTGTGGGCAGGGAGCAGAGAACGAACGAGATGAGATCTCAGCCTGTGGGAAGGGTGTAGCTGCTCCTCTCACCTACTGACTGCCTGTTCTCACTAACACAGAGAGAAGAAAAGCACCAGAGACTCAAGGGCAGAAGTCAAACAGCAAAGCACTGAGAAGAACGATCAGCTCCATTGCTGAAGGAGAGCAAACTCTCTGAGGAAGCAGAATTGCATCCCAGTGGTAAACACTGTGGAGTGCCAGTGCTGGACTTGTGCCACGTGGCTGAGCTGGGTTTCAGTGGGACAGTATCAACTTGATACTGTTGATATCAAGTTGATACTGTTGATACTGTTTACTTATGCTTTCTTTCAAAATTATGCTGAAAAAAGGCATTGTTATGTGCAATCAGATTTAAAAACAAACAAACCAACAAACAAACAACAAAAAAAACCAACAAAAACCACAACAAAACACTATGAATGTTAAAAGACTATTTTCCTTGTTTCAAACTGGCAGTATTAGTTACAACGCAGGAATTAGACCGGCATCTAGCAATGTATTATTCATTAGATTTTTTTGTAGCCAAATACATTAGAGTATATAGTTATACCAACAAATTAATATTTTAGAGCTAATTGAAATTGTTCTTCCTATAAAGATTAAGCTTCTTCCCACCCTACACACTTCAGTCATTAAAATAACACTTTTAATGCCTTGTCTAAATGATGTCTCACATTAATGCAAAGCTATATTAAAGCACTCAAATGACCAGTTCTTTTGTAATGCATTCTATATGATCAGACACTGGGTCAAAGCTGGGCAGTGTGTATGAAGTGGTATCAAGTGGAAGCTAATTAAAATATATTCTCTATAGAACTTTACAGAAAAAAGAGAACAGTAATCATCAGAAGGTAGAGTCTGAAAATGGCATTTCTGAAAGGCTTGCAATATGATTTATTCTATCTGCATGAAGATACTTTTCGGAATAAAGGCTTAAGAAGATGGCAAGAATACTTCAATTACAAAGTACCTTATTTAATTCCCCACAATCTCAGTGATAACCTAATTCTGGTTTGTTAAAAACATAATTTTAGAGTGTTTACGTTTGTTTACAGAAACAGAATTGATAAACCTTTCTCAAAATCAACTTTAAAAAAAAAAAACAAAACAACAGAACACAACATTTTCATGCATAAATCAAGACAAATGTTTGATTAACTTTCCAATTGTGGAATTAAATTTCCATTATAAGAATTTTAACTCAAAAATGATGTACCTAAGAGAGTAACTAGTAATTGAACCTGGAAAGAGATAAATCTCACTTCTTTTATCAGAGTAAGTTCATCCCCCTAAATCAATCAAATCTGTCTCTTTCTTTAACAAAATCCATGAAATACATTTCCTTTTTTTTTTTCTATGACTTGCAATCCAACTTTTACAACACACAAGTTGAATCTTACTAAGATAACTGAACCATTCTTTCCTCTATTTTACTTTCACTGATTCAGGGAAGGAGAAATAAATATGGCAAAGGATGACATTCTCAAGATATCTCCATGTTACCCTAGAGGAAAGACTTTCATCAGATGCTGCCATTTCATGCTCAAATGTAGGTAGACTGGTGGGGGCAGCTACAGCCAAGCTTGCTGAGTTAGCAAGAGACAATTAGACTGCATTTGTTCAGGCTTTGGTCATTTTGTCAGATAAGGCATCAATCCCTCTTATCGACTGACTTATCTCTTTTTTCTTTTTAAATATGAATTTCAGGGATGTGGGTGTTAAGAAGATGGATGAAGCATTTTCTAAGGATAAGATGTGGAGTGGTAGGAAGATCTTTTGTCTGATCTAGTGCAGTAATTCTTATAGATTTAAAAAAAAAAAACAACAACAACACAGAACGAACCTTTTAGACCCACTGAGTTTGCTGAATTTACTCTATCTATATACAGCATTGCAAGCAGAAACATTGATTTTTCTTTTTCCTCAAAATAACTTATTTATATTAATTGCTAATCTGTATAATATCCTTTTCTGTGTCATAAGTCTGGTTGTGATAGACCTCTCCAGTCACAGTTCATGGACTGGTAATGGTAAGTGTGCATTTTTTAGGAGCCCTGCGACAAGCTTTTTTCTCCTTCTTTAGCTCTGTTCTTCATTTTTGTCATTTGTGGATCATTTTGATACGGGCTTAATTGCAGGTCTTCCAAGAATGGGAATTTGCATCTGTACTCTCACCCCTGTGCTACAGCCATGGTGCTTCATGCAGAAGATGCATCTGTATTGCAGTAGAACATCTAGTCCTATTTCAAGCAAATACATGCTGGTTCATTTTAGTTTAAATAGTAAACTATTTAATTTATCATGGTAATTATTATTTACCATGGTAAAACTTAACCATGGTAAGAGGGAAAGTGGCACTACTGTATCTTTGTGGGGCCCCAGCTGGGTGCTCAGTCACTGCCTGCTGCAGCTGTGATGGACCAAAGCAACCATTCCAAGCCTGACTTAGCATCAGCCTTTGCACTGTAGCCTTGTCAGGAAGAAAGAGTTGAAATTAGTTTTTTCTTTTGTTTGGAAAAATGTTTCCTGAAACAATGTGTTTTTTTTTTTTAAGTATTAATTTAGTATTAATTGCAAAGTGCAAATTTAGGTGCAGTTCGAAGTACCCTTAGCAGAAACTCTGCCCCTTTGCCTCATCACACCTGGGGAAGGTTTTATCTTCTCTCTCCTCAGCAGCACCAACCAGTCTCTTACACACTGACACAGAATGTGTTGGCAGTCACCTGGCAGCATAATCCCAAGCCTAAAGGAAGTTTGTGTACATCCCTGAGTATACCCACCCCATAACTATGGCCATAAATCATATTCTAGCCTTTGCTAGCCTAAAGAAGGGTTTTATTAGCTTAGACCAGAATCTGGTCTTAACATCTATGTGAAAGAAAGAAAGAAAGAAACAAACAAATACACTGCAGGGATTCATCAATCCTCTTTAGCAGATATACAGCTTAAGTACGTCCTCAATGCGGTACCTTTGATAACCTGGCAAACCACCACCTTATCTTACGAATCTCAAGTGCCATTAGCATACAAGGCTCATATGCTGAGAATCAGGTGAGATTGCAAGAATTTTTACACTATCTCTGCTTTAGTATAACCATGCTTTAATCTCTAACGAGAATCAGAGTTTGCTTGTAAAATGCCAATAAGTGATTCCAGCTTACCTAAGATCTAAGAGCACAGCAAGAAGGACTGAAAACATGGCGGCAGAATTGAGAGGAGGGTGACAAATTAATTCAAGCACATTTTCACTGATTTTAGAGCTGGAAGAAACTGTTGCAGCTATCAAATCTGGATTCCTGCGTGCCGCACAGCATAGAATTTGCCCAGTAATTGTGGGAATGTCTTGTGCTTCACAGTCCATGCTCAGATTTTACCTTTTCAAAGAGTATGCAGTTTCTATTAAAATAAACAATGACAGACATTGTAACACATTTAAAGTATCCCAAGGACTTATTAACCAGTGTTTAAAAAGTGCACTAACTTCTAGTAAGAGCTCTTTTTGCTATCCAGCCTTTGGATACTCTTCTATCTTTCCTGCCTATAGCTGGTAAAAATAGGTGGGAGAGCTATTATGGCAAGTGGGGGGAGATAGCACTAGATATTGGGATGCAAATATATGTTGTTTGGAAAATACCAATATAAATTGGAGGTTTTTGAAATTACATAAATGACTACATTTTTGGATGTTCTCCAGTAAAAATATTTAACAAAACTATTGTTTTCAGCAATTACATACGGTGTCCACAAGGATCCTGTTCATGTGGAACAAGTTAACTTTAATCCTAAAAGATTAGTTGAAGTATCAGAGACACAACTAGTCTGTCTCTCTAGTCTAGTGACAAGTAGAAAATATCGCATGCTGCAAAGATGCAAGTTTTTTTTTAATTCTGCAAAGTATTTTTATGTATGCTGTTAACTTTCATTTTCCCTCAAACCTGAACTTCCAGGTGAAAATGCCATTTTATACTAAATTGTTTCCTGAAATTCATCACTGACATCTGTTTAGTCAGTAGGTAGTCAATATGCTACAAGGTCCAAAATGTAGATGACCTCATGAGATAGTGAAAGTAAAAGAAAAGAATATAAAGGATCACAAATTCTAAACTTATTCAGAGTAAACTTTTGTAAAAATACATGTTTACATATAAATACTGTAGCAAGAATTGTTTATAGAATCTCTGTGCGCATACCTTTACTGTCATTCAAATACTATTGCAGGTTTCCAAATAATCAAAGTTACCAAGAAGTGAAAGGAAAGGAGACTGTCAATAACAGCATATGATTTAAAACTGAAAACTATGCTACAGAAAATGCCGGGATTTGAGCGACTAATCTTCAGATTAACCCCTATGGCTCACTCAGAGATCGTTGTATGAAATACAAACAGCTATTACATCAGCTTTACAAGTGCAGATGAAGCTCATGGTGGTCAAACTAAAAGCAACACACTTCAGAAACATGTAGGGTTTTTTTCCCGAGGATGCAGGACAGCAGATACATATCAACGTTCTGTGCAGAGCTTTAAAGATTAACAAATCTTGTATTTCTTTTACTTGCAGCTTCAGATCATGTCATACCAGACAAGCTCTTTATTTTTTGAGTACATCCTTCAACACTGTCTCTTTGAATTGTAGCAGTGCTGTCTCTTTGAATTGTATGTATACATAGCAAATAAAAATTAGCAAAATACATGACTAATATGTGTTGGCAGCAAAAATGTTATGATCATTTTTGTTACTGTTGGATGTATCAGTTTATTAAAATATTAGCAACTGGCTAATGCTTTCTATGAGAGAAACACAGGCCAGCTGCTCTTCAGATTCTTATACAAAGAAATAGATAAGTAATTTTTCTTTTAAAATTCTTAGCCCTTTCCATTCACAAAGCCTGAGCTTTTAATTTCAAAAATCCAAGGAAGACCATGTAATAAACAAATCACTTGATTATGAATAAAGTACAATTCTTCTCTCGGTTTTAATGTATGAATGTATACATTTTACAGCTTCTGGCTTTCATTATGAAATGAATATAATATGAAAATTCCATAAATGCAATTAGTTGCTGCTTCATTTGTGGATTAGATCATCACTAGAGAGATAAAATTACAAACTAAATTCTATTTCCAAGTGCTCTGGATGAAATCTAGGGTAACTGAATAGCTTAAGTGCATCTGAGCACAGAAAATCTTAGTAGCGTACTGGTTTTACACATGTCCAAAAAGAAGGCATAACTGTGCTAGTCCAGTGAGTAGTACCTTGTAGCAACAGTGCCAAATGTGGGCACTCTTCACTGCTAATCAGTCTGCTTCCCCAGCCCTTACAGTACACATCTTGGCACGCTCGCTCCAAAACAGTGCTTTTCATAACTGTGATCCCCCCAACAGAAAACTTATCAAGCAAACACCCCAAAAGGGAATTGGTGCAGAAATGGCAATATGCAAAGAAGTGGAAATTACTTCTATTAAACATGAAGAAAAAAAAAACCAATTGGAATACGCAGCAATAAAATACATGCCAAAAAACAGAAAGCACAGTCTATTTTGTGTTATTTGGACCAGCAAGAGTGAGACGGAAAATATCTTAAGCAAAGCAAGGATATAGAGCTGGGAAACAGTGAAATTTTGATGAGATATAAATTTTATTTTTTGTATTTATTAAATGCATCTGGACATATTACAGATAAATTTAGCAACTTAATTCATAATACATTGAAAAATATATATTTTAGGATCTGTTTGATTGTCATTGATACCTTACATAAAACATTGTATTTCTTATTTAGTATTAAGAACCAAGATTCCCCGATGGATTAACTCGGAATTATCGATTAAATCAGGGAGGTGGGGTGTGAAAAGGAATCATTCTTGGGAAAAATATTTCACATATGATGGCAGATTAAATAAAATTAATTTCTTGAAAACAGCATTTAGCAATTTGGGAGGAGATGTAGAGTTGGAGGAGATCAGATGATGGTAAGACAGTACTGCTAAAATGCATTAATGCCCTACTTTCAGAATTCAAATCTCCTTGGCCATCAGCCCATTACCAGGAACTTAATCCTATGACCTCTGACACCGGTGATTTAAGTATCCATATTTTCTTGAATGGCACAGAGTAATGTAAGACTAAGTAACTTGTTAAAATGGAAATTAAGGCTTATTCCTTGCAGTTTTGCACAGTGGCCTTTGTTTGCTTTTCTAACGAATGCCTATTAGATTGGAACATGTCTTGTTTGTCTGACCTTGACCTGCTGGGCTACACAGGTGTGTAACAGATAGCCATGAGCACAGCCAGGATTAGGGATGCTTACTGAAACTCCAGATTACTTGTTTGACTCGCATGGAAAAGCAGTCTGTATTTTTTCCCGATTAAAGCATCAGGGAATTCCACTTCAGTGGTGTGTAAAGTTTTTATAAACTGTTCAAAAAGCAGCATTATGATTATAGTAGTCAGACTGTAAAAGATTGGCTTAAATGTGCTCATCTGTGCTTTTTCTTCCCTTATAAATATCTTCATATAAATGTCTTTCTCATTTGATATTTTTACCCGCACACACAACTCACAAGCCTTTGTACACGTATGGAAAAACTCCCCAGCCCCCACTGGAACCTTTCTGTGCATGCAAAGTGCTTGTTATTTATTAACGTGCTCAGTAAGATTTTGGCAAAATGAGCATTGATGAATTTAGAATTCTTCTTTAAAATCATATAATTAGGGATGACATTACATCACTAAGAGAAGAAGCAGTTACTGTGTTTTTAAGAATGAGTTCAGAATATAGCATGTTCACAAGGAAGCAGAAAAAGGCAGCCTGTCTTCACAATATGAATGTAATCTCCACACAGACCCAACTGTTTCTTGTTTATGACAAAAGAGTAAATAATCCATTGATCTGGCAGCAGGGCACCTGCCTTACCAACCGACTATGTATCAGTGGTCCCTGAACCCTCATTATTTTTCCTCAATTAAAGTTCATAGTCTCCTAAAGTCTGTGCTGAGCAGATGTACAACTGTTCTTGACTGCTGAACACAGAAGAATCTCAAATTTAGAAAACTACTGCCATTTCATAAACCCTAGAAGTGCATCATTTGTTGTGGCAAAGAATCATTATAAACAATATGTCTCTTTTATAGGCTGCTATGCCAGCGCACTAAAGAAAAGAATATTAAAGTTCAAAAACTGTCACATAAGCAGTGTGTTATGAATAACGTAATGCGGTTTTTTTTATGATTCAAATAATGGTTACTGAAATGAAAAAATAAAAGCCTTCTGAGGGGTATAATGTAAAAAATGTGACTCATATTTACCCAGAATTAAACACAATTGAAATATGAACAAAATCAAACTAGAATCAATGATCTGCAGAGAAATCCAGAGTATAATAACTGATAAATCAAACAAGTAGAATTAAAGTTATGTGTGCTGTATAATCGCTGTAGGTTTGTGTAATTCCTTCTTTTGCAGAAATAGGGGAGTCGGGAGAAATGATCAGACAGGCAATACTACTTGCAATCATAATGCATCAAGACTAGCTGCAAAAATTAAATGAAGGATACACATTTCACAAGAAACATTTTCACAAACCTTTAACTGGGGTGCGTGCTCAAACATTGTAGCATAAAAAAAAGACTGTATTACATACATATTCTATACAGTGCACTGTATTGTATGCTAGAAAGAAAATAATATCTCCCTAATGCATACGGAGATGCTCATTTCCTGCACCAATCAGCTTAAAAAACAAGCGAAGAACACATTTTGGGGGGACAGTTAAAGTTCACAGCATTTGTCAAGTTCTCTCCTGCATGATTCCACACAACTCTGCTGCCACAGTATGTGCTGTTCTGAGTGCAGCAGATTGCAAGTCTGGAGGTCAGAGTATGTGCTTGAAGCATCAATAGCTACACCTGTCATTTTAGTTTTTCTGGGAAGAACACATTATTGTTAACATTGCAACATGCATGAGCCACCATTTGACTTTGACGCTGGGCACTGAACTTGGAAGCTCAGTCAGTTTAAATATTACCACCCGTGAAGGGGAGGGCATTTCCCACAATGCCCAGTCTATTCCATTAGGATAGATGTGCTTATTTCTACCTGGAGTTATGCGTACAAGTTTAGGTACTGTGAGATGGCAACACTATGTTTCTAAAACAAAAATGTAGAAAAAGGAATTGAGAAGAGAAAGTACTAGGAAACTCATCATCCAGCCAAAATAGCAGAAGAGATTACTGGCTGCATTCTCATGTTATTAGCAGGGGTCATTTTCTCCTTTCGGCTTTTACAACTGTTTACTTCTCCTGGCTTATTTTCACAAATATTTTGCAGAAAGCTACTTAATCTAATGAAATCTCTACCCTGTAGCTCACTTAAAACTACTCATGCTGAACTGACGATTCAATCATTACAGCATTTGATGAGGATGTAAGCACCTTTGCACAAAGGTAATGTTGATATTTTAAGGGAAGCAGAAATTGACAAAGATAACTACCACGATTTCCTGGGGAATCACTTCTCTGTGAAAAGGGCTTTTGTTGAATTTAGCCCCAACTGAACGTCACACATTTGTATGCAAATCTCTGTATGTTTTTCTTCTCATGGAGCAAATGATAAAATTGCCAGACAGACACTTTCACTCTTGCACTAGAAAGAATACAGGTGTCCAAGCAACACACGCAATACAGGATGCACTTCCACATACCAGACTTTGGGATACTTGGTGGGTGATCACCATGACTTGCATGTAAATATATATTTATAGGCAACTTAATATAAAGGAGCATGCTAAAACGTAAGTGATTTCTTGCACAAGTAGATTTGTATACACACACTAGATCCATGTGAACTACACAAAAAAAACAAAAAACAAAAAAAAAAACAACTGCAGCAGATAATTTCACTGCAGAGGCAGAGATGCACAATTACCACTAGGTAGCCAGACTTTATTAGATACTGGAAGCCAAAGGTTCTCTTCATCCATTGGTACTGGGTATGTCTGTAGAGGTAAATGGGATTAAACCCTTCTGCCACAGCAGTGCTGCAGTACCTGCAGGACAAGTCTTGGGCCCGCTGCACTTCTCAGTCCTACACAGCTTTGTGCCTGGAAGCAGTGCATGCTCAGATCACCCCTGCAAAATAACACTGCTGGTACAACATGGGGCTGCAGTGTGCTGATGGGAGCTGTCAGGAGCTGCTTGGAGGTACTGGGTGCTGCTGGGAGCTGCTGGTAGGCACGGTGAACTTGGCATATCTGAGAGAGCCAGAGGGTCTCAGTGCTGCCAGCTCTGCCCTGCTGGGGAGACTTTGCCAGATGGTATGGTGAAATCTGCAGGGACAGGTTTCAGCTTACCACCAAAATTGAATAAGCTCGAAAGCAGTGAACTTGTCAGAGGAAAAATAAAACCCAGAGCCCGCCCTTGAAAAGAAAAACCCTTTCTCTGACTCCCTGTCTGAATACATTACAGATGCGATGCTCTATGGTACTAGATACCTCTGGAGGCACAGGGCTGCTGCAGGATCCCAAGGTGGAACTCCTGCAGCCCCACAGGGCCCTGATGCACCCATCTGCCAGCTGGCAGTGGCAGCAAGGCTGAAGCTGGCATTTCCTGAACTTACTGAGAAGAGACAGTGATTGAAAAATACATTTTACAGTTTCCCTGAAGCCTTTTCTACCCTTCTCCGGCATGTGTATAAAAGAATCAATTCTTCTGCATATCATCCCTTACACCTGCAGATGTGGAGAGTGGCCATCACTCTTCAATGCGGCACTTGGCTGCTCCCAGAGTGCTGCAAGCCCTACCAATATGCTCCCAAACCTCTCCAAAACGTAGGTGCTAGCACAGTCCTCTCCTCTGTCACACTGCTCCTGATCGAAATTGTATTTGGTGCACCAGGCCCTTCTGAACTGGCCTAAGCTCTCCACGCTAATCTCCTTACTTAAACACGTTGCATTATTAACAAGTGAAATACTATGCTCAGTTCTTTTGAAGCAATGCCTCTGAAAACTCAGCTCAACCTGTTTCAGGTTTTCTCAACAGCTATTCTATCCTTTATGTTGAAAAGTAGTGCAGCATCTGTGAGTTGGAAACATTTCAAACTATCCACTAAATGTTATAAACCAAAATTAGTAGTAACAGAACTATACTAACCTCTCTTGCAGCTTTGTTGTTTCAGAATGTTTGGGCTGACTTTCCTCTGCATGTGTAAGAAGGCAGCAGTGGATCTTTTAAAAGAAATACAATTTACTTCTAGATCTATTCAAATATGGCTCTTGTATTTAAGACTACTTCTTTCAGAATTATCAAAATTTTAGTATAATGGTATATCACTTTAAATGCATCACGTGGCTTCAGCATATAAGAGCCTCAGTGACTCAGTTTTACAATTTTCTGACTTTCACACTCAAATTTAGCTTCACCTGATTCAAACCTTGCCTCACTTTTGTTTAAAGTGGAAGACATTAATGGAGGTAAGGCCCTACTCAGAAAAAGCACCTGAGAAAACGATGGGGCAGTCTAACTCAGAGGTGTCATATGCTTCTTATGCTGGCTATTCTGGCACTGGTAATCTTGCCTTCAAATCCTGTCCTAAATTTGAGCAATGGCAGGTCAGGTACAGTTCTTGATGAGGTGCAGAGTTTGCTCTGATTACCTCAGTAATTACTTTCTAATATTATTAAACTTTTTACATGAAGCAATTTCTCTTCTGATTGATCCACAAAGCTCAGGTCAGAGGCCATCTAATTATAAAAAGTTGTAGATCCATCTTCTTCATTTGAAAATACTTCTTGGTCAAGAGCTGAAGCAAAGTTCACAGTCACTCTCAGTCCATTCTAAATTACTTAAAAGCAAAATATAGCTAAATAATTTATTTGCTGATAAAATAGCAGAAAGAAATCATTATTCCCTTACTGCAAAACTAAAGATGTTCCAGTTTTTATAGGCCTTGGTTATAAGATAGCATGAGCATATAAATGATTTCAGTTATGCTTTAATAGTGCTTAATAAATCAAGATTGCATATTAAAGAATACATTGACACTCTAAACCTTTAGCATAATATTTAATTAAGCACACTACTACTTTGATCTCCATATTACTGAGCTGAGTCCAATGTCTGTTCTACCATGAGTGAAGCCCTCACAGACCTGAATTGTTCAGTTTCTTTCCTGACAATGTATAGTAGATGTGCTGATGAAAATACAGGGGAAATAAATAATAGTGGACAAATTCAGGTTAAATTATTAATGGATCAGATTCTTCTTTTACCTTGCAATGTTTCATCTTAGCTAAAGAACTTGTTGCAGATTTGCTTAGAGCCTACTGGTCAGGCAGAGACAGCAAGGCTGAAGGAGGCCGTTTTGGAATCCATAAATTCAATCTACATCAACTGCTTCCATTTAAAATGTAAATGTTTTATTCCTTTAGTGCATTAAAAAATCTTCTTTCTAAATGGATTTTAATACCAATGCTCCAAAATTTAACTACATGTAGCAGCTAGGCCTAATTGACAACAGTGTTAGTTGTAGATGAACTTTGGTTAACCCTATAGGATAAGTATCTCAGTTACAAGAATAAAGGAGTAACTTAAGCATATCAAGCTGTTAATTGCAGAGAAAGCCAGATGAGCCAGTTTAGAAAGGGATATTCTCTACCTACTCTATAGCTGAGAGTGTCCCATGGGGACAGAAACCTGGGTACCCCCAGCCTGACCTGAGCTACAGAGAGCACAGCTGGACTGCATTGTGTTGTGCCCTCCATGGAGCAAGGCAATCACGTAATTTGTAAAACTGCACATATCTGCAATTAGAAGTGTTTTAGTACTCAATCCATCCAACCCCCACATTGTCATTTGAACCTGTGCTGGCAGCTCAGACCTCTCACAGTCACCTGTTTACTACCTGTATATTTAGTCAAACATAGGAATATAACATCAGCGTTGTCATAGTAGTAAATGAAATCAAGATGAAAATAGGTAAAACATGAAAGCAAAATTAATACATTTTAAAAGAAGAAAATATTTTAAGAGAAAGCTTCACCATATTTTTTAAACCAGTTTGTGACTGGGCATTGATAATGTATGATGTGAGGTACAAGGATTTGTAAGAAATCACTTTCTTTTCACTAACATTACCACACTAATATATTTAACATAGACATTTACATGCTTTGCATTTTAAGTGCCTCTGAAATTCAAGCACCAAGCCTGCACATTTCAGCAGCACCATCAGATGTAATGAGTTATGGTACTATCGGCATGTTGATAAGCTATAGCCCAAAGAAGAACAAGAAGGAAGTATAAAAAATATGGCCAGAGGATGGGATAAAATTATCAGCGAGTGTGTTTTCCTGTTTGGTTTTAATCTACATTTAATTAAATTCTTATCTTCTGTGTACTTATGGTCGCATTTGAATGGCGAGACTGCATTCATTATGAATGGTAAAACTTAACTCAGAGAACATTTCATGTGGCTTCTTTAAAAAAAGGAAAAGGAAAAATACTGCCTTTATTCTTTGCTCTTAGGTCTTTTTAAAGAAGGGTTAAGTTACTTTGGTCTGAAATGGTGTTCTGCACTTCACCTTCAGGTTAACTGATTTCTAAAGTTTCTCTTCAATCAATTTTTTAAAAATATATAATTTGGAAATGTTATTATCAAAATTTTGGTTCAATGAAGTCAGCAATGGGGCAGTAATGAAGCGTGCTAAAGAAATGTTTCCTTCATTCTTAGAAACAGATGATGATAACAAAGTTTGTATTAGTAATATAAAACATGTCTTAGGCTGCATCCAGATGCATCCAGAATTACTTTTAGCCATCAAATTATCCCAGTCTTCCCTTGGAATTAGTAAGATATTTAAAAATATATTTTTAAATGACTTCTGTGAGTTTTATATAGCATGTATTTTTTTCTATTTTCCAGATCACTGGGCTGACCATGTAGTCCTCCTTGGGCAAAATTCAGTTTTAACCTTCTGTAAATAAGGAGGCAGAATTGGGTACTTTGTTTTACTTAGTAGTTTCAAATGTCTTTTGGGGGGCAGAAGACAAGTGAGATCAGAAATGACATTACCAGCACAAAAAAAGTATCGAAGCAAAATTATTAAAAGATATAGGAAAGTGAAACAAAATAAAAAGCCTTCTACATATCCTTATCACACAGTACAGCAACCACTACACCATATATATTTTTAAAGCATTCCATTTAGCTATCGTTTTCTAAGAGATTCTATCTTGCAATGCAAAATCATATGACACTGTGTCAGAAACATCCCTGTGACTTTTATATTACATACATTTATTTTCCTTCTTTGAAGGACCTATCCCCAAGACACTTTAAGGACATCTGAGAGGTACAATGCATTTGTGCAAACCCAAGCTCTACCAAAAGCAATTCTCTTCAAATTAAACATATTCCTGCAATAGTGAATACTCATTTTCCTGAGTTAACCCCAAGAAAAGCCTTGAAAACTGATCAGCTTTGAAGTGTGGATTGATAATTAACAAATAAGGGGAGCTACTGTAGGTAGAACATTTCAAGGTCAGAAGTCCTACAAGGAAAATGAAAACACTGGCACCAGAAACTAATTGTTTTCCTACTCATTTGGCTACTGAATTTCAACTCCTCCTTCCTCTCCAAATTTTGGATTTTATATACCTTCCCCTTATTTTTTCCCCACTCTCCAAGTATTCTACTACTGATAACAGATAAAGGAAAAGAGGAGAGGCAGTTTTATCCAATTCTCTGACTAAAAAATAAACCACTAGAATATAGTATTTTTCAGCTGAATTTCTATTACTGAAATGCAAACATTATCATTTTTCTTCTACATCAAAATTAACTAGCATTTGAAAAACAATTAAGTATAAACTTAAATAAAGTATAAATCGTCTTTTTAGAGCCCATTAGATTCTGCTAAGCTTTACTACTAACGGTGAGTTTTACTTGATCAAAAGCCAGCTGAACTCTGAATCAGCTATGAAGGTTCACAAGGAAGCACCAGGTTGAGAGCACCGCTGTGCTGTAATTTTTCCAGTTTAGAAAGAGGAGTGGCTCTAGCAAAGTCCTCATCCGAAATAAAAAATCTGCAACCATTTCACTAGGCCAACTTAATAAAGAATAAACACGTTCAGTAAAATAGCTCCCTCATTACAGCATCTACCATTAAGTGTTAATAAAGATTCCTAGATTGATAACTGAGTCACGTATCCTTTGTCAAAACTGCTGGAAGAAAAGCAGTTGTTTGTTCTTCCACTTGCATCCAACTATGTATCAACGCAACCAGAATTTGTCTTTTTTAAGTATTTGCCAGCTAATTCACAACTAGCCCACAATTTAAGCTGAAGCAAATCACTTCACTGCATCTGTCAGATCAGTTTTGAGAGACAACACAGTCCTGGCTTAATCCTTTAAACACTCAGATATGTAGCTGTGGCACTGAAACAAGGAAGGCAGTTGTCCTGGGTTTCTGTTCTTAACTGAGATCTTAAGTAAACCGAATCCCTCTCTCAAAATGCCTATCTCTCCACAGGGATTATCAACAGAGTCGAGCTGACACTGATCCCAATTCAGGTGCCTCAGATACATGTCTAAAATTAGGGAAATCTGGGACACCGAGTATGGTGCAGTGCCACCCAGGAGAGCTCACAAAACATTTCCACTGTCAATTCAGATGGCATTGCATTGCTTTGCACAAGAGTGGAGGAACGTTCTGTGGTGTAACAAAGGGAAAAATTACATGGGAAATATCCTTTGTTAGCAGAAACCATGAATAAGTACCTTTGGATTTTGGAATTATGTGGTCACTTTCCCATGTGTTTCATATAGCTTTGAAGCACCTCTTGCAGGATGTCATGACAGCTCTTGGAAGATGTGCTGCCAAAACCTGCTAAAAAATTCAGCTGTAGCATTTGGTCTGCACATCTATTTTATTGCTATTAGCTGTGCTAGAAAAAAAAAACATCAAGCGCAGCTTGAAAAAAAAAAAAAAAAAAAAAAAAAGGCATATATATCCAGCTAATCAATTGCATAACTTTTCTAAAAATGTCTTCAGCACGATGACATTAGGCAACTGTGAACCCGTTAGCTTCCAGCTCTGCTGTCATTGCTGTAATATAATGAATGCCAGCATGGTGTTCCAGTAAGCTACTGCCACCTGCTCCTCCTTGGAAAAAGAAGTCTCTTTTTTTGGCAGCCATCAGATGTCATTCCCAGTGCCCACTGGCAAGAATGATGACTTTTCACCATGGTCTGCTTCATGTAAAAAAAAGCCATTAAAAGAGGTCTAATAGGGAGAGAGAAGGGATTAAGAGACTCAGGGCAGAAGGACCAGCAGGACCACCAGCGAATGATGGTCCACCACCAGTGTATCCAGGGTATCACCATTGGGAGTGCATAAAACATGGCCCAGAATGCAGGGAGACAAGAATAACCTTATCTCCATATTCTGCTGCTTGTTTTGTCAACTGTCCTTCCCTGAGAGGTAGGTTTCGTACTTTGTCTTCTTATCCCTAAGAAGTGTGAGAAACTGAATTTACACAGTTGAGAGGGTTATGTGTTGATTAATGAAAGTCTGGTGTGATGGAATATCATCCTAATCACACTGCACACTGACCAAATACTACTATAAGCGAAGGGGAAAGAGCATTTGCTTTTTTAATGGCTATGGCAACTGGACTTTAGATTGGCAATTTTAGCAGCATTATGCTAAACTAACATACATGCAACTGCGATAAATCTAATGCACTGATTTTAATAGGCAATGCTGGCATTAAATGCTATTCAACACTGGATAGGTCTGTTCTTTATATTTTTCTAATGTGCACCAGCACTTACATGCATTGCATTTTTGCTTCACAAGCATTTTTACTAGAGTGAGAGGTACATATTTACACTCCGTATTTTTGGGTGTATGCATAAAGAAAAACAAAAAGAAATTATAGTCCTTTTATTGTTTGTGAACAAAAATAATGAATAACTCTAACTCATGAAAAGTGAAGCTGTGAGTTATGACAAACCTGCCCTCTCACTACAACAGCGATGATAAATACAGTACACAAACCCAGGCACATGCCACACTCCATAATTCCTTGTAAACTTTAAGACTACAGTCTGTTTTGACATGGGCTTTGCCTTCTTTGGCAAAAAAATTCATCTTTCTGTTGTACTGAAATAAAATAGAAGTAAATTTGTTCCTTTTATTTTTAATTTCATCTAGTGTTCAAACAATTATATAACAGAAGTTGCTGGAAAAAAAAAAAAACCAAAACACACCAAAAACAAACAAAAACACAACACCTTCTTAAGTATGGACAGACATTAAGGCTTTTCCCCTCCCAAATTTCTGCATTTCCTAGGCATCTGGAGAGCGTGGGGATGATGAAATTCTCCTCACATTCTGAAGTCAAAACTTTTTTCTCCATTTCTGACTCTCAAAACACAAATATTTAAAAAAAAAAGTCATACAAAAAAGCAGTTGTACCACATCTCTACTGAGACTCAATGAGATCAGCCATCAGTATCATCCCACACTGGGATGCTCCTGCTGCTTCTCATGTTTGCTGACTTATTCAGAACTGTCATTGCTTTAGCACATCTCATTATGACTCTTTCTAGTAGGAATCATCAACCCAGGTTCAAACCGACAAGGTTTTGTGAGGCTCTTTTTCATTACTTAGAATTCATCTTGTTCGCAGATCTTTATGTCTTTAATTTAAAAAGCATTAACTAACACATTGGAATGGTTTATGTATATGTACTAAACTATGTGAATTATCTTATTTGTGACAATTGTAAGCCTTCCATTCAATAGCTAGGTCATAAATACAAGTTGTTTTGTTTAACTTTGAACTAATTTATCTGTAAAGGACAGATCCTACTTGCTTCTCCAGCCACAAGTCTCTCTGAGTTTAAATTTCTGTCTGAGTACGGATCGCTCAGGCGTCAGAAATTCCAAACTGAGATGATCCACAATTATGGCTTAATTTCTCCACGGAGACTTTCACATCACAGATTTTAGTATGAAAAAATGCTTTTCATAGATAAAAATAAAAAAGGAAGGAAAGGAAAAGACAAATCCATGTCAACAATCCATGCAGAAGTCCGTGAGTTTACTCGCTTCTATTAAACACCTGCTATACTTGATAATGCTGAGCATTCACCCACCTCTGGTTGATGCGGAGAACCACCCTCCCCTCTGGCTAACCAGCCTGCTGGGTGGCTGAGGCTGTGCCACCTCCTGCCAGGAGATGTGAGCCGGGAACTGCAGGCCTCCTGCACCCACGCAGCACCAAGCACTGCAGCAGATATCAGCAACACCACCCACCGCAACCATCACAGACGCAACCTCAGTGCTGAAGATGGGCTTCTCATGTAGTGCAGAGTGGTGTTTGTTATCTCACTATTTTTCTTAAGGACCTCAAAACCCTAGGCTACCTGAAACTCACCCAGGTTTCAGAGTGAGGACTGCAGCCAACAGCTTCCATCCCCAGGCATGTGGGACTCAGTGTGTTTTTCTGGAGGCTGACCTGAGAGCCCCAACAAACTCCCACAGGTGAAAAGGATGACTGCCATCCTTCTGCCATCCCGGTAAAGGCACAGGGTGAGCTTGAGTTCTCCAGGGTAAATATAAAGCATTATTTACATTTTAAACTATTTCACCCCACAAATCTGTATCAAAACTACAAAAAGCACTACAGAAATACCTGGAAGAATATAGTGAAAATGAAGTCTGGAAGCAGATGTTAGTCATATTAACAAGTAGATTACTAAAAGCACTTGAGAATCACATCATAGGACTCAGAGAATACTAAAAATACTGCACAAGAAGAGGCTCCATCCCTCCATTTTCTGTCAAGATCTCTAATATGAGCCAGACACAATTGCTTGTTCACTATAGCTTCTTATTTTTCCCCACATCTAGTATCATAAACACATCTATTTAGGACATCACAAAATGCCCAATGTTTAGTTTGTGTCACATCACACTGATCACTGCAGGGGACTGTGACATAGGAAGTGTAAAGAGATTCTTCCTTCTTCTATGGCAAAGGAGAGCAAAAGGCACTACAAGCAAATCAGTGATCTTTATATTTTCCATTAACGGCTACTGGTTTGCTCTTCTTGCTGTCTGCCCACCTCAAGAGCTTCTGACATGATGTGGAAAAGCTGCCTAAAGTATATCAGATTCAGACGGAGAAATATGGAATCGCTGCACTCTGCTGTGCAAACTTGTATAAAAACCAATTGAATCATACATGTCCACAGAAGAGGGTTGACAGGATGTGCCCTACAGATAGAATTAAGACTCCCAGTGATAAATAAGCAGGTAAAACAAATTAACTCAAAAGGGCAAAAAAATCCTGCCTTGACACAAATTCTCTAGAAGTTGCAGGAAAGTAATAAGAGGGAGGTGTGGAACTGATGCTGCACTGTGATTGTCTCTGCTGTTTTCAAGACTGAAGTGTAGGTCCTTAAATTTTGGGGGAGATAAGGTAATTTTGAAAAGATGAATTATAATTTGGGTACATTTTTGTCTGTGTGAAGGGTAGTTTTGCAACAGTGGAGCGGCAAATTAACTGTTTTCATTTGCAGTTTAAAATAGAAGTCACACAAAGTGTAGGATGCACTGATTTATTGCTCTATATCAAATTATGCAACAATTTAATGCAGCCTTTGAATTATGATGTCATCATACTGATAATTTATTTAATTTAACATAAAAATGTTTACTGTTTTTGAAATAAATGAATTCTATCATAATTTGAGATTTTTACCCCAAAGCATATAAAATATATATTTTGTCTTAACAGGAACTGGAAAGAATTCAATTCATGCCAATGAAAGTGCTCTCATCCCTCTGAAGGCATTACATCTCTACCAAATTCGATATTTTAAGAAGAAAAGATCCTAAATAGAGTTTGACGATGCTATATCCTTAAGGTGCAGTTTACATGATGTCAGATTAAACTGTTCTGTCTCAGGTTCAAATTCTTAATCAATATTATGCAGCATTTACTGTAACATAAACAAAAAATACCT